>NC_072387.2:57903204-58528204 GCF_028885625.2 Pongo pygmaeus
AATATGTATATATACATATTATAAATAAGGAAATTAAGGATTAATGAGATTGCCTAGATCTCACTGTTCTGTTAGATACTGATAAATATCTACAAGCACTAACACCATCCAAGAAAACATGACCTCAACAATTGAACTAAATAAGACACCAGGGACCAATCCTGGGACAATAGAGATATATGACCTTTCAGACAGAGAATTCAAAATCACTATTTTGAGGAAACTCAAAGAAATTCAAGATAACACAGAGAAAGAATTCAGAATTCTATCATAAATTTAATACAGAGATTGAAATAATTAAAAATAATCAAGTAGAAATTCTAGAGTTGAAAATGCAATTGACATGCTGAAGAATGCATCAGAGCCTCTTAATAACAGAATTGATCAAGCAGAAGAAAGAATTAGTAAGCTTGCAGACAGGCTATTTGAAAACATGCAGTTGGAGGAGACAAAAGAAAAAAGAATAAAAAACAGTGAAGAATGCCTATGAGATCTAGGAAATAGTCTAGAAAGGGCAAATCTAAGACTTACTGACCTTAAAGAGGAGGTAGAAAAAGAGATAGGGGTAGAAAACTTACTCTAAGAGATAATATCCGAGAACTTCCCAAACCTAGAGAAAGATATGAATACTCAAGTATAAGAAGGTTATAGAACACCAAGCAGATTTAAACCAAAGAAAACTACTTCAAAGCATTTAACAATCAAACTCCCAACGTCAAAAAAAAAAAAAAAATCCTAAAAGCAGCAGGTGAAAAGAAACAAATAACATACAGTGGAGCTGCAATACATCTGGCAGCAGACTTTTCAGTGGAAACCTTACAGGCCAGGAGAGAGTGGCATGACATATTTAAGGTGCTGAAGGAAACAAATCTTTTACCCTAGTATATGTGGTGAAAATACCCTTCAGGCATGAAGGAGAGTTGAAGACTTTCCCAGACAAACAAAACCTGAGGGATTTGATCAATACTAGACCCATCCTACAAGAAATGCTAAGGGTAGTTCTACAATCTGAAAGAAAAGGATGTTAATGAGCAAGAAGAAATCATCTGAAGGTATAAAATCCACTGGAAATAGGAAGCACATAGAAAAACACAGAATAGTATAACACTGTAATGGTGGTGTGTAAACTACTCGTCTTAAGGAGAAAGACAAAATGGTGAACCACCCAAAAATAATAACAACTTTTCAAGATATAAACAATACAATAAGACATAAAGAGAAACAACAAAAAGTTAAAAAGCAGGAGGAGGAAGTTAAGGTGTAGAGTTCTTATTAGTTTTCTTTCTGTGCATTTATTTATGTAATTAGTATTAAGTTGGCATCAGTTTAAAACAATGGGCTATAAGATGGTATACGCATGCCTCATGGTAACCTCAAATATAAAAACATACAATGGATCACAAAAAATAAAAAAACAAGAAATTAAAGCATACTGCCAGAGAAAATCACATTCACTAAAAGGAAGAGAAGAAGGAAGAGACGACTAAAAAACAACCAGAAAACAAATAACAAAATGGCAGGAGTAAGCTCCTACTTGTCAATAATAACACTGTATGTAAATGGACTAAAGTCTGCAATCAAAAGACATAAAGTGGCTACCTGGGAGGCTGAGGTGTAAGGATCACCTGAGCCCAGGAGGTCAATGGTTCAGTGAGCTGTGACTGTGCTACTACACTCCAGCCTGGATGACAGAGTGAGACCCTGTCTCAGAAAAAAAAAAAAGAAAAAAAGAAAAGAAAAAGAAAAGGAAAAAAAAAAGACATAGAGTGGCTGAATGGATGGAAAAACAAGACCCAAATGATCTGCTGCCTACAAGAAACACACCTCACCTATGAAGATACACATGGACTGAAAATAAAGACATGGAAAAAGATATTCCATGCTGATGAAAACAAACAAAACCGAGCAGGAGTAGCTATACTTACATCAGACAAAACAGATTTCAAGACAAAAACTGTAAGAGGAGACAAAGTCATTATATAATAATAAAGGAGTCAGTTCAGCAAGAGGATATAACAATTGTAAATATATATGCAGCAAACACTGGAGCACCCAGATATGTAAAGCAAATATTATTAGAGCTAACATGAGGGACACATCCCATTACAACAGTAGCAGATCTTAGATCTGGGACATGATAACTTTTACCACTGTTACTCAACATAATATTGGAAGTCTTAGCTGGAGCAATCAAACAAGAGAATGAACTGAAGAGCAAATATTATTAGAGCTAAAGTGAGAGATAGATCCCAATACAACAGTAGCAGATCTTAGATTTGGAACATGACAACTTTTACTACTGTTATTCAACATAATATTGGAAGTCTTAGCCAGAGCAATCAAACAAGAGAATGAAATGAAGGGCATCCACATTGGAAGGGAAGAAGTCAAATTATCCTTGTTTGCAGATGATATGACCTTATATTTGAAAAAAGCTAAAGACTTCACAAAAAAACTATTAGAATTGATGAACAAATTCAATCAAGTTGCAGGATACAAAAATCAACATACAAAAATCAGTAGCATTTCTATATGCTAACAGTGAACAATCTGAAGAAGAAATCAAAAGAGAAATCCCATTTATAATAGCAACAAATAAAATTAAATACCTAGAAATTAACTTAACCAAAGTAAAAAATCTCCATAATGAAAACTATAAAAAAACTGATGAAAGAAATTAAAGAGGACATGCAAAAAAGGAAAGATATTCCGTGTCCACGGATTGAAAGAAACAATATTGTTAAAATGTTCATACTACCCAACATAATCTACAGGTTCAATGCAATCCCTATCAAAATACCAATGACATTCTTCATCGAAATAGAAAAAAAATCCTAAAATTTACATGGAACCACAAAAAACCCAGAATAGCCAAAACCATCATGAGCAAAAAGAACAAAACTGAAGAAATCACATGACTTGACTTTGAATTATACTAAAGAGCTATACAGTAACCAAAACAGCATGGTACTGGCATAAAAATAGACACACAGACCAATGGAACAGAACAAAGAACCCAGAAACAAATCTACACACCTACAGTGAACTCATTTTTTACAAAGGTGCTGAGAACATACATTGAGGGGAAAAGACAGTCTTCAACAAATACTGCAGAGAAAACTGAATATCCACATGCAGAAGAATGAAATTAGACCCCTATCTCTTGTCACATACAGGAATCTAATCAAAATGGATTAAAGACTTATATCTAAGATCTATGAAACTACGAAGCTACTAAAAGAAAATATTGGGGAAACTCTCCAGGACATTGGTCTGGGCAAAAACTTCTTGAGCAAAACCCCACAAGCACAGGCAATCAAAGCAAAAATGGACAAATGGGACCACATCAAATTTAAAAGCTTCTGCACAGTGAAGGATACGATCAACAAAGTGAAGAGAAAACCTACAGAACACAGGCCTTCTGTGAAAAGGTGCTCAGTATCACTGATTATCAGAGAAATGCAAATCAAAACTACAATGAAATATCCTCTCACGACAGTTAAAATGCCTTTTATCTAAACACCAGGTAACAACTATTGCTGGTGAGGATGTGGGGAAAAGGAAACCCTCATATGCTGTTGGCAGGAATGTAAATTAGTACAACTACTATGGAGAATAATGTGGAGGTTCCTCAAAAAACTACAAATAGAGCTACCATATGATTTAGCAATCCTACTCTTAGGTATATGCCCAAAAGAAAGGAAATCAGTATATCAAAGAGATATCTACACTCCCATATTTGTTGTAGTATTATTCACAATAGCCAAGATTTGGAAACAACCTAAGTGTCCAAACACAGATGACAAAATGAGGATAAAGAAAATGTGGTACCTTTACACAATAAAGTACTATTCAGTCATAAAAAGGAATGAAATTCTGTCATTGCAACAACATGGATGGAACTGGAGGCCATTATGTTAAGTGAAATAAACCAGGCACAGAAAGACAAACATCAGATGTTCTCAGTTATTTGTGGGATCTAAAAATTAAAACAAGTGAACTCATGAAAATCAAGAATAGAAGCATGGTTACCAGAGGCTAGGAAGGGTAGTAGGGGAGTGTGTGAGGGTGAGATGGGGATGGTTAATGGGTACAAAAAACAACAGAAACAATGAATAAGATCTAGTAACACCAAGGATAAAGGCTTGAGAGGATGGATACCCAATTTTCCATGATGTGGTTATTACACATTACATGCCTGTACTAAAATACCTCATATATACTACCTACTCTGTACCCACAAAAATTAAAAAGAAAAAAAGAGAAAAAAGAAATAAATAAAAACCCATGCTCTTACGAGGTCAGGAGTTCGAGACCAGCATGGCCAAGATGGTGAAACCCCGTCTGTACTAAAAATACAAAAATTAGCCAGGCGTGGTGGCACGCATCTGTAATCCCAGCTACTCAGGCTGGGATTGAGGGCTGAGGCAGGGGAATCACTTGAACCCAGGAGGCAGAGGCTGCAGTGAGCTGAGATCGCGCCATTGCACTCCAGCCTGGGCAACAAGAGCGAAACTCTGTCTAAAAAAAAAAAAAAAAAATCCATGCTCTCCAAACACCCTCCCTCCAAAACCCAACCCCCCATCAAAGCCCAAAAAACTTAATAGTATGAAAAACAAACAATCTGCCAGGCATGGTGGCTCACACATGTAATCCCAGCACTTTGGGAAGCTAAGGCAGGCAGCTCACCGGAGGTCAGGAGTTCGAGACCAGCCTGACCAACGTGGTGAAACCTTGTCTCTACTAAAAATACAAAAATTAGCCAGGCCTGGTGGTGCATGCCTGTAATCCCAGCTACTCGGGAGGCTGAGGCACAAGAATCGCTTGAGCCCTGGAGGCAGAGCCTTCAGTGAGCTGAGATTGTGCCATTGAATTCCAGCCTGGGCAACAGACCAAGATCCTGCCTCAAACAAACAAACAATCTAATTAGAAAATGGACAAAAGGCTGGGTGGGGTGGCTCATGCCTATAATCCCAGGCATGAAATTACTTTGGAAAGCTGAAGCAAGATTACTTGAGCCAGGAGTTTGAGAGTAGCCTGGGCAACATAGCAAGACCCCATCTCTACTTAAAAAATAAAATAAAAATAAACAAAACAGAGAAAATGGCTAAAAGACACGAAGAGACATTTTACCAAAGAGGATATACAGATGGCAACAAGCACACAAAAGACGTTCAACATCGTTAGCCATTAGGGAAACGAAAATCAAAACCACAATGAAATATTACTACATGCCTCTCAGAATGGCTAAAATAAAAAACAGCAACAACATCAAATGCTGGCAAGAATGAAGAGAAACTGTACTCATACATTGTAGTGGAAATGTAAAACAGTATAGCCAATCTGGAAAACACTTTAGCAGTTCCTGAAACAGCTAAACATGCAGCTAACCATAACTGTAATTGCGCTCTTGGCATCTATCACAGAGAAATGAAAACTATGTTCACACAAAAACCAATTAGTAGGTGAATCTTCAATTTAAAAGAATACTTCAAAATCAGTTGCTCTCATAATTTTAAAACACAAAAAATGTTTATAGGCCGGGCACGTTGGCTCATGCCTGTAATTCTAGCACTTTGAGAGGCCAAGGCTGGAGGATCAGTTGAACCCAGGAGTTTGAGACCAGTCTGGGCAACATGGCAAAACCCCATCTCTACAAAAAAATACAAAAATTAGCTGGGTGTAGTGGCACACGCCTATAGTCCCAGCTACTTGGGAGGCTGATGTGGGAGGATCACTTGAGCCTGGGAGGTGTAGGTGGAAGATGTAGGTAGAGTGCCACTGCACTCTAGCCTGGGTGACAGAGTGAGACCCTGTCTCAAAAAAAAAAAAAGGTTATATTACATAAATTTTATTTATACTGATGTTAAAGACTATATTTGCCATATAAAAAAAGATATAGCTGTAAGCATAAATTGATTTTAAAATGAAAGAAATCATCTGTTTTGTTCAAACCTTTCTAGACCCTGCAGTGTAATACTGCAGAATAAATATCAACCCTCTTTGAAATGTCATAGGAACATGTTTTTCATACTTCCCAGTGAAATGTCACAAGAACATTCCATACAGCATTCCAGTAGAAATGAAGCCCCGCAGAACTCTATCCAACTTTTACATAGAGGAAAACATTCTTCTAGTTCATTAGCAAATGTGTGCAAAGGCAAAGGAAGCCCCCTGTGGATAACAAAAGCAAGTTCTGCTACCAGGGACCGCTTCCCAAAACAGAGGAAAGGATTAGAATAGAAAGGACTACAGAACACTGAAACAGGTACAAACTGGTGAATAATGATCTCTACATTACACGTTAATCTTTGTAGCTATTAATTTGTCATGCCAAATCTAACTGGAGTGAAACCTTAACTATTTCAAAACCAGTTTTTTGCAACCTGCAGGCTGCCAGATCTCAAGCCCTGGACTCAGAAGTGGCCAGAAAAAAAAGACAGAAAAACCCTAAAAATATATTTGATAATAAAGAAGCAACATCCAGAAATGACCCAAAATGCCAAAAATTAGCTGGCAATTATTGTATGTATAATTCTAATACATATTATATTGTATACATGTATAATTCTAATACATATTATACATGTATAATTATACATGTATAATTCTAATACATAATATAATTATTATATGCATAATTCTAATACATACAATTATATGTATCACATCACATATAATGTAACCAATAAGATCCCTAACCTGAAGAAGCCCTTGTGTTTGCTGGCAAATTCAAAAAAGGTCAGCTTTAACATGAAATGCTCCACAATTATTTGCTGAATGAATGAATTATGTATATGGAAGTATTCACTAAAATCAAATAAGAAAAGCGAAAAGGAGGGAAGAAAGAGGTGGTGAACAGCAGTCACAGCAACCAGAATAATTGCTGAAAAAGAGAGCATCCCTCACAGATAGCATAGGTGAGAAAAGGGAAACAAGAGAAAAGAAGGCAGAGACTAGAAAACACCCACTTTAAAACACAAGCCATTGAATTTATATAGAATATATATAAAGAATTCTCAAAATTCAGCAACGAAATTAAAAAGGGGCAAAAGATATGAATAATACTTCATAAGAGATATGGTAGCAAAAATGTACATGAAAAGATGCTCAACATCATTAGTCATTAGAGAAATCCAAATTAAAACCACAATGAGATATCACAAACCCTTATTAGAATGGCTAAAATAAAACAAAACAAAAAGTTGACATTCCCCAACAGCCCTACTCCTAGGTATTTATCTAAGTGAAAGGAAAACCTATGTTCACACTAAATACTATACATAAATGGTTATGGCAGCTTTATTTGTAATTGCTAGAAACTGGAAATATGTAAAATATCCCACAAGTGGGGAATGGATAAATGATCTGTGGTCCATCCAAGCAATGGAGTACTACTCAGCAATAAAAAGCAACAGACATGGCAACGACATGGATGAATCTCAAATGCGTTATGCTGAAAGAAGCCAAGCTCAAAAGGCTACATACATATGATTCTGTTTACCCAATCTTTTTGCAATGGTGAAATTATAAGGACTGAAAACTGATCAATGGTTGCCAGAGGCCGGGGACAGGAAAAGGAGATGATTACAAAGAGGCATAGGAGATTTTTTTATTTTTATTTATTTATTTATTTATTTTATTTTATTTTTTTTTGAGACGAACTCTTGCTCTGTCGCCCAGGCTGAAGTGCAGTGGCACGATCTCGGCTCACTGCAACCTCCGCCTGCCAGGTTCAAGTGATTCTCCTGCCTCAGCCTCCCAAGTGGCTGGGACTACAGGTGCACACCACCACACCCGGCTAATTTTTGTATTTTTAGTAGAGACAGGGTTTCACCATGTTGGCCGGGATGGTCTCGAGCTCCTGACCTCGTGATCTGCCCACCTCGGCCTCCCAAAGTGCTGGGATTACAGGCGTGAGCCACCACGCCCAGCTGGCATAGGAGGATTTTTTAGGGTGATGGAACTATCCTTCATTACAGAACTGTGCACTAAAAAGGGTGAATGTTACTATTTATAAATTGTATCATAATTTTTAAAAATGAAAATTATAGCCAGTGAAGTCAGGGACTTCTCTATTCTTGCTGGTGTGTTGCAGGGGAGTTGAGGTGGGTGGGAGCAAATGGTTGTGCTGAATTTCAGTAGCAGAAGTAGATAGGCAGAACAGTCTGCAGGGTGAGGGGTAGCCACTGAATGGATTAGTGCTGGGGACTAAAATTCAAATTGAACTAATTTATAGATATTGGGAAAGATATAGGGAATGAAACTACAAGCTAGCTCAAAGTTGCTCTCAAAAAAATTTAAATATAATTAAATCTACATATTACATGATATCCATCTGTGGGAATTTATATGGGAGATTATCTCCCCCACTGCCCCAATATCTTTGTCATTCTATTTTCTCTGCAGACTGGCTTCTTCTGTTTCTTTAGTCCACATAGTGAAAAATATGGCCACTGATGGAAAAACTGCATTTACTATCTTTAGCACCTGGCTAAATACTGGGGTTCTGTCTCAGTTCTAGTTCCAGAATTCCTACAGAAAGCCTCTGGCCCTCTTTTGGTCAGATATCCACTTGCAGGTCGTTCAGCTGTGTGTTGTCCAGGGTGTCATGTCACCCAAAATGGTTGTTCCCATGGTAACCATGTGAGTGGAGAAGGAGGGAGCATTCCCCAGAAAGCAGAGGGAGTGGGCAGACACAACACTTTATACACAGCACAAGCAGTCTTCATCCTTATGCAGATGACATTCCTTAAAATGTCTGGTACGATCAGACTAATGGTCACTGTCTTAATTTTATTACAAACAATTAACAGGTTTCACATCTAATTAAGAGCCTGATGCCAAATGCCATTTTTAATCACCCATATATTATATTCCTTTATAGGATAAAGGCCTTCTACAGCTTATATTCATTAAGCTTTAGGGCAATAGGGTAATGATAACATAAAATTCCATTTTCTATGACATAGTATTTCCCTACCTGAGACTGTAAATTCTTTAATTTGTCCAGTGATGGGCACAAAATATATACACAATCAAATAAAGTCAAGACCAAACATAATTAAATAAAATCAATGGCAGACATGCATAGTAAGCATTTCAAATCGTTAAATGTATAACGTACAGTCAAAGCTGGTATTTTAAGGCTTTACAATTTCTGTTATATTTTTACAGTAATAAAACCAAAGGTAAAGAGCCACTTTTTTTTTTCTTTTTCTTTTTTTTTTGAAATGGAGTTTCACTCTTATTGCCCAGGCAGGAGTGCAATGGTGTGATCTTGGCTCACTGCAACCTCCGCCTCCCAGGTTCAAGCGATTCTCCTGCCTCAGCCTCCCAGGTAGCTGGGATTACAGGTGCATGCCACCATGGCCAGAGCTAATTTTTGTATTTTTAGTACAGATAGGGTTTTGCCACGTTGGCCAGGCTGGTCTCAAACCCCTGACCTTAGATGTCCCAAAATGCTGGGATTACAGACGTAAGCCACCGCGCCTGGCCAAGGACCACTTTAATCAGGTCCAGGGAATAGAAAAAGATTATTAGAGGATAAACATTTACAAAATGTAGGACTACAAAATGGCTTAATGAAAAGTGGAAAAGTTGATCCTGGAGTGTTTGTTTTGCTATTTTTTTTTTTTCTTTTGCGACAGGGTCTCATTCTATTACCCAGGCTGGAGTGCAGTGGCACAATCTTGGCTCACTGTAGCCTCAACCACCTGGGCCCAGGTGATTCTTCCACCTTAGCCTCCTGAGTAGCTGGGACCACAGGCAGGCATACCCTGTTAATTTTTTTTTATTTTTTGTAGAGACAGGGTTTTGCCATGTTGCCCAGGGGGGATCTCAAACTCCTGGGCTCAAGCAATCCTCCCACCTCAGCCTCCCAAAGTGCTGGGATTATAGGCGTGAGCCACTGCATTGGGCCTGTTTTGCTAATTTTTTTTAATGTAGCGAGAAATAATCTTTAGGGATTAAGTTACCATAGAAGACAATTTTCTGCTTCTTTGAGCTGCTTATTCAGCCTGAACAGTTCACTTTGCATCCACCCTAGTTTTGCAAGGCACACCTGCCTTTAAAATGAATGTATCAGACCTTATAGGCAATACATTTTCCCTCCTTTGATCTCTTATCACGTTGTGTTTCAAAACATCAAAGAGTCTAAAGCTGTGTCTTGAATAGTAGCCAAACCTCAAGAAACACAGCTGAGTTTGATCCTGAGCCCACAAAAATCAGAAGCCTTGCAAACTCAGCCACAAATCATTTTTTGAACCTCATAATAGTATGCTGAAATGGTTCTTTTCTGTCTGCAATTTTAAGGCTTAAAGGATTACATAAAAATTTATAGCTACGTAATGAGATTTTTATTTAACCCAAAGGCCGAACTCCTAACTAGCCATTATTCACACGATGATAGCCGGATCCTCCAGTATTGTCCCTCCCCCAATGGGCCACTTTCCTCTAGATTCCTGACAGAGAAGTGGGTTTGTCAAAGATTCCTGAGTCAGTCCCTGCCATCCAGTCTAAGTCAGTGCTGCCAGCCACCATCACTGCTGTCAGCTCAGGGTTCCAAACCCCTGCTCCCAGCGCCCTTCAACCCCCATTCATTGCCTTGTTTCCTGCAACTGCTTATTTTTTCAATACTCAGTTTACTCGAAGTGTAGAAAACCACCCCTTCTTCACTCAACATGTTTTTTGTTGTTGTTATTTTTGTTTTTGTTTTGTTTTGAGACGGAGTCTCGCTCTGTCGCCCAGGCTGGAGTTCAGTGGTGCGATCTTGGCTCACTGCAAGCTCCGCCTCCCGGGTTCACGCCATTCTCCTGCCTCAGCCTCCCTCCCGAGTAGCTTGGGACTACAAGCGCCCACCACCATGCCCGGCTAATTTTTATATTTTTAGTAGAGATGAGGTTTCACCGTGTTAGCCAGGATGGTCTCGATCTCCTGACCTCGTGATCTGCCCACCTCGGCCTCCCAAAGTGGTGGGATTACAGGTGTGAGCCGCTGCGCCCAGCCTCAACATGTATTATTAGTACAATGTTCCTTTACAAAGGTTTAAAGTGAACAAAGGATAATTACAGCACAGTGCAGAAACACCTTCAAGTTGAAGTCTACAGATCACTTTTAGGAAAGGTTCCTCAGTCTTCCTGATCATCTTTCTCCACGAACACCTTCCTTTTGTCATGGTTCTGGATCCCTCTCTCTCCCTCCCTCCAAAACTTTCTCCTATCTTTCTTCTATTTCCTACTCCTATCAACCTTGGCCAAAGAGGGCATTTCTCAAATTTCTGTTACTTTTCTCTGCCAAGGAAATCTAAGCTTTTTTCTTTCAGTCTTTTCCTTACAGACATTGCCTAGAGACTTCAGCCTTTCAAACTAACAAAAAAGCCAATCAAGGTATCTTCTAAACAAAAATTCACTTTTTTTCTCTGTAAGGAATGTGCCATTCTCCTAGGTTATCTGGCAAAAGCTGTAGTCCATCCTTAAAATAATAATTTTTCCTTTCTGTTATCAAAACATACCAGAAATTTTACAGTCAAATGACTGTTCTGCTATCCAAAGAAGCACAAGGAGAGGCTATTCACTTACTGAAATCATATAATCATCACTCCAAAGAGTTTGAATTATCTTCTAAACAATTTACTGATTCCTTCAGAAAAATGGCTCACTGGTATGTCCCAATACCTTCTTTTGGTCCAATTCTTTTACCTCTGCTTTGATATCTCATTCTCATTACTACATTCATTCAATCAATTCACAAATTAACATGCCACTAGGTGTGGCAAACACAGTCCTAGTACTCAAGGTAACACAGAAGTGGCTGTCCCAGTGCAAGCCATGAACCAAGAGACATGGGGGTGGGGGTTCTGTGTTGTTGGAGTAAGTTTGAAGTCAGAAGGAATTTTATCAAGCTGTCAGTAGCTTATATAGATACTTTAGGCTTGAGAAGGAGAGTTGCTGCCTGCAGGCTGATCATCCATGCCTCCAGTTCATAGACATAACACAGTACATTTCTACAAGTAGGCTAATAATGCTAGGAATGCTGGCTGCCTCCTTCCTGAAAATACTGTATGTAGTTGGAATGCTTAAAATTGAACTGTACTAAACTTTCACTCCTTTTCATTCATTCATTTATTCATTCAACCAGGAAGTATATATTTTTCTACGGGCTAGAGAAAGAGAACAGCTGCATCTATGGAGTATCACATTCACTTATAATTATGTTCTAGGTATGTGTCACGTCAATTGAATAAATAAAGTTAAGAATTGCCTATCTTATTATCACAATAATAAATCTTCATAATAGTTTTGAATCATCAGTTTAAAAACTTATTATATCTAGTATTTTATTCTGGAGGGAAGGCAAGTATATAACACATTTTATTTTAAAAATTAAAGTAATCCACAAAAGTAATCAATTTAACTCTGCATTTGAAGGCTTAATCTTCAGCTATATGGAAAATTCAAATGTTCAGAAAGATACTTCTTTTCTCCAAGGATTCCAGTGAATAAAAGTTTACTTGATAATAATGTACAAGTCTATTTTAGGCAATTAAATGTCTTAATTCCAAAATAATTTTTAAATGAACTTCTTCTCAAAATTTTTAATTTATATTTGATGTGCCACGTAAAAGAAGGGGAACTTGCATAACTGTTTCTTACATTCCACTTTTGTTATCTGAGCCAATGCCAAAGAAAGTTGTAAGGCACCCAAAGTTTTTCTTTGGTATACTCCTCCCTAACTCCCCAATTCTTGGAGAGCACTTTCAACCTATGAGGTTCTGTGGCTGCTCAAGGCTTCTCCAGGTCACTGAACCTGATGACATCTCATCCCTGACTCATTCTTCAAAACACAACCATCCTTAGTCATATTCCTTCCAGCACTCCACTGCAAATTGGGTTAATCTCATAAACTAACTCAAGCGTACTTATGAATTAATGACGACAGTAGCTTAATATGCTGCTGTTCTCAGAGAAACCAGCAAAACAATAGAAAATTTATAAAACTATACTACTATAAGAATAGGGAATCATTTTCCTATTTATGGTCACTGACCAACTAAATCTAAAACAAATGAAGGGTTATAACAAAAAAAATCAAGGGTTATAACAAAAACAAACCGGCTTACATTTAACTTTAGTTCCCGAGTTTGAGAAAAGAGGAAATGAAAAAATACTACTACCTGACATTTGTATACAGTTTGCATTCATATTTAGTGTCCCTATATAACACAACATATATATGCATATATTTTTATTTAGTTTAATATTTTAAACAACGCTGTAAGTTCATATTATTCCTATTTTATAGATGAGAAAACTTAAGCTCAAAGAGGTTAAGTTACTGACCATGAAATAGCAGAGGTGGGACTCTAAACAATTCTAATTCCGAGTCAAGTGCTTTTTTCACTATGCCACAGCTTCTACCAGTGTTCATAATACCTAATTTTAAACTAAATAAAAGAAACAGAAAAGTATATACATACAGTAAGACTATACTTTAATTTCACATATTGCTGGTTTTAAAAGGAAACAGGACCTAAGATGGAGAGGGAGAGTAAGCAAGCCAAGCAAGAGGAAAAAGAAAAAGATTCTGAGCAAACTATCGCAAGGACAAAAAACCAAACACTGCGTGTTCTCACTCATAGGTGGGAATTGAACAATGAGAATACTTGGACACAGGAAGGGGAACATCACACACCGGGGCCTGTGGTGGGGTGGGGGGAGCGGGGAGGGATAGCATTAGGAGATATACCTAATGTAAATGACGAGTTAATGGGTGCAGCACACCAGCATGGCACATGTATACATATGTAACAAACCTGCACGTTGTGCACATGTACCCTAGAACTTAAAGTATAATTTAAAAAAAATTAAAAAAAAAAAAAGAAAAAGATTATGGGTCAGAAAATGCCAAAGGCAGAGAAAGAGATAGAATAAGGAAGGGAAAGAAAGAAAAAAACAGCTGTAACTGAAAGGATGAGCTGAAGTCCGGGTGCTTCGGGGTCCCCACTTGGTCTTGCTTCTAGCCACAACCAGACTGCACACCTCCTGGCTCTGCACTCCTCCTCCTCTGCTTCAGCCGCTAAAAATCTTCCCTGGTCTAACTTGTGCAGAGAGCTGTGGGCTACTATTTCCACAGATCCCCAGAGCCCTGACCTGATCTTGGTCTAATCACGGTAATCACTGTCATTAGTTTTCCTTCCACTTATTCAGTGAACAAAACTAAAAGCTATTCACTTTGCATGTCTCCTCTATCTCTGAGAATGAACGGAGACCCAAGTACCTACCTGATACAAACAAAATTTGTATTATGATGGAAACAAAGCAACAAAGCCAAACCAGGACTTCTGTCACCTCAACAGTCAATGCCCAAACTTGCCTATGTATCCATTTCTCACTGAAAAATCACAAACTCTGAGTTACACAATAGATAATAAAATGACTAGACATATTCACCACTTACATTTCTAAGCTTTTAGTTAGACAATTTATTATTTAGGTAAATTAGGTATAATTGCTTTCAAAAGGAGATAAACATATTACTAGCATTTAACACCTTTCTTAAATCATTGGTATAATATGTTCATTAAAAGAACTGTCTGAATTTGAAGCTCTGAAGTAAGTGAGCGACTTTGGGCAAATTACTTAATATCTTTGAACTTTAGGTTCTTCATCTATAACATGGGGCTAATAATACAGTATTAAACACAAAGGTAGTTTTAAGAATTCAATGAGTTGAATGCTTGAAACTGTACCCGGCATATAGCAAGCATTCAACAAATGTTATTTCTTATTATTACTTCTATTAGTCATTAGCTTTGCTACCTAGCTGAATAAAACTTAACTACAGTTCGGCTTTTTGCTTTTGTAAAAAATAGATTAATTGTAGACATTTTAGAAAAAACTTTAAAAAATAACATATGGAAAGTAATAATGAAAAGCAAAAGTCGAATAGTGATAGATAGATAGATAGATAGATAGATAGATAGATAGATAGATATTAAAATTGAAAAGCACCACTGGCGTCCTTTTACAGCTGGTTTACCTCAAAGTCTATCAGCTGCAGGTCAGCTATCAGTGTCACCAGCAGACCACTACTGTAGAGTTCTTGTGCTAGCTGAGCCACTGCTTCTGTCGGGGGTTCTTTTTCGTTTGTACCACACAGAATTTCTTTCATTGCTTGCAGTGATTTAGACACTTCTTCTGAAGCCTAGTGACCAAAACGTATGCTAACAGTTAAAAGAATAAAAATTTTTAGGCCATAAACAAACAAACAAATAATCCAAAAAACCACTTCTTGGTCTTGGGCTCTTTATTTATAATTAATGGTACAGTTACAAACAAACAAAAACAGTAAGCACTGCCTTTTTTATTTTGGAAAATATTATAAATATTATAAAATTCATTTATATAAAAGAGTTCTCTGGTATTTCTACTTAGTCAACATAAATTAAATAATCTTTTTTTTTTTTTTACATGGAATCTCACTCTGTTGCCGAGGCTGGAGTGCAGTGGCACAATCTTGGCTCACTGCAAGCTCCGCCTCCCGGGTTCATGCCATTCTCCTGCCTCAGCCTCCCAAGTAGCAGGGACTACAGGCACCTGCCACCATGCCTGGCTAATTTTTGTATTTTTAGTAGAGATGGGGTTTCACCGTGTTAGCCAGATGGTCTTGATCTCCTGACCTCATGATTTGCCCACCTCAGCCTCCCAAAGTGTTGGGATTACAGGCGTGAGCCACTGCATCCGGCCCAATAATCTTTTAAACCACACTCATTGTCTAATTTTGCTAGCAATTCAACATAAACTTTATTCTTGAAAATTAAATTGATTCCATTTTGAAGACTTATCAGTAGCTACTGATCTTTATTTAAAGCATTGTGTTAAGGTTTTTCAACAAATCCCTATTCTTCTGATTTCTGAATGGTCCACGTATAAGATTGTAAATTGTCAAAACTCATAAGCTTTCTTTGTCAATCCATTTATTCCTCATACAGAATCACTGTCTTTTCTGCTATCTATGAAACTTTTAAAAAAATCACTATATTTTAAAGAATACTAGGCAAATCCATAGAGGCAGAAAGTACATAGATTAGTGGGTATTAGGGCCTGGGGGAGAGGGAAATAAGGAATGACTACTAATGGCTCCAGAGTTTCTTTTGGGGGTGATGAAAATGTTCTAGAATTAGGTAGTGGTGTGCTGCAAAACCTTGTGAATGTACTAAAAACCAATGAATTGTACACTTAAAATAGTGAATTATATGGTATGTTAATGATATCTCAATTTAAAAATCTTTAAAATTAATATAGGTAGGAAAGGAGAGCAGACTAATTTAGTTAATAATTTGTCTGAATATTTTAAAGAAATATACTTTTATTACTTTTAAGTATAATACTGTAATCATTATAAATGAAAAAGGAAATGAATAGAATAAGGCAAATTACATAAAAATAACTCATGGTAGCATGACACAACTTTTATTATTTATTTATTTTTATTTTTCTCTAGCTCTGCTTCTTGGGTGACACTACTTTTATTTATTTATTTATTTTTGAGATGGAGTTTTGCTCTTGTCACCCAGGCTGGAGTGCAACGGCACGATCTCAGCTCACTGCAACCTCCGCCTCCTGCGTTCAAGCAATTCTCCAGCCTCATCCTCCCTAGTAGCTGGGATTACAGGCACCTGCCACCGTGCCTGGCTAATTTTTGTATTTTTAGTAGAGATGGGGTTTCACCATGTTAGGCAGGCTGATCTCGAACTCCTGACCTTAGGTGATCTGCCCACCTCAGCCTCCCAAAGTGCTGGGATTACAGGCGTGAGCCACTGCACCTGGCTGACACTACTTTTAAAAAGTAATTTTTCATATCCTTAATAGCCTGATTGAAGCAATCCTTAATGTACTAAAGACCGGAAGCATCTTAAATTGTGAGATATATCCACAGAAGAGTGCTTTAAACATACATGGAGAGTATGTTTAAGAGAGAGTTAAGAATAATCATAAAGCAAACATCTTTATGACCATCACCCAGTCAAAAAACAGGACATTTTCAGTACCCAGGAGTCACCTGAAGGCCCCTTTCAGCTCAGATGTAAATACTTTTATATCTCTTGTGAAAAACATGTCTTTACATTTCTTATTATTCCTATTTTATAGATGAGAAAACTTAGGCTGAAACAATATAGCTTAGTTCCACTGATTTTCAACTTTGTGGATCAGTACATTACCCCTTCATGATTTGCTTCTTTCATTCAACATTATTTTTGAGAAATGCATCTATGCTGTTGCATGTAGGCATTAGTTCTTTAATTTTTATCAGTTTCTAATGTTCCACACTAATGCCTATACCACAACTTTTTTATTGGTTCTACTGTTCAAGGACATTGGGTTGTTTCCATGGAAGGCTTTTTATTAACAACAATGCTATGAACATTCTTGGACATTTTTCCTGGTGCAGATGTGCAAGAATACCTCTAGAGTTTATAACTAGGAGTGGCACTGCAGGATTTTAGTACATGCATATCTTCATATTTCACAGGTAATAAACTGGTTTTCAAAGCAGTTAATCAATGTATACATCATCATCCACAGTTAGCGAAAGTCCTCATTGCTCTCCATTCTTGTCAACACTTAACATCATCACACCTTTTCATTTTTGCCAAGACAGTAGTTGTGTAATGTAAACTTATTGTGGTTTTAGTTGGCCTTTTCCTAGTTACTAATGAAAATGTGTAAAAAGGCTTTTTTTTCTTTTTTCTCTCTTTTACCATTTAGATTTATACTTGCAAAAAGGCCATTTTTCTTCTATTTGGGCCAAGATTTGGCTCAATATTACAAAGTGTACTAGAATTAGAATAAGCTATTTCTACACCCCTTGTAGAATTCAAGATTGTATCATTTACTGGAATAGAAGGATACTATGAACTCGTGTATTTCTTTTATAGATATCTTGAATCTTGCCATAAACTTTAGAGAGAAATCAAATATATAGGATTCAATATCCTTTTGAAGGAATAACTAGCATTCCCGTGAGGAAGCCCCACTTAATAAGACCTTAAAACCATATGAAAATGAGATTCACTGTAACAGAAACTATCAGTCAATCTTTCAATAAAAACTTTTTACCTTTCATGTAAATGTAACATTACACACCAGTATAACCTTTTAGATCTTTAAGCTGTGTAGTCTAGAGGGATCCAGTGCGGTCAGAGTCTCTAGAGAGTGAACCTAAAGTTCATCACAACAGACTAAATAATAATCAGTTGCATAAAACCTGAAATAAACTTAAATCTATTTACAGAGGCTCTATGTGCACATTACAGACCATATTTTGAATGCTTCATTAAGCTTTTACATTGGTTTTTGGCATTGCAATTCATGTACTTTAATCATAATGTTACTGTTTTAGCTCTTACCTTGTCTGTCTTTTTGTCTTGCTTTTCCAAAATGGCCAAATTGTCTTTCAGGATTTTCACAATTTCTGCTGGATTTTTGTGTGATTTACTAAACAAAGGCATTTTTTTCATGTGTAGAAATCTCTTCTTCCAATATGGAATGCTAAAAACAAATAAGCCAACAAAAATTATAACTTTAACTCTTAATATGCTTAAATTTTTATACCAGTATGTGTTATAAGTTTTCAATACCATGAATTCAGTAATCTGAAACATTAAAAGTGATCAAATTAAAATGGGTTTCAAGTTTTATGCCAAATTTAAATACATAAAAGATATTTTTAAAAAGATATTTTTAAAGTTTTGCTTGAAAGTTTTTATACAAAGTTTAAAATGTTTCCTGTAATAGAAACATAAGGATTACACAAGAAATAATTTTAGAGTCCAAGTTGATATGTAAAACTAGATATTTTGACCAAAGAAAGTGATAACAATAATAAATATATTCTATAATGTTTAGCTATATGTATTCTATAATGCTTAGCTGCTATTATTAGAAGAAGTTCCATAACACAGTTAATGAATTATTTCACTAAAGAGAAAGGCACAGTAGTTTAGATATGATTCTATCTTAAATGTCCTAGACATTTCAGGCTCTTTGAGTCAATTATACTTTTTTCCATTATTTAAAAAATATAAACTTATTCTCTGAATGCATAATAATCAATGATCAAATATTTTGCATTCAAGTAGAATTTTAAAAAGAAGCCAAATGCATTCATGTAAAGACATACCTAGGAGATACTGTAGGTTCAGTTCCAGACCATTGCAATAAAGCAAATTTCTCAATAAAGCAAGTCACAAAATGTATTTAGTTTTTCCTAGTACATATAAAAGTTATATTTATGCTATACTGTAGTCTATTAAGTGTGCAATAGTATTATATCTAAGAAAACAATATGTATAACTTAATTTATAAAGATATTTATTGTCTGACCCTTCAGTGAGTCCTAATCTTTTTGCTGGTCAGAGAGTCTTGCATTAATGTTGATGGCTGCTGACTGATCAGGTTGTCGGTTGCTGAAGGATGGAGTAGCTGTGGAGATTTCTTAAAAGAAGACAATAAAGTTTGCTACTTTGACTCTTCCTTTCATGGAAGATTTCTCTATAGCATGTGATGCAGTTTGTTAGCATTTTACTCACACTAGAACTGCTTTCAAAATTGAAGTCAGTCCTCTCGAAACCTGCCACTGCTTTATCAGCTAATTTATGTAATATTCTAAATCCTTTGTTGTCATTTCATCTTCAGCAGGAGTAGATTCCATCTTAAGAAACCACTTTCTTTGCTCATCCATAGAAGCAACATTCCTCACCTGTTCAAGTTTTATCATGAGATTGCAGCAATTCAGTCACATCTTCAGGCTCTATTCTTAATTCTTGTTCCCTTGTTATTTCTACCATATCGGCAGTTACTTCCTCCACTGAAGTCTTGAACCCCTCAAAGTTATCCATGAGAGTTAAAACCAACTTCTTCTGAACTCCTGAAAATGTTGATATTTTGACCTCCTCCCATGAATCACAAATGTTCTTAATGGCATCTAGAATGGTGAATCTTTTTTTTTTTTTATTATACTTTAAGTTTTAGGGTACATGTGCACAATGTGCAGGTTAGTTACATATGTATACATGTGCCATGCTGGTGTGCTGCACCCATTAACTCGTCATTTAGCATTAGGTATATCTCCTAATGCTATCCCTCCCCCCTCCCCCCACCCCACAACAGTCCCCAGAGTGTGGTGTTCCCCTTCCTGTGTCCATGTGTTCTCATTATTCAATTCCCACCTATGAGTGAGAACATGCGGTGTTTGGTTTTTTGTCCTTGCGATAGTTTACTGAGAATGATGATTTCCAATTTCATCCATGTCCCTAAAAAAGCACATGAACTCATCATTTTTTATGGCTGCATAGTATTCCATGGTGTATATGTGCCACATTTTCTTAATCCAGTCTATCATTGTTGGACATCTGGGTTGGTTCCAAGTCTTTGCTATTGTGAATAGTGCCGCAATAAACATACGTGTGCATGTGTCTTTATAGCAGCATGATTTATAGTCCTTTGGGTATATACCCAGTAATGGGATGGCTGGGTCAAATGGTATTTCTAGATCCCTGAGGAATCGTCACACTGACTTCCACAATGGTTGAACTAGTTTACAGTCCCACCAACAGCGTAAAAGTGTTCCTATTTCTCCACATCCTCTCCAGCACCTGTTGTTTCCTGACTTTTTAATGATTGCCATTCTAACTGGTGTGAGATGGTATCTCATTGTGGTTTTGATTTGCATTTCTCTGATGGCCAGTGATGGTGAGCATTTTTTCACGTGTTTTTTGGCTGCATAAATGTCTTCTTTTGAGAAGTGTCTGTTCATGTCCTTCCCCCACTTTTTGATGGGGTTGTTTTTTTTTTCTTGTAAATTTGTTTGAGTTCATTGTAGATTCTGGATATTAGCCCTTTGTCAGATGAGTAGGTTGCGAAAATTTTCTCCCATTTTGTAGGTTGCCTGTTTACTCTGTAGAATGGTGAATCTTTTACAGCAGGTTTTTCTATTAAGTTTGACCAGATCCATTAGAGGAATCACTATCTATGGCAGCTTGCATCTTATGAAATGTATTTCTTTTTTTTTAACTTTTATTAGAACAATATGAACACATGAAATGTATTTCTTTAACAAGTCTGGAAAGTCTAAATTACTCCTTTGTCCACGGGCTACAGAATGGATGTTAACAGGCATGAAAACAACATTAATCTCCTTGTAAACCTCCATCAGAGCTCTTGGATGATGAGGTACATTGTCAATGAGCAGTAATATTTTCAAAGGAATCTTTTATTCTGAGCAGTGGGTCTCAACGGAAGGCTTAAAATAGTCAGTAAACCATGCTGTCATCTAGGCTTTGTTGTTCCATTTATAGACGACAGGCCAAACAGATTTAGCATAATTCTTAAGAGCCCTAGGGTTTCTGGAATGGGAAATGAGTATTAGCTTCTACTTCAAGTTACCAGCTGCATTAGCTCCTAACTAGAGAGTCAGCTTGTCCTTTAAAGCCAGGCACTGACTCCTCCTTTCTAGCTACAAAAATCCTAGATGGCATCTTCTTCCAATACGAGGGTGTTCCATCTACACTGAAAATCTGTTGTTTTGTGTGGCCACCCTCACCAATGATCTCAGCTAGATCTTCTGGATAACTTGCTGCAGCTTCTATAAATAGCACTTGCTGCTTTCCCCTGCACTTTTATGTTCTGGAGATGGCTTCTTTCTTTAAACCTCATGGAGCAACCTCTTTTAGCTTCAGACTTTTCTTCCGCGTCTTCCTTACCTCTCTCAGCCTTCACAGAACCGAAGAGAGTTGGGGCCTTGCTCTGGACTAGGCTAAAGGGAATGTGTGTCTGGTTTGATCTTCTATCCAGACCACTGAAACTTTCTTCGTATTAACAATTAGCTGTTTTGTTTTCTTATTATTTGTGTTTTCACTGGAGTAGCACTTCTCATTTTCTTCAAGAACTTTTCCTTTGCATCCACAACTTGGCTAGCTTACTGACGCAAAAGGCCTAGCTTTCAGCCTACCTCAGCTCTGGATATGCCTTCCTCACTAAGACTAATCATTTTTCTACCTTTTGATTTAAAGTGAGAGGTATGTGACTCTTCCTTTTCCTTGAACACATAGAGGCCACTTACAGGGTTATGAGCCAGCCTAATTTCAGTATTGTTGTATCTCAGGGAACAGGGAGGCCTGAGGAAAGTGAGACAGGGAACGGCCAGTCGATGGGGCACTCAGAACACATGCAACATTTATCGATTATGGGCACAGTTTGTGGTGTCCCAAAACAATTACAATAGTAACATCAGAGATCACTGATCACAGATCACCATAACATATGTACTAACAATGAAAAAGTTTGAAATATTGTGAGAATTAACAAAATGTATCAAGAGATACAAAGTGAGCATATGCTGTTGAAAAAAAATGGCGCCAACAGACTTCCTCAATGCAGGGTTGCCATAAACCTTCAATTTTTCAAAAACACAGTGTTTTCAAAGCACAATAAAGGTGAAACACAATAAAATAAGGTATGCCTGTAATTGCTGTATTTCTCCCTGTAGTTCTACAGTACTAAGGGAAAGATATATAACTGTAGGAATTTTAAATACTCCCTGACATCAAAACCGAGTACAAATTATGACATGGTATCATAGGTATGATATGATTTTTTTGTCCATTATTACTCTGCTTGGTTCTCACTGTAACAAGCTAATGCTAATTTACTTAAATTAAAAACGTTTTCAGGGTTTCCACATCAATCTGGTGATTAGCTAGCATTTTCTGATTCACTATCTCCCCTTTTCATCTGATGGTGGGTTTGTTCATTTATTCATTGAATAAATAATCTGAGTAATTACTGAGCACAGGCACTTTGCTAAATACTAGGGATAGAGCCACGAACAAGAAAAACACAATCCCTGTTCTTTGGAGCTTATTATTAAGTGGAAAAAGCAAACATTTTAGGGGCAATGGGGTTATATAATGGGGAAATAACACAGTATACTGCCTCAATACGATCTCCTTTAAAAATTATTTTCATATTTTACTATACCTACTTATTGTAATAAGTATAATATAAGATTAGTTTAACAATGTTTTAAAATTTCATCTGATCATTATTCTTCAATTTTGGGATCCATATTTTGAAGGAAATCAAAACTCATGCTCTTAAACTATGCTTGAGTTCCAGCACCCAGACCCCCTGCAAATTAAGGCAGAACTCTCCTGCCTCTCCCAGTTCTTCTCAGACCATGGCCAGCCCCACTCCATTCCCAGACTAAACACCTCCTCTAGTCCCAGACTAAACACCTCCCCCACTCCCAGACTAAACACCTCCCTAACTCCCAGACTAAACACCTCCTCCATCACCTGGAAACTCGAGGCTGCCTTTCTCACACTCTGGGCGACCATGCTGGTCACTATATACGCATCTACTCCAATCACATCATTTAGCCCACTGGTGGTCATTTAAGCAATGAGCCAAGTAGCACTCAAACCTTCTACACAAACACAAGACACGTAAACTCCCTCTAGTTCATTGGTAACTGATCTACTGTATGATTCAAAAGAAGTTAATCACCCTCTTCTAGGTGTCATTTGTTCTATCTGTAAAACGAAGTTGTTCTTAGAGTAAGATTGAGCATCAGGGCTCTAGGTTATTCACCACTGTCCCACACCCATTCTGAGTCTTTAACCCCCAGTATCCTATCATGATAAAGATTAAGCCAAAGATAAAGTGCTTAAGGTGGGAACAAAAGGAATGGAGAGGCCTGACAATGGTGCCTTGTGGGGATAAGGTGGCAGGAGAGTAATTTTTCCATAAAGTCTACCTCAGAGTTTTAAGAACATACATTCTATTTCAGCAAAGCAGGCAGTGGGGACAGGAAAAGATGCATGTTAGTCCAGAAGACTGACACTAGATAAATGCCTCCTAGGCATTGAAAACTATGTTGAGACCATGCACATCAACCTGCCCTCAGCATTAATGCTGACAGCAGGCCACGCAGCACAGAAGTGTTAGTGGACTGACAACAGCCCTGTTATACTTTTCCTCTTCCAGGAGTCAGTAAGCAGAATAAACAACAAATAGGTTGTTTATTATTATTATTATTATTAAATGAACAAAAGAAAAGGAAATAAATGCCCTGCAAACTTGGGTAAGAAAGGTTGCTTCTGAAATTAATTCTCTATAAAGCTAAAACAGACATAAATTTAAGAAAAGAAGAAAAGGAGACAAAAAGCTCTTTTAGACAAAAAAAAGCTGGCCAAGGTAAAAGACTGAAAATACACACATATATGCACACATAAACACACACGTGCCCAAGATGCAGACTGGGAATCCCAAACTGCATAGAGCAGAATAACAATACAGAAAATGGATCTGGGGCAACTTCAAGGTACAAAATTAGTTAGTCTGCATGTATTCATTCAAAAAGTATTTACTGAGCACTTATAATGTACTAGGCACTGAACAAGAAAATACGAAACAAAGAAGCCTCAAAGGGCTCACGATGTAGTGTGAGACACAGACACATGCAAAATTTTCCCAGAAGGCGAGAAAAGGTCAAAAAAACTAAAATGATGAAGAAAAGATATAGAGTGTGTATGGATACATATCTTTATATCTATATAGGTATTTTATAGCAATATGAAGAAAATGGAGTGTTATCCCCTAACAAACAGGTGTTACAACAATGGACGGGGAGGATAGGAAGCCAAAAACAGCAAAGGAATTAAAAATGGAACAGAATCAAAGATATAACAGTGTAAACAGAAAAACAATCTAAACTTGATAATTCGAAAGATTTTTCTAGTTGAGATTCATGATAAGACCCAACATTCAGTGTCTTGCAGCTTTTAAAATAAACATTTCCTTCTCAAATCACATTCCAACAAAATGACCTTAAAAAAACAAACAAATGAAAGCATAAAAATCAGGTTGGTTTTGGACTTCCATGAACCAAATGCCCCAAGGCCATGGAGAAAACCTAGAGTTCTGATAAGGAAAGTCTATAACCCCATAATTAAATCCTTAGCCAATATACCATTTATGTGTGAACAGATAGTGTATATTTACTAAAAATGGAACAAAAAGATGAGATGGAATGAGGCCCACAAAGAGCTCAACAAAATTAATGCTAAAAAATCAGAAATAGTTCTTGAAAAGGAGCCTGTATATTGTTGGCAGAACATGTGGGAGGGTGAGAATCTACAATTATAACTCATTCATATAGGAATAAAAATAAATAAGGATTCAACTAAAGAAGTTAAAAAGGAAACTGCCCCAAAAATCTCCAAGAAAAGATGGATGGAAATAATGATAGAAGTAGAAATAATTCAATCAGAGAAGTAAAAGAAAAGGAAGAAAACCTCTGGTAGCTATTTGGTCCGGGTTTCTTCTGGTGATAGATGTGTCTGCCCTACTTCCCACATCACCTCACCCCACCAAAAAGCAGGGGAACATGACCCAGGTTTGGCCAGAGTATTCCCTGTCCTGGATGCAGAAATTGGCTGGTAAATAGATTGTGACACAGTCAATCAAAATAAAAAAGAAGAAAGAAAAGTGTTGATGAGAATGCTGAGAAAAGGGAACTCTTGTACACTGTTGGTGGGAAGGTGAATTAGTACAGCCACTATAAGAAACGGTGTGGAGGACATGCAAAAAATAAAAATAGAACTACCACATGATCCAGTAATCCCACTTCTGGGTATACATCCAAAGGAACTGAAATCAGTATGTCAAGGAAATATCTGCACTTCCGTATTAATTGCAACCTTATTTACAATAGCCAAGACATGGAACCAACCTAAGTGTCCATCAAAAGATTAATAGATAAAAAATGTAGTACAGGCTGGGTGCGGTGGCTCAGGCCTGTAATCCCAACACTTTGGGAGGCCAAGATGGGTGGATCACTTGAGTCCAGGAGTTCAAGACCAGCCTGGCCAACATGGGGCAAACCCGTCTCCACAAAAAATACAAAAATTAGCTGGGTGTGGTGGCAGGCACCTATAATCCCAGCTACTCAAGAGGCTGAGGCACGAGAATCGCTTGAACCCAGGGGGCAGAGGTTTCAGTGAGCCAAGATGTGCCACTGCACTCCAGCCTGGGGGACAAAACAAGACTCTGTCTCAAAAAACAGAACACTGCTTTAAAATAGATTCAAAGCAGAGACAAAAGGTATGGTCATCTTCATTCGATATAGCCAAATTGCTTTCTCAAGTTTTTATTCCAGTTTATACTTTCACAGCTGTGTAGTGTGAGTTGCAGTTATCGCCCATCCTTCCTAACATTTGGACCTGTCAGAATTGAAAAATTTCGCCAGTATGACAGCTGTAAATGGTTGTCCCATTATGGTTGGAGTGCAGTTGTGTGATAACCGCTTGCTGCAGTCTTGAACTGTTGGGTTCAGGCAATCTTCCCACCTCAGCCTCCCGAGTAGCTGGAACCACAGGCATGTGCCATCACGTCCAGTTAATTTTTGTATTTTTAGTAGAGACGGGGTTTGCCATGTTACCCAGGCTGGCCTCGAACTCCTGGCTAATTTTAATTTTATGTAGAGACATGGTCTCTGTATGTTGCCCATGCTGGTCTCAACCTCCTGAGTTTAAATGATCCTTTCACCTTGGCCTCCCAAAGTGTTGGGGTTACAGGTGTGAGCCACCACACCTGACCAATACTAGCTTTTTAACTTTCTTATTCTGTACATTTCCTAATTCTATACTTTGCCC
The DNA here is from genome assembly GCF_028885625.2 of Pongo pygmaeus. NCBI lineage: Eukaryota > Metazoa > Chordata > Mammalia > Primates > Hominidae > Pongo > Pongo pygmaeus. Next base: position 57,929,921 of record NC_072387.2, read on the forward strand.
ATTTCATATTAAAAAAAAAAAAAACTTTAGAGACAAGTTCTTGCTCTGTCACCTAGGCTGGAGTGCAGTGGCACAGTCACAGCTTACTGCAGCCTTGAACTCCTGACCTTAAGTGATCCTCCCACCTCAGCCTTACAAAGTCCTGGGATAATAGGCGTAAGCCACTGTGCCCAGCTACTTTGCCCAGTTCTTTAAGGTGGCTGAAGAAAGTCATACCAGCTGCCAATACCAACTAGTACAGTTCCTCACTAATAAATATAAATCACATGCAAGAATCATGAGGTGCTTGATGAAAATCAAGAACATAAAAGAGAAATATAAAAATAAATAGAGCAAACCCTGGGGGGAAGGTAAAAATTATATTTATATACCCAAAAGATATGCTATGCTATCACATCCATAAAATAAGAACAGGCTGCTATGAAAAAGAAGTAAACAATGAATGAGAAAACATTCTTGGAACTAAGAACATGCAATACAATAGAATAGCTGATTGGTAGAAGGGTATAGAATTGAAAAACAAATCCACAATTTAAAGACCAAGCCATGGAAATCTGGAATGAAGACTAAAATACAAAGAAAAGCAAAGAACTAATTCAGAGAAAAGTTGGAAATATACAGGGTAGAGCTGGAGAGCCAATATTGATTGAATATAAATTCTTAAAGGAAAAGAAAAAAACAGAGACAACTGACAAGAGAGTAACAAATACATCAACAAATAAAAAGGAAGCAAAATTCCTAGAGCTGAACATGTCTTCAGATTTATGTAAACTAATGATTATCACACAGAGGGAATGCAAAAAGGCCTACTCCAAGATACACTGTGAAATTTCTGAACTCTAAAGAGAAATCCCACAAACTTCCATAAAGGGGAAAAATCTAGAGTGGCACCTAAGAACCAGACTGTCAGAGTGGAATCAGGATTAGTAACTTCACACCAAATGACAGAAGGCAATGAAACACTATTTACATAATTTCTAGGTGAAAAAGATTTTTCACCTAGAATTCTATACTTTACCAATTATGCAGATGTGAGGGCAAACAAAAATTAACTAAGGACGAAGATGGTGAAGGAGTAGGGGGAAGAGAAAGGAAGATGGAGGAGAAACAGAAAAATGAGAAAACAGTTGAAAAGTAAGCAGTTGAGCAAAGAAACCAATAAAATATATGGCTAAATCTAAGTAAAGGTTGATAATGTGTCTGTGATGCTTAATATGACTGCTAAAAATGTATTCCTGAAGTATTCTGATAGAGGCAAAATGTTTTTTAAAAAATCCAACCACCTGGAAAAACACAACTAAAATTCTTTTATAGACTTTGTTCAAGGAAAATGATAGAAATAATGATTAAATCATAATAAAATTTATATGTGTTAGTCATGCCAAACTAAGTCTCTGGGTTTTCTATAATCACATTATACACAAATTAAGATAAACCTGTCTCTTGAATTGTTTATTAAACATTTAATGATGAATATTAGAATAATGGAAGTAGGATGCAACCACCAGAAGGGGGAAAAGAGGAACAAAAATAATTTGACCAAATCAGCAAGAATCAGGAATGAAAAGGAAAGTATATTCAAATAGTAATCAGAGAATATAAAACAATATAGAAGGAATAAGAGCAACCAATAATTTCAATACATACAAATGTGTTAAATTCTACTACTAAAAAACCAAGACTCTCAAAAACTCTCCAATTAGGCTCACACACACACATTTCTGCTCTAAATTCTGCAAGAGACATAATAGAAACAAAATGACACAAAAATGTTCAGAATAAAAGGATACATAAATATATATCAAGCAATATTACAACATGAATATAAGAAATGCAGAGTTCATGGCAAATTATACACACACACACAGCATTTAATGTATGTATTTAGTTGTCACGAACAGAATATATAGAGGTTATTATACTACATATACAGTGTATGTAGTAGAAATAATCATACACATAAAGTCAATTACCCTTACAAATTTAATACTATTTCATATGTATATTAGGTACAATAAAGGCTATATTAAATAGTTTTAATTTGGTGACCTTAATATTCTCTAGGTAGAACAAGGAAGTCATTGCTTAAAAGATAGAAAACAGAGGAGTCTGGGCCAGGCGCGGTGGCTCATGCCTGTAATCCCAGCACTCTGGGAGGCCGAGGTGGGCAGATCACAAGGTCAGGAGTTTGAGACCAGCCTGGCCAATATGGTGAAACCCCATTTCTACTAAAAACACAAAAAAAAATTAGCTGGGCATGGTGGTGTGCGCCTGTAATCCCAGCTACTCGGGAGGCTGAGGCAGGAGAATCACTGGAATCTGGGAGGCAGAGGTTGCAGTGAGCCGAGATTGCGCCACTGTACTCCAGGCTGGGCAACAAAGCGAGACTCTGTGTCAAAAAAAAACAAAAACAAAACAAAACAAAAAACAGAGAAATCTGGTAGGGAAAGAGATAAAAGACAGCTACTGACAGAAATGAGAACAGGAGCTACTGGGAAAGTGATCTAAATTATTTTCAGTTTAAATATGTTCAATATAGACCCTAAGTAAAATTCTGGCCAATAAAAATAAAAGGCTGTGTTTACAAGATGAAATATCAAATCAGGTTTTTAATAATTGAAAATTGATGAATATAATAAATTATATCAATAAGTCAAATAAAAATTATCTCAGTGGCATCTGAAAAAGGTATCTAATAAAATTAAAACCAAGAGAGATACAAATCTTAGCTCAATTTACAAAATAATGGTAATGGAGGCATACGTACTAAAAGGAGGTATAAAGCAAAGGTCATCGCAATCACGCTATCATTACCATATGTTGTGGTCAATGAATTAAAATATAAAACATAAATGCTATAAAATTTGGGAAGGATGTGACAAAATTGTAATTAACAGACAATATGATTATATACATAAAAATATGAACAACCAAAATTAGTAGAAGTTAGGTGAAGTAGTCAAATACATGATAAATATACATAGCGCTTTCACATATAAGAAATTGCCAGCCAGAAAACATAATGAAAAGCGTATTTTGTTCATACTGCCAACTAAATATGTACAAAATCTATACCAGATCTGTATTTTTAAAAACTACTAAACCTTAATTTCGAAAATAGGATAATTACTCTTCCTGAAATAGAAAACTAACAAATAAAACAGAGAAATAGAAGATGTACTTATAGATGTATGTGTCTTATTTATCTATTTATCCCTTCAGCTAGCCATCCTTTTAATGTTATAGTCACAGAATGATTCTAGAATGTGGCTTAGCTAATCTTAATGATATTATCTAAATTATGAGATTTGTGATGGTTTAACTTTCTTCATGTAGGTATTTTTCTGCATTATTTATAATGAGTACATTTCTTTTTTCTGAAATAATAAAGAGACTGTGGAGAAAACCTACATAACTAAGATAGGAAGGACCTGAGGTTAAAAAAAACACACTCTATTTTGTTCCTGAATAGACAGAATAAATATTATTTAAATGTCAGTTATTCTTAAAGTCCACAGTTTGATACAGTTCCAATCAAATGTCCCAAAAAATTTTTTTTGTATCTAAATTTAGTCAAGAATACTAAATAAGCAAGAATAACAAATTTTAAAAAGGAAAATTACTTAGGAGGAAATGAAATGAAAAGTTGTTATAAAGTACTGTAACACAGTAATAGCACAAGAAACAAACACATCAATGAACAATACAGCCCAGATATAGATGTTAATATAAGTGACTTTCAAATTTCTGGATGTGAAATAGTTTCTGTAATTTTATAGTGATAAAATAAATTTCAAAGAAAAAGACCAACAAATCAAAGTTAATACAAATATGCCACAAATATAAAAATTTGAATTTCTATAGATAAATAAGAAAAAAAATTACAGGCAAACAACAAACTAGAGAATTCTGTGATATGAATCTGAAAGATGGAGGGCTAATATCATTACAAAAGATCTCTTTAAGACAAGAAAGTCATTAAGGAAACATACAGATAAGTGAAAACCATAAATGAGGAATTATAGTTAATGAACATATTAGTAAATGTTTAACCATTCTCTAAAATAAAAAAATGCAAACTCAAAGTGAAAGACTATTTTGTCCATTACGTTACTAAGTTTTTTGTTGTTTTGACAAACTCAGTTCTAATGATGGTATTGTGCAACAGGCTCTCATTTCCTACTGGTGCGGATATAAATTAGACAATAATTTGGCAAATATGAATCTAGAACCTTAAAATGATCACAACCTCTGGCTTTATAGTAATTCCATTTCTGGTAATCTGTCCTAGGAATATAGACTAAAATAAGGGATTATCTTTATATGCAAAAATGTTTACTGCAATTTTTTATCATAAAAAACTGAGAAATATCTAATCTAACAGAGGGAAATAATTAAATTGTGATATACCCAGTTGATGGAACATTAGCATATGTCACAGATTTTTTAAACTTTTAAACTTTTTACAATTATTTTACATTTTAACATCTTCAAAGCTTAGGTGTGTCTTACAATTGTTGGTGCCTTACACTAACAGGCAGGTTCTTTTCTTTCTCGGTTGTACATAAAGTAACCATATGTCTTACAACCAGCGACTTATTAAATTTGATGAAATATGTCTAGGAAAATATTTCCAAAGAATGTGAAATAGAATGGAAATGTTAATGTTAAAAACAACATCCCAAATTACGGAGCATAACTACAACTATGTAAATCAAACAAAAACACAAACACACAAAACCTATGTACAGAAAAAATAATTTTGAAATGTTAACAGTGATTGTCTCCGAGTAGTGTAGTTTGCTTGTGGATGCTTAATTTCCTTCTTTTTTCAAATGTTCTGTTTTTTCCAAAGCTTGTATAATAGATCATGCAAATGCTTTTATAGTAGAAATGCCTCTCTTAAATGGTATTTTGAATGAATAAACAAAAAACCTTTTTTTTTTTTTTTAAGTTCAAACTGTGGAATATCTGATTGTCATGTCTTTTCTTTTCTTTTTTTTTTTCTGAGACAGAGTCTCACTCTATTGCCCAGGCTGGAGTGCAATGGCATGCTCTCGGCTCACTGCAACCTCCACCCCCTGGGTTCAAGCGATTCTCCTGTCTCAGACTCCCAAGTAGCCGGGATTACAGGCACTCACCACCATGCTCGGCTATTTTTGTATTTTAGTAGAGACAGGGTTTTACCGTGTTGGCCAGGCTGGTCTCGAACTCCTGACCTCGTGATCCACCTGCCTCGGCCTCTCAAAGTGCTGGGATTACAGGCATGAGCCACCATGCCTGACCTGTTATGTCTTTTCAAAGCATTATTCAAACATGATTTCTTTGGCTATAAAGTTTCATAAAGAGTAGTATTTGGCTCAGATCCTGGAGAGAAAGCCAAAAAAGATCATCCAACTCTGCTCCCAGGGAACTCACACCCTGTAGATTTTATAGTAGATTTTGGCAGCATTCTCTTTCCTAATACACAGTAAAATATTTCATATTCCTAACTTGTGTGTGAGCACCATTGAAGATGGCCCAAAATCAACCACTCAAGTGAGTCATCTGAATATGTTCAGTGACATAAATGGAAAGGAGACGTGGCGGGGGCGGGGGGTAGGAAAGGACCTAGGGGAAGAGGGGAATAGCCACTTGGAGCATTAAATGCCCTTGTTGTTATCCCACTTAAAATATTTCAAAGGGAAAAATGTCTAATATCTAATCTCCAACTATGCTATTCAATAATAATTTGAGGCCAGGTGCGGTAGCTCACACCTGTAATCCTAACACTTTGGGAGGTCAAGGCTGCAGTGAGTCATGTTTGGACCACTGCACTCCAGCCTGGGCAACACAGTGAGACTCTGTCTCAAAAAAAAAAAAAAAAAAAAAAAAAAACTTAAAAAAATAACGTTTTGAACATCAAAGTTTTCCCAGGAAAACTGAAGGGAGTGGGAAATTTATATCTGAAGCCAAAAGAGATGTCTCAACATTTCCAGAGGTATAACCAAACTGCTAACTCATTTTAAGAAAGACAACTAAAAAATGAACCTTCTTTTTCCTCACATAAGTTTATTTTACAATCAACAATGAGTTAGACAGGAACATTTCCAAAATGATTTCTTAAGAGCTTGTTAATTTAACTTAAGGCACAGGCACCTTCTGTTACACTAAAAAAATTAAAATAAACCTACTACCACATAAAAAAAAATTTCAGGGCCAGGCGTGGTGGCTCACACCTGGAATCCCAGCACTTTGGGAGGCTGAGGTGGGTGGATCACATGAGGTCAGGAGATTGAGACCAGCCTAGCCAACATGGTGAAACCTCATCTCTACTAAAATACAAAAATTAGCTGGGTGTGGTGGCAGGCGCCTGTAATCCCAGCTACTCAGGAGGGTGAGGCAGGAGAATCACTTGAACCCAGAAGGCGGAGGTTGCAGTGAGCCAAGATCGTACCACTGCACTCCAGCCTGCATGACATAGCAAGATTCCATCTCAAAAAAAAAAAAAAAAAAAAATTCAGAAAAGTTCAGGGATGCTATTCTTTTATCTGTATTCCAAATAGGATTCACAGATAGAAAGAAATGAAATCAAACGTACATGGCAAATAATTGTGCCTTAAGATTCATTTTTTAAAATTAAATGGGATGGAGGTTACATGAGTACATACATATGTCAATACTAATTGAACCATTCTCCTAAAATGGGTGCATTTGATTATATGAAAATCTTAAAACAAAAACGTGCACCTTAAAGTTCTACTGTATTTGCTACTGTATCCAAGAAGACTTTCCCCCAAAAAACATAATTTAGAATTGCCTTCACAGAGATGGTTAAGTTACAAAGCATATCATTATATATGTAATAATACCATATCATTATGAACCATATTATATATGTCAAAGAATCTTCCAATCAGTATCTTCTATGCCTCAATTTTTCCATTTTAAGATATGCATCCTAAATGTAATTACAAAGCACCACAACTGAATTTTGTACTTGTAAACCTATAGATATGAGTGAAACAATAAAGTATAAATAACAACTTTCACTGATAATCCTTTTTTTCAGTTCAAAAAGACTAAGAATAACTTGTTTTTATAAGTTTTATTAACCAAATTTGAGGGAGAGGCACTTTCTAAAAATGGGCAATTTACACAGAAATGGAAAAGTTGTGAGGAGCTTTTTATGAGTCCCATTCATCTGGAAGCCTCAGTCAGACTTACATCAGAAGAAAAACTCTTTTATAAGAGAAACTGATGTCCCTTGTTAATTACTCTTTATTTCTAATGTACAGTAACACTGAAATACATTTTTAAAAATAATTAACATATAAAGTTAGGAATATATACAACTACTACTACATTTATTATCTAAGGATCCTACTAGGCTATTGTAGTTCCAGAAAAAAAAAACTAGTAACTTTATTCATTAGGTTCACACTGATGTTTCTGTTGACAGCTCCAGTCATTTGTCAGAGCTAAAATTTTCTACCTTTATTAGCTACTAATAATTGTCAATGATTGAAAATTTTATATTAGAATTTTACAATCTCAATTTATAGCAGAGATCTGAACCAAAGTCAGTATTCTCAAAAACTGGTAACTACCATTAAAGCATTAGATCTTACTGAAATTAACAAATGGTTACTCTTTAAAAAATAGAATTACCAAGGGAGGCTCATAATTCAGTTTTCATTCTTTCTTGTAAGCACATACATATTACACATAACAAATTTTGGTTAGTTACTGTTATTGATATTAAGACATGGTTTATACAAATAGTGTGAAATACAACTATTTCATAGCTTCAGTAAGCCCTGTGCCTATGACCTGTCAATCTATAAAAACATTAACATGACAGAGTAGAGATTAAAGTTATTTTGCTAAAGTTATCTGTTATCCCCAAGCTGTCCAAAGTTGATTCGGTTTTTCTGTGTGAGTAATTTGATATAATCTTTCATCCTTCCAAAGTTGGAAGGGACTACATGAGTTTCTGCTAGAAATTTGAGACATTTAAGTCACAAAACTGGAAAGTATATTATCTCACTTATAAGCAGTAAAGATCTCTGTTTAAACTAATTAGTGAAATACCAACTTTGACTATAATTAATAGACATGCTAATATAGTTTTAATAGATTTTTGTTATGTGACTATCAGCTAAATATAATCTTTAAGCCACATTATGAATATATATGTGCATGTAAACACAGTCATATATATATCCCAGAAATGGAAAATTGTCCAAATCTGCCTTCATCCATTCAGTAAATACTTGTTAAGAACCTATTATATACCATTTAGGACTACTCAAAATCATTACTTTTTACATAAGATTTACAATAGACTAAAGAAAGTATTTCTTGATCAAATGGAAGAGTTTTTATGCCATTACAAATCATCCAAGATAACCAAAACCTGCATCTACTGTATTGTTTACTTCATTATTATTTCATTACATATGCATATTGCATTACTGACTTTTAAATTTCATATACTGGCAATTCAGAGAGACTTTCAGGACCAGTAAAGTTAATTTGGATAGACCCAAGACAAGTTTTCCAAATTAGTCACATTTCTTCATGTAGGTCCTAGCAAACATCTGCAAAGACATAATCCTTCTGAGTTAAAGTTGACACCTGACTTTAGAATGTCCCATGTACTCAAGATACCTACCTTGTAAATTGCCTCCCCTCGTCATCATTCCTACTCATTCAAGGCAGCAACCAAGTTATACCATGGTCTTTTCTTGTTCTCTTCAGAGTTAGACCTATTCTATCTTACTTTTGCTTTGTTCACACCTCACAATTCAATCAATTCTTTTCAGGCCATCTCTTTCTCATAAGGAAAAATGTGTGCCCCTAAGCCTCTTTCCTTTATTGGATATCTTGGAAAGTAACTCATTTCAATTTTTGTGACCCAAAGAAACAGTTTAGTCCTTATGCAATAACTACTATCAGGTACCTACTATGTGCCACACACTGGGCTAGACCCTTAGGAATGGCTAAGTACGAACTCAATGGCCAGAAATATTCTTGTAGCAAGAAAAAGAGAAATCACTGATTTCAATGTCAGATTAGATCTCAAAAACAGTGCAATCAACCTTGAAAGCTCATGAAAGCACCCAGAAAACTCATAAGCATCCTTCCAAATACCTATCCACCTATTAAACTTGCTTTTCTTTAAGCATTCATATTTAGAATAAAAATAATATCTTATCCAACATAATTATTTTATATTTAGTTTCATCATCGGAATTGACTTTCTTATATTTTTCAAGGTAGCAATGGTTTTTCTACAGCATGGGTAAAATACATTCTTAGACTATAATAAACGCCCAACAGTCACTTGATAAACTGTTTCCCAGGGAAAATGGGTTCTACATTTCCAACAATCCATTCACAAGTAAACTTCTGAAATACAAAGCATTTGTGTATTGGGAATGCATTATTCTTTATTTCTATATTTACATTCCTATGGGCCTGGGAAATGGTACCATCACTAAGGTAACACAATGAATGATTAGTTTAAAATAAAAAATTATTCTGAAGAGCATGAAGCTGTATGCAAATAATTTTCCGCCAGTTTAAGAAGGACTGAGCATTGGAAAATCTATAAAGAAGTAAAATTAAGTTTGTGATATTATCTCTATGATATTTACTTTTAAGTGCAAGATACTAACTAGCCCAGAAAAGGTTCCCACAGACCAGCTGAGCTGCTTCTTATACATAGGTCAACAGTCTAAAAAAAAAATAAAAACCTGCAAAATCCCACAAAACAAAACCTGTTTTACAGGCTTCTGTACACGTAGAGGAAATGTTAGAGAAAGTACAGCCATTTTATGGTCTATCTAGGGTACAAGCCCTTCTAATGTGTTTACTAATACTCTGCAGAAGTTTTCATTTCAGTTGTTTTGCCTTAAAGGATTCACTTGAATCAATAACTAAAGACATATATATTTTTTGAGGTTAGCAGAGGGTATATTAGAAACTCTGCTTAGAGCGGTGCATCTTCATGCAGTGACTCAGTTTCACAGTTAACAACATACACTTTCTTCCTCCTACAGAAGAATGATTACATGCCTCCATCCATGCCTTTAAAAAGATATATATAATTAGCATACACTCTCCTATTTTAAGATTATACAAAGAAAGTTTTATTGGAATGTGAATAGATATTTTTAAGAGTTTATTTTTCTTTGCTCTATTGCTTATACAAACACAAACACACACACACACCAGGTTATATTAGCTCTTCAACAGAATAAGATTATATGAGAGGAAAGCTTGGTATAAACTGTAAGAACAAAATAACTGCTTTATTCCTTACTTAGAAACCCAAATGCATTCATTCATTTTACATAAAGTAGGAAAAATCAGGTGTCACTCATTGGGTCTAACAGAAGCAGTCAACATTTAAATTATATATCCTTTGAAGTAATAGTATCAACATTTTTATTTAAATTATGAGAGAATGCTGTAATTTATATACAAAACACAGTGATAATTTAAAATTTACTAACAATAGAAAGAGGTAACTTTCTAATTTTCATGCAGTTGAAAGAGAAACATGAAAAAAGGTATACTGTACTGCCACTATTTTATTTTTGGAAACTCTTTGTAAATAAAAACCCATTTCCAAAAATAAGATATTCCATGAACACAGAATAGTTGATAATGGTTCAAGTGCCTTAGGCAACAGAGAAGTATTGTTTTGCAGTTTTTTTAAACCTCTCCTAGTAACAGTAATTCATTATGCACAAAGAAACAAGGTAACAGCATGGTTTATAATGCATACATAAGTAATAACTGCAGAACCTCAATTAAAACTAAAGTTTACCATATTCCTTCCATTTCTATAAACCAGTATAGATAACCTTGTTGATACTCACCAAATGTTACAGAAATGCCTAGGCTTTTCTAAGCAACAAAACGTAGACACATGATGAGGTGCTGAAGACAGCTCTTTCTCGAGCTCAAAGCACTTTAGATGAAGTAGCCTTTATCGTCCATTTAATAGAGGTTGCCTCCTATTACCAAGCATGGCAGAGAAAAGAGTTTCCACAATTAGGTCTTGACTTTCTGTCCCTCTTTTTGAAGAGTAACAGTTACCACCGGAAAACGTTACCAGAAAATGATCACTTGAACACTCACATAGGGCAGCTGTAAATTTCCACTCTCTTTGCTTGCTCTCAGATTCCAAGCCTTGCTTGTCTCTTAATCTGTCACAGGCAGTTCTGTTTCTGGTCAAACCAGCTTGCTCATGCGTTCTCCACTCCCTCTCTAACATTTGCTTTCAGATACGTACCACAGTCACAGCTCCCTCTTTTACTTCCTCCCTTCTCAGTCCTGTTAACGTCACAAGAATGCGTGTAAAGCTGAGGCAAAATAAATTCTTGGGCCAAAAAAGAAAAAAGTCTAGAGATAAACAAAATTTTTTCTCATCACTTTTTTCTGTCTGAAGTCTTATACTTGTTCATGCAAGGGGTTTTGTCAACTGATTAAACTGGCTGGACCACCTTGTTTAAAAATGTAAATAAAGGTTATTTTTTAAAAAGTCATGTTGATAGTAATAATAACAGATTCACCTGTTAATATGCTAGCTCCTCAGGGAAGATGCTATTCCCAATCATAAGAAAGTGGAGCAAGTAAACACACAAGTACTTGTATTAGAAACTTAATCTTAACATTTAAAAAGCAAGGAAGGTTTTAGAGTACTTATAATTTAAACTGTGTAATTTTATGAAAACTTAATGTATTTCTTAATATGGTATATTTTGAAACTTGGACCAAAATTTGCAGTTATAAAAGGGAAAATTATAAGGAACATAGAAAAATATTGACACCAAAAACAAAAGAGCAGCTTAATCATGTATGTGCAAACCAAATGTAATTATTGCTGTTGGAAAGAAGGTTTTTTCCCCCTAAACATTACGGTCAGAATGCATAACACCTCTTACAAGAATTACAAAGGCTAAAGGCTACAAAAAATTATTAAAGTTATTATACACATATAATTATAGAGTAAAGTATCTTAAAATTATGAAACTCTCTGTAAGGTTTGGGGATGAGGAACTAGGTGGAAAGCTGAGTGGGCTCATGGTTGGCAGGTTTAGATGGCATTTGTAGGATTCTTTGGAATTAGGAGGCAATGTATGCAGCTTGGAATACGTGCTGGCTCTGTATGAATGCTAGTCAGATCCTGCTTTGGAGTTCTGTTCCAGTTCCTTAGCCCAAAACACTTTTAGGTTCTCCATCTCCCACTATGTCCCAAATCAAAAGTCTTGGGCCCTTCTACTGACGGATCTCCCAAGTACAGAAGGAACAGAAGTAGTTATTAGACCTATTATTAAGTAACACATTCTTATTCTCTGCAGAATTAAAATCTCTCTAAGAATATGAGCTTAAGTAAGGTGAAAGGTAAATATCTATAAATAGTTGTTTATATCCCTTAAGAAAAATAAGTCAGTAAAAGTCGGCCTTAAAATATAGTTGTCTTGATCTGGTTTATTTAAAGTAGAATTAAAATTTAATTATATTATACAGTTATTTGGTTATTTCTTAGCACCTATTAAATAGGTATCAAAGATGACTAGAGATTAGCCTGCCAATTTTTCTTTCAATTAGTAGTTTTATAATTTTTAGAGTTTTATTTCTTCTTTTTAAAGAGATGTTAAATGGAAATAATTCTAAATCACTCAGGGTATGAAGTGTCTAGTATCTTGGGTTATACTCCGAGAGTTGTAGTATAATTAAAGAAATTCAGAATTTATAAAAGTGGTTCTTAGGATAACTGCAAGGGTAATTTAAAATTGGGAGACTCTGTATCAATCTACAGTGGATTCAAAGGCACAAAGTCAAGTCAAGGACTTTAAAACATATAATTACTAAGATTATTTATGATTGTTTGTATATTTAATTCCTATTAAACACCATTCCATTTTCCAACAGCAAGAGTGCAGAAATCTCTTAATATACAGGAAATTGGGTTGAGTATTCAGAAGGATATTGCCTCAGTAGTGGAACCAAATTAGTTTTAGATTAAAAGTTGTTCTGGTTCCTCCTAATAGAGCTTAAAAGTAAGCCCTGAAAGGATCAAATTATTTCCAAATAACTGCAACCCAGAGTAAAATTTAAAAATATTTATATAATTTTTTTTTAAATCTAGCACACAATAATGTAAAATTCACAATCTCTGGCATCCAGTCAAAAATCACCAGGCATGCAAAGAAGCAGGAAGACATAACGCATAAGAAGGAGAAAATCGATCATCAGAAAGACTCAGAAATGACAAAAATAATAGAATTAGTATATAAAGACATTAAAACTATTAAAAATATCTTCCATAGGTTCAAGAAGGTATTAGAAAGATAAGAATGTTAAGGAGAGACATGGCAGATATAAAAAAGATCTAGATCAAATTTCTAAGAATTAAAACTACAATTTCTGAGAAAACATTTATTCTGTTTCATGGAATGAAGTGCTGCCCAACTCCAGAATCACAAATAAGGCCAACTAAGATCTTTAAACAACAACAACAAAAAAAAACCCTATAAACTCTGGAATGAAAATTACACCAAATGAGATGAATAGCAGACTGCACACTGCAGAAGAAATGATTAGTAAACTTCGAGACACAGTGACAGAACTTATCAAAATAAAGCATTGAGAGAAAAAAAGTTTAAAAAAATAAAAATGAACAGAGAATCCCTGAACCATGAGGAAACTTAAAAGAACCTAATGTATACTATATATACTATATATAGTCTTTGGACCTTGAATAAACATCAGCAGTAGCCAAGAAATAGTTGTTACAGGCCTTGGGCGTAACCCAGTACTGTGCTGGCTTCGGGTGTGACCCAGCATTGACCCAGTATAGTCCTAGCAGTGGTGGTCACAAGAGGGCTTGCACCATCCCTCCCCAAACTTGCTCAGCAAGGAGAGACAGAGAAAGACTCAGTAAGGGAAGAGAACACGAGACTGTCTGGTAATCCAGGGAATTCTCCTGAATCTTAACCAAGACCACCAAGGCGGTATTGCCTCAAGTCTGCAAGTCACAACATTACTGGGCTCTGAATATTGCCTAATGCAAATTTGGCTGCAGTGACCAAAAGACTTAGATCACGACACTCACTTTGAATATTTGGAAAGCCTTCTCAAGAAGAACAGATATATTCATCCTTGAGAGGTCTGGAAAAAAAAAAAAAAAAAGACAAGTACAAATAAGCTCAGAGTGTGAAGGTTAGAATAAATACCTAACTCTTCAATGCCCAGACAATGACAAACATCCAGAAGCATCAAGACCATCCAGGAAATCATGACCTCACCAAACCAACTAAATAAGGAACCAGTGACCAATTCTGGAATGACAGAGATATGTGACCTTTAAGAGAATTCAAAATAGCTGTTTTGAGGAAGCTCAAAGAAATCCAAGATAGCACATAGAAGGAATTCAGAATCTTATCAGGTAATATAACAAAGAGACAAATAATTAAGAATCAAGCAGAAATTCTGCAGCTGAAAAATTTAATTAACAAACTGAAAAATGCATCAAGAGTTTCTCAAAAGCAGAATTGATCAAGCAGCAGAAAGAATTAGTGAGCTTGAAGACAGACTATCTGAAATACACAGAGCGGTCAAAAGAAAAAAGAATAAAAATAATGTAGCATGCCTACAGTCTACAGGAAATAGCCTCAAAATGGCAAATCTAAGAGTCATTGGCCTTAAAGAGGACACAGAGAGAGAGATCGGGGTAGAGAGTTTATTCAAAGAGATAGCAGAGAACTTCCCAAACCTAGAGAAAGATATCACTACTCAAGTATGAGAAGGTTATAGAACACTAAGCAGATTTTACCCCCAAAAAACTACCTCGGGACATCTAATACTCAAACAATGAAAGGTCAAGGATAAAGAAAGAATCCTAAAAGCAGCAAGAGAAAAGAAAAGAACAACATATAAAGGAGCCCCAACACATCTGGCAACAGATTTCTCAGTGGAAACATCACAGGCCAGGAAAGAGCAGTAAGACATATTTGAAGGTCTGAAAGAAAAAAACCTTTTATCCTGAAATATTATATCCAGTGAAAATATCCTTCAAACATGAAGGAGAAATAAAGACATTCCCAGACAAACCAAAGCTGAGGGATTTCATCAACCCAGACCTGTCCTACAAGAAATGCTAAAGAGAGTTCTTCAGTCTGAAACAAAAGGACATTAAGGTACAACAAGAATCATCTGGTCATCCGGGCCAGGCACGGTAGCTCACAACTGTAATCCCGGCACTTTGGGAGGCTGAGGCAGGAGGATTGCTTGAGCAGAGAAGTTCAAGACAAGCCTGAATAACATAGCAAGACCTCATCTCTACAAAAAATCAAAATTAGCCAGAATTGGTGGCACATGATTGCACCACTGCACTCCAGCTCAGCTATAAAAAAGAATGAGATCCTGTCATTTGAAACAAAATGGATAGAACTGGAGGACATTACGTTAAGTGAAATAAGCCAGGCACAGAAAGACAAACTTCACATGTTCTCACTCATTTGTGGGAGTTAAAAATTTAAACAGTTGAACTCACAGAGATAGGAGAATGATGGTGGCAGGAAGCAGGGAAAAGGGGATGGTTAATCCACTAATGGGATGAGTATAAAAATATAGTTTGATACAATGAATAAGATCTAGTATTTGATAGCACAACAGGATGACTACAGTTAGCAATAATGTGTTGTACATTATAGAATAACTGAGGGAATACAATTGGAATGTTCTTTTTTTTTTTTTGAGATGGAGTCTTGCTCTGTCACCCAGGCTGGAGTGCAGTGGTGTGATCTTGGCTCACTGCAAGCTCCGCCTCCCAGGTTCACGCCATTCTCCTGCCTCAGCCTCCCGAGTAGCTGAGAGTACAGGCGCCTGCCACCATGCCCAGCTAATTTTTTTTTTTTTTTGTATTTTTAGTAGAGACAAGGTTTCACCGTGTTAGCCAGGATGGTCTCGATCTCCTGATCTCTTGATCCGCCCACCTCGACCTCCCAAAGCACTGGGATTACAGGAGTGAGCCACTGCACCCAGCCTGGAATGTTCTTAACACAAAAGACTGATGAATAGTTGAGATGATTGGATACTCTATTTACCCTGAGGTGATTATTACACATTGCATGCCTATATCAAAATATCTCATGTATCCTATAAATATATACACCTACTATGTACCCTAAAAATTAAAATTTTGAAAATTAAAAAGACAACACCTTAATTGAAAAAAAAGTCACTCCAAAAAAATAGTTCGTTTTGATGCTTTTAATTCTAATCTATCGTTACAGAATTTTAACTCTACTTCTTTGCTCTTATATTCACTTTCACTTATACCACAAATCTTTGTTCTAATAACACAGTAACATAATGATATATTTGCCTACTCTTTCAATATATCTAATATAGATTCAAAATAACAGTACCAAAATTACTAACAATAAAATCACTGAATGAAGTTTAAAGAATTAATTGCCGTTAACTAATGAATTGGTCAGCATATAACTGTCAGTAGTGAGTCCTAATGTTAAAATTTAATTATTTTACCTGTTATAAAAACAAAACTATTTTACATTGTTAGTTCACAATTGAAATAAATTTGATAAAACAAGATTTCAATTTCCTTAAGTAGAGACTTTAACAACCTATAAATGGTGTAGTTCAATGGAGTTGTCTCAACTATTAAGAAAATCACAGGGGAAGAAAAAATGTAAATGATGTATATAGATCAAGTTACAGTCAAATGGCATCACGGCATGCTAACTATGCAATGATTCTACAGTTATTTGAATACAAAAAAAGGTAGGAAAATTATTTATCACTTAAATGTGGTAGCTTTGGTAGCTTAACTATGCAGAATTCCAAGTTACCTCCTCCACCTCAGCAGTCATATTTACATTATTGAGTGTTATAAGGCTTTGAATCCATCTTGGCATACTCGTACTATAACAATTCACTAGCAGTAAGTGCTATAACTAGCTAATGAATGTTTAAGGCACATTATTGAATTGATTAGTCCATTAAATTAAAACACTAGTGGTTAAAAAAGAGTTCATTGTCAACAATAAAAACAATGGCACAAAACCTGGTTTGTCATGATCCCCCCCCAAAAAAATCAAGACTCTAACATGTAAAATACTCAATACACAAATACATAATTATATGATTGCCACCTCCACAATTTAGTGCTATATTTTGAATTAAATTAATATTAATTTTACTTTATTGGTTTTAGAGTTAATTATATTTAATTAACATATTTGTTTTTATTTAAATATATAACACTTGTAAGAAAAAGTGTATTAAGGCCAAGGCCCAGTGGCTCATGTCTGTATTCCCAGCCCTTATGGGAGGCTGAGGCAGGTGGATTGCTTGAGCCCAGGAGTTCAAGACCAGCCTGAGCAACATAGCAAGACCCCGTCTCAAAAAAAAAAAAAAAATAGAAATAAACAAAAATTTAGTATGCCAGAAGCAAATGCAATGTGAATGATAATAGTATAAAAAACTAGAAATCCAGGTTGCGGTCAGATTATGGAGAGACGGAGTGCTAGGCAAAAAAGCTAAATAATTTGCAGACAACACGGGCCATGATGGGATCAGAACTTTCTGTAATGAATGTGAATTTGGCAGAAGAATCAAAGGGCAAAGAAACAGTAGGTGATGAAATTAAAGGTAACTCAGTAGTCTAGGATGACAGTGAGGGTAACCAGACAGTGGGAATAAAAGGACTACAAGAGTATAATAGAGAATAGGTTTGGCAACTGAAAAAAATATGGATAGTAATTGAGAGACGAGTCAAGATCACAATGCATTCCCATGCCTGTGTGACAATAAGCAGGTTATACCTTTAAAACATATAGGAACCACAGGAAGAAAAATAAATTTTATGAAATAGCCAGTTACTTGATATATAACAAGTCCGAGATGCCAGCAAGGCTTCTGGATATAAATGCCCACAGGCAGCTGAACATACAGAACTACAACTTGGAGAGAAAACAGACCAGAGCAATATATCTGGGGGTCATCCATCCTGCCACTGCAGTATGACAGAGACCAAAAGAGAGCCAAGGACAAAACTTCAAGAAACATCTACAGGTGTTGGTAGAAAAAGGGCAACTGGCTGGGCGTAGTGGCTCACCCCTGTAATCTCAGCACTCTGGAAGGCAGATCACTTAAACCCAGAAGTTCAAGACCAGCCTGGACAACATGGCAAGACCCCTATCTTTACCAAAAAAATATATACAAAAATTAGTTGGGTGTGGTGGTACACTCCTGTGGTCCCAGCTACTCGAGAGATTGAGGTGGGAGGATCGTTTGAGCCCTGGAGGCAGAGGTTGCAGTGAGCCGAGATTGCACCACCGCACTCCAGCCTGGGCAACAGAGTGAGAACTGTCCCCCCCGCAAAAAAAAAAAAAAAAAAAAAAGGCAACTAAAGAAACAGTGGTTAGAGAGGGAGAGGAGAAACTGAAAAGTATGCTATCGTGTGACCAAAAAAAAACAGACCTTCAAGAAAAAGAAGCATTTAAAAGTACTTACTACCTAACCCTGTAGTCTAATTTCTAAGTCCCACTGTCAATTCTTACAAAGCAAAGGTACTAGTGGGAAAGGGGTCTTTAGAGAACCACTTGGCACAGAGAAAGGGACTTTGAAGAATTCATATTCCCTAAATTCCTAAAAACATAGGCTGGTAGTCAGCGAGACCAAAGACAGGCAGGGACCATCAGAGCATACAGCAGTACAGCAAAGCATGAGGCAGGCAGAGGACTCCAGGCCAGCCCTTCTGGGAAACTGGTAACACTGGCTCTGATTCAGGCAGCATGCATAACCCAACTCTGCCATGCCATGCCTAGAACACTGTATGGGAGATTGGAGACTTAGTAGTACCTGACACAACAATAGGATTAGGATTATAAGAGGTTAGGGATGAGGTAATAGAGAAATGAACGTATATTACTGTTTCCAAGTGTTGGATATAAAGACTAGAAGGACAGCTTGAAGGGCTTAATAAAAGAGGTTTTTGTTTGCTTTCAAAAAAAAAAAACAAAACAAAACCTTTCAACTCTTGGTAGATTGAGTGGGACAGACAGGAGGAAGGTAGAAGATGAGAAGGGGATAATTAATGGGGCATGATCTTTGAGCCCACAATGGGAGGGATCAAGAACATAAGTGGAATAATATGTATTTTTCTAAAATGAGAAGGAGGAGAAAGCATTAGTAGAGACTACCCAGGGAAAGAGGAATGAAGTTAGGAAGCACATGTTTACTTCAATTTTCTCAGAAAAGCAGGACTCACCATCATCTGAAGAGAACAAAGGTAGAGTAAGAGAATATGTGTTTGAGCAGAGTGAAAATTGGTCTTATCAGAAAACCCACGTGGCTGGGCGCAGTGGCTCATGCCTGTAATCCTAAGCAGTTTGGCAGGAAGTAGGAGGATCCCTTGAGTCCAGGAGTTCAAGACCAGCCTGGGCAACATAGGGAGACCCTCTCTCTATTTAAAAAAAAAAAACACATAAATACAGTAAGAAGAAAAGCTAAAAGGTGTGACTCATGTACACCAAATCCTAAGTTTAACAGTTAAAGTTCCACTTATATCCACACAATTCCACTTATATCTAAACAATATAACAACGCTAAGTACATGCTATGATTTTCCACCAACTGCCCAATTTAAGGAATAACAAAGGATGAGGTTAAGAAACAGATCTTGGAGCCCCGAGATTCAATATATAGCTAGCATCATAACAACAAAATGGGCTTAGTGCTATAACCACAGGCAGATGGTGATACTAATAATTCTCATATTTCCCTGTCCTTCTTTGCTAGATCCATGTTGTTTTCTCTACAACTGGTACTTTTATGAAAAGTTCTTGCTCGAGTCAGTTAAGAACACAAGATACCTTTTAGTAAAAGAACAATTCCCACCCTGTTGAGAACTGATGTACATTCTCTTTTTATGAGGTGTGTCATACTCCAATTTTCCAAGTTTTTACAAATTTTCACTTTTCTACAAATTATTGAAACCAGAACTATACAAAAATTTTATGTTGGAGAATCATATTATTACTGTTATAAATCTTTAAAAGTACAACTTGTAAGCTGGTGCTCTGAAGCCAAGAAGAAAAACAGGATCTAAAGAGAACACAGAAAGAAAGGACAAAGAAAGCAGCAAGCTGAGTGAAGGGACAGAAAACCTTGAGTTATAAATAACTTGGTTTAAAATGTCAAGAGAAACTGCAAAGTATCTCTTTCTACAGGGTTATAAAGCTTTTTAATAATGAAAGTACTTCACATGACAATTTTCAGAGTCAAAGCCATTTATGGCAAACAAACACATAGCATTTGCAATATAACATATTCAGGTAATTTACTGAATGGAAAAATCTCTATGGAATTCGTCCAGTAATTATAGTGGATTTCATTTATAAAACATATTTTACCACAAATCTGAAGACTTATAAAACATGATCTAGTATAGGAGAAATGATTATAATCCTTTAATAACTATTAATCACAGAAAAATTAGTTTTAATAACTATAACCACAGAATAGCATCTTGTTTTACAAATAAAATACAAACCAGTGTACTGTTCTAGCTGTACTGGTTCTAAAAATGTCTTTTTACCTTTTAATTTTAAATTAAATGTCCATTAAAAAAGTATTTTTTATTTTCTATGCTTTCCTATTGTTTTAAAATCCCAGCCCGGTGCGGTGACTTGTGTCTGTAATCCCAGCACTTTGGGAGGCTGAGGCTGGTGGATTGCTTGAGTCCAGGAGTTTGAGACCAGCCTGGGCAACATAGTGAGACCTCGTCTCTACCAAAAATACAAAAAATCAGCTGGGTGTGGTGGTGTGTGCCTCCTACCCAGCTACTTAGGAGGCTGAGGTAGGAGAATCTCTTGAGCCTTGGAGGCAGAGGTTGTAGTGAGCCAAGATTACACCACTGCACTCCAGCCTGGGCAACCGAGAGAGACTCTCTTGAGAAAAAAAAAAAAGAAGAAAATCCCCTGCCTTCCTCTTCTCTAATTCCCCTCCCCAAGGTTAAGCACTATTCAAAGTGCTATCCTTCCAGACTCTACTTCCAGGCATACATAGATGTATGTATTTGTCTGAATACACACCAAGATAATTTTTTAAATGAGATAATACTATACATACTGCATTATAATTTATTTTATTTCTTTATAGTAGATCTTGGATTTCTCTACATTTGGTAGCTCTATTTCATTCTTTTAAAAGTGTTGCATGGTTGCACAGTAGATGCACTTGGCACCAAAAACCTGACTTAAGTATATCCCCAGGATGACCCTGAATGCGATTCACAGTTTCGAGCTAAGGAATCTGGGATAGGCTGGAGACCCATTCCTTATCTATGAGGAACATTTGAGCCCCCAGCCTGGCTCATGGAACACAGGGCGTAGAGGGGATCGAGGTCCTTTGTTTTGGGTTAAATGAAGGTTACCAGGTGGAGGTTGTTAGGGAGAAGGCATTAAGTGAAAATGCTATGTAAACTGCATGACTATTGGAAGCAGTTGGTTCTCTTGCCTAGCCTGCCACCACTGGACTCTCTCCCCTGTATGTAAACTCCCCCAAAAACCCTCTGTCTCCTTTGCTGGCTCTGGGTCTCTTTGGCCTCTAGAACCTGGTGCCATCCCCACTGGAGTTGATAGGGGTTCAGCACAAATTGGTGTTCCTTAATATTGCTGTACTACAGTTTGTTTAACCACTTCTCTATATATAGACATATAGGTAGGTGAGGGTGTTGTTTTTTGTTTTTGTTTTGCTATCTTATAGTCTATTTTAAAATTAGTCACTGATAACATAAACAAATCAGAATTTAAAAACACAATGTTAATTCTCCTTGGAAAAAAAGCCATAAAGTGATTATTTGTATTATTCTAATAATACAGATAAGTAAAATTTACCTTTGCCATTTTAAAAAAATGGCAAAAACCACAATTACTTTTGCACCAACCTAATAATAAGCATTTTTTTCATTTTAAATATTTTGGTTTCTCACAGTTGATAAACATGCAAAATCTGTCATTGTTTTCAATACAATGTTATCAATAATTCTGAAAATTTACACATGCAACTAATTTTCAAATTAACTGCACATTATAGCCTTTGGATATGCATTGGATACCCAATGTGTTTGAGGGCTAAATCTCACTAATTCTCCACTATTACTCAATTACGTTAAGCCAGCAGTCCCCAACATTTTTGGCACCAGAGGATGGTTTTGTGGAAAGCAATTCTTCCACGGACCTGGAGGTGCAGGGTTGGGATGCAGGGGATGGTTTCGGGATGAACTGTTGCATCTCAGGTCATCAGGCATTAGAGTCTCATAGGAGCCTGCAACCTAGATCCCTCACATGCACAGTTCACAGCAGGGTTTGTGCTCTCTATGAGACTCTAATTCTGCCACTGATCTAACAGGAGGCGGAATTCAGATGGTAATGCTCGCCAGCCAGCCACTCACCTCCTACTGTGCTGCCCGGTTCCTAACAGGCCATGGACAGGTACAGGTCTGCAGCTCAGGGGTAAGGGACCCCTGCATTAAGCAACTCTTGATTGGTGTTTTCAGAAGCCTAGTGTGGTACTAGGTTCTCTAAGGAACTCAAAAGAGGTCTGTGATAAAAGATCTGTCTTCAAGGAGCTTGTACAACTTTAGTGGAAAAAAAAAAACAAAAACCTTAGCTATCTATATAAAATAATTACACCTGAATACAAAGTTTTGAAGAAAATACAAGAGGAAGAAGAAATATGCAAGGGACCAAGGTATATTTTACCTTATTTTATCATAAGGTAGAATATAGAGATTACCTAAGTGAGGAAAGGAGTAAGTGAAAGAAATGGGGCTTTTTTAATTGTACAAAAATCATAGACTTTATAGATTCTTCTAACAACATATTTCCTGAGGAGTTGTTAGCAAATACCTAAGAAATGGGAATTTAGATGCACTTTGAAAAAGTACTAGGATTTGGATATAGTGAGATAGAAAAAGGAACAATATCCCAGCATAGGAAAATCTTTTAGCAAAAATGCAAAGACTGGAATGAAAGTAGAAAAGGGACAGAAAGAGAGGTGGGGAAATGGAAGAAAAGAAAATTGTGGTTAAAAGGGAAATACATAGGGAAGTTTTTGAGGTGGAGTGGTGGACAGGGAGGGCACATATATTTGTCGTCAAAGGAAGAAGCCTGGAGAGAGGTAAAAAGCTATTCCCTGTACACCTGGCCCAACACGTTTTGGTCCCATTTCAATCAATACGCACCCTTTTCACTGGCTTCTACAAGAAATCCAGATACACCAAGTATTTCCTGGCTTTCGTAAGTTTTTATATGTGAGGTCACAGTGAAGTGTCACAATACACAACATAGCATTTCTCCAGAGTTCCTGTTCCTTTCCTGCTGGATTTTCCCTGTGCCTTTCAAGTTTTTCTTCCCTTTTTTAAACAGAAAATTTAGACTCTATCTCTTCTAGTTCCAAATATGTATTCCTAACTCATCCTAAACTGCAACAAAACAGAGACTCTTCCAATGGCCAGGACATACCTCCTTAAAAGGCAATTTAACAACCGTCTCCAAATACTTGAACAAACCCTTTGTGGAGTCAACACGCATCACAAATGAATTATCCATGCTTTTCTTCCAAACAAATTCTGCATTTTCTATACAATTCTTAATGCTTACTAAAAGATTAACAAATTTCTCCATTGGGATAGAGTCAAAACTGCAGATGAAAGATTTGCCTTAGTAAAAAGAAGCATAATGTTATTAAAAAACGAATCATTCTTTTCAAGAAATAGAGGCAGCAACAGTTTTTAAAATTAAATAAGAACTAGAAGAATGTAGTGAGACAGAACCTTGTATACCGCTGAGTGGAACAAAATCCCCAGGAACCTTTCTAGAAAACAATTTACCAGAATATTCATGCTTTTTAACATACCAATTCTACTAACAAAAAGCTATCCTGAGAAAATAGAGATGGCTAGATGTTAAATGATGTTATTGCAATGTTATTTACAAAGGAAAGCCAAGAGTATCTACAAAAGGGAAACAGTTGAATAAATTATGTTATGCTACCATCTTAGAATATTATACAGATATAAAAATATTTTAAGTGCCATATATATTCACATAAGAAAATATGTTAAAAATCAAGAAATAGGACTAATACTTCAAATTCATTTTAAAATCATAAATATATATATACAACTCTGTGTGTGTGTACAGAGACATGCATAATTTTATATAGATAAAAGACTAGAAGGAAACACAACAAAATTTTAACAGTAATTTTCTCTGGGTAGTAAGATTACAGATTACTTTTTTCTTCTTTATAATTTTCTGTAACAATCAAATTTTCTACAATAGCATTTATAAGTGGAAAATTTGTTTTAAAAAAGAAGCAGCTTTGTTTCGCCATTAAGTAGGCATTTAAAAAAAGGTAGGCTTGCTGGGCACAGTGGCTCACGCCTTTAATCTCAGCACTTTGGGAGGCTGAGGTGGAGGTGGATCACTTGAGGTCAGGCGTTCGAGACCAGCCTGGCCAACATGGTGAAACCCCTTCTCTACTAAAAATACAAAAGGTTAGCTGGGTGTGGTGGTGCGTGCCTGTGGTCCTAGCTACTTGGGACACTGAGATGGGAGAATCACTGAAGCCTGGGAAGTCGAGGCTGCAGTTAGCCAAGATCATGCCACTGCACTCCAGTCTGGGCAACAGAGTGAGACCCTGTCTCTAAAAATTTTAAAAATAAAAATAAAAAATAAAAAATGTGGCCAGGAGCAATGGCTCACGCCTGTAATCCCAGCACTTTGGGAGGCTGGGGTTGGTGGATCATGAGGTCAGGAGTTTGAGACCAGCCTGGCCAATATGGTGAAACCCTGTCTCTACTAAAAAAAAAAAAAAAAAAAAATACAAAAATTAGTGAGGTGTGATGGTACACACCTGTAATCCCAGCTACTCAGGACGCTGAGGCAGGAGAATCACTTGAATCTGGGAGGCACAGGTTGCAGTGAGCCAAGATCGTGCCACTGCACTCCAGTCTGGGTGACAGAGCAAGACTCTGTCTTGAAAAAAAAATAAAATTAAATTAAAATTAAAAATGTGGGCTCTGATATATTTATGATCTATACACTCTACACTATGGTATTGGTGAAGCCTATAGACTTCTGAGTTTCCATTATAACCCCATGTTGAGTAAAGTTTTAAGGGCACAGGAAGGGTGCTGATTTGGATCTCATACAGAACAACTTAAATGACACTAGAATGTGAGCTTTGTGAGGGCAGGGTGTTGGTGTGTTTTGTTCACTGCTTCATCCTCAGCACCTAAAATAATGCTTTGTACACGATAGGAACTCAACAAATGTTTGTTAATAAGTCTCCAACTAATTTTTTAAAAATTATAAATCACTTTCCTGTTTTCTACTATGCTTTTTGTCTCTAATCATAAGGAAAAACAGACAGGAAGTACTGACTTTTAAATGATGAGTGGGGAAGCTCATAAAGACAGAACGGGAGTTTTTTTGGTTTTCATTGTGTTTTTTTGTCCTATAAAGCAAATAATGCTTTCTCTCAGAAAGAAGCTCACTCAGGCTTACTCTGAGATGTTCAACTATACTACTGACTTTCCTAATAAGCAAAGAGCATTTATGCTGAACCACATCTTCTGGAAAGTCTTGCTTTTACCCCAACTGTCTCACTGTTCATGGATGGGGAGGTGCATCTAAACTGGGTTGTAGTGAAGACAGAACATGTCACTCTGTTACTGGCTTTAGAAAAAGTAGAGCCAGTGGCCTATGATTCCAAATAGAAGAACTATTGCCCCTCTACAGAATGTGCTTTCAAATCTTGCCCCGACCCACAATAAAAAATATGGCTAACACATGCGTGCAAGTAAAGCAAAAGTTTCACAAAACAACTGCTCTTACCACATCTGATGCAGTCTGATATTGTCTATGCTATTCAATTTAATACTTTTAAACTGTGGATTACAGCTCACCAAACTGATTTTATGACCCTCTAGTGAGTGGAAAGCCACAGTCTGAACAATGCTAACAAGGAGACAGTGCTTTCTTCCCCTGGACCTGTAGGCGCTATGTAACAAGAGTATCCAGTCATGAAGAAAACTGGCTCTGGAGCCTCCTACCAGACTTCACGTACTGCCTCTGCAACTTACAAGGTGCCTGGACAAATTACCTAACCTCTCTGGGCCCCCATTTCCTCATATGTAAAATGGAAATAATGTACCTATGTCATAGGATTATTATAAGGATCAAATGAATTAATATATAAAGTACTCAGAACAGTGCCTGGTACACAGTGAGCACTGTATAAATATTAGCTAAGATTATCATTATTAATGTGCCTACTGAGGAGGAAAAACACACACTGAGAATTAGGTAAGATGTAAGAGAAGGTCAAGAGGTCCTACATATCCTCATTCTCTTGTTAGAAGCAGAAAAAGAAAACTGATAATCTCAAAATCTTCTACATAGAACCAAGCAAATGTTAGTCTATAGTAATTTGGTGTTTCTCTTTGATGCCTAAATAAATATTCGAATTAGATCTCACAGTTTAATTTGGCATCTAAAATCTCACTGGCTCTTATCTGAACCCAATCCACTCCTGATTAAGATAATGGTTGGATAGTAATCCATTCCTGATTAGTGTTGAATGGTTAATTTTGAGATAGTGGGCACTTTATATTTCAATTTTTAAAATAGCCTTATTGAGGTATCATTTACATACCACAAAATTTCATTGTTTGAGTGTACCAGCCAATGATTTTAGGGGATTGAGGACAGTTGTGTAACCAACGCTGCAATTCAATTTCAGAACACTTCCTTTACTCCTATTTGTATCATCTGCCTGCTTACAGTCTGCCTATTTTAAATGAGGAAAACAATCATGCATTTCCAGGCCATCCAAAAACCCCAACTAATTCCCACAAATATGACTAACATATCCAACTTAACTATTTAACACTACTGTACCAGATAGAAATTACATTTTCCTTCTACAGTGAAGCCAACATGTCCTGTAATGTAAATAAACAATAGAATAATATGTTAATGATATTAAAAATATTATCTAAATTGGACTCAGGCACCTGACAGAAGCAAATAACAGAAGCAAAATAACAGATGCAAAAACTTTCAGGGAAAGGAAAGAGAAAATAACAATAAAACACACCTTTGGGAGCTTAAGAGGATGGGGATATTCTATCGGGGAAAGACTGAAATAAAACTGTAATAGCCTCTCATGTTTTCCCAAGAAGTTTTCAGCAGTGCTTACAGGCAGAATTCTTATCCCATGTTTTCAATCCAGAAATTAAAATTTGAGTTAAAAAAAAAAAACCCTGCAAGTCACTATGCTAAATATTCAGAAAGTGAGAATACCCACTAGGATGGCTATAATGAAAAAGACATACTAAGCACTGGCAAAAATGTAGAGAAACTGGAACTCTCAAACATTGCTGGCAAAAATGTAAAATGGTGCAGCTGCTTTAGAAGCAGGTCAATAGTTCCTCAGAAATTAAACACAGTCACCGTATGACCCAGCAATCCCACTCCTAGGTTTATATCCAAGAGAAATGAAAACATACACCCATACAAAAACTTATACATGAATGTTCAGAGCAGCATTATCCATAATACCCCAAAAGTAGAAAAAAAAAGTCCATTAACTGCTGAATGGATAAATGTGGTACATTCATAAAATGGAACATTATTTGGCAAAAAAAAGGAATGAAGTCCTGATACATAATACAATATGGGTGAAAACACTAAGCTAAGAAGCCAGTCTCAAAAGGTCACATATTGTATGATTCCATTTATATAAAATGTCCAGAATAGGCAAATCCAGAGACATAAAATAGCTTCATAGTTGCCTAGAGTTAGGAGGGTTGAGAGGCAACGGGAAGTGACTGCTAAGGGTTACAGAGCTGCTTTGCAGGAAGACGAAAGGGTTCTAAAATAATTGTGAGGACAGTTACACAACTCTGTGAACATACTAAAAACTACCGACTTGTACACTTCAATGGGTGTTCTAGAATTCTAGGATACATTAATTCTATCTCAATAAAGCAAACACATTTTGTTTATTTAGTTTTTTGAGAAAGAGTCTTGCTCTGTCACCCAGGCTAAAGTGCAGTGGCATGATCTCAGCTCACTGCAACCTTCCCCTCCTGGGTTCAAGCGATTCTTCTGCCTCCTGAGTAGTTGGGATTATAGGCGTGTGCAACCATGCCCGGCTAATTGTAGTTTTAGTACAGCCTGGGGTTTCACCATGTTGGCCAGGCTGGTCTCAAACTCCTGACCTCAAGTGATCTACCCACCTAGACCTCCTAAAGTGCTGGGATTACAGGCATGAGCCATCACGCCCAGCCAAGCAAACATATTTTAAAAGCATCATTTTGCCATGTGCTTTTTACTCTTTCACCTCATGTATATTTGAAGAGAACCTTATGTTTTCAATTAATTTACATTTTATTAATCAAAATATTTTGTTTGTTTTTTGAGACGGAGTCTCACTCTGTTGCCCAGGCTGGGTGCAGTGGTACGATCTCGGCTCACTGCCACCTCTCCCTCCTGGGTTCAAGTGATTCTCTTGCCTCATCTTCCTGAGTAGCTGTGATTACAGGTGCATGCCACCATGCCTGGCTAATTTTTGTATTTTTAGTAGAGACGCAGTTTCACCATGTTAGCCAGGCTGGTCTCGAACTCCTGACCTCAAGTGATCCACCCACCTCGGCCTCCCGAAGTGCTGTGATTACAGGCGTGAACCACCCTTAGTCATCAAAATATTTTCAAAGAACTATTCGATAAATATCAAGTCTTTCAAAAGTTCTTCAAAAGCTTATTTTCCTCCTTTGGATCACAAAGCTCTATACCACTAAAAAATAAGAAATTCTAGCCTGAGCAACATGGCAAAACCCTGTCTCTCAAAAAGATACAAAAATTAGCCATGTGTGGTGGCATATGCCTGTAGTCCCAGATGCTCAGAGAACTGAGGTGGGAGGACTGCTTGAGCCCGGGAGGTCAAGGCTGCAGCGAGTCAAGATCACACCACTACACTGCAGCCTGGGCAACAGAGAGAAACCCTGTCTCAAAAAATAGGAAGAAGAAGAAATGAAATTCAAAATGTAAAATCTCCAGTGCTTGAATCACAGTTTTCAAATTCAGCTTCTGTCCTGTGAATTGGCACAACAACAACAACAAAAACCCCAAACTTTATTGTTTTAATCTATTTGGTTCATACTTTGCAAGAGATGGTGGATCTAGAAAACTTTAACCGGGATTTTATGACCTTCCCCTCCCCAACCCCCACCAAATCTGAACAAAGAGCTCAAACTACTTTTTTTCCTTCTTTTATTCCATATCATGTAGAAGAATGCCACAGTTGCAAAAGAGCAAGCTATCTCTAAAATCCAGGGCCAAGATCAGCAATCCCAGTACTAAAGTCAAAAGAATCAATAAACAGTAAATAAAATTAAATTCATTCTATGTTTCAATTTGTCTAGGTTTTAAACACATTATTAAATCACAGCCATCATAAAATAAATATTAAACGCATTAACTTTAGATTAGAGGATGACAACTTTAAGGAAGTTGCAGATATCCATTTAGATATCTGTGAAATGACAATTATTTTAATATTCTTTAATGTACAAGATTTTATTAATATTTCTACAGCATTGTCAAGAAAAAAAAGGAGGCCCCAATGAACTGACAAGTAGGCTAACATAGAGATTTGTCTTGCCATATTTCTCTATGTAAGTAAATTCAGTTCTGAAAAATAATGCATACATACTTTAATGATACAACTCCATTTATCCTTACCTTGTTGACTTTTTCATCTTATGTTTCCCAAATCAACTCTCTGCTGGTTTATTAGCATTTTGCAGTTATAGTTATATATTTTATGAATGTATTAGAGACAGCTAATTGCCTTCCAATATCCGTTCTCCACTTCTTCCCTAACAAAATGCTGTTTATTTCATCACTTTGCCAAACAGTATAAAAGCTCAATTTTCCAGGCTCTCGCCTCAGCTTCCCAAGTAGCTGGAATGTCAGCTAAAGGAGTCAGTGTGACTCAGTCCTGGACAATAAAATGCAAGTAGGGGCTTCTGGGTAGACATATTTTTCTTTATTCTTCTAAGTAAAACCAAAAGCCATGTACATTATGTTTATTATATAAAATGTGTTTGCTTTATTGAGATAGAATTAATGTATCCTAGAATTCTAGAACACCCATTATTCTAACTTTATTAGAAATGCTAAGCATCAGTAGTACTGTTAGAATTATGAGAATTTGAAAGATAGCTGCATATAAGGTCAAGAATCAATAAGCAGAACTACAAAGCAGAAAAAAATTATTACATTTAAAATAACAGTAAATTCTAAAGGACTTAGAAATAAATTTAGCAAGCGAAGAACACATCCGCATGAAGAAAAAAATAATAATCATATCTAAAGGCAAAGAATAAGATCTGAACAAGTGAGCAAAATATCTGTACATCATATTTAAACTAAAACCAAAAGGATTCTGAAAGGTAGAGAGATGACAAACTGGCTAGGGACCTCAGGACCCAGGAGAAAACATGGTAATGATATCCTGAATTTTCTTATTTTTGCTTTCCATATCCCACTCTGGATACTGGTGAAGCCAGCAACCCAGGAACACCAAGTGCAAAGAAACTGCCTCCCCTCTCTGCCCGCCCCCACAAAAAGACTGCTTTCTCCAGCCAAAGGAACATGAAAGGGGCAGCAAGACAGAAAACTTATAGGTAATAAATAACTCCAGACAAACACCACAGAAAAAGTGAAACTCTACCCCACCCCCACCAGCAAAAACCAAGTGGAAAGCCTAGACTTCCATCCCTGTCTGGCTGTAAGAGGAGGCACCCCAACCTCTTTCCCTAAATGGGGAACAAGGGGAAAGTTGCGACATTCATCCCCCTTGAACACGATCTAATATCCCCCTTCCCATCTGCGCTAGTGGAGACCACTTTAGGAGCCTGGACTTGCAGCCCACGCATCAGTCACAAGGTGCTCCTCCCCCCACTGCAGGACTGGTGCCAGAGGAGACTTCTTGAGTGCTGGACTTTCACCACCACTTAGCAGTACCAAGGCCTCCCCTCCACATGGTGTCAGTGGAGGTCCATCAGAGAGCAGTAATAAGGCACTCTACCTCCTAACGAGAGGGGTACCAGTGGAAGCCTAGTGGAGAGCCTGAACCTCCTCCTCTACCCAGCAGTAACAAGCAAACCCCCTCCCCCAGGCTGTCAACTGAGAACAAGGAGAGAACCTGGACATCCAAGCCCATCTGGTGGTAATGAGGCAACCCTGTCCACCCCCCGCAGTAGTGTTGGAGGGTGCCTGCTAAAACACGGATTTAAGTAAGACCCGGAGTCTTATAACATAATACACGAAAAAAAAAAAACATTAACACACGAATGTCCAAGTTTCAGTCAAAAATCACTTATTTAATCACAAAGAGATATACCATTTGTTTGATGGGGGCGGGGAGAGAGGGATAACTTATACCAAGAACCAATAAAGATCTCAAACCGAATGATTAAAGACAATCAAAAGATGTCAACACTGAGATGAAACAGCTTGACTGTGCAACAATTTTCTTTTCCTCTCAAAATCTTCTGGCCCTTCAGATTAACACTCCACTGACATTGCACTTATACAGTAAATGCCTTTACTAATTTATAAATTATAAACTTTGTGATAAAGGAAAGAGTTAAGTATTTCCGAGGAATTTTAGCCCAAGGAAAAGTCAGCATTTAAAAATTTATTTCTGGCCGGGCGTGGTGGCTCATACCTATAATCCCAGCACTTTGAGAGGCCCAGGTGAGTGGATCACTTGAGGCCAGGAGTTCAAGACCAGCCTGGCCAACATGGCAAAACCTTATCTCTACTAAAAATACAAAAAGTTAGTTGGACATAATGGCATTAGCCTGTCTTCCCAGCTACTCGGGAGGCTGAGGCAGAAGAATGGCTTTAACTGGGAGGTAGAGGTTACAGTGAGCTGAGATTGTGCCACTGCACTCCAGCCTGGGAGACAGAGCGAGACTCTGTCTCAAAATAAATAAATAAATATAATTTTAAAGTGTATTTCTCCCTTAATTTTTTTTTTTTTTTTTTTGAGGGATGAGTCTCACTATGTCACCCAGGCTGGTCTCAAACTCCTAGTTCAGTGATCCTCCCACCTCAGCCTCCTGAATAGCTGGGATTATAAATGCACCCGGCTTCCCTTACTTTTTTATTTCTTAAACTTACCGTTGATTAGAAGCAACTGGAACGAATTCCTTGCACTTCTCAAATTTATTATTCTCTAATATTAGTTTGTGTGCAATTCTTACAAGAATAAGACCAAAAGCATTTTAAAAGTCAACCTTTAAGTATTAAAAAATATACTGGAAAGACTCACCAAAACAGTTTATGAATGAGATGATACTATGTCATTTTTAAGAACACTAGAAAATGTTATTCTTATATTCTCAGTGTACAGAATTTTTTCCAAGTTATACGTAAAAACTAGGAAAAAACAAAATCCACAGACCTAATGCAGAAATGTGATATAGCTTGGGTGAGGATAAAAAGAGGAAGAAACAGCTGTGCTACTCGTGAAGGACTATACCATAGATCATTGATGCTCTATCATTAGTATCATCAGGATCTGGACGGCAGGTGAAACACATCACTGGGTCCTCTCCGCAGAATTTCGGATTAAATAAATCTAGGGCAGGTGAGAATTGCATATCAAACAAGTCTCCAGGGGATGTTGATTCTGCTGGTCCAGTGACCACATTTTGAGAACCACTGCCTTAAAGAGATGATGCCTGTGCAGATCACAAAATATAATAATAAAGGTCAGCTATTGGAAGCCTAACTCTAGTGAAGCAAGCAGAACAGCTGTACCTAATTCTGAATTAAGAGTAAGAATTAGAGGCCAGGGACAGTGGCTCACATCTATAATCCCAACACTTTGGGAGGCCAAGGTGGGAGGATCACTTGAGGCCAGGAGTTCCAGAGCAGCCTGAGAAACAGAGCAACACCCCATCTCTACAAAAAATAAAATAAAATAAATTTTTTTAAAAAGAGTAAAAATTAGTAGCAGAGAAAGGGAAGTCAGACCCTAAGTTGCTGTAAAGGTAAAAGTTCATAAAAACTAGAAAATAAAAACAAGTAAGCAACTCACTTCCCATACACGACAACCTTATTAATGCATTTATTCAACATTTATTGAACAAGAACTATATGCCAGGTACAACATATGGAGAACACAAACATAAATAAGAATTAACTGCTGAAGAGCTCATCATCTATAAGGTGAAACAGAACAAAAAATAATTATAGACCTAGAAAAGTTAAGGAATTCAACTAAAATGACAAATACAGAAAAATCTGTTCGGCAAATTTCTAAGTTATAACTTCAATGGCATTCTTATTCTTTGGTGACAGGAAAGAAAAAGGGAGAAACTTCACTCTATTAACAATAAAAATCACTAAAAATAGAATAACAAGTCCATACTGACATAAGTAATTGAATAATAAATAAATGGGAGAGAAGAGACAATCTCCTGTGCAGAAGAATTCCAAGTAATTAGCAGGTGGAACATAACTCCCCACTCCCTGAATGTCAGTTATAGATCGTGACTTCTTTCCAGAGAGCAGCATGAAAAGAAGGGTAATGGAAACCTGACTGTGGAGAAACCTCACCAACACTACTTCACCCTAGTGATCAAAGTCAACATCAACAGTGATAAGTCACATTGACAGTATGTGATGAAAATGGCACTGCGCTTCTGCGATCTTCCTCAAAAGTCATAACCCCACTCTAATAAAGAGAAAAACATCAGACAAGTTCAAATTGAGGAACACTTTTACAAAGCACTTAACCAACACTTCTGAACACTGTGAAGGTCATAAAAAACAAGGAATGTCTGAAAAACTGTCACAGCCAAACGGAGCCTAAGGAGACATGATGACTACAGGTAACGTGGCATCCTGGAACAGAAATGGCTCATTAGGTAAAAACCAAGACAATTCGAATAAAGTATGGACTCTCATTAATGATAATGTAAAAATGTATCAGTATTAGTTCATTAATTGTACCATGTTAATATGTAACAGTTAATAAACTGGTTGTTGGATATATGGGAACTCTCTGCACCATCTTTGCAATATTTCTGTAAATCTACAATGGTTTTAAGAAATAAAATTTTATTTTAAAACTTGAGAATTAACTTCTCAGAATACTAATTTAGTTTTTAAAAGTCACAAAATTCCAATGATGGAAAATAAAGGAATACATGAGTATATTATTGATTAAATAAAGGAATAAATAAGTATATGGAGATTTGCTCCTGACAGGAATTTCTAAATAAGTTTAATGTATATTTTATAATGAGAGGATGGGAATATCAAATTATATATTTTTAAGTTAATGGTACTGAGTTCATTTCACCAGAATTACACCACTACAAAGCTACGATTGACAAAATCCACAAGAATGCATTAAGCAGAAAACAGCCAAAAATTTTTCAGTAGTAAAACTAATTTAAAATAAAGCTATGATTGACAAAATCCACAAGAATGCATTAAGCAGAAAACACGGCCAAAAATTTTTCAATAGTAAAACTAATTTAAAATGTAACAAGCACAAAGCAATTTCAATTAAATAAATAATGAAATAGGATGTCAGTATAGAAAAGAATGAATCTGAATTAATATTTCACAATGCACACGGTAATACATTTCAGGAGGTTAAAAAAGTAAACCTAAGAAAAGTCAAAAACTAACTAACCAGGAGAACATTTTTTTACTTTACCTTAGAAGAAAAACTTGAGTCCTGAAGAAAAAGACGATCAATTCGAATATTGAAAACTTTTATTTTTATATGAAAAATAAAAACTTTTTATGCAATCAATAAAACAAAAATTATAGGAATAAATGTAACAGACTAGGAGAAATCATTACAAAGCTTGCTACCCAAAATATCCATATACGAAAATATAGGCATATGTAGAAAAATACATGTCTATATACACGTATATAGAGATGAGTATAAAAGTTCAGTCGTGCATTGTCAAGGGAATAATTTCCAAGTAGGAATACAATAAATGAATCAAGACATAGCAACATGCATAGCTCTGGTAGCAAAATTATTTGGTAAACTATGCAAAAACAGGCACAAAGCTAAAAATATTTACTATTTGGCTTTTTACAGAAAAGGTTTGCCAACCCCTGGGCTAAAGAGGCAAGTTAATTCACTGACCCACACAATTTTTAGTGAGGTCGAGATAGTCATTACAGACAATCCTTTTCAAAAAAGGAGGGAAATGGAAAGTACATAGAATCAGGTTACTAAAATACAGAGGGAAATGTTGGAAATCTGGAAATTCGTTAAGACTCAGTTCTATTTCCATCGGGAAATGATTCTCCATGGCTCTGGGATCCCCAGGTTCAGCCTTCTGAGTCACTCTTTCTTTTTAATGAAAGGTAGCACTTGCTTTCTGCTAAGTAGTTTTCTCATCATGCTTCCTACTTGTAGAAGTTTGGGGGTCCAAAGGCATCTTTTCATTTTGTACTCTCTGACCCCTTTAATCCAAGCTAGTAGTGATCCTTAAAATACATTTCTCTTAAAGCTTTGTGGGGGTCCTAGGAATCTCACTGGGGTTCTTTGCATTAAACAAAAGCCACACGCACAAATCTCTTTTTCAGATAAGCCCTCCTCTACCTTGAGATTCTGCTGAAATGGCTGCAGGATAAGGACCATCCCCTTAAGTTTCTTAGATGCGCCATTGTTTGATTGAATGGATTGGTCAGTCATACCATTAGTCTTTCTTTAGAGGCCCTTTTATGTGACTGAAAAGTACTCTGAGGCAGAAACCAAATATTTCACCCTAAAATATGCTTCTTTAAAATTTTTTTTTTTTTTTTTGAGACAGAGTCTTGCTCTGTTGCCCAGGCTGGAGTGCAGTGGCACGATCTCAGCTCACTGCAAGCTCCGCCTTCCGGGTTCACGCCATTCTCCTGCCTCAGCATCCTGAGTAGCTGGGACTACAGGTGCCTGCCACCACGCCTGGCTAATTTTTTATATTTTTAGTAGAGACGGGGTTTCATCATGTTAGCCAGGATGGTCTCGATCCCCTGACCTCGTGATCTGCCTGCCTTGGCCTCCCAAAGTGCTGGGATTACAGGAGTGAGCCACCGCGCCCAGCCAATTTATTGCTCTTTATTGAAGATTTTCTATGAGCTGGGATTCTAAACCACTCTAAGCCACTCTTGAGTTAACTTTTCTCTCATGTGAACTGCACTGCAGCATTACTATATGTGCCTGTTTCTCTCTTGTTCATCTGTTTTTTGCCACAGGAGTCTGTCCCAACTACGAACTTATGAAGGTTGAGGAAAATTATTATTTCTCCCTTTCACTTAGAAGAAGCCATTTCTTAATTTAGCATCATTTACTGTTTGGAGAGGCTGACATGGTCAAAACCATCGAGTCTCAGCTCCTTCAGGTTTATCAATCCTTTCTTTTTTTTTCTCTTTTTTTAAAAATTTATTTATTTATTTATTTTTATTATTTTGTTTTTTAATTTATGAAGTATTTATTGATCATTCTTGGGTGTTTCTCGGAGAGGGGGATATGGCAGGGTCATAGGATAATAGTGGAGAGAAGGTCAGGAGATAAACACATGAACAAAGGTCTCTGGTTTTCCTAGGCAGAGGTCCCTGCGGCCTTCTGCAGTGTTTGTGCCCCTGGGCACTTGAGATTAGGGAGTGGTGATGACTCTTAAAGAGCATGCTGCCTTCAAGCATCTGTTTAACAAAGCACATCTTGCACCGCCCTTAATCCATTTAACCCTGAGTTGACACAGCACATGTTTCAGAGAGCACGGGGCTGGGGGAAAGGCCATAGATCAACAGCATCCCAAGGCAGAAGAATTTCTCCTAGTCAGAACAAAATGGAGTCTCCTATGCCCACCTCTTTCTACACAGACACAGCAACAATCTGATCTCTCCTTCCTTTCCCCACACTTCCCCCCCTTCTTTTCAACAAAACCGCCATTGTCCTCATGGCCCGCTCCCGATGGTTGCTGTCTCTTCGGAGCTGTTGGGTACTCCTCCCAGACAGGGCGGCCGGGCAGAGGCGCTCCTCACTTCCCAGACTGGGCGGCCGGGCAGAGGCGCTCCTCACTTCCCAGAGGGGGCGGCCGGGCAGAGGCGCTCCTCACTTCCCAGAGGGGCCAGCCAGGCAGAGGCGCTCCTCACTTCCTCCCAGACGGGGTGGCAGCCAGGCAGAGGCGCTCCTCACCTCCCAGACAGGGCGGCCGGGCAGAGGCGCTCCTCACTTCCCAGATGGGGCAGCAGGGCGGAGGCGCTCCTCACTTCCTCCCAGACGGGGTGGCAGCCAGGCAGAGGTGCTTCTCACCTCCCAGACGGGGCGGCCGGGCAGAGGTGCTCCTCACTTCCTCCCAGACGGGGTGACGGCCGGGCAGAGGCACTCCTCACCTCCCAGACAGGGCGGCCGGGCAGAGGCGCTCCTCACCTCCCAGACGGAGTGGCCAGGCAGAGGCGCTCCTCACTTCCCATATGGGGTGGCGGCCGGGCAGAGGCGCTCCTCACTTCCCAGATGGGGCAGCCGGGCAGAGGCGCTCCTCACTTCCTCCCAGACGGGGTGGCGGCCAGGCATAGGCACTCCTCACCTCCCAGACGGGGTGGCCGGGCAGAGGTGCTCCTCATCTCCCAGACGGGGCAGCCGGGCAGAGGTGCTCCTCACTTCCTCCCAGACGGGGCGGCCGGGCAGAGGCACTCCTCACCTCCCAGACGGGGCGGCCGGGCAGAGGGGCTCCTCACTTCCCATACAGGGGGGTGGCCGGGCAGAGGCGCTCCTCACTTCCTCCCAGACGGGGTGGCGGCCAGGCAGAGGCGCTCCTCACTTCCCAGATGGGGCAGCCGGGCAGAGGCGCTCCTCACTTCCTCCCAGACGGGGTGGCGGCCAGGCAGAGGCGCTCCTCACTTCCCAGACGGGGAGGCCGGGCAGAGGTGCTCCTCAGTTCCTCCCAGACGGGGTGGCGGCCGGGCAGAGGCGCTCCTCCCTTCCCAGACGGAGTGGCCAGGCAGAGGCGCTCCTCACTTCCCATATGGGGTGGCGGCCGGGCAGAGGCGCTCCTCACTTCCCAGATGGGGCAGCTGGGCAGAGGCGCTCCTCACTTCCTCCCAGACGGGGTGGCGGCCAGGCAGAGGCACTCCTCACCTCCCAGACGGGCCGGCCAGGCAGAGGTGCTCCTCATCTCCCAGACGGGGCAGCCGGGCAGAGGTGCTCCTCACTTCCTCCCAGATGGGGTGGCAGCCGGGCAGAGGCACTCCTCACCTCCCAGACGGGGCGGCCGGGCAGAGGCGCTCCTCACTTCCCATACGGGGTGGCGGCCGGGCAGAGGCGCTCCTCACTTCCCAGATGGGGCAGCTGGGCAGAGGCGCTCCTCACTTCCTCCCAGACGGGGTGGCGGCCGGGTAGAGGCGCTCCTCACCTCCCAGACGGGGCGGCCGGGCAGAGGCGCTCCTCCCTTTCCAGACGGAGTGGCCAGGCAGAGGCGCTCCTCACTTCCCATAGGGGGTGGTGGCTGGGCAGAGGCGCTCCTCACTTCCCAGATGGGGCAGCTGGGCAGAGGTGCTCCTCACTTCCTCCCAGACGGGGTGGCGGCCAGGCAGAGGCGCTCCTCACCTCCCAGACGGGGCAGCCGGGCAGAGGCACTCCTCACCTGCCAGACGGGGCGGCCGGGCAGAGGCGCTCCTCACCTCCCAGAAGGGGTGGCTGGGCAGAGGCGCTCCTCACTTCCTATATGGGGTGGCGGCCGGGCAGAGGCGCTCCTCACTTCCCAGATGGGGCAGCCAGGCAGAGGCGCTCCTCACCTCCCAGACGGGGCGGCCGGGCAGAGGCGCTCCTCACTTCCCATATGGGGTGGCGGCCGGGCAGAGGCGCTCCTCACTTCCCAGATGGGGCAGCCAGGCAGAGGCGCTCCTCACTTCCTCCCAGACGGGGTGGCGGCCAGGCAGAGGCGCTCCTCGCCTCCCAGACAGGGCAGCCGGGCAGAGGTGCTCCTCATCTCCCAGACGGGGCAGCCGGGCAGAGGTACTCCTCATCTCCCAGATGGGGCAGCCGGGCAGAGGTGCTCCTCACTTCCTCCCAGACAGGGTGGCAGCTGGGCAGAGGCGCTCCTCACATCCCAGACGATGGGCGGCCGGGCAGAGGCGCTCCTCACTTCCCAGATAGGGCGGCCGGGCAGAGGGGCTCCTCACATCCCAGATGATGGGCGGCCGGGCAGAGGCGCTCCTCACTTCCCAGATAGGGCGGCCGGGCAGAGGGGCTCCTCATATCCCAGACGATGGGCGGCCAGGCAGAGACGCTCCTCACTTCCTAGACGGGGTGGCGGCGGGGCAGAGGCTGTAATCTTAGCACTTTAAGAGGCCAAGGCAGGAGGCTGGTAGGTGGAGGTTGCAGCGAGCCGAGATCACACCACTGCACTCCAGCCTGAGCACCATTGAGCATTGAGTTAGCGAGACTCCGTCTGCAATCCCAGCACCTCGGGAGGCCGAGGCAGGCAGATCACTCGAGGCCAGGAGCTGGAGACCAGCCCAGTCAACACGGCGAAACCCCGTCTCCACCAAAAATACAAAAACCATTCAGGCGTGGCGGCGCGCTCCTGCAATCCCAGGCACTCGGCAAGCCGAGGCAGGAGAGTCACAGGAGCCCGAGGCAGGGAGGTTTCAGCGAGCCAAGATCACGGCAGTACAGTCCAGCTTCGGCAACAGAGGGAGACCGAAAAAAGAAGGAGAGGGAGACCGAAGAAAGGGGAGAGGGAGGGGGAGGCCGAAGAAGGGAGAGGGAGGGGGAGGCCGAAGAAGGGGGAGGGGGAGGGGGAAGGGGGAGGGGGGAGGGGGAGGGGGAGAGGGAGAGGGAGAGGGAGAGGCTATCAATCCTTTCTTTAGCAAACTTGCTCCTCTCACACTTTAAGCACAAACCAGGTGGCACCTTCAAGTCTAGCTGGAAATCTTCTTAGCTACAGTACTCAGTT
The DNA here is from genome assembly GCF_028885625.2 of Pongo pygmaeus. Classification (NCBI taxonomy): domain Eukaryota; kingdom Metazoa; phylum Chordata; class Mammalia; order Primates; family Hominidae; genus Pongo; species Pongo pygmaeus. Next base: position 57,970,020 of record NC_072387.2, read on the forward strand.
CATTATGTGCATTCTAGTTTCTACATTACTACAGGTGACAGTGTTGCGTTATAAAGCTTATGCTACTACATTAGAAGGATCTCCTTTCCTCCAGTTTCTAACAAGATTCTCCCATTTTCCTTTAAGCCCTTCCTGGCAACCTCACCAAAAAATATGAGTCTACAGTTTCTCCAAGATACTTTAGGTTTACACTGACAGTGTCTTCAATGTCCATTCACCTTTCATCCATTACCAAGTTCGAAAGCCATGCCCACTTAAAGTATTTGTTGCTGGGCACCATGGCTCATATGGGATTGTTCCCAAAGCAATCTCAGCACTTTGGGAGGCCAAGCAGGAGGATCACTTAAGCCTAGGAGTTTGAGACCACCCTTAGCAACACAGTAAGACCATATCTCTACAAGAAATAAAATAATTAGCTGGGCGTGGTGGTGCACACTTGCAATCCCAGCTACTTGGGAGACTGATATGGAAAGACTACTTTAGCCCAGGAGGTCAAGTCTGCAGTGAGCTGTGATAGCATCACTGTACTCCAGCCTGGGCAACAGAGCGAGACCCTAGCTCAAAAAAAAATTGTTGACATCACTTATCTTACTTCATTTGAACTGCTATATCAGAATAACATAGATGGGTGGCTTATAAACAATATAAACAAATAACATAGATGGGTGGCTTATAAACTCTCACAGTTCAGGAGGCTGAGAAGCCCAAGATGAAGGTGCCAGCAGATTCAGTGTCCAGTGAGGGCCCACTTCCTGGTTCACAGACAGCCATCTTTTCGCTGTATCCTCACATAGTGGAAGATGAAACAAGCTCTCTCAGGACTCTTACAAGGACACTAATCTTACTCACGACAGCTACACCCTCATGACTTAATCACCTCCTAAAGGCCCCATGTCCAAATACCATTTCATTAGGGATTAAGTTTCAACATAGGAATTTTGTGGGGACACAATCAGTCTACTGCATCAGTCAATCTCTAGTGCAGTATCAAATTAGTTGTCTACTGTGTAACAATTATCCGAAACTTGTAAGCTTAAAACACATAGCTTAAGATTTATTATTTCACATAGTTTCTGAGAGTCAGGAATCCAGGAGCAGTTAGCTAAATGGTTCTGACTCAAATGTCAGCCTCAGGCAGGAATGCAATCATCATGAAGTTTGACTGGAGCTGGAAGAAGGACTACTGGCTACTGGCTAGAGGCTTTGGTTCTTTGCTATTTGGGCCTCTCCATAGGGATGCTCACTTGGCTAGCTTCTCCCGGAGCAAGTGATCAGCAAAAGTGTGATAAAGATGGAAACTGCAATGTCTTTAATAATCTAATCTTAAAATTAACATTCTGCTGTTTTTTATTGGTCACACAGACCAGTCTTGGCACAGTATGGAAGAAGAATGAATCCACAGGGCGCAAATACCAGCAGGTGGTGGGGGCCATCTTGGAGGCTGGCTGCTGCAGTGGCTTGGCAATTCCAGGCAGAGTCTCATTTACAACATCCAAATAAGGAAGGAAAGAAACAGGGAGGGAAAGGGAGAACTTCTTCACATAACTTCTCTTTTCTTAGGGGGAAAATATTGTTCAGGGAGCTCTCCAATAAACTTCTATATCTCTTTGGCCTGAAGAGAATAAAACAGTTACCCACTAAGTGCAAAGGAGCCTAGAAAAATAAGTATCTGGCATTTTTTTGCCTCAATCATAAAAAGAAAGCAGGAAAGTAGGAGGTTGGTATGACTTTTGCATAGACAATCAACAGTCTGACACAAAAGTTAAGTAAAAAGCATAGCAAAGATAAACGAGTCAATGATTACAACCATATATTTTGAATATATATTTCTAAATTCCAGAAATTAAATGGTTTACCTCAAAGATGTCTGAAAATTTGTTTTTAAGTTGATACAAATTTAAACAAAAAATGCTAAATTAATATTCCTCACTATAATTATATAGCATTTTATAATATCCAGACTGTTCATATGTATTCTTTAAAATAGCCTTGAAAGAAAACTAAAGCAAATATTATTATGTTAGCCCCACTTTACAGATAAGAAACATGAATCAATGGTATGACCATAGCTCACTGCAGCCTTCAACTCCCGGGCTAGAGTGATGCTCCTGCCTCAATCTTCCTAGTAGCTGGCCCTACAGGCATGCCACCATACTGGCTAATTTTTAAATTTTTTGAGAGATGAGGTCTTACTATGTTGCCCAAGCTGCTCTTGAATTCCTCACCTCAAGCGGTCCTCCTGCCTCAGCCTCTCAAGTAGCTGAAATTACAGGCATGAGTCACTGCACCTAGCAAAAAATTATCGTTTTTGACAACACTAATACTATAGTAATTTGCTTAACCCACTATCACTGACATTAGGTTATTTCCCGTTTGTCACTCTCTTGGTCAATCCTATCAAAATATTTTCATGCATTATTTTTCCCTCCTTACTTAGTTTATTTTATTAGGAAAAAATATCACAAATTGGTTGACTGGGTCAAAACATACATACATTTTTAGAACCTTGCTAAATGCTGATTTCTAAAAGTAATTTAATATAGTTTAGTTAAACTAAAGATGCTACTAGCATGAGTATACCATGAGGTTCACCAAAACCTCACCATCCCCAAGTACCTTGCTGAATTCTTGCTTATTTAGAACGAAATAAAATGTTCTCTTATAGTTTTAGTTTGCATTTATTTGATTACTTGTGGGATTGAACACTCCTTTTTGTGTTTTTCACTTTGTTCTTATGAGCACTATAAATTCATATCTGTATTTCATTTACTATAGTCTTGAGATTTTTCTTATAAAATTTAATAAGTTATTTCTCATAAACAAGCTTTGTTATTTGGTTCAAATATTTCTTCTAATGTTACCTTTTTTATTTTAGTTTAACCAACATTCATTTGTACAAAAAAAGTTATATAATAATTCTATAAAAAATGCTCTTCAGTGTTTTGTTTTGTTTTTTCACTCCAAAATGGAAAAGTTACTAGCTGTCCAAAAAGCTGATAAACATGCTACCAGCCATAATACTTATTCTCCTTTTAATCAGCCTGGAGTTTATTTTGATCTATGATATTCAATTTAAATTTAGTTGCAGAATTCAAAAATTGTACTTAACTAAAGATGCCCTTTTGCATGCTGCTAACTGCTATAGATAGTTGGGCGGATTAAGATAACCCAAATAATGTGGAACTACTATAAATAATATAAATGCTGTGAATTTAACTATAAAATCTGCCATAGGAAATCAGTAAGGCATGCGTAAACATTACCTAAAAGAGACAAAACAGCTCCCAGACCCACACAAGGTGGCTATAACCTAATTGAAAGTGCTCCAACGTTATCTATTTTAGAAGACAAATGGGTCATTCAGAAGGGGCACTGGTCAGCCACTGGCATATAGGGCAGGGAAAAAGTTACTGGGTTTTTCTCCTTTTTCAATTAATTCTTCCTACTAACTATACGTTTCTTTTCTCACCAATCATTTTCAAGAGTTTTTTAGCTTCCTGTGCTTGTTATGTGATACTCTCACTCTCCTTGATTTAAGAAATTAATGATTTTAGTTATTTCTTATTTTATCCTAGAGATTAAACTTTTTCTCAAGTACACTCTAGGTGAGTTGTCTGGTCTCGGGGTCTGGATGTTTCTGATCTGGAGGCGAGACTGGTATCGATACGGCTGCCTAAGGCTATCTTTGCTGATGTTATCAAATCTTTGAATCCTAATTCGTAATTCCTGTTAATACTGCAAGTATCATACCTGTTCTCTTCCTATTTTCATCGAATTGCACTGAAAGACTTAATGGTCATATAATCCAAATAGAAACTCAATCTGCAAGCCTTTCACATGAATTATTATCAAGACACGTTCTTCTAGTCACTGTTTCTATTTTCTGGCTTTATTTCTTTAAAAAGTGTTCTGTTAAGAAATAATTAACAATAAGCTGCACATATTTAAAGTGTACAACTCAAAAAGTTTGGACATATGTGTATGTACCTGTGAAACCATCATCACAGCAAGATAGTGAACCTCCTAAATCTTTCCTGTCCCTTTGAATTCCTTTCCTCCCTTCCCTTGTTGTCTCCTCTGTATTTGATATCCTTCCATTGCTATACAGCACTTATATTTTTCAGAATTTTTAATAAATGTAATATATTCTTTTTTGTCTGGCTTCTTCCACACAGCATAATTGTTCTGGGGTTCATCCACTTTGTTACAAATATTGCTGAGGAGTATTCCATTGTATAGATATACCACAATTATTCAATTACCTGTTAATAACTACTTTGGAAAACGGTTTTAGCAGCTTCTCAAAAAATAAAAAAAGGCTGAGCGTGGTGGCTCACGTCTGTAATCCCAGCACTTCGGGAGGTCAAGGTGGGTGGATCACTTGAGGTCAGGAGTTCCAGACCAGCATAGCCATCACGGTGAAACCCCGTTGCTACTAAAAATTAAAAAACTACCTGGGCTTGGTGGCACACTCCTGTAATCCCAGCTACTTATGAGGCAGGAGAATTGCTTGAACCTGGAAGGTGGAGGTTGCAGTGAGCCAAGATTGCACCACTGCACTCCAGCCTGGACAACAGAGTAAGACTCTGTCTTTAAAAAAATAAAAATAAAAAATAAAATAAAAAACAAAAAATAAAAATCTACCTACCACTCCATTCCTAGGAATTCACTCAAAAGAAAAGAATGCATATGTCCATATAAAAACTTACACATGAATATTCATAGTATCTTTATCTGTATTAGCTAAAAATTAGAAACAATTCATCTCCATCTACACAGCATAGATAAACTAATTGTGGTATATTCATAAAGTGACATACTACTTGGCAATAAAAAGGAATAAACTATTAATATACATCACAGACAATATGGATAAATCTCAAAATAACTAAGCTGAGCAAAAGCAAAACAAAAAAACGAATATTTATTTCTTGCCAATTCTTTTTTTAATGTACCTGGTCACTTTATAGCCTCTTACTCTTTATTTTTGTTTTATAATCCCTATTTTATTTATTGAACATATTAAACTATGTACATATTTATACATACATACAAGCTCTCGATCTGTTGCCCAGGCTGGAGTGCAATGGTGTGACCATGGCTCATTGCAGCCTTGACCCCCAGACTCCAGCGATCCTCCCACCTCAGCCTCCTGAGGTACGCACCACCACACCCAGCTAATTCTATTTATTGTAGAGACAGGGTTTCACTATATTGCCCAGGCTGGTCTTGAACTCCCGGGCTCAAGCGATCCTCTTGCCTCAGTCTCCCAAAGTGCTGAGATTATAAGTGTGAGCTACTGCAACTGGTCATAAACATATTTATTTCATGTAATGTATATTTCTAATAATCTAAATCTCTATAGATCTCTTTCAGTTGTTTGCTGTTTCTGCTGACTCTTGCTCTTGGTGTTTTGATGTTTTCTCCCTTATTACATTTTGTAATTTTAAAAAATGTGTATGAGCTTATTTGTTTGAATTTTAACTACAATTATTTGATGAATGCACTGATCGTACATTCCTCCATGGAAGATTTTTTATTGTTCTTACAAGGTACCTGAGAGTACTACAGACTGAGGTCCAATTTAAATTAAAATCCTCCACTTGTGGAGTTTTAGAAACTATAAAAATTGTGTAAATTAAGGCCCCAAATTCAAGTGAATGTGAGCTGATAACCAAGAATTATTAGGGAAGATTTTAAGTCTACCCAGAACTGAATATCTTTGCAAGATGGTCTCTGATCAGGCTTCTTACCTTTATATGGGACCCAGGGATCTTTTTCTCTAGTCCTCATCCTGCTCCTTACACAAAGCTTCAATGCCAACAGAAATCCATGGATGCCCCCAAAGTATTCAATGACTTCAGCACCTGCTTATCTCACAGGATATATTATACTTGTTTTGTTTCTAGCCCCAGAAAGCTTCCCTTATTTTCTTAATGGGCTCATCCATTCATGTTAAAGGATATTTTTTATACTGAATCTAGTACTTTACATGTTCGGTGGAGGGAGGAATTCAGGCTCTCTAGTCTATTATATTGCTACAAATCAGTCTACTATTTCTGCAACTGCTTTATAAAATTTAAATACAATATTATATTTATTCTTGATACATTTTATTTTGGTATGTTGAGTATAGTCTACACATCTGTCAAGAGCACTTAAAATCTTGACTGAGTCATCATAGTAGCTTACCTTAGAAGTTGTATATCATTTGCAAATTTGTTTGAACCTTCTTAGCTTTCACCAAAGTCACTGATCACCACAGCTTCTGACAAAAAGAAAAGCTTTAAAATTAATTTTTAAAATCTTTATAGTAAATCCAACATATTTTCTTATTGCTATCAGGTATACAGAATTACAAATTAAATTTCCATCATAATCAAATACTAATACATCAAATTAAAACAGGTAAATTTTCATATCCCAATAACTCAAGTGACAGACCTTCAAACAGTAGTATTGAACTGAATGAAAATATATTTATCATCAAGGGAAACCAGTAGAAGTATAAAGCGTTAGTTTGGGTAAAGGGGGCTCTAGTACCTCTGAAATCTCCAACAGCCCCCATCTTCAAAAGGAAGAAACACTATTTAAACTAGTATCTTAAAGATCAGTGTTTATAAAAAGGCTGTGGGAAGGCTTTCCTGACTGAAGGATGCTTTCTTCCCCTTAGATGTTCAGTAAAATTTTAGTTCTTTCATATTTCTATTGTTTCATAGCACAAAACATAGAAGTGCACTGAATGGTCATAAAGGGAAGCTTTGAAGGGTTTCTTGCATTTAACAACATCATGAAAACCCATGCCTGGTAGATTTTTTCTTTTCTACTTAACCACTTTTAGTTCACACCTTTACTAATTTCAGTCACCAACGGCAATTTCTGTAAAATCTATCTCCATCACAAGAGTGTGTATGTGTGTGCTTGTTTCCCCATCAGAAATAAGAGAAAACTTACACTTCTCTCCTTTAGTGCATTGCTCTTGCATGAAGAATGAATAAACCACTGATCTGGGGTTCGCATCTTTACGTTCTGAGCAGCAACTTAGAACACTTTGCTCCTGATATTCTTTCTTCTCAATATTTGAGGATATCCTGCAATGATGTAGGAAAAACAGCACAGGCTTTGGAGTCACATCAATCTGGGTTTAAATCTCAATCTTCTACTTAGTAACTGGCTAATCTGAAGCAAATTTTTAATCTCTCTGAACCTAGTGGGAAAATAAGATGGGTCTCAATGTATAGCTGCAAGAAACAAATGATATAGCATATATGTAGTGTCAGCAAAGTGCCTACCATATAACACAAACTCTATTATGTTAGCTTTCCTATGTAATTTTATGCTTCATTTTCACTTTACTCAGTCAAAGGAATTTCCAGGCTAAATTTTCTTAAGTTATAGCCTTGATAAATGTTATGGTTTTGTCTAACAATTATCAACATTTTAGGCCAGGTGTACTGGCTCATGCCTGTAATCCCAGCACTTTGGGAGGCCGAGGCAGGAGGATTAAGCCTGGGAGTTTGGGACCAGCCTGAGCAATATGGTGACATCTCATCTCTACAAAAATAAAATTAAAAAAATAAAAAACAAAAACATTTTGCAACACTTAATGCTTTCAAAATAGCAGCACATCAATAGTACTACTACTGAATATATCCCACCAAGAAAGTACATTTCAAAATCTATGTTCTAGAGCCACTAGAATTTGTTCCTTTTTTATGTGTGGTTATGTCACCAAAATGCGATATAGTTGTGTAAACTTGTTTCATTTCCTTTTCAGATTTTTCTTTCATTCTACTTTTTTATTTAATCCCACTTTTGAATATGTAGACATACATGATTTAGGGTTAAAACTATAGAAACAACTTCTATTTAGAGAAACCTCTCTTCTGTTGTTGGCACCTTTACCCTGCTCCTTCCTTCTGCAGATAGATTGCATACTTTTCCATGCCTTTGTTTTTTCCACTTCCTAATGTATTCTACAGATCATTCTCTATTGGTATATAGAGACTTTCTCCCTTCTTTTTTATGACCTCTATGGAAAGACGGTGACTTGGAAGGGGCACAATCTACCTGCAGACTGTTGTACTGTCTGGATGCACCTTAGTTTATGCAATCACTTCTCTATTAAAGGGCATTTTAGTTATTTCCAATCTTTTGCAAATGCAAATAATATGCTGCTGTGACTAACCTCCCTTTGACTATTCCCTCCCATGCAGTTTATGCTTATGTATCCTTACCAGCAACGTATAGAAGTGCCTATTTCCCCACAGTCTACAGGGTCTATTGTATAACTTTTGGATTTTGTTGAGAAATGCTTTAACATAGCTTTAAGTTGTATTTTTCTTTGTATGACTGAAGGTGGAACATCTTTTATTTTATTTTTGAGATGAAGTCTTGCTGTGTTGCCCAGGCTGGAGTGCAGTGGCACGATCTGGGCTCACTGCAGCCTCCACCTCTCAGGTTCAAGCAATTCTCCCCCCTCAGCCTCCCCAGTAGCTGGGATTATAGGTGCTCACCATTATGCCTGGCTAATTTTTGTATTTTTAGTAGAGGTGGGGTTTCACCATGTTGGCCAGGCTGGTCTCAAACTCCTGACCTCAAGTGATCTGCCCACCTTGGCCTCCCAAAGTGCTAGGGTTACAGGTGTGAGCCACCACGCCCAGTCTGGAACATCTTTTATATGTCTGTCATGTGCATTTCTTTTTCATATCTTTGGCCCATTTTCCTACCAGGTTGATGGTCTTATTTGCCTGGAATTTTACGAAGGTGTTTTTATCCAGGAGGTTAGCTCTTTGTGATATAAGTCCAAATATTTTTCCCTGCTTTGTTGCTTGCCTTTTGACTTTGCTCGTGGCATTTTTCACCATTTAAATACTTTTTTATTAATATAGTAGGACTTACCATGGTTTTTCTTTAAGAATGAGTCATAGTTATAAAATCTTTGGCTTATACTTTCGTAGACTTTAAACATGTTGTTCCATGGCTGTTTTGCTTTGTATGTTGCTGTTTAGAAGTCTGTTGCTAACCTCTCCTTTCTGTCTGGAAACCCAGAGGAATTTTTCTTCATCATTGTGAAAGTCCAACTGTTTTACTAGGACATGACTTGGAACTGACCATTCTGGATCAATTTTCCCAGTACACAATGAGCCTTTTCAACATGTAGATTGGAGTCATCTCTTATTTCCAGAATGTTTTCATGGATTGAAGCTTAACTATTAGCTTTGCTATTGTTTTTTTCTTCTTAGGAACTCTACTTTTACTTATTTTCTATATCAATCACTTTCTATTACTTTTTAACCTTTCTTCATTTAATTTTCATTCTCTTGGTTTTCATACCTTTTCTCAATGCTCCTTATATTCAGTCCAATCTTTTCTTATGTACCTTGGAATTTAGCTTCATTTCTTTCTTTATGATTTTTTTTTTTTTTTTTTTTTTTTTTTTTTTTGAGACAGGAGTCTCTCTATATTGCCCAGGCTGGCCTCAAACTCCTGGGCTCAAGCCTCTCAAATAGCTGGAACTACAGGCATACACCACTGCATCTGGCTTTAACTTCATTTTAAAAGCTGATTTTTCTTTTGATTCATTTTATTTCCTGAGTTCAGTAAATTCACTTTTCATATCTTCCTCTTTTTGTCCATTTGTTTTGCAGTTTTGAATTTGGATTTGAGACTTTTTATCGCTACAAATGTTAGTTTAAGGATATTTTAAATTCTGGTAGGAGTACTGTGTTGCAGTTTTCTTTAGTGCTATAGTTGGATGTTTCGGGAAGACTTTTCATCAGCTAAAATTTTTTAAAAACTTTTTTCCTTATTTTTTGTAGAGACTATGTCTCACTATATTGCCCAGGCTGGGCTCGAACTCCTGGGCTCAAGTGATCCGCCCACCTTGGCCTCTCAAAGGGCTGGGATTACAGCTGTGAGCCACTGTGCCCGGCCCAGTTGAAATGTTTTGACTATCATTTTGTTTTCCAGCTACAGTAACTTTATATGGATGTTGCCTGCCATCTTCTGTTCATCTTGAAGTATTTTATTTTTCCTAAACCAGATATAGTTGTGTATAGGCAGAAGCAAGGAATTTAGATGACTTAACTGGATTTCTTAGTAAATAGTACCTAATGAATTGTTTTTTTTGTTTGTTTGTTTTTAATTAATGACTCCTTTTTGGGTGGGAGAAATGATTATCTATTTTCTATTCTGTTTCACCAAGATCCTTAATTTCTACTACCTCTTCTCTTTATCACCAAGCCTCCAGGTAGATGGTGACCCTTCCAAGGCACCCTCTTTCCTCTCTCCAGAAGCAGTACTTTCCTGAGACTGTGTCTTTGGTCTCATTTTCTTTCAAGTCTCTTATTTTGTCTAATGGATCTTACACCTCTTCTCACTTCTCTATTCAGGGTGGGGCTTTCTCTTTCTGGGAATTATCTGTATTCTGCTACTCCTAGGTCCTGCAACCTCTCCTCTTTTTTACAGTCTCCACCTCGCTTGCCACTTCTCCATGGATTCTGCTAGACTGCAGTGCTGATTTCCCTGCATGACCATAGACATTTTGCTAGCTATTAATGTATGCTTACACATCAATAAATTTGTATGGGTTTTCTCTTGTTAACCTACTGTTAGTTTAGTTCAGCCAAGTCAGTTATCAAACCTTCAGAAGGGAAATTTAAGCTTCCCTGCAAGTTGCTGATTATTATTTAATATTATTATTATTTTGACACAGGGTCTCATTCTGTTGCCCAGGCTGGAGTGCAGTGGCGCAATCACAGTTCACTGTAGCCTTGACCTCCTGCATTCAAGAGATCCTCCGACCTCTCAGCTTCCTAAGTACCTGGGACTACAGGTGTGTGCCACTATGCCCAGTTAATTTTTTTATTTTTTTATTTTTTTTAAGAGACGAGGTTTCGCCATGTTGCCCAGGACGGCTGGTCTCAAACTTCTGGGCTCAAGCAATCTTCCTGCCTCAGCCCCGCAAAGTGCTGGGATTACAGGCATTAGCCACCGTGTCCAGCTGGTATTATTTTTATTAGTGTTCTATCTTGCACTTCTGAGTATGTTTAAGCTTCCACCTGTCAGCTTCAAGGGCTTTTTTTCTCCCAGCTAATTCCTAAGAGGCAAACAACCTTATTCTACTTCTCATTCACCCTCCTCTTTTCCTCCCATTTTTTTGCGGGTTATATTATTTCTACAATGTCAGACCATGTAATATTTACATACTATTCTATCATCATTATCCTCATCTCTTAATCTTGATGCTACACACAAAACATATTCGATTTGCTCACCACCTGACCTTATGCTGAAGATTTTCCAATCATTTCTTGGTTGTCTGAAATTTGTTCTCTAGTATACTCTTCAGGACTCATGGGAACAATTATAGCCATTTTCCTTGAATTATTTCATGTTTATAAATGTTTGTCAATGCCTTGAATTCTTGAAGGGTAGTTTGGTGAGACAGGAATTATTTTATTTCTTTGAATAAATACTTTCTTAATATCTGACATAAAATGTTGCCACCAAAAATCCAATCTGATTTTCTTTGCAAGTGACCTGCCCTTTTTATTTCCCCCATCAATGCAAGAAGGGTTTATTTTTAAAAATCCAACAATTTTACAGGACCACATCCCAGTGTTAACTGTTGTGGGTTGATTTCTCCAGGTTTACAGTATGCCTTTCAACATGTTACATTTAAACATACTTTAATGTTAAGCGTTCTTGAATTATAGTCCTAATAGTTGTTCTGGTCCATTGTTTTGGCTTGCTTTGTTTTACTGTAGTAAAATAAGTAACATAAAATTTACTGTTTTAAAGTATTTAGTAAGTGGCATTAAGTATATTCAGTGTTACATAAACATCACCACTATCCTTGGGCTTACATTTGGGGAACTCCATTTATATTTATTCTGGCTCTCTTTGCCTGTCTTGTCACCTCTTGACTCCATTTAAAAAATCTTTTTATTTTCTTCATTTTTCTATTTTTCTTATTGTACTTTCTGCGATGTATATTCACTCTCGGTTTCTAATGTAATCATCACTTTAAACTGTCTTTTTCTTAATCTTTTATTGAGTTTTGTCTGCTCTCATTGCACCTCCTTCTATGGCCTAGCCATCTCATTTCTTTTTTTCCCCTGAAAACATAGAAAAAGGTGAATTTTATTTACTTTTTTATAATTTCAAGTTTTCTTTTAGATTTGGGGATACACGTGCAGATTTGTTACATGGGTACACTGTGTAACGCTGAAGTCTGGAGTATGACTGATCCTGTCATCCAGGTACTGGGCATTGTACTCAACAGTTAGTTTTTCAACCCTTATTGCATTCCTTCCCTGCATAGTATTCCATGGTTCATACGTAACCAATCTATCCCTGATGGACACGTAGACTGATTCCACGTCTTTGCTATTGTGACTAGCACTATGATGAACATATGGGTGCATGTATCTTTTTGGTAGAACAATTTCTTTTGGATATACACCCAATAATGGGATTGCTGGTCAAATGGTAGTTCTGAGTTTTTTGAGAAACCTTCAAACTGATTTCCACAGTGGCTGAACTAATTTACATTCCCAACAACCGTGTATAAGTGTTCCCTTTTCTCTGCAGCCTTGCCCACACCTGTTGTTTTTTGACTTTTTAATAAGCCATTCTGACTGGTGTGAGATGATGTCTCATTATGGTTTTGATTTGCATTTCACTGATGATTAGTGATGTGGAACATTTTTTAATCTGTTTATTGGCCACTTGTTCTTTTCAGAAGTGTCTGTTGATGTCTTTTGACCACTTTTTAATGGTTTTTTTTTTTTTTTTTTTGCTTGTTGAATTAACTTCCTTATAGATTCTGGATATTAGACCTTTGTCAGATGCGTAGTTTGCAAATACTTTCTCCTATCCTGTAGGTTATCTGTTTGCTCTGTTAATAGTTTATCTTACTGTGCAGAAGCCTTTAGTTTAATTAGGTCCTACTTGTCAACTTTTGTTTTTGTTGCAATTGCTTTTGAAGACTTAGTCATAAATTCTTTCCCAAAGCTGATGTCCAGAATGTTTCCTAGATTTTTTCCTAGGATTCCTACAGTTTGAGTTCTTACATTTAAATCTTTAATCCATCTTGAATTGATTTTTGTATGTGGTGTAAGGTAGAAGTCCGGTTTTGTATGTGGTGTAAGGTAGAAGCCCAGTCTTACACACATGGCTAGCCAGTTATCCCAGCACCACTTATTGAATAGGAAGTTCTTTCTTCATTGTTTCCTTTTGTCAATTCTGTTGACCAGATGGCTGTGGGTGTATAGCTTCATTTCTGGGTTCTCTATTCTGCTCCACTGGCCTATATGTCTGTTTTTGTACCAGTACCATGCTTTTTTGGTTACTGTAGCCTCAAAGTATAATTTGAAACAAGCTACACATTCAGTAGCACTGAATGTGTAGATTGTTTTGGGCAGTATGGTGCTTCTAATGATATTGATTCTTCCAATCCATGAGCATGGAGTGTTTTTCAATTTGTTTGTGTCATCAATAATTTCTTTCAGCAGTGTCTTGTAGTTCTTGTAGAGATCTTTCACTTCCTTGGCTAGAGGTATTCCTAGGCATTGTGTGTATGTGTGCGTGTGTGTGTGTGTGTGTGTGTGTGTGTGTGTGTGTGTGTGTGTGTCTATCGTAAAGAGGACTGCATTCTTGATTTGGCTCTCAGCTCCAACATTATTGGTGCAGAAACGCTACTGATTTTTGTACAGAGTTTGTATCCTGAAACTTCCTGAAGTTATCAGTTCCAAGAGCCTTTGGTGGAGTCTTTAGGGTTTTCCAGGTATACAATCAGATCATCAGCAAAGAGAGAGAGTCTGACTTCTTTTCCTATGTGGATGCCTTTTGTTTCTCTTGCCTGATTGCTCTGGCTAGAACTTCCTACCTATCTTGTCTGAGCTCTTATTTCTGATTTATGTGGTTCTTTCAAAGATTTCATCTTTTCCTTAAATTCTGTTAGCTTACTCTGAAATATTCAGATTGTCATTTTCATCTGCTTTGTGGCCACATTTTTGGGGTATGTTTCCATAATCTTGTGCAATGTTTTATGGCTTATTTTGATGATTTTCTTATAATGATTTAGTGTATATATATATTCCCTTTTCCCATGTATTTATATAACTATATACTAAAAGGAGGTTCCAGGCTAAGTACAGCAGCTTACGCCTATAATGCTAGCACTTCGGGAAGCCAAAGCAGGAGGATCACTTGAGTCCAGGAGTTTGAGACCAGCCTGGGCAACATAGCAAGATGCCATCTCTACAAAAAATTAGCCAGGCATGGTGGCACATATCTATAGTCCCAGCTACTCTTGAGGCTGAGGAGGGAGGTTCACTTGAGCCTGGGGGGTCAAGGCTGCAGCAAGCTGTGATCATGCCACTGTATTCCAGCCTAGGCAACATAGCGAGATCCCATCTCTAAAGAAAATAAAAAGGAGGTTCCTATGTTACACTGTATGGACATGCTGGAGTTTTAAAAAATCTATTTCCTAGTGGAATCTGGTTGTTTCCAGTTTTGGCCAATTACAAATAAAATTGCTATAAATATTTGCAGAGCAGCCAATATAGGTTTTCATTTCACTTTTCATCAGAGAAGCATACAATCATCAAAGGGGAAATTAAAACCACAATGAGATACCCCTCCATACTTCATATAAAGACTAAATATTTTAACTGATAATGCCAAGTGCTGACAAGGATGAAAAACTACTGGAACTCTCTTATCTTGGTGGTAAATTTCAATCTAGAGTGGGCTTGCCAGATCATGTGATATGTTTAATTTTATAACAAACTGTCAAATTATCTTCTAGGTGGCTGTACTATTTGCAGTCTCACCAGCAAGACTAAGGTTTCTCCTTGTTTTGCATCCTTGCCAGGAAATGTATTGTTTGTTTAGACATTCTGAGTAAGAGGTTGTGTAGTAGTACCTCACTGTGGTTTTAATTTGTATTTTTCCAATGATGGTGGTTTTAATTTGCATTTTCCCAATGACTATTCTATACTTTTTCCATTTAACACAAAATGGTAACCACTTTCCTATGTCATTCAATAGCCTATGCCACTACTCTTTGAAAACGTTCCTTTTAAAAGGCTGAAGAATATAATGATGGGATGTGTCATAATTTATAAAACCATTCTTCTACCATTAGATATTTGTTATTTCCAATTTTTCACAAGTACAAAATTACACTGTGATTATAAAGCTTTGATTCTATCTCTATTTCCTTACCAGTTTCTTAGAAAAGGTCAAAAGGTATACGAACTTTTGTTTCTTGATGCATTTTGACAAATTGCTTTCTTAAAAAGTTATGCAAGTATACTTTTGTACAAACAGTGACTAAGGATTTCTATCTCCCTATATCCCATACTATATTATTTTATAGAGGTTTACGAAATAATTTCATTATTTCTTTAATTACAATTTTTTTTATGTAAGCCATTTGTTCTTGTTCTGTTATCATGAGCTTATTTATGTAGTTTGTTCATTTTCTATCAGGGTATTGATGTTTTTATTTGTTGATTTGTAAGAGATGAGCACATTCTCCAAAGGTACAGATTACACACTTTTCATGTAAAGCCTAATAGGCCTACTCTGGCAGCTTCTCACTCAATTCTTTATTCAACTTGAAATATACTTCAAATGAGCAAACATTTATCAAATGTCAACTGCATACAAAACACTTTGTTAGACTCCAGAAGTACTGCCTCCCAAGAAGGAGTTGTTTCTCACATTATAAAATATGTACACATTAAGAATTTGAGTAGAGCAAACCCTTGAACAATGGGGATTAGAGGTATATACACTCCCTACCCCATGCAGTCTCCTGCTCCCCTAGTAACTAATAGCCTACTGTTGACTGGAAGCCAACTGGAAGCCTTACTGATAATATTAACACATTTTGCATTTTGCAAAATATGGAACATTTTCACATCTGCAGGTGTAGCCGCAGCTTCATGAATTATCTGTTTTTCTTTTTTCTTTTCTTTTCTTTTTTTTTTTTTTACAATGATCCTTATGCTGGATTCATTTATCTTGAAATGGCAGGCAAAAGCAGCTTCAGACCTCAATCTACAGTACATATGAAGCATTTAAACTGTTTCTTTTAATGTCATGACTTTTCTCTGCTTCTTGCAGGGACTTCCAACATCACTAGAGGTACTTTGTATGGGTCCCATGGTGTTCAAGGTTTATGGTATTGCACTAACCACGAAAAATATGTGCGAACAGCAAGATCACTTTACGCTGCCATGCACAATTTACTGGAGAGATGAACTGCTCACATGGAGATGATCAGCATCACAGGGCTTTTTAAGCAGATACTCACAGCACTTCACTTCACTACAATAGTAACCAGAGAGACCTACAAAATTATTATGGTAATACAGTAAGTACTATAGTCATTTACTATGTACTGCAGTCATTTATGCAGTTATGGTTTAATACTGCATCCTTACACTTTACATTTCTCTCCACTACAAATGGTGCCAAGTACAATCTGCATTTGTGTAAGTTTTGGTAAATTTTAATTTTTTATAAGAGATTTGTGTATATTTTATGGTAGTAGATAAAATACACCAATATCTATATATATTTTACACATTCATATCTTTTTTAAAATTTTTTCAAAATTTCTAGGCTACATGGCTCATCTGTGAGTTTTTTCAAACTGTCACAAATCTTCAAAAAATTTTTCCAACATATTTATTGAAAAAATTTTGTGTATAAGAGGACCCAAATAGGTCAAACCCATGCTGTTCAAGGGTCAACTGTATAGAGTAAGAAAAGATTGTGATTGAATGAAACCTGTCTATATTTCAAGGAGGCGGCTGGGTGCAGTGGCTCGTGCCTGTAATTCCAGCATGTTGGGAGATGGAGATGGGAGGATCACTTGAGCCCAAGAGATCAAGACCAGCCTGGGCAACACAGGGAGACCCTGTCTCTACAAAAAAAAAAAAATTATTTTAATTGGCTGAGCATGGTGGCACACATCTGTGGTCCCAGCTACGAGGGAGGCTGAGGTGGGAAGATTGCTTGAGGCCAGGAAGTCAAAGTTACAGTGAGCCAAGATCGCATCACTGCACTCCAGCCTAGGTGACAGGGAAACTTTGTCTCAAAAACAAACGAACAAACAAAAAGGAGGAAGCTGTTGATCTAAGCATCAATTACTTCCAGAAGAATGTGATCTGGACGCAGTGGCTCATGCCTGTAATCCCAGCACTTTGGGAGGCTGGGTGGATGGATCACGTGAGGCCAGGAGTTCAAGACCAACCAGCCTGGCCAACATGGTGAAACCCGTCTCTACTAAAAATACAGATTAGCTGGGTGTGGTGGTGGGTGACTGTAACCCAGTTACTCAGGAAGCCGAGGCAGAAGAATTGCTTGAACCCAGGAGGCGGAGGTTGCAGTGAGCTGTGATCACACCGTTGCACTCCGGCCTAGGCAACAGAGCAAGACCCCGTTTCAAAAAAAAAAAAAAAAAATGTGATTTTTGGCAGTGGGAACCATTTCTACAGAGAGAAATGCAAAGTACAAAGTAGGCCCCAGGTCTGCAAGTAACAATACAAGCCACAAGCACAGTATTTGAAAGGCACAAGTTACCCTACTCTCTCCCCAATATAACTGTCAGGAACCTAACAGAACAATTAAAAGCTCATGAAATCCTAACAGCAGTGATATAACTATTACTTAAAAGTTTTTCCTGTGGCAATGTAAAAATGACCTTTAAAAAATTAAGGTAGTGAAATAAAGTCCTACTCCTACTACCACTTGCAAATATTATGTTCCCTACCACAACACATTTTACCCTTCAATTTAAGCATGTGGTATGTAACAATAGGATGTGAAGCAGTCATCTTGGTCCACAAGATAGAGCTGCATGATAAGAATGGCAGAGCAATATGCTAGGGGCATGGGCCCCTGACAACTGTGTGTAGGAAAGCCACCTGATCAGCTCATATTTTTCCATTGGAAAAAGTTGTACTAAGGTCACAATTATTCTTAAATTTCTCCATCACAGTAGCCAAACCTATATCTTAACTAACGGAAATTCCAAACTGAGGAGTGTGGGCTTTGTCAATAATTCAATGTCACATAAATGGTTTTTTAAATACAGAATGCCTTGCAAATTTGCATGTAATCTTTGCGGAGGAGCCATCCATGCTAATCTTCTCCGTATAGTTCCAATTTTAGTGTATGTGCTGCTAAGGGAGCACTAAGATTTTGTTTAATTTCCTGGCTCCTAGAAATGATAAAATGTTTATTTAAAATTTTTTTGTTGTTTTTTTTTGAGACAGAGTCTAGCTCTGTGTGCAGTGGCACAATCACAGCTCCCTGCAGCCTCAACCTCCTGGGCTCAGGTGATCCTCCCACCTCAGCCTCCCAAGAAGCTGGGACTACAGGCACATGGCTCCATGCCTGGCTAACCTTTTGTATTTTTGGTAGAGACAGCATTTTACCATGGTGCCCAGCTGGTCTCTATCTCCGGGGCCCAAGCAATCCCCTAGCCTTGGCCTCCAAACTGCAGGGATTACAAGTGTGAGCCACCATGCCTGGCCTAAAATGTTTTTTTAAAAAAGAAAAATAGTAGCTAAATTAAGTCAGTGGCCCTGAGAGTAGAAAGATGAAAAGGAAAGGCATTTTGGAGACTGAAGCTACCCAGCTGGGCAAAAGAGAAAGGTAAGGATTTGAAGTTTTAAATTTTAACTACATAGAAGATGCCTGTACCCACTTTGGGAGGCCGAGGCGGGCGGATCACTTGAGGTCAAGAGTTTGAGACCAGCCTGGCCAACGTGGTGAAACCCTGTCTATACCAAAAATACAAAAATTAGCTGGGTGTGGTGGCGCACACCTGTGGTCCCAGCTACAGGCACAAGAATCACTTGAACCTGGGAGGTGGAGGTTGCAGTGAGCTGAGATCACACCACTGCACACTCTAGCCTGGACAACAGAGTGAGACTCTGTCTCCAGAAAAAAAAAAAAAAAGATTTTATGTGCCTTCAAGAAAACAATGGCAAATAGAGCATTATCATTGAGGACTCACCTTAGTTATCCAAATTTTCTGTCTTTAAAATTTTTTTGTAAAGGCCAAGGATTACGAACCTATCCTTAACATTATTTGTATGTTTAAATTGGATACAATAATAAATTTAATCCAAATTGAAAGTCAAGTTTTCCAGAAAGCAGATTCAACAATAACTTTTCAATTAGGCTAAAAAAAAAAAAAAAAAAAAAGGTATATCTATACCTCCCAATTACTGCATCTTTTACTCATTGAACAATTATATTATCTAATATATGCCGTGAATGAGATACCAATGTCTTAGCATTTGTATCTAAATGCTAAACAGCATTATTATTTAGCACTGACCTCCTACTGTTATTGATGTTTCTTACCCAGGATCTTTTAGCTGATCTTGATAACTTTTCCTTACACGTACTTTAGCTACCAAATCAACACCAACTTATTGATACCTGAATTCTTGCAACTTAGGTTTTATAAGGTTCTGCAATAAAAAAAGGAATTAAAAATTTGTTTTATATTTATTTTGAGTTGGGATCTCACTCCACTGCCCAGGCTGAGTGCAGTGGTTGGCTCCCTGCAGCCTCAAACTCTCATCTCCGCCTCCTCAATAGCTAGGACTACAGGCACATGCCACCACACCCAGCTATTTTTTGGCTTTTTTTGTAAAGACATGAGTCTCGCTGTTCCTCAGGCTGGTCTCGAACCCCTGGCCTTAAGGAATCCTCCCTCCTTAGACTCCTAAAGCACTGGGATTTACAGGCATTAAGCCATGGAGCCCTGCTCAAAATTAATTTCAAATTCATCAATTAGGCCCGGTGCGGTGGCTCACACCTGTAATCCCAGCACTTTGGGAGGTGGAGGCAGGCAGATCGTCTAAGGTCAGGAGTTCAAGACCAGCCTGGCCAACATGGTGAAACCCCATCTCTACTAAAAATACAAAAATTAGCTGGGCATGGTGGCCGGTGTCTGTAGTCTCAGCTACTCAGGAGGCTGAGGCAGGAGAATCGCTTGAACCAGGGAGGCAGAGTTGCAGTGAGCCGAGATTGCACCATTGCACTCCAGCCTGGGCGACAAGAGACTCCATCTCAAAAAAACAAAAACAAAAACAAACAAACATCAATTATTTTGCTGTTTGCTTTTTTTTTTTTTTTTTTGGTATTCCTGATGCGAGATGTCTTTATCATGTATTGTTGATTAGGTTGTTCATCAGTTAATCCTGAATAACTGAAATCTAAGCTCAAGGCAATAATATATCGGCTTTCTTTTCATGCAAGTCAAACTGCTAAAATCTACCACAAAATATTAGCCTTTCATCAGCTTGGTCTTCAGATCCAATACATTTTCCCCTCAAATGAAAGTCAATGCAATGCCGTCCACAACAATGCTAAAAAAAAAAAAAAAAAAAAAAAAAGGAGGGAAACGAGGTTAAGTCCTGTCTTCTTCCTCCTACCCCAAAAAGAGCTCAGAAATTAAGGTGCTTTCCCTAACAAAGCCTCCTCCTGCTCCATGAAGTGACCAAGCATGTCATGGCAGACCCAGAGATTTATAATCTTCAACATATCGTTATCGGGGAAAACAAGATTTGACAAAATTCTTCCTTCACGCCCCGTTTCTGCAAGACCACCACTTTCTAGCTTAAAATAAAGAAAAAAAAAGACAGCTGCAGGAATGCTTGGCTGCCCGCTAATGTACAATTTTGCCCAAACGCAGAACTTGACGCCCACTAAGGATGGCCTTAGTAGAGTAACCCCCGCGAAGAGCAAACTGTTTAGCAGCCGCTCCCTCGAAAAGGACAGAAGAGGAGGTCTCTTCTGAACCTGAGGATAGTAGTGAGGCACTCCCCTTCCGTTACTAGCTTTGCTCCTTTCTCAGTCAGGCAGTTAATCAGCTAGCCTCCTTTGTCAAAGGGGGTTGATGGTCAGAATCTTTGCGAGACAAAGATTACTAAAAGAGCTCCCCGGAACCAATGTTAAGGCATCAAAGACCCCGCCCAGCCCCCACAATGATCAACAAACCAAAACCTGGGATCCCTACTATTACCACCACCACAACCACCACCACCACCATTCCTCGCTCTCTCTAGTCAGGGATGAGACGCAGGCCCAGGAAACCCATCCTTTCCGCAAGTGGGAAGGCGCTGGGTCTCCTCCCTTAGGCCTCTCCTTTACCCCAACGTTCTCTCCGGACCCCTCCACTACGGCGAGGCGCTATGTAAGTTTTCAACCCCCAAGAAACCCAGTCCCAGCCACACACAAGATGGCAGTCCCACACCTACCGGAGGAAACAGCTGCGCCACCACTCCAGTGATGCCGGCCTCTCGACTACGAGTAACTCCATTGGCTCAGCTAGAGAGCGCGAGACAAGCCGAGAGCGCTAGCAGTCAATCGGGAGGCGGCGCGCTCGGGCGCCACTGCGGTGCCAACGGTAAGTTCGCCGAGTCTCTGAGGCGTGAACCAGTAGGGAGTGCGACCAATCAATGGGCTCCTGGCTGGGTGGTGGGACGGCCGGCGTCCGACTCCTCCCATGTAGTGATCACTTTAGGTAGGTCGGCCTGGTCCCCGGCGGAGGTTCCGCCTTCCCTCATCCCCGGTAGAGGCGGGGCGGGACTGTTGTGGTTGAGATGAAGGCTAGTAAATGGTGAAGTACTTCCCGGCCAGAGGGCACCTGCAGCTCGAGAGGTTTGGGCGGCTTGGCGTCGGAGGAGAGCCCCACCCGCGGAGGAACCCAGCCTTACCAGCGGAGCTGGCGGAGCTCACTCCTCAGGTCAGGCGGGCGGCGTAGAAAACGCAGCGGAGCCAGGTGAAACCAAGGCACCGCCGTGGCTGGCCTCCGACAGTTCCTCTAGCCGGGAGGTCGGAGGACCTGAAAACGCCGCGAAGCCCTAGGCCGCCCGAGCAGGGGCTGGACCTCAACCCTTGCAGCCTCCCTTCTCCTGGCACCCAAGTGCAGTCCTGGCTGCAGAAGGGGCCGCGGGCGCACTGGGTTTCCAACCTCCATTTCAGCCTGTCTGTCTCAGGGTGCAGCCTTAATGAGAGGTGATTCCTAAGCTGCTGGGAACCTGAGGCTGTCAAAGGGGCGGCAGGAAATGGACAGCAGTATAAAACCCAGAAGCAGAACTTGAAGGTTAAACCACTAGCCCATTTCACAGGTAAGGTTACACGAGCCCTTAAATACGGCAAGTTCAGTCATTCATCCAAGATCACGGAGTTCAGATTAGATAGTAACACTTCTGACTCGCTATCAGCCACAGCCCAATAAGTAATTAAGTAAGGAAAGATATGTAATTAACTGTGCTCTTTGGCATGTGGAAACCTGCAGTGAGCTCTGTAAATACTAACACATGAGGCCAAGGAGAGGAGTAACTTTGAAGAGGTCAAATGGAGTAACCAAAGCATAGGCTCTGAAACCATACTGCCTGGTTCCTTATTTTGTGTCTGCCACTTACGGTATGACATGCCTTAGCTTCCTCATCAGCAAACGAGCTGCTAATTTAACCCACATGACTGTTAGGGGGATTAAATAAGAACACGTGAAGTAGTTAGAAGCGTGACTAACCCGTGGTTCTTAAGCGTAACTTAACCCGTGGTTCTGTAGTTACAACTAAAACGTAAGGAGCCGAGAGGAAATGGTAAACGTGTTTTTTAAAGCCTGTTTTTAGAAACGAAAAGGAACCATACATTGAAGCAAAGCAGACTGGCTTAATTATTTTTCTGCCAAAATGAAAAAGTGAGAAGGGGAAAAAAGTTTTTTAAGCCCATTTACTCTCTGAAATATTAACACCAGTTGTCTCTGGATGATGGGATGGTGTTTAAGTTTTCTCCTTTATGCTTTATTGTATTTTGCAGATTTTCTCCAGGAAATGTTTTACTTGTGCACGTTCAGTTGTTTTCAAATTTTCAGGTGTGAACGCTGGTGAGAGCTGCTTAAAAACAAAGCTATGGGCCGGGCGCGGCGGCTCACACCTGTAATCCCCACATTTTGGGAGGCTGAGGCGGGCGGATCACTTGAGGTCAGGAGTTCAAGACCAGCCTGGCCAACATGGTGAAACCCCGTCTCCACTAAAAACACAAAAATTAGCCGGGCGTGTAGTGGCGGGCCCCTGTAATCCCAGCTACTCGGGAGGCTGAGGAGGAGAATCGCTTGAACCCGGGAGGCAGAGGCTGCAGTGAGCCAAGATGACGCCACTGCACCCTGCACACTGCACTGGTGACAGAGCGAGACTCCGTCTCAAAAAAAAAAAAAAGCTATGGCCGTGCGCGGTGGGTGGCTCACATCTATAATCCCAGCACTTTGGCAGATCACTTGAGCCCAGAGTTCAAGACCAACCTGGGCAACACAGTGAGACCTCATGTCTAAAAAAAATTAAACTATTACTGAGTGTGCTTAGGTGGAAGTACAGATTGGTAGAACCTTTCTGGAAGAGAGTTTGACAATAGGCTATAAAAAGCTTTAAAATGAATTCCTTTTTGAACATTTATATATACTTAATTTTTAAAAATTAAGTACACTTTTACATTCTTTTACAAAATTGGTACCTTGTAGATAAAGAGCACAATCCAGATTTTGACCTTGAGTTTTTTCTTGCGTGTCAAGGTTATACCTATAAAAACAGTTGAATAGCTTCCCGTATTTTTCCTGCTTGAAAGTTCGTATATGATAAAAATTATCTGTTCTTTGAAAGTTTTGTACAAGGAATATTCCCTCACTCCTCTCCCTCCCTACTCCTGCTGGAGACTTTGGTACAGAGCTTTCAAGTGTTTTTTAATACTTACACCTTTTAATACTGTTACATATTCTATATAGGTGAATATATACATTTGTAATTTTTTAGTGGAAAAATACCATACTACATCATTCTGTAGCTTTGTTTCTTGACATTGTTTTTGCAGCCTGTACGTTATTTATAGCTCATTATGTTATTTATGGATCATTTCTTTTACCTGCTGCATAGTGTTCCAGTGTATGACTGAATTGATCTGTTAATATAAAACATTTCTTTGTCTCTTTTATTGGTCTTGTTGTTAAATCCTATTTTGTTTGATGTGTGCTGTATAGCACATTTTATTGCCATTCTCTTGAGGACATTAGGTTTCCAGTTTTTCACCATACAACAATTCTGCAAGGAAAATCTTTGTGTTTTCTTGTGCACATGTGCTGTTTCTCAAGGATATATACCTAAAAGTGGAATTGCTTGGTTTTAAGTTGTGAGCATTTTTAGTTTTAATAGGTCATGCTAAATTTGCCTCCAAAAATACCTCTACTAATTTACACGTCCCACAGGCAGTTTATGAGAGTTAAGTTTCTCTACAGTTTAGACTAACATGAGATATTATCTTCTTCATTTTTGCCTAGTGATGGCTGCAAATTATACTTTTAATTTTAATTTTCATTCTGCGATCTAAGATTGAAGTGTCTATTATGTTTATTAACCTATAATTTATATGCATTTCTATAGTTTTTTTAAAAACCTGTTTAAGTTCTTTATGTGTCCTGGATACTGTATTTTTAGAAGTCACTTTGGTGTGTATGGTTAATTATGCCTCCTTTTTGTTGCTATTGTTAAAATATATTAAAAACATTTTCTCTTAGCTTCTTGCTTGGCTTTTGACTTTTTGTTAACTTATTTGTTCTACAGATGGATTTTCCTCTGCCAATCTTTAGGCCTCTTTTTGTCTTACTGAATTTCTCTTAAGACTTCCAGTACAATACTGAATAAAAACAGTGATAGCAAGTGTCTTCATCTTGTGCCTAATAAAAATTCTCCAAATGTTTCATCATTGAGTATGACGTTTGCTGTCATTGAGTAGGATGTTTTGGTAGATAGCCTTGATCAGAATAAGAAAGTTCTCTTTTTTCCTAATTTGCTAAGGGGCCCCCCACTTTCCATGGAATAATTTTATATTGAATTGTTTTGTTTTTCTGCATGAAGTGATAGTTTTCTTCCCTTTGCCTGTTAATATAGGCATTCACATTGATAAACTTTTCATGTTAAACTTTTTAGGTATTCTTGGGATAAACTATTTTGGTAATACATTCTTATTCTATTGCTGGATACCTTTATTCAGTATTTTTGTGTCTAAGACCCAGTAGTGATTTGGGCCTTGAGTTTTTTTCTTGCATGTCAAGGTTATACTTATCTCATAAAAAAAAGTTGAGTAGCTTCCCATATTTTTCCTGCTTCAGAACAGTTTGTATATGATAAAAAATTACCCATTCTCTGAAAGTTTTGTACAATTCATCTGTAAAACTTTATGGACCTAGTGTACTAGCAGTGAAAAAAATCTCATATCTCATTAAAAAAAAATTGAGTAACTGCTTAAGAAAAAGTTTAGTAGCTTCCCATATTTTTCCTGCTTCAGAACAGGTTTGTGTTTGATAAAAATTATCTATTCTTTGAAAGTTTTGTACAATTCATCTGTAAAACTTAATGGACTTAGTGTACTAGCAGTGAGGGGTGGGGATGTGTGGCACACATCTCTAGTAATATCTTCAGTGTTTTGAGCCTATTTGGTAATTTATATTTTCCTAGAAAATTGTTCAGTTCGTCTGTGCTCAGGTTCATTGACATAAAATTGTCTGAATTTTAAAATGTTTAAAATCTCTTCAGTAGCTAGAGATCTATCTTCATTTGTTATTTATTTTGTTGCCCTTTTCCCAGCTTCTTTAATTGAATGTTTAAGTCAATATTTTCATTTTGCTAATAAAATTTATTAAAGGCTTAAATATCTCTTGGCATGCTGCTTTGGCAAAATCCTTCAGGCTTTGAAATGTATTAGTTCAACCGATCACCATTTCTAAATGTTCTTAAATTTCTCCTTTGATTTCTTCTGTAAACCATATACATTATTTGGGAAATTTGATTTTTTAATTTCCACAGGTAGTATGGGGTGGGGGGTTGATTTACTACATTCAGTGACTATGCTCTGTATAAACAGTCTTTTGGAATTTGTTGATAATTCCTTTTGGTCTCATAATAGTTTTTGTAAATTTCATGCTTTTCCTCCCACAAGAAGTATTTTCTGTTGGGTGCAGGGTTCTATACATTTTTTGGATTAAGCTTGTTAGTTTGTCATTTAAATCCTTTATACTCTGGTTTTTTACCCACTTTATCTCAGTTTCTTAGATTTGTTACTTTATCACCAAATTGTGGATCTGTGCATTTTCCTTTTATTTAAATTTTGCTTTATATATTTCAGAATGATGTTATTTGTACATAAAGGTTCATGAATATTAAATCTGGTGAATTGTTCTGTCAGCATAAAATATTTGTGTCTTTTATTGATTTTCATATTCAACTCTTATTTGATATGTTTCTTATAATTGCAGATGTCTTTTTCCAGTCTCTTCGTTTTCAGCCTTGCTGTGACATTTCGTGTAATTTAAGTGGGTCTCTTATTTTAAAATATCATGTCTAGGTTTTGCTTGCCATCCAATCTGAGAGTCCGCCCTGTAATAGGTAATTCACCTTTATTGTGATTATTGACATATTTTGGCCTTATTCTTGTCATTATATAACAAGCTTCTCTTTGTATCTTTTATATCTTATTTTTCCACCTGTTTTTTGGGACAGAGTCTTGCTCTGTTGCTCAGGCTGGAGTACAGTGGTGTGATTTTGGCTCACTGCAACCTCTGCCTCCCAGGTTCAAGCGATTTTCCTCCCTCAGCCTTCCAAGTAGCCCAGATTACAGGTACGCACCACCACACCCAGCTAATTTTTGTATTTTTAGTAGAGATGGGATTTCGCCATGTTGGCCAGGCTGGTCTTGAACTCCTGACCTCAGGTGATCCACCCACCTCAGCCTCCCAAAGCGCTGGGATCACTTTTATTTTTAATTGAGGTTAGCCCCAAGGTTTCTTTGTTCAGTTTTTTTTTTTAAGTTGATTAACTTTACATTTCACAGTTCTTAAATTTATGTTTTCCTAACAAAGTGTACATTTAGTCAGTTTTGATAAGGCACCTGTAAAGAAGAATTTAGCGTGCTTCTACTTTGCTTTCTCTCATCTTGAAACAATCCCTTCCATCTCTCCTCCAAAAAAGAACATATTCTCTCACGATATCTTTAAGAATTTTTCTTTCCCTTTATTATTAAATTCAGTTTATATTTAACATTAGTGTGTTTTACTCATTTATTTGCTCACTATTGCCACTTATACCTCAGTGCTTTCTTATAGGTTCATTTTTCATCATCAGATACTTATTTCTTTCACAGTCTCTGAGTGACTCTTTGAATGTCTGTAAATGTCTCTTTTTCATCTTTGGTATAGAAAGATAGCTTGGCTGGATATAGAGTTCTGGGTTCATACTGACTTTGCTATAACATTTTGCATCTGACATTTCTGATGAGAAATCTCATTACTAGTCGATGCACCTTCCTTTTAGATAATCTACATTTTTCTGGGAACATCTAAGACTTTGTGTTTTTGATATTCTGAAGTTAGTCACAGTTTGTCTAGCGATGTGTATTAAGAATTTTATCCTGGTTGGTACTCAGTGGATTCAGTTTGCTTATGTGTTTTCCAGTTCTGAGAAATTCTTGGTCATTATTGCCTCCTCTCCATTTTCTCAATTTTGTGCCGCCTCTTGTTTCCTTGCTCTGTGTTCTTGGTGAATTACTCAACTCAGTTTTCCAGCTTACTAACTGGCTCTTCATGTGAGTCTGTTCTGTCATTCAGTCATCTATTGAGTTTATTTCAACAACTGTTTTTATATCCAAGATAGCTAACTGGCCTTTTTTCAAAATTGTATGTTATTTCATGGATGAGATTTCCTTCTTTAGCTCAGTCTCTTTTATACTGTAGCCTTCTTCAGATATTTGAGGACTCTTAGTTGTACATTAATCTCCTCTGAGAGGATTCCTGCCCATCGTTTTGCTGTTGTGATTGTGGTTGCCATCATCTCTATAGCTTCCCATCTGTTTCCTTTCCCCAGAAGGGCCTTACAGACTTGGCCCTTAGAGAGTTCCCTTTTTGTTTTCAGCATGGCTATATATATATATTTTAAATCTCCTAACATTTCCATGGTTTGGTGTGGAAGTGGCAGAAGAATTTACGGTATCTTGACTAACATCTTGAGAATTAAAATTGTTGATCTATTTTTGACCTATTATTCTACCTCCAGATATGTTATCCTAGGGAAATTGCCAGAGATATGTATAAAGTATGTTTATTTTAGCATTATTTATTATACTAAAAATTAATCTATAAAGGAAAACAATCTAAATATCAAATATAGAGGTTTATATTACTAATTAATATTTTTATTAAAATTTAATTATTAAAATATTTAATGTACTATAAGGTATGGGTTATTGACCAAAGTATGTTGTACAGCCAGTTGTATTATACAAAAATATTAGTGATGGAGGAAAATGCGGGAAATGTTTTTAATGAAAGATTATAAAAAATTAAACATACTATAATCCAAATTTTTGTTTTAAAACTACATTCTGAAAAAATAACAATAATTGGTAGTATTCCTTGAATCTTTCATATGTCAGGCACATTATATGTAATTAAGTCTTGTTCTCAGAACAACCTGTGAGGTAGTTAGTATTATCCCCTTTTTAAAAGTTTTATAAAAGACTTATAAAATGGAGATAGTAATGTAAATACAAATATATTAAATATGGGTGATAGAATTGGGTGGGCCTTCTCTAATATTTCTAATTTTGATACTTTACATATTTTTTCCAGATAACATATGTTTTTTGTAATGGTTCATGCTGTTTTAGAAGATCAAGCTGTTATAACAATATATTATTTCCTTATATATATACATATATATATATAGTCCTTAACAAATCTGCACTATTCTTTATTGTTTTCCTTACAGAATGTTTCATCCATTTGTGGACCAAAAGATGGAGTTGGTTTTTATTTTTAAAAAGATAATGTTAATGATCTGATACCACTACAAATATTCACGTGATGAAGATTCATGGACTTGTCTTTTGGTTGGACTGTCACTCATTTCTGAAAGTTTCTTCAGCCACAATTTCTATTTGAAAATTCAAGTATCAAAGGATACCAGGTTTAGAATGGTATAGTGATGTATTTTGTCTGAGGACTGCAAATTTTATAGAGACCACAGTTGGATTCCAGTGATATTCTGCAATCAAAGTGATTTGATAAACCTAATTTTGAAGCATTTTATATTTATAAGCGACATCAAAAGATGGGAGAAAAAAATGGTAGGTTGAAGAACACACTGTTACACTTTATATTTAAAAGTATATAGACAATGTAAGCTGATGTGGAATTGTCAAGGTTTTGCATTGCGAGGAACTTTTCTGAATTAGAGGGAACTAAGGGTTTATTCTCGTATAGCCACCAATTTTGACTGTTTTTATCATTAATTGTGAAAAAATTGACTTTTTGAAAATCTTTTCTTTTTTCTTTTTTTTTTGTGATGGAGTCTCCCTCTGTCGCACAGGCTGTAGTGCAGTAGCACAATTTTGGCTCACTGCAACCTCTGCCTCCTGGGATCAAGTGATTCTCTTGCCTCAGCCTCCTGAGTAGCTGGGATTACAGGCACGTGCCACCATGCCCAGCTAATTTTTTGTATTTTTGGTAGAGATGGGGTTTCACCATGTTGGTCAGGCTGGTCTCAAACTCCTGACCTCATGATCTGTCCACCTTGGCCTCCCAAAGTGCTAGGATTACAGCACTTGCACCTGGCCAAAATAGGTGAGCCATTGCACCTGGCCAAAATACTTTTAGTGTTACAGAAAAATTGAGAGGATTGCAGAGTTCCAGTAAACCTGGTACTCAGCTTTATCTATGATTAACATTCTACATTTGGATGCTACATTTGTTACAATTAATGAACCAATATTGGTACATTATTATTAACTGAAGTCCATAGTGTATTCACGTTAGTTTTTACCTGATGTCTTTTTCCATTCTAAGATCCCATCCAGGATACCACATTACATTTACTTGTCATGTCTGCTTAGGCTCCTCCTAGCTGTGATAGTTTCTGAGACTTTTCTTGTTTTTTATTTTTTTGGGATTTTGTATCCAAATATTTTGTAAGATGCCCCTCTGTTGGAATTATCGTCTGATGTTTTTCCATAATTTGACTGGAGCGATGGGTTTTGGGGAGTGTGATCTCAGACGTAAAATGTCATTTTCATCACATCATATCAAGGGTACATGCTGTCAGCATGATTTCTCAGAGTTGATATTGAACTTGATCAACGGAGCTTGAGCTGGCTAATGTAGGTAGTGGTATCAAATTTCTCCACTGTAAAGTTACTCTCTTTCTCCCGTTCCCTGCTATACTCTTCGGAAATAAATCACTATAGGCAGCCCACAGTTAAGGAGTGGGGATTTATGCTCCTCCTCCTTAAATGTGGAATGTTTATGTTAATTATATTTGGAATATTTCTGCAGGGGAGATTTATCTCTATCTCTTCTTCCCCGTTTATTTATTCAGTTAATCATTTATATCAGCATGAACTCATGGCGATTTATTTTATACTTTGAGTTACAAGCCAGTACTACTTTATTTATTTTGTTTTTCAAATTGTCCCGGGTTTGGCTATTGGGAGCTCTTTCAGTTGGCTCTTTTTTTTTTTTTTTTTAAGATGGCGTCTCACTCTGTTGCCCAGGTTCGTGTGCAGCAGTGCAATCTTGGCTCACTGCAACCTCTGCCTCCTGGGTTTGAGCAATTCTCTTGCCTCAGCCTCCTGAGTAGCTGGGATTACAGGTGTGTGCCACCACGCCCAGCTAATTTTTGTATTTTTAGTAGAGATGGGGGTTTCACCATATTGGCCAGGCTGGTCTCGAACTCCTGACCTCAAGTGATCCACCTGCCTCAACCTCCCAAAGCTCTGGGATTACAGGCGTGAACCACTATGTCCTGCTCAGTTGGCTCTTGTGTCCCTTTGATATACCCTCATCAGTGTAGGTATTTTTTATTTGTCTTTGTTTTATAGCACTTCCCTTTTGGCACTCGAAGATTGCTCTAGATTCATCTTGTATATTTCTTGCCCATCTTAGAGTGAGCCATTTCTTGAATAACCTGTCAATATTTTTATTGGAAAATGGTATTAGAAACCAAGATCTGAATGATAGGTGTATTTGTTGTTACTGGAGTGTCCTTGTTTATAAGCCCTTTCAGCTGGCAGAGCAAGGAAGTATGTATATATATACTAACTTATATATACACAACTCATGGCTATAAATATTTCTATATGTAACTGTTTGTATCTGCCTTAAGCTAACCATGAAATTACGCTGATGTTTCCAACTCTAATCTATTACCACCTGGATCATTTTAGTCTCCTCACCTTACCTGTATGCTCCCACTCCAGTAGTAAAAAACTTAGTTCCCATCACCCACCATCCGTTTACTTAATCGTTCAATTCCAGTATATATATGTAGCAGTATCAGAATTGTTAACCCTTGACTGGGCACCGTGGCTTATGCCTATAATCCCAGCACTTTGAAAGGCCGAGGCCAGGAGTTAGACCAGCCTGGTAAACATGGCAAAATCCTGTCTCTACTTAAAAAAAAAAAATAATAGTAATACAAAGTGGCACACACCTATATATAATCCCAGCTATTCCAGAGGCTGAGGCACGATAATTGCTTGAACCCAGGAGGCAGATGTTGCAGTGAGCTGAGGTCGTGCCACTGTATTGCAGCCTGAGTGACAAAGCAAGACTATCTCAAAATAAATAAATAAATAAAAATAGAATTTTAACCCATCCCCAGGTAGGAAAATACTTTATCAACTAGAGTACAGTAAGTAAGTATGTGCAGTTACTTTTGCCTTTATTTTTACAGACTCCACTCATTTCCAAAGTTGCTTAGGTCAATACCTTTTCCACCCAGCCCTTGGTGAAGTTGTTTATACATTTGTAATACAGTTAGATTTTCTTCATAGTCTGCATTCCTTACTGAGATCCCTGACGTCCTAAATGATTTTTTAAATTTGCGTACATTAAAGTTCATTGTTTACTCTTTAAAATTCTGTGGGTTTTTACAACTGCACAATGTCATGCATCTATAATTATAGTATCATACACAATAGCTTTGGTGCCTTTAACATAGTTGTAATGTATGGATTGTTGTACAGATCATAGTACTGATTTCACCAGGCTGTGATCTAAGCCAGTGGTTTTCAATTTTTTTTTGGTCTCAGGATGACTTTATACTATTTAGAGTATTTAAAACTCCAAAGAGCTTTTGTTCATGTGGGTAACATCTGTTGATACTTACTGTAATAGAAATTGAAACTAAGAAGTTTCAAAAAATATTAATTGGCCTATTTTTAAGAAAATAATCCAACATGTTGAAAATATAAACTATTTTCTAAAGCAAAAATATTAGTGAGAAGGATAACATTGTCTTACATTGTTAGAAATATCTTTAATAACTGGCTTATTAGATTCTTATATCTGCTTCTACATTCAGTCTTCTGTGATATATTACTTTGGTTGAACTGAATAAAAGACAAGCTTCACACAGACAAGAAGCTGAAGAAGGAAGAGTATTTTAATAGCCTTTCATCTAATTGTGGATATTTTTCTTTGTTGACTCCAAAACTCAACAGGTAGTCATTCCTTAAAGGTTAGTTGCAGTGTGGAGTCTGACATATCATTGAGTATTTTTACACTGTTACATTAAAATCCATTGGTCTATCTTGCACTTTGAGTAGATCTTTTACCATGTATGATTTTACATCATGTATTGACCACTTGTAAAATATTGGTTCAGTGAATTATGCAGATCTTCCAAATGTTGACACATTTAATCATATAATTTTAAAATCACATTTGTTAATATTGCTACTGACCTCATTTTAAAAGTGGTTAACTCTTCAGAAACTTTCAGGTTTGCCATGGCAAATACAAG
The DNA here is from genome assembly GCF_028885625.2 of Pongo pygmaeus. Taxonomy (NCBI): domain Eukaryota; kingdom Metazoa; phylum Chordata; class Mammalia; order Primates; family Hominidae; genus Pongo; species Pongo pygmaeus. The sequence continues at coordinate 58,002,914 of NC_072387.2, forward strand.
GTTTTCAAAATTCATTTTCATTCCGTAGCTTGAATTTTGTCATTAGCAACAAATATTGTTAGTTTTGTCCTTCAAGTGATAGGCTCACTTTGCTCATATGCCAAACACCCAAGTCTGGAAAACCACAGTTTTATCAGTGGTTCTTTTAAGTAAAAATGGTTTTCATTTAAAAAAAAAAAAAAAAAACTAGATAGTTTAGTTTACAAGTTGAACAATCCCACTAGTATTTTTCCTTGAGACAGCCATTGTACTATAATGGCTGTACAAATGATTATAATAACTTATGTTGTTTCATTAAAGGTATACTTAGATGAAATTGGTGGTGAAGATCACACTAGTAAATGAACTATCACTTACTGATAGTTTGATGCCACTACCTTGATTCATGCTAAGACACTAGCAGTTTTACTCACCAATGCCTTTGTACTATCAGTTGTCAATATAATAAAAACAGCAGATGTCCTAATATTATTTTTTAAATAGTTTGTCCTTGTGTATTCTCTGAAATGATTTGGGGAGTCCTAGGGGTCCACAGACCACATTTTGCTAATACAGGTTCAAAGATACCTTAGAGTTCCTCTAGACCAATACCCTAAAGCCCCTTACTACCTATGTTTCTGTGTACTGAGGTCATTATTAATGTATTTGGTAAGTATTTCATAAATACTTGGCTAGCAAATGAATTCAGATCAGTATTATTCATGAGCATTGTCTGTTTACAAAGACTGTCTAAAGTGAGATTGGTAGACATAGTATAACTATACCATTTACTTGGCGTCCTTCATTACAAGGCTGCTACACTTCTTGCCTCATGGTTATGGTCTTGCATGGTTATAGTCTGGCTAAATAAGAAAGAGAGTTTGAACAGATAATAAAGTTATCAGATGGTATTCTTCATTTCTGGGGGCAAATAACAGCAATATTAGTATCCTGAATTGATCTTCAATTCAAGTACATGCTCCAGTATTCCTTGTAAATATCTTCTAGTAAAATATACCGAAATATTTAGTTTTAGGTTATAATGCTGAGCATGCATACAATGCACAAAGAAGTGAAGATCAGGAGCAAGAAACTGAAATTGTTTGTATTGTAGTAACTATGTCTACAGTCGAAACCAAAGTCTCCCAGATGTTTCTTGTGATACTCATTTAGTCTCCTTGTGCCCAGAAGTTGTTAACTGGATCTATTAGTTTCATTTATCAGAAAGTTTGGTTACCTCTTTTCTTATTACTGTGGTTAAGGGCTTCCACAGCAAGAAGACAAAAATGATCAAGAAGGAAGACATGAGGAACAAGTGCCATTTTAATGAGAATTAAACCTAGCAATATGAGATAATAAGGAAGTCATAAGGAACAACATATTTATTTAAAACCCAGAACAAATAAATATGAATTGCTTAGTTACATTCATTTATTGTAGAAGCAGATTCAGTGTTTTCTTTGATTGGCTTTGTGTTTTTAAATTATGTTACCAGTGTCCTTTTTTTTTTCAAAATCATTTCCAAGATTGAGCATTTACTCTGTTTACTTTTTAAATAACTCATTTTAAGTATTTCCTACCAGAATAATTTAGTAGCATGTATTGGCATTTCTAAGACTTTTTTTTTTTAAAGAGTCTCGCTCTGTTTTTTATTAATCAGTTCCAAGATTGAGCATTTACTCTGTTTACTTTTTAAATAACTCATTTTAAGTATTTCCTACCAGAATAATTTAGTAGCATGTTTTGGCATTTCTAAGACTTTTTTTTTTAATAACTCATTTTAAGTATTTCCTACCAGAATAATTTAGTAGCATGTATTGACATTTCTAAGACTTTTTTTTTTTTTTTTTTTGAAAGAGTCTCGCTCTGTTACCCAGGCTGGAGTGCAGTGGTGCAATCTCAGCCCACTGTAACCTCCGCCTCCTAGGTTCAAGCAATTCTCATGCCTCAGCTTCCCGAGTAGCTGGGACCACAGGCGTGTGCCACCATGCCCAGCTAACTTTTTTGTGTTTTTGGTAGAGATGGGGTTTCACCGTGTTGGCCAGGCATGTCTCAAACTCCTGGCCTCAAGTGATCTGCCTGCCTCAGCCTCCCATGAGGTGTGGTGGCACCACACCTAGCCTCTAAGACAATTTTAAATGATAAAAAAAAAAAAAACAAAAAATTCATTGAGTCCTGATTGTTGTCTTTCAGCATCGCAGCTTTTTTTTCCTCAGTCCAGGACAGAATTTTATGTGATTCCAGAATACTTTAATGTTACCAAAAGCTATTTTTAAATACTTCCAAAATACTTGAAAATACTTCAAAATACATCTCAATGTCCACCTCTAATAAAGATAAATCCCTAGTAAGGGGTATTGACTCATATCTGTGAAGAGAAACTTAACAATAATCTATGAAGTGCTTTGAAAAATAATTTTGCCTAAAAGTGATTTTTGTTGATTATCAGTGAAAAACCTAATGATTTTAGGTACCCTGAGAAAGCCCTGCTTCACAAAATATTTTCCTCATTAAGCTGATTGTTCTCTAAAATTCCACAATGAAAGATGAATTCCTTTTGTTCACTGCAGCCTTGAACTCCTGGGCTCAAGCAGTCCTCTCGCCTCAGCCTCCTGAGTAGCTTGGACTACAGGCATGTACCACCTCGGCTGGCTGATTTTTTTGTAGAGATGAGGTCTTGCTATGTTACCCAGGCTGGTCTTGAACTTGGCCTCAAGTGATTCTCCTGTCTTGGTCTCCTAAAGTGCTGGGATTATAGGCCTGAGATACTGTGCCCAGTTTGTTATTTCCATTTTATAGATGTGGTCACACAGTTAATAAATGGGTCAGAACTAGTATCCAAACCCAACTACACTTGAACTCCAAAGCCTAGGTTGTTAATCACCACTCTTCTTCTTTCCTTGGCTTCTGAGATACTACTCTCCTGGGTTTCTCTTCCACCTCAGTCTCTGTAGTTCCTTTTCCTTGTATTGTTGATGTTCAACATAAGACCCTTCTTATTCTGTATGTTCTCCCTATGGAATTACAACTACTCTATGGCATCAGCAAGTATTTGTACATTAATGACTCCAATTTGTATTTCTGAACCAGATCTTACTCTAGAGCCTATGCATCCAGTTTGTTCGGAGAGCCTCTTACTACTTGAATTTGCCACCTGTCCCTCTACCTTTATTCATACCTTAATGAATAGCATTATTGTCCATATGATTGCCTGAGGCAAAAAAGTGGAGATCATTCATGACTCCTCCCACTGCTACCTGAGTGATCTTTCTGGAAAACATAACTAATCACATCATAAGATCCTTATACCTCTTGGGTAGCTTTCCATATAAAAGTTACTTAGCATGGCACATAGGGCCTTCGATGTCATGCCCCTACTGCCTTTTAAGCACCAGTTCTCATCCATTTTGTCCTCTCACATTGCTTTGTTTAAAATCTTGAAATCTTGTTTGAGCTGTGCTATGGGGAATTAAAAGTAAGCTTAGTCTTACATAGTATACATCAGGCCAGAGTATTAGTAGGAAAACAACACCCCTCCAGAGGCCACTATGTTGGCAACAGCACTAATTAGCCAGAAGTCCCCTTTGGGAAAGGTGACTTTCCCAGCAGGAATTGAGACTTTGATACCTAAGCCCCTTATGCAGATTCTCCCTTTGCCAAACTTGGAGGTTCTGGGTTTAATTTGTGTTAGAGAAAATGTACTTTTTGTAAGCCATCTGGACTGTCTACTCATTAATCCTCCCTGTGCCTACTCCAGTGACCTTTCTAAAATGCAATTATTACTATGTCTTTCCTTTGCTTAAAGGCCCTATTAGTTAATTTTAAGTAATTTTATACATTGTAACATTGTATAAATGAATTATGCTTAGCATTTTAGGTATTTTTGTTACTTTTAAACACGAGGTGAGATTTAGCTTTTGACAACTTATAATTGTTTTTCTTATATTTTCAATTTTGAAAGGATTGTTTATTTAGGAAAATTTTGAAGTATTAGCTTACTGGGCATCAGAAATGTTGGCTCATTTATGTAACTTTCTCTGTACAACTTTAAACATTAATTTGCTTCATGCAGCTGAACATATAGAAGACTTTTTTAAAAAGCAGTATTGTTGGACATTTAGTTATTTCAGCAGCCATTGAGTTGTCTCTTTCTGAAACCACACTCTGGAGATTATACCCCTAAGACTTTTTAAAGTGCATGTATAATCTATACATATACCCCACAACCACTCTCCAGTGAAGTCTTCCTTCTGTTTTCTAGTCAAGAAAGTGTCACTAAAGTTTTCAATATATATTTTAAAAATTAACAGAAATGGGTGAGATGCCTAGATCATATTGTTTCTAGCTCTTTGTAAGGAAACATTACTAAAATATTTTCCTCAAGGAAAATGACAGACCAGATGAGTCTTGATCTTATTTAGAAACCAAGTAGATTGTTCTATAACATATTCTTAGATAAATTATAGTATTTTTCTATTAGCTCTTAGGCTAGTCACTTATTTTTATTTTAGGCGATGCAAAAACTTTCTGGATGGAGCTAGAAGATGATGGAAAAGTGGACTTCATTTTTGAACAAGTGCAAAATGTGCTGCAGTCACTGAAACAAAAGATCAAAGATGGGTCTGCCACCAATAAAGGTATGAAGCAATAAAAACTTTGAATATGTTTAATACTAAATATTTCTCTCTGGCAGTACAGTATCATTCTATTTCCAATATTGCTGTTTGTAAAAGTAGAAGGATATAATTACTTTTGAATAATACCTACTGAATTTCTTTTTATCTCAAGTTACTTTTTTCCCTCATTTATCTTTTTTTTTTTAGGGGAATGTTGCAAAAGTAACATCTGCTCATTATATAACATTTGGCACTTATAGAAAAATATAACAAGGAAAAATTATTCCACATTCAGAGACTAGTTTTTTCATATGTATGTGTAAAAGTACATATAACTTTATTTTGCTTGCTTTAAACAGAACTTACTCTACCAGTCTTCTGAAAGCAAATTTGTGTTCTACATAGGCAGTTAGTTCAGTCATCCAAGTTTTTATTTTTTCTATTTGTTTGTTGTCAACCCTGGTTGGTTGTAGAACGTAAGACTTTAAGATGGAATCCTCCTTCAATCCATCAGGACATATGGTTTTGAAGCAAATTTTTCTCCAGATTATTTTTAATACTTTCTGGGTGTTCTTATGACATTATTATTATGTGTTTATCAAAAAAAATTGGCACTGTTTTTCATTTTAATGTTCCTTCTCAATCTTTCATGAGTCAGATAAATCTAGATTCTAATCCAGTTGTACTACTTCCTAGCTGAATGTCCTGGAATAAATAGCTTAACCTCTGAGCCTCAGTTTCTTTTGTCTCTAATGCAGATAGTCCTATTAACCTCTCAGAGGAATAGTGAAGATTAAATGAGATAAAATATGTGAATTGTTTAGCACAGTAGCTGGCACCATGAATAAAGGTAATGGTGATGCTGTTTTTCGGTCTTTAACAGAATACATCCAAGCAATGATTCTAGTGAATGAAGCAACTATAATTAACAGTTCAACATCAATAAAGGGTATGTACATCTCTATTGCCAATGTAGAGTATTCTCTGATATTTTCTTGCCATGAAGCAGGATAGCTTTAATATGTTGGGTTAATTAAAGATAATTTAAAATAAAATCTAACATCCACATTTCTAAGTTACATAAATCACAGTTTCCTCTGTTAAATGAAAAGTCCTACCCATCTAGAGATAGTAAATGCACATCCAACTAAGCAGCCTAGGAAAAGAATTAACAAATGTGTGTCGTCTTTGGGGGAAAAAAAGACTTTCTTATATAAAGAGGGCAAATAGAATTCTAACTTTAAAACACTATATATCCGCTTTCTGTGAAGAACAATCCTTGAAAGATATATTCTTATATAGATAAGTTGGTGGGTAAATCTTTTATTTCTAGATTGCTTTTAGACCATCAGTCTTCCAAGCTCTAAATTAGCTTAGAAGGATCAAAGATAATGTACTAAAGAAAAACTGTTTCTCTTCTCACAAAACTTCTGACACCAAATGTGGGTTTTCCATGCCATGCAATTCTCCAGTATTCTGTGGACACCAATGGATGTTGTATTCTAAAATTTAATTCAGTTCTGACACTACTACCCAGAGTTAGCACAGATCCCACAGATTAAGGGCTCATTCCCACCAACTTGCTCCCACTTCAGACACTGGTCACAATCCCTGGGCCTCCTGTACTTCTGACTGACTTCGCTACAAATTAGAGGTTCCCACAACCCCCTCCTCAGATTCCATGATTTGCTATAATGGCTTATAGAACTCACAGAAGTATTTACTATTACCAGTTTATTATAAAGGATACAAATGAATAGCCAGATGAAGAGGTACAAAGGGCAAAGTTGGGAAGGGCCTGAGAACAGGAGCTTCTGTCCCTGTGGAGTTTTGGGGTATACCACCCTCCCATTATGTAGATGCATTCACCAGTCTGAAAGCTCTCTGAACCCTGTTGTTCAGGGGTTTTGTGGAGGTCTCATTACATAGGCATGATTCAGTCATTAGCCCGTTGGTGATTTGCTTAATCTGCCTCTTTCTCTTCCCTGGATATGGGGGTGGAAAAGGTAGGGATGAAAGTGCCGACTCATTAACCATGCCTTTGTCAGAAGTGCCTTGGTCTTTCTGACAACCAGCCCCCATTCTGAAGCTATCTAGGGATAGCTCACCTCTCAACAGTCATCTCATTTGCATACAAAAGACACTCTTATCACTACTGGAGATTCCAAGGGTCTCAGAAGTTCTTATGTCAGGAACTGGGGATTAAAACAAATATTATAACAGAAGATGCTCCTCTCATACCTGTTACTTGAAATTAGAAGGGTTTAAGGAATTAGGTCAGGAGCCAGGGCAGAAACCAAATTTGTATTTCTTATGATGTTACATGTAGTAAGACTGTAAAAAGAAAAACTGAGAAGTTATTTTAACAGGATCAATCACCATTCCATAAATCTTAGTCTATCACATGTTTGCTGAAGTTTTAAGGAAGTACAATATTTATTAGGTTTGTATTAATGCTGTTAGATGTTGTCGATAAATTTTAATAACTTTTGTCTTTTATAATTTGGAGCCTTAAGGCTTTTAAATCTCTGAAAATATAGTGTAGCATCACCAGTCTATTTTAAGTAAACCATTTGGTATTCAAAGTATCCTCAATTTCAGTGCTACAGTATAGCTTTGAAAGAGTAGTTTCTTAAACAGTCTTCCTTTCACAGTATCCTTCAGTAACACTCGGAATTGTAGGGGAGGAAAAATTTTATCTCAGTGGCTGGGGGATGAGGGCTGTAACAAAAGATAGAAGACAGGTTAACAGGAGAAGAGACATAAACAAACATGTTAATTTTTTTTTTCTTTTTTTTTGAGATGAAATCTTGCTCTCTCACCCAGGCTGGAGTACAGTGGTGGTATCTCGGCTCACTGCAACCTCCCCCTCCCAGGTTTAAGCAATTCTCCTGCCCCAGCCTCCCGAGTAGCTGGGACTACAGGCGCATGCTGCCACACCTGGTGATTTTTTTTTTGTATTTTAGTAGAGACAGGGTTTCACCATGTTGCCCAGACTGGTCACGAACTCCTGAGCTCAAGCAAACTGCCTGCCTCGGCCTCCCAAAGTGCTGGGATTACAGGCGTGAGCCACCGTGCCTGGCCAACTTTTAATTTTATATGCACAAGTGTTGCGGGAATTAGGAGGACCAGAGAGACCTTGGGGTGAATACAGGAGGATCTTTATTGAGTGCACTCATACCCAGCAGACTTAACATCCAAAAACTGGGCCCAGAACAAAGACAGCACTTGACTTTTATACAAAAGGGGATGGGCTAGCCTGAAACAAGCTTACAGTGGCATGAAGCATAGTGGCGTGAAAGTAAGGGTACAGAGGCAGAACAAAGACAGTTAATCAAATTCTGACAGGTTCATAACTCAGCATTACACATGTTTGCTATGCAGCCCAGATGTCTGTTATCTAGGTTTTTCTCTAGTGCCTAGCACAGCTTATTCCATGACCTTCACTGTGGTGCCCACGTGGCCATAATTCAGGCCTGCTCAGATGGCTCATGATCTTCACTCCACCACTGCTTAGATAAAACAGAATACTTGAAGTTACTAGTTACAGAGAACAGGAATCTGTATACTCATACCATAAGAGAAAGGAAAATTTGGTTTTCTCCTCCCTATGTTGAGGGAGTGCTGGGAGAGTCCCAGAGCACATTCCTTTGTGTCCTGGCTTCTTAGATAGTATTAACAAGACTTTTTCTGGGTCTGGGCTGTGCCTGTTGCTGCCTCTGGGATAAGTCATCCTAATACAGGAAAGCTTATTTCTCTTTCTTTTTAATTTTATTTTTCTTTCTTTAATTTCCTGCCTCACAGGAGCATCACAGAAAGAAGTGAATGCCCAAAGCAGTGGTGAGATTTGAGAGCACATTATACCACCCTAATAGGTGAAAGGGAGGAGCAGAGGGGCACTTCTGGAAGAACACATGACTTCAAAGATAAATGGGTCCTATGAGAATAAGTGGAAGATTTGTAACAGTGTCTGTCTGAGTATAGTACTGACTTCCTCTGCTCTCCCTGATAAGATGAAATCATTCCTGGTTGATGAAACTTCTGGGAGGGGATTTATGACAATTGAGTTTCTTTTTGGGAGGTTCTATTTTTAGACAGATAAGGGAACTCCAGAGAAAGCTTCTTCCTGTATTTGTTCATTCTCAGATGTCTTCAATTCAAAATCATCTTTATGCTACTATATCTCATCTGGACAATCCTTAAGGGATTATATTTAGTTTTGCAAGAGAGAGGCTTTTAACCTCACTTGTTACCAAGAAAAATGGTAACAACTAATTCTAAACATTTCTTTTCTTTCTGAAGAACCTTTTTTTCCATAAAAAGTAAGTTGGTTTTTGTTTGGGGTCTTTTAAGGAAATAATTTTATCAATAGAAATGCCGAATATTATAATTTCATATTTTTTGTAGTTTGTCCATCTGAAATGTAACAAATGCATCAAGATAAGAGTATATTTATTTGCTAGTGGTGAAGTGTTTTTAAGTAAACAGTTGGGGAGAGGTATGTAATTGACATTGTTGGTAAATGTAAGGATTGAAAACCTTTGGTAATAAAGTTTCATGTGGGCTGGATGCAGTGGCTCAGGCCTATAATCCAAGCACTTTAGGAGGCTGAGGTGGGAGGATCACTTGAGCCCAGGAGTTTGAGACCAACCTGGGCAACACAATGAGACCTCATCTCTACAGATAATAATAAAAAAAAAAAATTAGCTGGCTGTGGTGGTGTGTGCCTGTGGTCCCAGGTACTCAAGAGGCTGCAGTGGGAGGATCGCTCGAGCCCAGGAAATCAAGTCTGCAGTGAGCTGGGAACACACTACTGTACTCCAACCTTCCAGCCTAGGCAAGAGAGTGAGACCCTGTCTTAAAAAAAAAAAAAAAAAGTTTCATGCTAGCATTTATTTTAAAAAGAAGGTTGGGAATGAGAGAAACAGAAGAACTTTGTGTTGAGGTCAAAACAAGCTGTCCTGGATCCAACCTAGACTCCCCAGGCTGTCATCAAACTGCTAATTATGTTTATTTTTCTTGATGTTGTGTAACTCGCAGTATTTGCTCTGTCTCCATATGAAGGATTGGATAGTGTTTTCTTGAGAGAAATTATTTCCCTTTCCTCTTTTTTCTAATGACTAATGTTAAATCTCCATGTTTTTGAGTAAATCCTATTTCCAACTATGCTTATATACATTTGTTTTGTTCATATTTGTTAATATAGATTTATATAACTCATGCAAATAAATTAGCTGGAGGAAAAGTCAGAAACTCTTATTTGTAAAATTAATTTCTAATCAGTTATAGCTATGAACCGAAAATAATCAAAAGGGTCAGAATCTAATTTTTTTTTTTTTTGAGACGAAGTCTCACTCTTGTCCCCCAGTCTGGAGTGCAATGGCACGATCTTTGCTCACTGCAACCTCCTCCTCCCGGGTTCAAGCGATTCTCCTGCCTCAGCCCCTCGAGTAGCTGGGATTATAGGCACCTGCCACCACACCTGGCTAATTTTTGTGTTTTTAGTGGAGACAGGGTTTCACCATGTTGGCCAGGATGGTCTTGAACTCCTAACCTCAGGTGATCCACCCACCTTGACCTCCCAAAGTGCTGGGATTACAGGTGTGAGCCACTGCGCCCCGTCCAGAATCTAATTTAAAGAGAGTTTATTCAGGTGCAAAGCGTAAGGGTAGCCATCTGTGGACCAGTGCTACACCAAAGAATGGTGATAAGTGCTTCTGGTGTGGGAGAAATGAGGATTATTTATATAGGCAAAACAGAGGTGTTGAACAGGATTACAGCATTTTTGTACAAAGGGTAACATACAGATATTTGATTGGCTACTGTTGATTACACTCTAAGTGGGTTGTCCAACATTCTGTTGTAAACAGTTAACAGTCACAAGGGTCTCTTTCTCCATATCATTTAGACTAGGTTTGAATAAAGAACAGGGAGTCTTGACTGGGCGTGGTGTCTCAGGCCTATTATCCCAGAACCTTGGAAGGCTGAGGTGGCAGGATCACTTGAGTCCAGGAGTTCAAGACCAGCCGGGCAACATAGTCAGATTCTACCTCTACAAAACAATTTTAAAAATCAGTCAGGTGTGGAGTTGCACACCTGTAGTTCTAGCTACTCTGGAGGCTGAAGTGGAAGGGTAGCTTGAGCCTAGGAGTTCAAGGTCACAGTGAGCTTATGATCACATCAATGTACTCCAGCCTGGGTGACAGAGCAAGACCTTGTGTCTTTTAAAAAAAAAAAAAATAGTCTAGTTAATGTGTAACATCTCAACACAGAAGTCAGAAAGCAATGGTCATGCACCAAAGAAAAAACAATCATGTTACATGAGTCCTCTTTCAGGGCTTAACTTTTCCCTTTGGCATAATAAATTTGGAAGGTCCTAAATTTTTATTTTCTTTTTACATAGCTCTCTTCAACCATCAGACTTTTATTTATTCATTTATTTTAGAGAGAGAGTCTTCGTCTGTCGCTCAGGCTGGAGTGCAGTGGTGCAAGTATAGCTCACTGCCGCCTACGGTTCCTGGGCTTAAGCAGTGCTCCCACCTCAGTTCCCAAATAGCTAGAACTACAGGCATGCGCCACCACGCCTGGCTAACTTTTTTTTTTTTTTTCTGTCGTAGAGACAGGGCCTTGTTCTGTTGCTCAGGGGGCTTTAACTCCTGGCCTCAAGTAATCCTCCCATTTTATCCTTCCAAAGTGATGGGATTACAGGGATGAACCTTGTGCTTGGCTCAGCTATCAGATTTTAAACCTTTCTTTACTTGGAAAATTAAAGACAGATACTTGTTTTTCAGTTAGCCAAGGAGCAACCTTGAAATACAATATCCTTTTATTAAACTTCTTTTGAGGGGGAAAGTAAGTTATAATTTTTTTATTAGAAAATAAATATACTGGGCCAGGCGTGGTGGCTCATGCCTGTAATCCCAGCCCTTTGGGAGGCCCAGGTGCGTGGATCACTTGAGATCAGGAGTTCGAGATCAGCCTGGCCAACATAAAACCCTGTCTCTACTAAAAATACAAAAATTAGCCCGGCGTGGTTTTGCATGCCTGTAATCCCAACTACTGGAGAGGCTGAGGCAGGAGAATTGTTTGAACCTAGGAGGTATAGGTTGCAGTGAGCCAAGATCATACCACTGCACTCCACCCTGGGCGACAGAGTAAATGAGACTCTGTCTCAAAAAAAAAAAATGTGAACAACTAGATCAAAAGAGATATCCAGATACTTCATCCCCTCCCTAAAATAGTTGTAGAGCAATAGGAAAACAAAAGGTACATAAATTTTTCATTTTCTGACTTTTATAGAGCCTTTAAGAATTATGTGATTTCTCTATAAAATACATGCAGAAGTAGGGATACTCAATGTCCACCTTAAAGATTGGTTAAGCTTCAAATCAAGTTCAGGCCAAACTAGAGTTTCTACAGTAGAAATCTTTTCTGTCCTCAGTATTTTATCCTAGTTTATTAATATTTTTGAAAATATTGTCACTTAATCTTTTGCCTCAATCTTGAAACCTTACTATGTTTGCAAATTTTAGGGATTCATATGGGCAGACTCTAGTCAATGAACATATTACTTGGGTACTTATAGCAAATGGTTTTTAACTTGGTATATTTGTTGCTCACATTATTTTTTTGTGTAGATCATATGCCTGTGACTCAGAAGGAACAGGAAAACAAATCCAATGCATTTCCCTCTACATCATCTGAAAACTCCTTTCCAGAAGACTGTACATTTCTGTATGTATATAAATTCTTTGTTATTAATGCTTTTGCTCCTACAGATTTCTTCTTTATAAATCACTTGACATTAGAATAGATGAAATATACAAAAAAAACTTTCCCATCAAAGCTTTAAAAGTTGTATATTTTAGTATTTTATGTAGGATAGAATTTCATGAGTCTCTGAATAGGTTATTGAATATTCCTAGTTAATCAAGTCTTTTTATAAAGTTTAGCTTAAGATGTCTTTGTGTATTTTATTAATACGCTGAAATCTACCAAGTAGTGGGTTTTTGTTTTTTGTTTTACTGCTTAGATTATCTGGAGAATTTAAAAGTGTCAAAGTGTTCCTTTCAGTTCCTTTGAGTTTTCAAAATGCATAACAGCTCTTAAGTAGTGTCTAAAAGTTTATGGGAATAGACTAAATTTTTCTGACCTTCCCTTTCTCATTTTATCATTACTTTCCATAAAGATTCTTTGGCATAAAGGAGAATTGCGGAAGAGTGAATCTGATACTCTGACACGTAGTCTTTATTTTTAGTAGGTAATACCTGGGCCTAACCCTTCAAGTACTAATTACAGGGAAGTTTCTGAAAGTTCTCTAGAGTAGAGAACATAGTTTCAAAAAACAAAAAAGTATCTTTAGAAAGAAACTTCTTTATTACCCTAATTTCATTTGTTCTTTCAGCTCAATATTAAATTGACTAAAAAAAACTAAATATATAATTTTTTTTTGATTTTTTTTGATTTTCATATAATTTGGATTGACAAATATTAGAGATGTCATTGCAGTTTGAGTGAGTCTCAAAAGGCCCATAAAATTACTTTAAAATCCTCTCAGAGAAAGCTAAGTTCACACTTTAGCTCCTTAACTGGCCATTTCAGTGGCTTACAAAACAGTTTTTTTTCCTAGAAATTCTGATCTTTGAATATACAATGTAAAATTTTGTAAGTTTTTAGGAACAAATTCACTCAGTCTAAATCTAAATTAAATTTTCATGTAAATTACCACCAACCAAGCTCTCTACCAAACAGTTATCTATATATTTAGATATTATATTTTAAACTTAAATGCAGGAGTGGTTTATTCCTGTGAAGTATCATTTTTGGGTTTAAGTTCATTATACCAGCTTATCAGAATCTTTTTGAATTTTGGAATATTTTTTGTCCCTTTTAGCTTATCATCTTGTACAAATAAATAAGCTTTCTAATCTTCATTATGGTCACTGAAAACAATATTGAACAGGACATGACCAAAGATAAAAACCTTGTGGCTGGCTCACTACTAGACATTCTTTTTATTATGCTTCAGAAAGAACTCTTTAAGCAACTGTGAATTTACTTCTACTGTTGTCCTGCCTACACTTCTCACTTACAAAGTGGTCATGAAAAATCAAGGTTCACTGCCATAGCCTTCTGTGGCATCGCCAGACATTATTCAGACTTATTGAAAACTTTGTCAAAAAAGGAAATTCAGTTAATTTGGATTTTTCTCACCTACTTGTTAATTCAGCACCTAGTGTGGGCCTTTTAAATTCAAAACATTTAGAAGTCACACACTTGATGCCTTCTAGAGATTTTTAAGAGACCAGTGTTAAGCTAACCTTTCTATATTTTCTGTAGCCTGTCCTCCTTCCCTTTTGAAAAGTCAGGGCAGCTAGAACTTGAGGATAAGTGGTCAAAGAAAAAATCAGGGCAGTATTGTTTTATTTTAAATTTTTCTATATTTGAAGTTTTTTTTTTCCAGGCCTTGAGATTTAATTTGTAGAGTCTTCTATATGCTTAAATAAACTTGAGTTCTAGTACCCTCTCTTTAACTGTCACAGACTTCAGTTTCTTTTTATTTTTTTCCTCTTGTTTCCAACTTGAGAGCCATACTTACAGATGGAAAAGACAAAGGCAGAATTGTTTTTGAGAAACTCTTCTTCTGTTTATCAGTTAACCTTATCTGTCTCCTAACAGATTATTTTCTTGTTCTAAGCATAGCTTTAGTTTTTTTTTGTTGTTATTTTATTAGCATTTTTGGAAACCTCGGTTCTTACTAGGCTTTGTGATACTTTTCTTACAGTTTCATACCAATGTTTCGTATTCATAATTAGCTGTCTTCTTTTGTATGTATACTTTTAAAAATCCGAGCTTCCAAGAAAAATTGAGTTGGTTTCTTTAACTGTTTTCCCATCTTTTTAGGACTGTTTGTGATTATATAATCAGAATTTCATTTCCTTCATCTCCCATCTCTCTTGTACTGTGTTGACACTCAGAGGCTTTTTTTGAGATTATACCTAACTTTTGAGTTGAGCTTTCTGAGATCTTTTCAGATGAAGGGACATGTCTTATTAGGCTTAGGATTTTCTTCCTTTGCCATTAAGAATTCCAAGGAAGCATTTCATTCTTGACCAGAATTATGTTTGAATAATTCCTTTTATATTTCCTCTGCAGGCCAGAAGTTTATTTGCTTATTTTACTTTCAGTACTTAAACCCTCTTAGCAGCCCAGTGGTCACATAGGTTGCCTGGTAAACTAAATGTTCAATAACTTAAGCCAGGGATTCTCAGCCCCAGCTAAACTGCTCAAGATTAGGCTGAGCGTGGTGGCTCACACCTGTAATCCCAGCACTTCGGGAGGTTGAGGCGGGAGGATCACTTGAGCCCAAATTTCAAGACTGGCCTGGGCAACATGGCAAAACCCCATCTCTACAAAAAAATAACAAAAATTAGCCAGGCTTGGTGGCACATGCCTGTGGTCCCAGCTACTTGGGAGGCTGAGGTGTATCACCTAAGTCTGGAAGATCAAGGCTGCAGCAAGCCATGATCGCGCCTCCGCACTCTAGCTTGGGTGACAGAGTGAGGCCCTATTTCAAAAAAAGATTATACAAACTATCAATGGCAAACCCCAGGATGAAATCTTGGGTCTGATAGGACACAGGCTTCAGGCTTTTGGTGTTTTTTTGTGGGGTTTTTTTGTTTTCTTTGTTTCTTTTTTTTTTTTTTTTTTTTTGAGACAGCAGGGTCTCACTGTCTCACTGGGTGGACTGCAGTGGCACATAGTCACAACTCACTGTAGGCTTGATACCCTAAGCTCAAGTGATCCTTCCTCCTCAGACTCTCAAGTAGCTAGGACTACAGGTGCATACCACCACACCCAGCTAATTTTTAACATTTCTTTTTTGTAGCGATGTGGTCTCACTGTGTTGCCCAGGCAGGTCGTGAACTCCTAGTCTCAAGCAGTCCTCCCTCCTCAGCTTCCCAAAGTGCTGGGATTACAGGCATGAGCCACCACGCCCAGCCAGTATTTTATTCTTGAGTTGAACTGAATTTCTACTCCACATAAGTGAGTTATGACATAGGTAAATGTAAAAACAGAAGTATTACTTCAGTGATAATTCTTTTAAAAGGATATTTACTTTTGTGATTTTGGAAGTCTGAATTCCCTTTTTTTTTTTTGGTCAAGTATAAACTTTGGTTTGTCAGGAGTACATACCTATTCAGGCTAGCTTAAGTAGTGGAATTTATTAGAAGTGTACGAGGTGTGCAGCTTTGGTTAGCATATTGGGTGACACTGGGCTTGCACCACTGCTTAAAGACACAGATGTAAATTTAAGCCATTAAATTTTTATGGCTTTTTACATGACATGCACACAAACCCAAAAGATTATTTTTTAAAAAAAACATGCACACACGTACCTACACATACATACACACATATATATAAATAAAATAGGTCTTGAAGAACAGAAAATGTAACACAGCAGGCAATGTAAACACTAGAATAGTAACTCAAAAGTCAATACCTAAGGTCAGGGTTGACACAGTCTCAACTCTACTTCTATCTGTTACCAGTAGGTTTCTTCTCTTCCCACATGACGAAACATAGCTGCTCCAGCTAAACTCTAACCTTCTAGTGCAAGTGTTATCTCATGTGACATATATACATATATATATAATTTTTTTTTTTTTTAATAGAGACAGGGTCTAGTCATGTTGCCCAGGCTAATCTTGATCTCCTGGGCTCAATGAATCCTCCCACCTCGGCCTGCCACAGTGCTGGGATTACAGGCATGAGCCACCGCACCCAACCATTTTTTTAATATCTTAATTTAAATTATTGAAAGAGACAGTATAAAAAGCCCAGTATGTATACAAGACCCAACATCTTTGAGTACACTGAAATTAATATACCTGCCTTTCAGAAGAGGATGACTAAAGAAGGGACTGAGCAAAATACCAGATTTACCTACTGCAGTCTTTAGATGAATACAGTATACATTCTTGTTTTAAAATATGCCCCCTTAATGGTCATAGAGGATAGAATGACTTCTTATTTTAGCCTTGCCAAAAGCTAGATAATCCATTGGCAGCCTCTAAGCCATGCTCCACTTTGATGTTCAGGGTGACTAACAACACCCTGAACAATTGTCAAATCATATGCAAACTGAGAAATCCTTACCCAAAAAGGCTGGCAAACAGGTCCATCCAGACAGCCGTGGACTTCTCCTTCTCACCACTTACTCCTTATCCTGTGTTTACCTCTAGCACTTTTAATCAATGACTGGGTTTACAATACAGTACATAGAATTGGTTTTGTTTATTTCTTTTTTTTTTTTCAGTAATGTGTCTTCACACCTAAATAAAGTTAACCCTCCTCTCCATAAAATTGGGATGAAATTAGGTTACTTTATACTTAAGACTTGTAAGTTGGGTTTTTTCCTTCTCTTTAGTAAAATGAAGCACAGATAAGAAAATAATCTTTTCTAAGGTTCACGCTAGTGTTTTATTTTTATGCTTTTCTCTTCCTTTTCTGTTTTTTTCTCTTCTCCTCCCACTCCTCCCTAACTCTTCTTAAATGTAAAACATGTATTTCTCAGTCTTAATTGCTCAGTAACTAGAGTTGTATCTCCTAGTTTTTATTTGTTAGTCATAAGGAGAATACTTTTAAGCTAGTTTGGCTTTCTTGAAATGTAAATTCCAAATTACAAGT
This sequence comes from Pongo pygmaeus, assembly GCF_028885625.2. Classification (NCBI taxonomy): domain Eukaryota; kingdom Metazoa; phylum Chordata; class Mammalia; order Primates; family Hominidae; genus Pongo; species Pongo pygmaeus. Next base: position 58,020,202 of record NC_072387.2, read on the forward strand.
TTTACCAGCATATTTACTATCACAAATTTTAATCCTAAGTAGTTCTAATTGTATATTGTTCCAGTAGTGGCTAACTTGGAGTTGTATTTGTTGTGTCATATGAGGAAATTATGTAAAGGACATTAAACTACTATTCAAATATTAGTTGTTATTTAAGAACTAAGGATAACCCAGATACTTTCTCTCTCACATATATCCTGAATTAATCCCTTCATATTCCAAGAAAAATTTATTGAGTCATCTACATTAATATTTAAGTTCCTCTTCCTCCAAAGAGCAAAACAGGAACCAAAAAATTCATACCTGAGGCCAGGTGCGATGGCTCATGCTTGTAATCCTAGTACTTTGGGAGGCCAACGCAGGCGGATCACTTGAGCTCAGGAGTTTGAGGCTAGCCTGGGCAACATGGTGAGACCCCATCTCTACCAAAAATGCAAAAAGTTTGCTGGGCATCGTGACGCATGCCCGTCGTCCCAGCTACTCAAGAGGCTGAGGTGGGAGGATTGCATGAGCCCAGGAGGCGGAGGTTGTGGGGAACCAAGATTGCACCACTGCACTCCAGCCTGGGTGACAGAGTAGGACCCTGTCTCCAAAAAAAAAAAAAAAAAAAAAATTCATAGGCAAAGTGTCAAATGACATTTACAGAATAATATACTACAGAATCCAATTTGAAACATATTTATTTGGTTAAGTCAAGTTGAAAAGGACAACAGAACAGTTTACTATCTCTATAAATCTCTAAGTGTATAAATAACTTGAGAGTGAGTAACCTATATCAAAACAAAGAACAAGGCCATGAGAACCTAAGGAATGTATTACAGTGAATTCTGAATGAAAGAAAATAGGATGTTTTATCTCAGATAGACAAATAAATAGAATATCCAGAGTTCAGATTATACTATAATTCCTTATAAGAAAAAGTGGTAAGAAAGAACTTGACACCTAATAATAGGGAACAAGTAGGTTCCAGGTACCATCTTTGAAAAACAAGAAGATATTGGATACTAAAATAAATCAAGGGCCAGGCATGGTGGCTCACACCTATAACCCCAGCACTTTGGGAGGCCGAGGCGGGTGGATCACTTGAGGTCAAGAGTTTGAGACCAGCCTGGCCCACATGGCAAAACCCTGTCTCTACTAAAAATACAAAAATTAGCTGGGTGTGGTGGCACATGCCTGTAATCCCAGCTACTTGGGAGGCTGAGGCACAAGAATCGCTTGAACCTGGGAAGCAGAGGTTGCAGTGAGCCGAGGTCATGCCACTGCACTCCAGCCTGGGCAATAGAGTGAAACTCTCTCTCAAAAAAAAAGATTTCTAAATAAATTATAGTACATCCTTTTACCTGTTAGACTCTGAAATCCAAAAGCATCAAGATCCACCTGATTGATGAAACTCTGTGAAAACAGGCACTCTCATTTATTGCTGAAGAAACTGACACTATGGAGAACAATTTGGCAATATTAATGAAATAACTAACCCATTTGCCTTGTGACCTAGCACTCCCACTTCTGGGAATATGTTCTGCAACAGTATCTTTATGTGTATGAAATTGTTATTAATAGATTCATAATTTTATAGCAAAGATTATTACAATAAAATTACTTATTAAAAGATCACTGTATAAGTTTACTGTATATGTTCTAAAAGATCACTGTGTAAGTTAACTAGTCCACTATTGTGGTCTAGCCTATACTACATGTTATGGAAAATTGTCCATTATTGCAGGCTAGGTAATTAAATTGTGGACTTACGCAAAGGATTACTATATAGTTGGAGAAAGGATGAGGAAGCTCCATATCTGCACATCCAGTATGGTAGCCACTAGCTACATGTGGCTGTTTAAATCTGAATTAATCAAAATTAGATAAAATGTGAAAGTTCAGTTCTTTGGTCATGCTAGCTACATTTAAAAGTGCTCAGTAACCACATGTGCCCACTGGCTACCGTATCGGACAGCGCAGGTATAGACCATTTCTATCAATGGAGGAAGTTTTTTTGGATGGCACTGCTTTATATAGTGTATTAGTCCGTTTTCACGCTGCTGATAAAGACATACCCAAAACCAGGCAATTTACAAAAGAAGGAGGTTTAATGGACTTACAGTTCCACATGGCTGGGGAGGCCTCACACTCATGGCAGAAGGCAAGCAAGAGCAAGTCACATCTTACGTAGATGGTGACAGGCAAAGAGCTTGTGCAGGGAAACTCCCCCTTATGTTACCATCAGATCTCGTGAGACTTATTCACTATCACAAGAACAGCACGGGAAAGACCTGCCCCCATGATTCAATTACCTCCCACCAGGTCCCTCCTACAACACTTGGGAATTCAAGATGAGATTTGGGTAGGGACACAGCCAAACCATATCATAGAGCAAATACAACACATCTCTAAAATACCTGTATTATAATATATAACAGACATCTAAAGATAGAAAATACTATGTAAAACAAAACTCAGATTATTTGTGAAAGTTTAAAACTTGATTTCCAAACAAAAGGAAGCTTTTCACGGAATTTTTTTTTTTTTTTTTAAGACAGGATCTCACTCTGTCACCCAGGCTGGAGTGCAATGGTGTGATCATGATTCACTGTAGCCTCAACCTCCCGAGTCCAAGCGATCCTCCCACCTCAGCCCCCGAAGTAGCTGGAACTACAGGCGTGCACCACCACACCTTACTAATTTTGTTTACTTTTTGTAGGGACGAGGTTTCACTGTGTTGCCCAGGCTGATCTTGAGCTCCTGAGCTCAAGCAATCCTTCCGTCTTGGCCTCTCAGAGTGCCAGGATTACAGTTGTGAGCCATCACACCCTGCTGACTTTTTTTTTTCTTTATTAATAACCACCCCATTTTCTCCTGTCAGTTTGCCATTTTTTCAGATGTATCAATATGATTGTGAGGTAGATTACATATTACGGAAAGAATTCAGTTGGTACTGTTGTTGAAGGCAAACAGTATAAAGGATTCTTGATGAATTAATAAGTTTTCAGCCAGCCTTTGTTTTTTTGCATGCAAAGAGCTTGACCTCAGCATGCCTGAAGAAGTAACCTTCTTCAGTGCTTTATTGATTGCATGCTCTAAATGAACTAAATTTGCTAGGTGCTATGAAATACCTAACAGAAAGTTACAGCTGTAATCACAACTTCCTGGAATATTCTGAAATTAGGTATAAGGCAGACCTGGTGCGTGCCTGTACCAGCTATTTGGGAAGCTGAGGCAGGAGGATCACTTGGGGACAAGAGTTCAAGGCTGCTGTGTGCTGTGATCACACCTGTGAATGGCCACTGCACTCCAGCCTGGGCAACATAGGAAGACCCCATCTCCGAGAAAAGTTTTAAAAATAGATATAATCTTTGTATGGCTGTAGAACATCTTAAAATGTGTATCTTAGAGTCTGGCTTATTTTAATATTGTCTAAGAAGATAGGAAATAATTATAGTTTTTTTTAAATGAGGAATTGAACTATAAATTTGAGATACTAATGAATAATTTATTTTAACAGAACAACAGAAAATAAGGAAATTCTCTCTCTTGAAGATAAAATTGTAGACTTTAGAGAAAAAGACTCATCTTCGAATTTATCTTACCAAAGTCATGACTGCTCTGGTGCTTGTCTGATGAAAATGCCACCGAACTTAAAGGGAGAAAACCCTCTGCAGCTGCCAATCAAATGTCACTTCCAAAGACGACATGCAAAGACAAACTCTCATTCTTCAGCACTCCATGTGAGTTATAAAACCCCTTGTGGAAGGAGTCTACGAAACGTGGAGGAAGTTTTTCGTTACCTGCTTGAGACAGAGTGTAACTTTTTATTTACAGATAATTTTTCTTTCAATACCTATGTTCAGTTGGCTCGGAATTACCCAAAGCAAAAAGAAGTTGTTTCTGATGTGGATATTAGCAATGGAGTGGAATCAGTGCCCATTTCTTTCTGTAATGAAATTGACAGTAGAAAGCTCCCACAGTTTAAGTACAGAAAGACTGTGTGGCCTCGAGCATATTATCTAACCAACTTTTCCAGCATGTTTACTGATTCCTGTGACTGCTCTGAGGGCTGCATAGACATGTGAGTAGAAAAACATGGCATTTCAAAAAATCTCCTGAATGTAAGGACACTTGTTAAGAAGTCTTGCTATGTATTAATTTGTCTATCTAAAACCTGTTCAAGAGTTACAGTAAGACTGGGCATGGTGGCCCACGTATGTAATCCCAGCACTTTGGGAGACCGAGGTGGGAGGCCAGCTTGAGCAAAGGAGTTTGAGACCAGCCTGGGCAACATGGCAAAACCCCATCTTAACAAAAAATTTAAAAATTAGCTGGGTATGGTGGTGTGCACCTATAGTCCCAGCTACTCTGGAGGCTGGGGTGGGAGATCTGCTTGAGCCCAGGAGGTCAAGGATGCAGTGAGCTGTGATCACACACTATACCAGAGACCTGGACAACAAAGCAAGACCTTATCTCCAAAAAAATAAAAATAAAAGAGTCTACAATGGGAAAATGAACTCTGTCACTAGCAGTAGGAAAAAAAACCTCTAATTATTTGCCAAATATGGTAATTTGAAACATTTCTTCCAAGGATGCATATTTCCTTTAATCTAGTACTAATACATTAAAAGATAATCAATAGCATTACAACAAATGATATTTAACAGTGCCAGACACTGTGACAAGTACTTTACATTCATTCTCTTAATCTTCACAAAAACCCATGAGGTGGGTAATATCTCAGTGTTATACATGAGGAAGTTGAGCCTCAGAGAAGTCAATTTGGAGAGGTCATAGAACAAATTGTAGAGACAGGATTTGAACCCATGTTCTTAACCATTGGGTTATATATTGCATTTTACTTTTAAAAATCATTTGCTGGCTAACGTGATGCTTATAACTAGTATTTTGTTAATCATAGTATAGTATTAACATCCCATGAAAAAATGAAAACATGTTCTAATATATTAAGACTTTGAAAAACATTTTAAGGGTGTGTAGTACACATACATTTGTAGGTATACAGATGTAGAGTGGTGTTGCATTATATGTACATTTAATTTAATGCAAATTTAGCTACCCATACTTGGCAAAAAAAGAATAAGAGAATGATAAATAACTTAAATAGTATAATAATAGTTTTCACCATCCTCTAAGTTAATTGGAGTGTAAAATGAGAGCTATATCTACTGTTACCTCAGTTTGGCTCAGTTCCTTGAGGCCTCTCATAGAGGAAACCTCTCACTGTGCTGTTTTATTCTGTTTAAAAATATGTATTTTATTTTGTAAAGATTACCTCTAAATGTAACCCAACTACCTCATCTGGGGACTTGGCTCTCCAAAAGAATAGAAACAGGTACCTGCACAAGACTAGGAACTAGGCCAGTATCTCACAGGGCCTGGAATTGTATTAATGAAAACCTTGTTAACAGCTGTAAAACCAATAGGGTCAGAGCCAAAGCATTGGAGAAAGCACCCAATGTAGAGCAGCACACAGGACTAAACCCCACAGAAGGTATGATTTCAAACAAACATTTACCACACACAAAGATGTTTAGGACCATGAAGGCAGCATGAGTCCCGACAAGTAGAGAGAATTAACACCTGAGGAATCAAGAGATAAATGTTGAATCTAATTGAAAGGGATTTTAAAACAGGTATAATTTACCTGTCCCAAGAGGCTGGGCACAGTGGCTCATACCTGTAATCCTAGCACTTTGGGAAGCTGAGGTAGGAACATCATTTGAGCCTAGGAGTTCGAGACCAGCCTGAGCAACCTAGCAAAACCCCATCTCTACAAAAATACAAAAGTTAGCGTGGCATGGTGGGATGCACTTGTAGTCCCTGCTAGTCGGGAGTCTGAGGTGGGAGGATCACCTGAGTCCATGGAGGTTGAGGCTGCAGTGAGCCGAGATTGCGCCACTGCACTCCAGCCTGGGCAACAGAGTGAGACCCCTTCTCGAAAAAGAAAAACTATTAACTTAATTGTGTATGAAGTGAGCAATACCTAATCCAGTAGAAAAGTTAAAAGGAATTAACTAGATTTGTATATAGCATGGATGGGTCTCAAAAAACATTATATTGAACAACAAAAAAAGCAAGTTATAGAATAATACCTATAGTAAATTCTTTTATAATGAAAAATACACAATATATTGTTTGTAGATACATATGTGTATAAAAGCATAAAGGATGCCACACTAAATCTCTTGAGAGTTTAGTTATATCTATAATGTTTTACTTTTTAACTTTTTTTAAGAAGACCATGTATATGTGGTATGTATATTTTAAATTATGTATACAGGGAAAAGAACTAGACAAAATGCTGACAACTAATTCTGGATGGTGGAAATATGGGTGTTTATTATTTGTATTTTTCTGTACTTTTTATAAACTTTGCACACAAAATCACATGGGAAAAAACAATTATAGATATTCATATCTGTAAACAGAATCCACATTAATGAATTTGTTGATTGTTGTCGTTGTTCTTTTCTCTTGCAAACAGCAGCCACCATTCTGATGTGTATTAATTAATACAGAAAATACAGAAGAGAATCGTAGAGGAAAAGACCTTAAAGTCACTTGTTCAGCAAAGGAGACTAAGATCCAGAGATTTTAACCAGCTCACCAGCAGTCATTTACCTAGTTACACAGCTAGAGTCCCCAAGTTCTTTACTTTGTATCAAATTATGGTTCCCTATCAAGTTAGTTAATCATCTGAATAGAGGGGAAAGTACATGAAGTTTTATGGTTGCAAGCTTCCTGCCTCGCAACAGTATGAAAAAAGGATTCAATAATAGTAGCCAGATACCCAGCATCAATCTCCCCAGTCTGTTTCTGTCACTGGAGTGAGAGAGAACTTAAGACATCTGCAAAACTACGTCCTTACAAATTTGACATATTTAAGTTTATCCATTGTAAAAGAGCAGAACTAGCAGAATTCTCACAAACAAGCTTCTGTGCTGAACAGGGAAATTAAAGGAATTGATTTTGAAAAGCTAAACTCATATAGTTAAGTATTTCATGAGCAAATAGAGTTGCAGTGCAGTTTATAATTATTTATAAACTTTTGGGAGGTATTGTCTTTCAAAGAGATCTATTTAGGGAAAAAGCTCATAGTGTTCATGAGCCAAACTATTCTAAATGCTATTACATCTTTTATTACATCATTTACACTTTTATCAAGACAGTCTCTTGACTTAACTTGGTGCTTTTTCATTCTTTCTCCATCCATTGCCTTCCTTTTAGAACAAAATGTGCCTGTCTTCAACTGACAGCAAGGAATGCCAAAACTTCCCCCTTGTCAAGTGACAAAATAACCACTGGATATAAATATAAAAGACTACAGAGACAGATTCCTACTGGGTAAGGTACCTTGAGGATTTGTTGCAGAGTGTGTATATCTTTGAAGGTGGGTACTTTTTATTGTGGTCCAAAATCTTATAGATGTTAAATCTGGTTTAATTTGGTTCTAATACCAAAAATCTAAATTATTAAGGAATAAAAATCCTGTATATTGTTCGTGGAAATGGTAGTCAGAGACCACACACACATTATGCAGAGTGTACTTGAACACTCATCTGCTTTGAGTCTGGCTCTTACCCCTCTAGTATCAGCCTACTTTGGGCAGTCATTTCTCCGTTTAAAAATACGCTGTCTAGAACTCATTTGAGAATTGGGAATTTTCAACCTTTCTTTTTTTTTTTTTTTTTTTTATTATACTTTAAGTTTTAGGGTACATGTGCACAATGTGCAGGTTAGTTACATATGTATACATGTGCCATGCTGGTGTGCTGCACCCATTAACTCATCATTTGACATTAGGTATATCTTCTAATGCTATCCCTCCCCCCTACCCCCACCCCACAACAGTCCCCAGAGTGTGATGTTCCCCTTCCTGTGTCCATGTGTTCTCATTGTTCAATTCCCATCTATGAGTGAGAACATGCGGTGTTTGGTTTTTTGTCCTTGCGATAGTTTACTGAGAATGATGATTTCCAATTTCATCCATGTCCCTACAAAGGACATGAACTCATCATTTTTTATGGCTGCATAGTATTCCATGGTGTATATGTGCCACGTTTTCTTAATCCAGTCTATCATTGTTGGACATTTGGGTTGGTTCCAAGTCTTTGCTATTGTGAATAGTGCTGCAATAAACATACATGTGCATGTGTCTTTATAGCAGCATGATTTATAGTCCTTTGGGTATATACCCAGTAATGGGATGGCTGGGCCAAATGGTATTTCTAGTTCTAGATCCCTGAAGAATCACCACACTGACTTCCACAATGGTTGAACTAGTTTACAGTCCCACCAACAGTGTAAAAGTGTTCCTATTTCTCCACATCCTCTCCAGCACCTGTTGTTTCCTGACTTTTTAATGATTGCCATTCTAACTGTTGTGAGATGGTATCTCATTGTGGTTTTGATTTGCATTTCTCTGATGGCCAGTGATGATGAGCATTTTTTCATCTGTCTTTTGCCTGCATAAATGTCTTCTTTTGAGAAGTGTCTGTTCATATCCTTCGCCCGCTTTTTGATGGGGTTGTTTGTTTTTTTCTTGTAAATTTGTTGGAGTTCATTGTAGATTCTGGATATTAGCCCTTTGTCAGATGAGTAGGTTGCGAAAATTTTCTCCCATTTTGTAGGTTGCCTGTTCACTCTGATGGTAGTTTCTTTTGCTGTGCAGAAGCTCTTTAGTTTAATTAGATCCCATTTGTCAATTTTGCTTTTGTTGCCATTGCTTTTGGTGTTTTAGACATGAAGTCCTTGCCCACGCCTATGTCCTGAATGGTAATGCCTAGGTTTTCTTCTAGGGTTTTTATGGTTTTCGGTCTAACGTTTAAGTCTTTAATCCATCTTAAATTAATTTTTGTATAAGGTGTAAGGAAGGGATCCAGTTTCAGCTTTCTACATATGGCTAGCCAGTTTTCCCAGCACCATTTATTAAATAGGGAATCCTTTCCCCATTGCTTGTTTTTCTCAGGTTTGTCAAAGATCAGATAGTTGTAGATATGTGGCGTTATTTCTGAGGGCTTTGTTCTGTTCCATTGATCTATATCTCTGTTTTGGTACCAGTACCATGCTGTTTTGGTTACTGTAGCCTTGTAGTATAGTTTGAAGTCAGGTAGCGTGACGCCTCCAGCTTTGTTCTTTTGGCTTAGGATTGACTTGGTGATGCGGGCTCTTTTTTGGTTCCATATGAACTTTAAAGTAGTTTTTTCCAATTCTGTGAAGAAAGTCATTGGTAGCTTGATGGGGATGGCATTGAATCTATAAATTACCTTGGGCAGTATGGCCATTTTCACGATATTGATTCTTCCTACCCATGAACATGGAATGTTCTTCCATTTCTTTGTATCCTCTTTTATTTCCTGGAGCAGTGGTTTGTAGTTCTCCTTGAAGAGGTCCTTCACTTCCCTTGTAAGTTGGATTCCTAAGTATTTTATTCTCTTTGAAGCAATTGTGAATGGGAGTTCACTCATGATTTGGCTCTCTGTTTGTCTGTTATTGGTGTATAAGAATGCGTGTGATTTTTGTACATTGATTTTGTATCCTGAGACTTTGCTGAAGTTGCTTATCAGCTTAAGGAGATTTTGGGCTGAGACAATGGGGTTTTCTAGATATACAATCATGTTGTCTGCAAACAGGGACAATTTGACTTCCTCTTTTCCTAATTGAATACCCTTTATTTCCTTCTCCTGCCTAATTGCCCTGGCCAGAACTTCCAACACTATGTTGAATAGGAGTGGTGAGAGAGGGCATCCCTGTCTTGTGCCAGTTTTCAAAAGGAATGCTTCCAGTTTTTGCCCATTCGGTATGATATTGGCTGTGGGTTTGTCATAGACAGCTCTTATTATTTTGAGATACGTCCCATCAATACCGGGAATTTTCAACCTTTCAAGGTACTGACTCACTTAATCTTCACAAAGCAGCCCTATGAGGGAGGTACTGTCATATAATCCCCATTTTAAAAATGTAAAGATAAAGCACAGATAAGTTAAATAACTCATCCAAGATAATACAGCTAGTAAATGTGGAAGCTGTGATGGGAACCCAGGCACTCTACCTCTAAGAGCTTTCACATTTAGCCTGCTTCCCTCAGTAGTTATCAGTGCCAGTGAAGTGACAATAAACTGCTTTTTGCTTTTTGAGATGTCTGATTTTCTCTTTTGCATATTTTGTTGACAGCATTTATGAATGCAGCCTTTTGTGCAAATGTAATCGACAATTGTGTCAAAACCGAGTTGTCCAACATGGTCCTCAAGTGAGGTTACAGGTGTTCAAAACTGAGCAGAAGGGATGGGGTGTCCGCTGCCTAGATGACATTGACAGAGGGACATTTGTTTGCATTTATTCAGGTAAAGCAAAAGTTTATTTTCAAATTATTCTAGAGTAGAATCCACTTTTCTGAATATCCATTTTCCTAGCCAGGGCCGTTGAGAGCTTACAGCAAGGTAAAGAGTAACAGTATCTAAGAGGAACATCAGAGAAAGGCAGGTAAACTGGGAACTTGAGCACTAAAGAGATGAGATGCTTAGGAGGTACTTTCTTCAAGAAAAGAAAGGTTCAGAGATGACACTTGGGTTTTTGTGTGAGGGCCTGTTACGTATAAGGCACATTTGTTTTGTCTGCATGGCTACAGGTACTTTGGGGTAAGGGAAGAAAACTTTTTAAAAGTAAAAAAAAACTAAATGACTGGCTTGCCAAGGTAAAGATGACCAGTCAAAAACTTTCTTATTCAATGTTTTGAGCTATTATTAGAATTTAACAAGTTAATTATGTAATATCTGCATGTTATAATTCAGTCAGTGACTTTAGGCAACTCACTCTATTTTGGGGACTGCAGAGAGTTGTCCATGCTGCAGAGCAAAACTTCCTGAGCAGTGTGTTACAGTCATGCAATTACTGATTCTTTAGGGCCACAACCCCCAGGGCCAAACACATCAGTCTTCAGTAGTCTTACACATTTACCTCCAGCATGTCAGGCAAAATCCCTTATTTTCTGTGCACATCCTTCTGTGAGAAAGTTTGGGAAACACGGCTTTAGAGCCAGTCTAAAGGAATTGTCCTTGACTTAGTTTTAGCAGTTAGGCATCAGGGAAAAGAACAACCAGGTTCTGAAAATTACTCATCTGAAAAATCAGGTTTATCTGTTTACATGACCACGTGCTTAAAAAAAAAGAAATGTCAGGTTCACATCAGGGAGGGCAAGAAGCAGCTTGCAGAGTTATCTGAATTCAGAGTAGTCACACGTATGGATCCCTGCCACTCCCCATTTACAAATCCACATTCTACACAGCCTGCCTAGACGTTCATCTCTCATACTTCTCAAAATAACTCTTGGATGAAAGCTACCTGTAAAATGCCAGGTGGTGTCCAGGAAGTATCATTGGTTTTATCGTTGTTGCTAGAAAATGTAACTAAGATATGTCTCCGATCTAATGATAGGTAAGAATATCCTCCTGTTAATTTGGACTTGGCAACCATAATATTGAGTCCCTTGAAAGAAAATGCATGAACTTTAGACTAAGATTTTAGTGTTATGCAGAACTTAATATGACAACACTAAGAACATATCACCACATATTTAAATAGGTACTTTTGTTAAAAATTTTAAGTTTCAGATGATAAAGTCTTTTTAACTAGACATAAAAGCTACAATTTTATGACTAGAGTCATCTCTCTAATTTTCTAGAGTACTTTCTCATCCATATCTTTTTGTATCATTCTAGCTAAATCTCTTCTCTTTTGTATTATACCAAAACAGACAAATGGTTTTTTTTAGATACCCTGTTTTTTCATATACTGGAAGATAAGAAATATCACATTGGTCTTTGTGTTGCAACAGTTTTGTAGGATGAGTTAATGTGTTTATCTTCATCGTAGAATGTGTGGGTTCTTTAGTCATGGAGTAGAAATAGAGATGTCTATTTATCGTTAGCAATTATCTTCTGTGTTGTTCAAACTCTTTAACATTTTCCTTTTAGGAAGATTACTAAGCAGAGCTAACACTGAAAAATCTAATGGTATTGATGAAAATGGGAGAGATGAGAATACTACGAAAAATATATTTTCAAAAAAGAGGAAATTAGAAGTTACATGTTCAGATTGTGAAGATGAAGTTCTCCCATTAGGATTGGAAACACATCCTAGAACTGCTAAAACTGAGAAATGTCCACCAAAGTTCAGTAATAATCCCAAGGAGCTTACTATGTAAGTAACAGCTGAGGAACCCAGAGTAAATCTAAATTATTATCGATCAATTGGTTCTTTTTCCTTCCTTCCCCTCTTTCTTTTCTCCTCATTTGTATTTATCATTTTGCTTCAAAGTTGTTAAGTCTAACACTTTGAGAAATCCAGGACATTTAAAAATCTAGCCAGTGTACTATCCTCAGTGTTCCAGTTTTGGAATTTTACCTTATATGACTTTAGTCAGGTTTTTTATGGATGTCATAAGTTTTGCTGCTTTTTAAAATTTTCTGTCATTTTATCTGCAAAGTTTTCATAGGTTCTCTTCCTTTTTCAAATGTACTTCAAAAATTATTTATTATTATATTTCCTTTCTCTAGCGAAAGGAATAAACATAGATGTTCTTACTTAGGTTAATTTGTAATAATTAAGGATATTTATGTAATAATGGATATTATCTATACTTCAGTAAAGAGAATGAAGAGAATTTTTAGTGATACAGAATAACTTTTTTTTCCTTTTTAGGGAAACGAAATATGATAATATTTCAAGAATTCGACATCATTCAGTTATTAGAGATCCTGAATCCAAGACAGCCATTTTTCAACACAATGGGAAAAAAATGGTAAAAAATGCAAAATGTAGATGGGACCCTTCTTTTCTTTTTTAAATTTTTTTTTTTTTTTGACACAGAGTCTCACTCTGTCACCCAGGCTGGAGTGTAGTGGCACAGTCACAGCTCACTGCAGCCACAATCTCCTAGGCTCAAGTAATCCTCCTCCCTCGGCCTCCCGAATGGCTGGGACTACAGGTGCACACCACCATGCCCGGCTCTTATTTAGTAGAGATAGGGTCTCACTATATTGCCCAGGCTGGTCTCCAACTCCTGAGCTCTAGCAATTGTCGTGCCTCAGCCTCCCAAAGTTCTGGGATTATAGGCATGAGCCACCGCACCCAGCTGCTGGGGCCCTTCTGAGATATAAACTATTGCCTTCCTATCCTTTACTTAGCTCAAAATGTTTGTGTTACTTTATAGTGTGTAGAATTTCTTTTATTGTTTTGGAATGATGGACTGTGGAAATGCTAGGACCATGTTCTGTTTACTTAGTATCATCCACGGCAGTTGGCGTGTTTCCAGCTTGGCTGTATGAGGAGAATGCTGGTCATGATCTGACAGTGTGCTCCACTGAGACCGAGAGGTATCCCATTCTGAGAGTTTGTGGGAGAAGCTAAAGTCTTCAGCAGTTAATAGTGATATATAAGAAAAGGGACAAAGTAATTTAGGTGAAGGAGAACAAGGTTTTTGTTTTTTGTTTTGTTTTGTTTTGAGATGGAGTTTCACTCTTGTTGCCCAGGCTAGAGTGCAATGGCACGATCTCAGCTTATTGCAACCTCTGCCTCCTGGGTTCAAGCGATTCCCCTGCTTCAGCCTCACGAGTAGCTGGGATTACAGGCGCCTGCCACCATGCCCAGCTACTTTTTTGTATTTTTAGTAGAGACGGGGTTTCATCATGTTGGCCAGCTGGTCTCAAACTCCTGACCTCAGGTGATCCACCCACTTTGGCCTCCCAAAGTGCTGGGATTATAGGCGTGAGCCACTGCACCTGGCCAAAGTTTTTAAGATGTATGAGAAAGAAGAGATGCAATTTTATGAAAGAATCATCCAGAAAACAGTATTTTATGTGGTAGCCTCTGAGGGTACCCTTTGCATTGTGAACTAAAGATTAGTCAGAGACTGAAACGTAGAAGCAGAGAAAGAGAAAAGAGAACAGAGAGAGACATAATGTTAGCTTACTTTAGGGCTTGTTGATGAAAAGTAAAAACTCTGCTTTAGGTGTTATGCAAATATTTGCCCTCTGCCTGGTAATGGTACAGTAGCTACCTCCTTAGGGTCAGAGAATTATGAAAAGATTGGCCATGGTGTCACACAGACCCAAGTTTAACCTCCAGCTCTGCTGCGTAGTAGCTGGGTGGTATCTCCATACATACATTTCTTTTATCTGTAAAAAGGTAATAGTATATGTTTCAGAATTATGAGGATTAAATGAGATAAACATCAGCAACTTGCTTAGCATAATGCTTGGCATCCAACTAAGTGCTCAATACATGTTGACCATTCACATACTGAGAACTTTCATAATAATATGGTCAATGTGTATTGAACACTTAGTTGGTTGCCAAGCATTGTGCTGAGTATATACGCCTCTTTTAAAGTTATCATTACTACTTAAAGTGACTGCAGTGTCTACAGTGTGTAAGCACTATCAAATTCGTTAACCTTTCTTTGAAGTAGAAACTAGCCAATGAGTGTTTTTCATCTTTACATAACTTACAATTGAGGCCAAATTTATAATCTAGTAATAACACTTTCTCATTACTGAGATGATTAGAATTGGGGGATACAGACAGGGATGCATTAAGATTTTAGTTCCCAAAGAATTTCTTGACAGTCTTTATAGCTGTGGCTTAATAAAGCACCTAGAAGTAGAACAGAGTCAAAGGGGATGACACATGTTGACTCCATTAGTCTAAAGACTCCTTATGATATCAGCTTTGAGGCTTTTCAAAACGAATCTAGTACATATAGCCTATGATGACTGGCACTTGATGAAAGAGGCCTAACTGCTAAATACTTTTGCCTGACCTGGAAAGTAAAGACATCTTCCTTGTTTTTTTAAGGAATTTGTTTCCTCGGAGTCTGTCACTCCAGAAGATAATGATGGATTTAAACCACTCCGAGAGCATCTGAACTCTAAAACCAAGGGAGCACAAAGTAGGCTTTGTTTCTTCTGTGAATGCCTACCTCTTCTGCCTGTTTCTCTGTCTCTTTCTCAATACCTGTAGCTCATTTTCTTAGATTCCATAATAAACATGCTGCATTTGTCAGAAAGGTTACAACTTGTCTACATAAGAGATCAGCAAACTATTGTTTGTGGGCCAAATCTGGCCCTCTGGCCCTCTATCTGTTCAGTATGGCATGTGAACTAAGAATGTTTTTTATGTTTGTAAATAGTTGAAAAAAATCAGAAGGTGATAATATTTTGACACTTGAAAATTATATGAAATTACAATTTTAGTGTCCAGAAATAAAGTTTTGGCCAGGTGCAGTAGCTCATGCCCATAATCTTAGCACTTTGGGAGGCCAAGGCAGGAGGGCTGCTTGAGGCCATGAGTCTGGGCACTGTAGCAAGATCTTGTCTCAACAACAACAAAATAGCCAGGTGTGGTGGCACACACCTGTGGTCTTAGCTACTCAGGGGGCTGAGGCGGGAGGATTGTTGAGGTCAGGAGTTTGAGGTTACAGTGAACTATGATTGTGCCACTGCACTGCAGCCTAGGCGATAGAACAAGACCCTGTCTCAAAAAAATAAAATAAAATGTAAGTTTTATTGGAATACAGCCAATTTACATTACATATTGTCTGCTTCAACATTACAGCAAGAGTTGAATAATCACAACAGAGACCACATGGCCAGCAAACCCTAAAATATTTGCTATTTTGTGTTCTACAGAAGAAGTTTGCTGACCTCTGGTCTAATTGCCAGTAGTGACTTGTTGCATGGCAAGAGGGGGTGGGCTGGAAAACTCTTGAGTCTGTGTGGTGCACAGGTGTTGTCCGTGGCTTTGGAACCATTGTGCAAAGCAGCCACTTTCAAACTCTTTGTAGACACCTTTCAAAATAAACACACATCACTCTCCTGCAATTGCCTAGCCAATACTGCCGCAGAGCATACTCAGCATGACTCTGGCAAAAGGCTAAAATATTGCCACCCTGAGTCCTTGTGTTTCAGAGTTACTAGTCCTTGCCATAGTTAATATTACAACTGGACAAACATTGTTTTTGGTACTTTTGCACTTCACTGTGTCCTTCGCAAGGAGACATTGCTGAGAGATATCCGTTTGTGAAGAATTGGTGAGCCACTGCTGTCTCTTCCCCCCTGCAACTGCAGCTCTCCACCTAATATTAAAGGATGGAGATTGGAGGAGACATGGCAGTTCCTTGATAGAAAAGGTCTATCAAGAAAGGGGATTTTGTGTATTATATTTATTTTATCATGCATGTGAGCCACATTGCATACCGTTGCTTTTGGTTCTTCTGCCCTTTTCATTGACTGCTACAATATATATAGCGGGTACTCCAATAGAAGTCAAAAGCTACATACTTTTTGTATAAAAAAATCCAAAGTTGTATTATGACTTACATGTAACCCATGATTAAAATATGAGTACATGTAGGAACAGCAGCCAGCAGCAACGGTGATGATTAAATCAAGAGCCTCAATTTTAGACAAGTATAATTTCTTTGCGCCATTGAATTAGGTGGTCCAAGTAGCTTTGTGGCTGTTTTAAAATAAGTAATTTATACTTACTCCATCTGACATGCATTCATATCTTTTTTTTTTTTTTTTTTAAGCGAGACAGTGACTCAGTCTGTCACCCAAGCTGGAGTGCAGTGGTGGGATCATAGCTCACTGTACCTTCCAATTCCTGGGCTCAAACAGTCCTCCCACCTCAGTCTCCTGAGCAAACAGGACTACAGGCACACACCCCCTTGTTGGCTAATTTCTTTTTTTTTTAATTTTTTTGTAGAGATGGGGTCTCACTTTGTTGCCCAGGCTGGTTTTGAATTCCTGGCCTCAAACATCCTCCTGCCTTGGACTCACAAAGTGCTGGGATTACAGGCATGAGCCACCGTGCCCAGCCATATTCACACTTTTGAATACTCTCAAAAAATTATTTTCCTTGTTGGATAAGAAAAATGATTGAGCGATGCATCTGCTTTTAAAGGATTATTGTTTACAAAAGTGTAATTATTGAATGGTCATCTAGTAAAACACCAAACACTAATATGTGCAAAACCCCTAGCAATACAGTCAATACAGTTGTCACTGCTGGGACTTGTGGAAGGTGACTCTGTCAGGGTTAGGCCTTTTATTGGCAGCATAAAGGCCTAGAGTGCCTCCAAAACACCCACTATGTTACATTTGTTTAGAATATACTTCAGTGCAGATTCCAGAATTAAAGAGAAGAAAGTCAGTTTATTAAGAGTAGAGATTAAATATAATAATGAAGAAGCAAGATGTAGATTCATAAAAAGGCATTGTTACGTAGTAGAAAGAAGGCAGACTTTGGGATTCAAACATTTCTAGGTTTGTTACCCCAGTTCTCGTTATTGTGGGTCAGATGAATTCCTTAATCCCTCAGAGACTCAAAGTTTCCTTTATACAATTAAAATAATACTACCTGCCTAACACATTGTAAGGATTGATAATTAAAGCACCTAGCATCTAATTAGTGTTGTTAATGTCAGCACTATTGCTCAGCAAGTATATTTCCTGATGTTTCCTTCCAAAATGTCTATTAGAGGACTCAAGTTCAAACCATGTTGATGAGTTTGAAGATAATCTGCTGATTGAATCAGATGTGATAGATATAACTAAATATAGAGAAGAAACTCCACCAAGGAGCAGATGTAACCAGGCGACCACATTGGATAATCAGAATATTAAAAAGGCAATTGAGGTTCAAATACAGAAACCCCAAGAGGGACGATCTACAGCATGTCAAAGACAGCAGGTCTTTTGTGATGAAGAGTTGCTAAGTGAAACCAAGAATACTTCATCTGATTCTCTAACAAAGTTCAATAAAGGGAATATGTTTTTATTGGATGCCACAAAAGAAGGAAATGTCGGCCGCTTCCTTAATGTGAGTATAAGGGCTGAGATTCCTATTTCTGAACAACTGTTTTTTTTCTATGCTACTTAACAAAATTATGAGGAAAATAAGATAAACAGACTCTAAAGTCAGACCATCTGGTTAGAATTCCAGTCCTCCACTTGTGTACGGTTGGATGTTTTACTTGACCTCTGATACCTCATTTTCTACCTCTGTAATATGGGGATAAATGATAACTGTCTCAGGATGTTATGAGAATGTAATCAATTAACATTAAGTGCTTAGAACACTGCCTAGCACATAGTAAACATTTGCTTTTAAAAAACTGTAAGAAATGGTGTATAAGAAAAGTAAATATATCAGATTTAAATAAGCTCACTTACCTGAGTTGAAAAAAATGTATGGCTAGGAAGTTGTCAGTGAAATTAAATGGTGGCAGATATGTCCAAAGAATACTGCAGGGATTTAATGGTGTATTAATATGGAAAGATTGCCACAATATACTGGTTTTTTGTTTTTTGTTTTTTGTTTTTTTTGAGACAGAGTCTCACTTTGTCACCAGTGGCACAATCTCGGCTCACTGCAACCTCCGCTTCTGGGGTTCAAGCAATTCTCATGCCTCGGCCTCCTGAGTAGCTGAGATTACAGGCGTTAATGAATCACGTGATGAATGTGTGGAGATGGCAGCTAGTGGGCAACAGAGCAATACTGGAATAGTGCTAATATGAGGAAATGGTATCATCTATTTAGAAGCCTCGGAACGACGATACATAATGGCTATCTTCAGCAAAGAAATTTGTTGCTTACAGTGTCTCCTCTCCAAAAGGCTTGTTTGTTACAGTGATGTAAAAATTAGGTTCTGTACATCTTCATATTAAACTTACTTTGTGAAAACTTTTTGTTAAAAAAAAGCCATACCTTGAGAAGTACTGTGCTCCTGTTCCCATGCCCCGACTCCACCTTCTCTCTGTAGGTCATCATTTTTATTCTTTTTTTCTTTTTTTTTTTTTTTTTGAGACCGAGTCTTGCTCTGTCACCAGGCTGGAGTGCAGTGATGTGATCTTGGCCCACTGCGATCTCTGCCTCCTAGGTTCAAGTGATTCTCCTCATCAGCCTCCTGAGTAGCTGAGATTACAGGTGTGCACCACCATGCCTGGCTAATTTTTGCATTTTTAGTAGAGACACAGTTTCACCATGTTGGCCAGGCTGGTCTCAAACTCCTGACCTCAAGTGATCTGCCCACCTCGGCCTCCCAAAGTGCTGGGATTACAGGTATGAGCCACCGTACCTGGCCTTATTTCTCCCCCCCCCCTCCTTTTTTTTCACATAAAACATAGCATATTATATTCACTGTTCTATACTTTGTTTTTCAAATTAACAGTATATTGGGCCAGGCATGGTGTGACTCATGCCTGTAATCCCAGCACTTTGGGAAGCCGAGGCAGGCAGATCACTTGAGGTCAGGAGTTCGAGACCAGCCTGGCCAACAAGGCGAAACCCCGTCACTACTAAAAATACAAAAAAAAATTAGCCGTATATCATGGCACACGCCTGTAATCCCAGCTACTTGGGAGGCTGAGGCATGAGGTTGCAATGAGCCAGGATCATGCCACTGCACTCCAGCCTGGGCGACAGAGTGAGACTCCGTCTCAAAAAAAAAAAAAAAAAAAAAAAAAAAAAAAAAGTGGCAATTCCATATTAATACCCAGAGCTTCTCAAATTGTTTTTATTTGTATACTTTTGTTTATAGCCGCATAGAATTGTATTGTATACCAAAGTTTATTCAACCAATCTGCTTTAGGCAAATATTTGGGTTATTTCCAAACCTTTAGCATTAAAAACAATGCTCAATGAACAATTGCACGTGGAAACATATGCAGATGAATCTGTGGAATACAATTCTAGATATGAGATTGCAGAATCAAAAGACAAATGCATTTATAATAATGATAAATATTGACATATTTTATAGGGATTTGTCCCATTTTTGCATTTCTGCCAGCAACATAGAAGAGTGTCAGAACAGGGCTTTTCTGAATGGGTTCCCACTATTAACAGGAGCTGTGATATTTTATACATTAACAAAAAAAGAACAAAATCAGTGTGATATATTAAAAACAGAATGGTTTTCTAATGCAAAAGCACAAGGCATCAGACTTTATGCTATTTCTAACCTTTGTGTTTATTTTTATTTAACAGCATAGTTGTTGCCCAAATCTCTTGGTACAGAATGTTTTTGTAGAAACACACAACAGGAATTTTCCATTGGTGGCATTCTTCACCAACAGGTTTGAAATTGATTTTGCTTACTTAATTCTGAAATTGTGACTTTAACAATAGAGGGCCTGAGCGCTGTGGCTCATACCTGTAATCCCAGCACTTTGGGAGGCCAAGGTGGGGAGATTGCTTGAGCCCAGGAGTTTAAGACCAGCCAGGGCCACATGGCGAAACCCTGTCTTTACTAAAAAAAAATAGAAAAAGTTCACCAGGTGTGGTGGCCAGCTACTCAGGAAGCTGGGGTGGGAGGATCACTTGAGCCCAAGAGGTAGAGTTTGCACCCTGTCTCAAAAAATGATAATTACAATAGAAAAATATTTTTAAAAGATATATACTTTAAAATATTTTAAAAATATTTTAAAAAGATATAGCCCCAAATATCTGGTACTGTAGAATATTCAATTATCCTAAACTGTTCCTATTCAATAAGATTTTGCACACCTGAAATTTCAACTCTTACTGCCATTTAGAATGAATGCCTGAAAGGGCTGAAGATATCAGGTATCACCCAGTTCCACTCGGGATAAATGATGCAGAGTGCTACATAATCTTTAATTCAGAGCTATTCCCCAGCTACTTCCACACTGCAGGCCTCAACACATGACTGGGTCCCACTATTGGCAAAATACACTTCCTTCCTCATATTGATAGGTTCCTTCTTACTTAACATTTTAGTAGATTTGAAATAAAACTCAAATGGTTATTCTTAATAAAAGGTCATTCCTAATTGGTGGATGTTGGGTGAGAGAACAGATCATATTTTTGAGGATGGTTAATGTTAATATGAAAATTGATATAATTTGGTTCATTGGTAGTTATTTAGGGTATTTTATGATTCTTTTCAAATTTCTCCTTTCTAGGTATGTGAAAGCAAGAACAGAGCTAACGTGGGATTATGGCTATGAAGTTGGGACTGTGCCTGAGAAGGAAATCTTCTGCCAATGTGGGGTTAATAAATGTAGAAAAAAAATATTATAAATACATAACTAACGCCTGTTTGTGAAATTAGCTTATCAGGCTGAAATTAAAGCCATGCAAAAGAAGGTCTAGGTCCATCAAGGTAATTCCCTTCCATTTTCCTTTGTCATGGGGTTTATGTTTTATTTCAGATTTTATTTGTGTGACTTAGAAATTCCAGGAACACAATTAGGATATTTTCATACACATAGGGTATCTTGTTCACTGCTGTGCTACTTTACATGAGTAGGATGGAAGTGTATATTTTATATTAAATACCACTGTACAATTTATAATTTATTTACAAATTATATATTAAGAGAAACAAATGTCATAACAGAACTCAGCTGTTTCTAATTGCTTTTGTGACTGTTACCTTTTAGTTCATGCCCCCCCAAAGAGCTAAATTTCACATTTTTACCTACAAAATTGATTTTTAATTCCTGGCAAATCATTTACCATTATGAGCTACAAGGTGGGCAACAGCACCTGAGGATCTAATTTTATGCATGTTACTCCCAAGTATTTTAACACTTGTTGGAGAAGCAATATCTGGATCGATAAAACACTGTCCCATCAACCATTTGAGTAGGGAGAGGGAGAAGCTCTTCTGTAAGTAAGATTCTGGCAAACTCTTTGAAATGAGTCTTCTTTCCCACAGATTTTCTCTACTCTTTGAATACAAACAGATAGGAGAAGAGGGAATAGAAACCTGGAGGAACTTGAATATTTTTGTTCTAGATAGAGATACAGTTATTGAAAAGGAAACCTAGAAAGTAGTCGCATGTTGCTTATTTAGGCCAGAAGTAATTGTACTGGGCAAAAATTTCACTTAAAAAACACAAGAAGTCCAGGTATGGTGGCTCACACCTGTAATCCCAACACTTTGAGAGGCCGAGGCAGGTGGATTACTTGAGCCTAGGGGTTCAAGACCAGCTTGGGCAACTGGCAAAACCCTGTCTCTACAAAAAATACAAAAATTAGCCTGGCATGATGGCATGTGCCTGTAGTCCCAGCTACTCAGGAGTGAGGTGGGAGGATCATTTGAGCTTGGAAGGTCAAGGCTGCAATGAGACATGATTTCACCACAGTACTTCCAGCCTGGGCAATAGAGCAAGACCTGTCTCAAAAAAAAAACAACACAGCACACACACACACACGAAAACAATTCTGAACTATGAAATCTGAAACAACCCCTTCGTATCTCCTGGGCATGATTTGCAAATCGTTTTTTTTTTTTTTACAGAAAAAAGGGAAAGAGTAAGCACTTTACCATAGGTTACTTAGCCGTGATCATCTATCTAATGGAAAAGGGGACTGGGAAGCCCAAGCAGACTGGGAAACCAGACAGCTAGGAAAAGGAGCAAAACATAGCCCAGCAACCTACAGATGAAGAAAGTTGAGAAATCCATTTATTCACCATAGAAATGCAGGAATTTCAGGCAATGCACTAAAATGAAGTGGGGAGGGGGAAAAAAGCTTGATCAGTATGGGAACTATTTTTGTGCAAAAGGGACTATTATGGATCAGCCAGTATTTCTTTGAGCTCTGCCTGTGGAGTCCATTTGACCTTTAGAAATATGAGGTATTCTGTCAGTTTTATCTTCTTGGAGAAATTTCTCCTAAAATCTTGATTTGCTTTAGTCTGGACTGGTTCATAGCTATCATCTTCCATCAGTACCCCAGAGATTCACTTTGTCTCTTATGTGGGATCTGTTTCCAGTTAGATCCCATTGTTTTCCTTTTGCTTGGTTTACTCTTCCACATATTGGTAAAGCTCTTCCAATAGCTTTTGAAAAGGAAAAATGAAAAGTAAATGTTTTGAATCTCTGTGTGTTTGACAATGTCTTTATTTTACCCTTACACTTGATTGCTGTTTTGGTTGGCAAGGTATAGAATTCTTTAGTGGTCTCCGTGCCCAGAAGACATCTGCTAGCTTTCAGTGCTGTTGCTGTGGAGTCAGAAAATCTGTTTTCTGGCTTCCAGGGTGACTACTGGAAATTGAATGCCATTCTGTTCCTTCTCTTTTGCATATATAATCCATTTTTATCTCTCTTGAAGCTTATAGGTTTATCTTTGTCTCAATGTTCTGTCCCTGTTAAGAGTCCATTTTCATCCTTTGTAGTAGGTGCCTGGTGGGATCATTCGGTCTGAAACTAATGATTTCCCATCTCTTCTCTCTTTCTGGAATTCCTGTTTTCCAGATGTTAGACCTCCAGAATTTGATCTCTAATTTTCCTATCTTTTCTCTTAACTTTCAGCTCTGTCTTCTTGCTAGGACCTTTTCCTAGCAGCATTTCTCAATTTAATCTTCCAGTTCATCTGTTGCATTTTATTTTTCTAGTCTCATATTGTCTCATATTTTTAATTTCTAAGAGCTCCCCTTCTCCGAATATTTTTTTTTAATAGCATCCTATTTTGGCTCATGGTTGCAGTATTCTATCTCCTTGAAGATGTTTGTGTGTTTATGTATGTATATGCACACACGTATACATACACATACATGCATGCATCTCTGTATTCTTTCGGTATAATCTGTGTCCTCCAGGGTTTGTTTCTTTGTTTCCCCTGTATGTTTGTTTTGGTCGTTCACATTATAGGCTTTCCTCAGAGTTAATGGTCTTGGTAGTCTACTCATATTTAAGTGTGGAACACCAAAAAGCTTACTGTAAGCTGAGAGTGTGGTAAAGGGCCCTTTGTTTTACTATGACCTACCTGAGCTATCTTGCTGGGGAACACCCTAATATCAGTCTCTTTATAAAGGGCCTTTCATTTTGGCCTGGCAAGAAATACTCTTTCATCCTCCTGCATGGAGGGCAAAAAAAAAAAATTGGCTGCTAGGGTCTGCTCACTTCCCTGTTTTGCAGACCCCACACTCTTCTGCAATTCATTTCATAGTTGTCAAGACTATACAAATTGTGCTTTTTAATGTTTCTCTCTTCTGCTATCCCTAGTTGGCAGTCTTCCTCTTTACAACCTGCTGAAAGTGGAAGACCTCTAGTTTTCCTTTGATTAATTCCTCAGCAAACCACCATTATATGCCTTTTTTCCAGAACAACTTATTTTTTAACTATAATTATATGCATTTATGTTAGATTCACTGAAAACCTCATCTTGTATGGTGCTCTGTACCCTATGGGTGCTAAATAAAGGCTTGCTACTGGCAACTGGATTTAGGATCGGTTAATTCTGCGTCCTTTTAAGATATGCTTATTTAGGCCAAACTCAGTATGATTTTTTTTTTGTTTGTTTATTTATTTATTTATTTTTTGAGAGGGAGTCTTGCTCTGTCACCTAGGCAGGAGTGCAGTGGCGCAATCTTGGCTCACTGCAACCCTCGCCTCCCGGGTTCAAGCGATTCTCCTGCCTCAGCCTCCCGAGTAGCTGGGATTACAGGCGCCCGCCACCAAGCCTGGCTAATTTTTGTATTTTTAATAGAGACGGGGTTTCACCATGTTGACCAGGCTGGTCTCGAACTCCTGACCTCGTGATTCGCCCACCTCGGCCTCCCAAAGTCCTGGAACTACAGGCGTGAGCCACCGCGCCCACCCAGCCAGTATGATAAAGTTTTTAGGGGGAACCCTCAGGAGAGTGTTTCTCCCGCTGAGTCGTGGGGGGTGGAGTAGGGAAGCCTGGCGTTTGGGGTTTTTTTGTTTGTTTTTTGTGTTTGTTTGTTTGTTTGTTTTGAGACGGAGTCCCGCTCTGTAGCCCAGGCTGGAGTGCAGTGGCGCGATCTCGACTCACTGCAAGCTCCGCCTCCCGGTTCAAGCGATTCTCCTGCCTCAGTGTCTGGAGTAGCTGGGATTACAGGCACGCACCACCATGCCCAGCTAATTTTTGTATTTTTAGTAGAGACGGGGTTTCACCATGTTGGTTAGGCTGGTCTTGAACTCCTGATCTTGTGATCCGCCTTCCTCGGCCTCCCAAAGTGCTGGGATTACAGGCGTGAGCCACTGCTCCCGGCGTTTGGGTTTTTTAAGCTATTCAAATTAAGACTAGACTGGAATCTGGAGCAGTGTGTGTGACAACCCCTCTGCACACCCAACTTTCCCCGGGCCGGCTAGTGACTCAAAGCGACAGCCCAGATTTAAGAAAACGAAACCTAGTGCAGCTGGGGCACTTCCGGGATCTCGCTATCCGGCCGCCACCCGCAGCTGCAGCACAGCCATGGCCCAGGCGTCGCCGCCCCGGCCCAAGAGGGTACTCGGCGCCAGCAGTCCAGAGGCCCAGCCCGCGCAGGAGGCGCTCCTCCTTCCCACCGGTGTGTACCGCGGGGGCGGGGGGGGCGGGCGGGGCTGGGCAGCGACGGATCCGGGCAAGGGGCCTGCCTTCCGGTCGTGGCCGCATGGGGGCCCGACCTGCCCCTACTCCGGGCGACGCCGGGGCCGCACTGGACGAACTTGGCTCACCATTCGCGTGCCTGTGGGGGGGGCCCAGAGGACAGGGCGCGGCCCGGGCCAGTTCCACAGGTGGCTCTGACTGCCCGTGGTTTCGCGCGAGTGGTGGGCATGTTTCGGTTTACCTCCCCCGCGGGTGACAGCCCAGTGCTTCCACCACAACCGATGTCAACTCTCCTAGCGCCCCTCCGCTCACCGGTAAACCAGGACAGTGGAGGGGCACCCTGATGCGGTGAGTCAAGGGGCGGCCCCGAGGGAAGAGCTGGGTCTCACGTTCACGGAGGACGTGACTGGAACCCGTCTCCTCCTCTCAGTCGTTCCAGTACTCCCGGCCCTCTACTTGAGTGGGTGGGTCTTTTGATGGGTTCCTGCCCTTGCGTGTGTGTAGAGCTCCAAACGGTGTGCCAGGCTGAGGGCAAGGTCCTGAGCATACAAAGGTGAGTTAGGCAGACCCTGCCCTAGAGACTCTACTAGGCAACTTTAATGAGGAGGTCAGAACCACAGAGGTACAGATGAGAGACTCCTGACTCCCAGTGTTCAGGAAAAGCTTTTTGAGGAGAGGATGGCTGGGCTTACCTTTTTTTTTTTTTTTTTTTTTTTTTGAGAGGAGTTTCACTCTTGTTGCCCAGGCTGGAGTGCAATGGCGCGATCTCGGCCCACAGCAGCCTCTGCCTCCCGGGTTCAAGCAATTCTCCTGCCTCAGCCTTCCGAGTGGATGGGATTACAGGCATGTGCCACCACGCCCGGCTAATTTTGTATTTTTAGTAGAGAGGGTTTCTCCATGTTTCCTGGGCTTACCTTTAAAGGGCAAGACTCAGCCAAAGGTGGAAAAGTTGAAGGGGTGTTCCCAGCAGAGAGGATGACACAAAGGCACCAAACCACAAAACGTCATACGTAAACATCATACGCGGCAACCACAAGCCAATCAGTTGGATATTTCATTCATTGGTATACATATGCACTGTAAGGTAAGTCACGGGAGATGCGCTTCCATCCTGACCTCTTCCCCAAACTCCAGACTGGTATAACCAACTTCTTCCATGTCTGAAATGATCTCAAACTGAGTATGTCCCAAAGAGAATTCTTGTTTCCCCCACTGTACTCAGGTACTCCAAACCTGCTCAACCACCAGCCCATTCCATTCGCCCAGGTGTTCCTCGCAAAAACCTTAGTGGCTCCTCAGGGCCTCTCTTTCCTCCCAACACCCCTTCTAATGCATCAGTCAGGCCAGCCAGTTCTGTGTTCAGCCTGACTGTATCTGGAGCCTGACTGCTTCTCACCACTTCCATTACTGCCACCCAAGCCTACACCATCATGATCTTCTGCCTGGACTATTGCTTTCCTGGCTTCTATTGTAGCCTTTAATACAGGCAGGCCTGCAGAGCGGCCAAAATGCTTTTTGAAAAACAAAAAGCAAATGTGATTCTCCTACTCAAAACCCACCAATAGTCTCCCATGACTCTCAGAACAATCTGTGAGCCTGGCCTGCAGTTTACCTCATGTCCTTACCTGATTTGACTCCTGCCTATCTTAATGACTCTGCTACCCTGCTACCTTGTAGGTCCTCTAAGCCACCAAAGCTGTCCCTGCCTCAGGATCTTTCCATTTGCTATTCTCTGCAAGGAAAAATTGCCACATTATCCCATTTTCAGTTCCCCATCATATTCAGGTGTCTGCTCATATACATCTTCCCTCAACCTTGCCTGCCCATCCTGTCTAAAAGAGCACCCCTTGCCCCTGCTCCTGTCACTCTACCTCCTTCTCCTGGTCTATTTTTTCTCTATAGCACTTATCACTACCTGGAAAACAAAACAAAACTTGTTTAATGCCTGTCTCTACCACTGGCCACTGGCATGTAAATTCATCTTACTCTCTTCTATCCTTAGTGCCTAGACTGGTTGGCCTAGTAGTAGTAGTAGGACATAGTAGGTACTCATTAAATATTAAATAATAGTAAGTCCTCATTAAATATTTGTTGAAGGAATGAATGTACTTGTATATAACACTATGGAGCTTGACTTCTGTAGGTGATGGGGAAATGTGGGCAGATGTCCATTTCAGGTATATCATTCTGACAGTAACATAGTACATTTCCAGTAGATCATTCTGACAGTAACCTAGTACATTTCCGGTAAATCATTCTGACAGTAACCTAGTACATTTCCGGTAGATCATTCTGACAGTAACCTAGTACATTTCTGGTAGATCATTCTGAGAGTAACCTAGTACATTTCAGATAGATCATTCTGACTGTAACCTAGTACATTTCCGTTAGATCATTCTGACAGTGACCTAGTACATTTCAGGTAGATCATTCTGACAGTAACGTAATACATTTCAGATAGATCATTCTGATGGTAATATAAAGAATGGAGTGGGATCATGACAGGGAAAATAGAGACAAGGACAAGAGATCACTGGAATAGACTAGGTGAAAGACCCTGAGGGTAAGGCAGTCCACCTTCCACACCGCTGCCAGCACTGTCTTTCTCTTAAACACACATGGGCACACAAACACATATAAACATGTGAGTGCGCACACACAGATCAGGTCATGGTCCTTCCAGTGTTAATAAGCATGTACTGGCTGCAAGTACTACAAAAACAATTTGATGTAATTTAAGCATGAGGGATGCTTATTAGTAGTAAGCAGGAAAACCAGACTCACAGACCCCCCAGAGCATGGATGGTTTAGCATCTTACAGAAAGGGCTGAGGACTAGGACCTGAGAAGCCATTATAAACTTTGACAACACTCTCCTTTATCTCTTATTTCTGCATCTCTCAGTGTATCTGCTTTGTTCTTCTCTTTCTCTGGTCCAGTTTTCCTGGTGATGGTATAGAAGATGGCTGCCCTCGCAGCCTCTCAGTTTTTACATCTTCTTCTTTAAGAAACCAGCCCAATCTGAACTGAAATCTTCTATCCTGAATTCTGTATATCTGAGAGATGGGCAGGTCCTCTGGGACTATCAGCTATGTCCAGAGGAAAGAAGTACAAACATGCCTGCTGGGTGTCATTGTGTAGGCATCATTGTGAGCTGAACAGATACCCTAAAGGAGTCCATTGAACATCCTACCCTTAGGCTCCCCATGGTCCCTTCTCTATAACACACACATCCTTATTCCTATTTATACATTCTAAAGATGTTCCCAGTGATGCATTCTGTTCCCAGTAATGAATTCTAGCTATACCAAAACCAAATTCAGTCACACTTAACTTCTGCCAAAGTCATATCTAGCCACTTCATCCTGAGATAATGTGATGGAGCCATTCATTCTCCAAGGCCATTACCAAGTTCCTTGCCAAGCCTCTAGGTAATGTCTACTGTTTTGGTCTGTATCCAGTTCAGGTAGGCATTCACTGGACCAGTGATAAAAATGGCTTCTACACATCCAGCAAACAGTGGAAGAACTAAAATAGTAAATTGCAATAAACACTAATGATAACAGGAGAAGAAAGGAGGAAATCTCCAAACCAGCACCATAAATTAGTTACCAGTCCAGAACAAATCTATACTGGAAGGGGATTCTAAATGAAATGATAGGATTAGTGAATCCCATTCCAACTGTTTCACCCATTTCTTTAGTGGCAGAATGTGTTCCTTGACCACTCTTCCTGGCTACCCCAGATTCTGTGCCCTGGGTGGATTGCCCTTGGCTGGAGGGCTTTAAGAGTAGAGGCTAGAGCCTTGGCAATCCATTTCCACATTGAAGTGGGCCTGCAGATTGCCGGAGAGATTAAGAATCACTGTGTTGTTTGAATTAGTCATAGTTCTTATATTCCAGGCTTGTGATCTTTCTGTGGTTTCATTCTGTATAAACTTTCTTGGCTCTCAGTTTCATTTGTGAGAATTCTAAAATTCTGCAATCTTGTTGAATCAGGCTCTGTGAGTCCTCAGGGTTGCTAAACCCCCCTAGAAAGGAGCCTGGGGAGCCCTGCTGACTATTCTTGGTCCCAGCTACTGATGAAAACCAATCGGCTCTTCCCTAAAATACCTCAGCCTTCATGACACACCTTTAGGTATCCCTCCCTCCCTGAATCTGTACAGTTCCTGAGTTCAGATGGTGAGGGATACCAAACTGTCCAAATGTATGTGGTCCATGAGTTTCAGATAACACATAGCAAGAGTTCAGATAGTGAGAGATGCCTGTCTGTGTAAAAGTCCTCAGTGTGACTCCCCCAACTGCAGAGAATTACACGCTTCTTCCAGTCTAGAAGATTAAAAGAGCTAGAAGAGCCAAAATCTATTAGGATACTGTGATGTGGGGGGATTTAGCAGGAAAAAGCCACTAGGGAGAACCTGTGGGTCCCACCCCATGTTTTTAATCCATTTGCACTGGAGACAAACTCTGGGTCTAGGACAGCAGTGTTGTCAGCATATCTGTCTTGTTCTTCTCTGTATTCCCAGTTGTGAGAGAATACAAACCACCTCTGTATTCCCAGATGCCAAGACTCTTGGAACCCAAGTACTTGGGAACTCAGCTCAGGTATCAGTGACTTGACAGCTCCGCCCAATGCACAGAAACAAGCAATGTTGTACAAAAATGTTCAGCCCTTATACAACAAGAGACAGCTGCATATCCTGTCAGTTAGTATCGCTTTTAATTTGGGAGTCACCAACTTTTGTTTTTTGTTTTTTTTTTTCTGAAATGGAGTTTTGTTCTTGTCGCCTAGGCTGGAGTGCAATGGTGCGATCTTGGCTCACCGCAACCTCCACCTCCCAGATTCAAGCGATTCTCCTGCCTCAGCCTCCCGAGTAGTGGGGATTACAGGCATGCGCCACCACGCCTGGCTAATTTTGTATTTTTAGTAGAGACGGGGTTTCTCCATGTTGGTCAGGCTGGTCTTGAACTCCCGACCTCAGGTGATCTGCCTGCCTCGGCCTCCCAAAGTGCTGGGATTATAGGTGTGAGCCACCACGCCCAGCCCCACTGGCTTTTTTTAAGCCTGTACTTTACAAGTTTTAATGTCTGTTTTGAGTGTCCTTTAATAAGAACACAGTATTCTATCAAAGTAGATTTTGGGTCTGAGGTGATTAGAATATTGGGATGTTTTTCCTCCAGTTTCATCCTAGGGCAGGGGACTTTGTGTTGTCAAATATTAAAATATATTCTAAAACATTGAAAATTTTAAGTGTAGCGTTGTTCAACGGAATAAAACAGAAGCACAGGAGGAACAGATCCAACTATATGAAAAGGAGATGTTAAGTTAGTGGTTAACCATTATGAATATAAGTTAGATTCCCATCTCATACATTACAAAACAATTTATTCCATGTTAATGAATAGTTTAATTCTTTTTTTGTTTCATTTTGTTTTGTTTTTTTGAGAAGGAGCTTCGCCCTTGTCGCCCAGGCTAGCATGCAGTGGCGCAATCTCAGCTCACTGCAACCTCCTCCTCCCAGGTTCAAGCGATTCTCTTGCCTCACCCTCCCAAGTAGCTGGGATTATAGGTGTCCGCCACCATGCCCAGCTAATTTTTGTAATTTTAGTAGAGATAGGGTTTCACCATGTTGGCCAGGCTGGTCTCGAACTCCTGACCTCAGGTGATCCACCCGCCTCGGCCTCCCAAAGTGCTGGGATTACAGGTGTGAGCCACCACGCCCAGCCAATATTTTAATTCTAAAAATAAATTAAGGCAAGACATGGTGCCTCATGCCTGTAATCCCAGCACTTTGGGAGTCTCAGGAGGGAGGATCACTTGAGCCTAGGAGTTCGAAACCATCCTGGACAACATGGCAAGACCCCTCCTCTACACAAAAATTTAAAAATTAGCTGGATGTGGTGGCATGCACCTGTAATCCTAGCTACTTTGGAGGCTGAGGTGAGAGGATCACTTGAACTGGGGAGGTTGAGGCTGCAGTGAGCCATGATCACGCCACTGCACTCCAAGCTTGGGTGACAGGGCAAGACCCTGTCACAAAATTAATTAATTAATTAAAATAAATTAAAATTCTAGAAGAAAACAGAGGTAAGTGTTTTCTATTATGTCCATCTCACCCAAGAGCAGAAATCATAAAATAAATGATTGTTGTAATTTCATCAAGTAAAACATTTAAATATTCTGTATATCAAAGAATATTATAAACAAAGTTAAAAGACCACATATATGACTAACAAAGGGTTAATATCCTGACTGTTATAAACCAATAAGAAAATAGTAACTCAACAGAAAAATGGGCTAAGGACATGAGTGCCTTAGAGAAGAAATGGAATTGCGACCTTACTGCATGTTACATTCGTAAGTCCAGATTATGATCCACTTCTCTCTGCACTTCGTGTTCTTTCCTTTGACTTCATCATCTAACCTTCTGTCCTAACTGCACCTTGATAATATGTTTATTTGTTTGTTTTGAGACGGAGTTTCATTCTTGTTGCCCAGGCCACAGTGCAGTGGCTCAATCTTGGCTCACTGCAACCTCTGCCTCCCAGGTCCAAGGGATTCTCCTGCCTCAGCCTCTCGAGTAGCTGGGATAACAGGCATGCACCACCACGCCTAGCTAATTTTTTTTTTTAATGTAGTAGAGATGGGGTTTCACCATGTTAGCCAGGATGGTCTCGACCTCCTGATCTTGTGATCCACCCGCCTCGGCCTCCCAAAGTGCAGGGATTACAGGCGTGAGCACTGCTCCCGACCAAGATTGACCTTCTTAAACAACTTTGTCATCATGTGCTTCTCCTGCTCAGACATCCTCGGCAGCCTTTCAACACGTTTCTCAAATCCTTTCCCAGCTTCCTGTGCAGCCTCTCCTCCTCAGCCTGGCTGCCTTACTGTCTCAGCTCCGATCTCTGGGCCTTTTCCCATATGGCTGCTTCCCTCTACAGTGTTCCTCCTACCCCATACCCCAACCCACCCCACCTTGCCCTCCTCTCCAGGTTGTACCAGTTCCGGGCCCCTGCCCTTGACAATACTCCTTCCCATGAGGAGCACTTCCTCGGCTACCTCCTTAGCATGTATTGGATTTCCCACTCACTTGGCAGTTGCACTTTGTGACACTTAATTTTGCCATTTTATTTTCCTAACTGCTATTTAGTCTCCCTGTTTATTTCGTAAGCTTCTTGCAGACACCAGTTCTATCTCACAACATTTCTTTACGTCCTCTGCTCTACTATTCACTAGAGGAGCCCCTCACCACAGATAGCTGTTGAGCACGTACAATGTGACTGGTCCTATTGAGACAGCTATTAAGCACAGAATACACACTGGACTTCAAAGACTGTACAAAAGAATGAATTAATAACTTTTATATTGACTAAATGTTGAAAGGATGTAAGTTCTTTGACATATTTGGTTGCATAAAGCACATTATTAAAATTAGCTTCACCTGTTTCTTTTTTGGGTTTTTGTTTGTTTGTTTCGTTTTTGAGACAGAGCCTCACTCTGTCGCCCAGGCTGGAGTGCAGTGGCCCAATTTCAGCTCACTGCAGCCTCTGCCTCCTGGGTGCAAGCAATTCTCATGCCTCAGCCTCCCGAGTAGCTGGAATTACAGGTGTGTGCCACCATACCAGGCTAATTTTTTTGTATTTTTAGTAGTGACATGTTGGCCAGGCTGGTCTTGAACTCCTGACCTCAGGTGATCCACCCATCTCAGCCTCCTGAAGTGCTGGGATTACAGGCGTGAGCCACCACGCCCAGCCTCCTTTTTGATTTTTTTAATGAGGCTCCTAGAAAGTTTTCAGTGATATCTGTGGCTCACATTTGTGTCTTGTTTTATGTTTCTTGTTGGACAGCATCAGTCTAGAGTGCACAACATAGTGACTCAAACACAACAAATGCCTCAGTCCGGGTGCAGTGGCTCACACCTGTAATCTCAGCACTTTGGGAGGCCAAGGCAGGCTGATCTTGAGCCTAGGAGTTTGAGAACAGCCTGGGCAACATAATGGGACCCCCGTCTCTAAAAGATATATAGAAAAATTAGCCAGACATGGTGGCCTATATCTGTGGTCCCAGCTACTGAGGTGGGAGACTGAGGTGGGAGGATCACTTGAGCCCTGGAGGCAGAGGTTGCAGTGAGCCATCATTGCGCCACTGCACTCCAACCTGAGTGACAGAGCGAGACTCTGTCTAAAAAAAAAGATACTCCCAAATTTTTGGTTGTTAGACATGAATGAAAAAAACAGCTAGCTCATTCCGTCTGAGCAGTTTTCACTCTATCTTACCCTTTTTTCTTGCTTGGTGGGAAGCTGGGGACTACTAATTTGTGTCCCCGCTAGGTGGGACCCAAATCCAAGAAACAGAAATTAAAGAAGAAACTGATCAGAATGTGAAATAAACGCTAGCTCCAAATGCAGCCTTCTGACTTTATGAAATGAAAGACCTAACTTAAAGAGACAGAGAAGAGATTTGGATAACAGAAGAGACTTAGGGATCACTTAAGCAGTTAGCCTCATCTAAAAGGAAAACTTTTCCCATTAAATGGTAAAATAAATCTTTGTTTCAAAACTAAAATTTGAAAATTAAAAATAAAAGCTGTTTTCTACTACAGAAAATCAAAGGAAGTAAGAGGATGAACATTGCAATGGGCAAAAAAAATCTTAAACGAATTCTTGTGGCCAAATAGCAAATAACCAGTTCAAAAACCTTGCCTCTTACTGACACATGGGTGGAGATCTCAACAGCTGGCTTTCTTCTCCCTCTCTCTGCCTCTTGCCTTTTCTTCCTACCTCTTCTTCCCTTAGATTTCTTTCCTTTTTTCCATTCTTTGCCTTTAAAAAGAAAAAAAATCTACTTCCTACCTTCATGTATCTTTCCTGACTAATCATGATATTGAATTAAAACACACTTAAAGTACATTGCTCATTTATGTCTTTAATTCTCATAGAATTTATTTTTGAATACAGTATGGCATTAGGATTCTAACTTTTTAAATAGATAATTAACCAGAGCACTATTTTTTAATATGCCATTGTTTTCTTCTTCATTTGTAATGACAATAATGATTATTATTATTGAGAGCTTGCTATGGGCAAAGCAGTGTTTTGAGAGCTTTGCCTGTATTTAAATTCCTGGTTGTGTTTCTTGAATAAAGGTCTTCCTCATTTTGGCCAGGCACAGTAGCTCGTGCCTGTAATCCCAGCACTTTGGAAATGCCAAGGCAGAAGGATCACTTGAGGCAAGGAGTTTGAGAACAGCCTTGGCAAGGTATCAAGACCCAGTCTCTACAAAAAAAAAAAAAAAAAAAAAATTAGCTGGCTGTGGTGGCATGCACCTATAGTCCCAGTGACTTAAGAGGACCACTTTAGGTCGGGAGTTCAAGGCTGCAGTGAGCCACTGCACTCCAGCCTGGGCAACTGAACAAGCCTCTTGTCTCTACATTTAAAAAAGAAGAAGTTATCCTCATTATTAGGCATTTAGAAATGAACTCATTAATTCTTTTATTAGCACATTAAAAAATAAAAAATAAACAGCTTTTTCACTTGGGTCCCCAATATTTTGTCTCTCTGGGAATTAAGAATCTCTCATAAAAACAAGTGCCCTGCCTTCCACTTTAAGACTGGAAGAGGAGTTAGTAAGACCAAGAAATTCCACTTTTCCATTTCTCACCAGGGATGTTACTTATAGGTGTCTTTCAGGTTGCAGAAAAGATGGAAAAAAGGACATGTGCACTGTGCCCCAAAGATGTCGAGTATAATGTCCTGTACTTTGCACAATCAGAGAATATAGCTGCTCATGAGAATTGTTTGGTAAGTTACTTGAAAACATACTTCAAAGTACATGAGTACTTTTAGTGTAGGACACACAAGAATAGATAAACAACACTTTGGATACAAAGAATAACAAGTTGGCCATGGTTTGGGCTTTTAGGTGAAGACTGGGGAGCATTTCTTTTTTTTTTTTTTTTTTTTTTTTGAGATGGAGTCTCGCTCTGTCACCCACGCTGGAGTGTGGTGGCGCAATCTTGGCTCACTGCAAGCTCTGCCTCCCGGGTTCACGCCATTCTCCTGCTTCAGCCTCCCAAGTAGCTGGGACTACAGGTGGCCGCCACCACGCCAGGCTACTTTTTTTTGTATTTTTAGTAGAGATGGGGTTTCACCGTGTTAGCCAGGATGATCTCGATCTCCTGACCTCATGATCTGCCCACCTCGGCCTCCCAAATTGCTGGGATTACAGGCGTGAGCCACCACGCCTGGGCCTGGGGAGCATATTTTTCTGACTTTGAACTGTCTCAGAACTTACCACCTATGATTACTGGTAATTTTATTTATAAGTGGTTAAATACACAAAGAGAAAGAATTGTGCTGAAGAAGCTTCTTTATAGATATTTTAATGAAATATTTAAAATATAACAGACACTGATAGACCTTCTACCCAGGTATAATTTCTATCAAAGTCTACAGATTTCTGAGATTTATCCATGTTGGTAAACATAGCTCTAAGTCCTTCATTTTAAATATGATGTTCGATTTCATGACTATATTACCATTAACTGTTCTGTGAATGGGCATTTAGTTTTTCCAGTATTGTTTTCTATGACTAACAAGTTGTCATGAACATTCTTGTCTAGGTCTCCTTCTCATGTGAGAATTTCCCTTATGTAGGCTATATAGCTAAGAGCAGAATTGTTAGGCACAGGAATGGGGTGTTTTGTACTTCACTAAATATGCCAAATTGTTCTTCAAAGAGATTGTACCATTTAATACACCTAACTTACCAAACATCATAGCTTAGTCTAGCTCACCTTAAACATGTTCAGTACACTTACATTAGCCCACAGTTGGGCAAATCATCTAACGCAATGCCTGTTTTATGACAAAGTCTTGAATATCTCATAAAATTTATTGAATACTGTATTGAAAGTGAAAAACAGAATGGTTTATGGGTACTTGAAGTACTATTTCTACTGAATGCATACATGCACTATTGTAAAGTCAGAAAAAACTGTTAAGTTGAACCATTGTAAGTTGGGGACCATCTGTATACAGGAGGATGTGTGTAGGTTATACGAAAATACTATGCCTTTTAGATAAGGGAACTGAGCGTTCACGGATTTTGGTAGCCTTGGAGGTTCCTGGAACCAATCCCCTGCAGACACTGAGGGACGACTGCACTATGGCTTTATTACTAGCCTTAGCTCTTATTTTGGCACTTTGAATTTGTGGATCAGCTTTTCATGTTTGACCAAAATACCTTTTGGAATTTTGATTGGAATTGCATTGCATTTATAGATGACTTTGGGAAAAAAATAGACACATTCATATATTATAATATATATTATAATATATTATAAATAATTAATATAAATAATTAGTGAGAACCTGTTAATGGATGGGAAAAAGATGCATTCACATATTATAATATGTATTAATATATTATTAATGCATTATGTATTATGTATTATTAATGCATTATGTATTATATATTATTCGTGCATTATGTATTAATATATTATTAATGCATTATGTGTTAATATATTACTGCATTATGTGTTAATATATTATTAATGCATTATGTATTAATATATTAATTACATTTATATATAAATATAAATATGTATTATTTTTATATATTACTGTATTCATATATTAATATATGAATATATTACTATATTATACATTATAATATATGAATATATTACTATATTATATATTATAATATATGAATATATTACTATATTATATATTATAATATATGAATATATTACTATATTATATATTATAATATATGAATATATTACTATATTATATATTATAATATATGAATATATTACTATATTATATATTATAATATATGAATATATTACTATATTATATATTATAATATATGAATGTGTCTTTTTTTCCCATCCATTAACAGAGTCTGTCTCTCCAATTATTTAGGTCTTTTATAAATTTCAAAACTGTTAAATAATTTTTATCTGTAGGCATATAGAACTTGGGGTTAGGCATATTCCTGGGCAAGTTTTTTGTTTTGTTTTGTTTTGTTACTTTTTTCTAAAAGCTTTTTAAATGAACTATTATCAGTATACATAAACACTATTGATTTTTATTTATTGATCTCATCCAGCAACCTTACCAAAGTCTTATTAGTTCTAAAACCTCTCTAGATTTACCTGGGTATATTGTATGTGGACAATCCTCATCTTTAAATAAGAACAATTTTATTTATTTACCTTCAATTCTGGGGACTCTTAATCTCTTTTTCTTGTGTTTTTCCAAAACATTCAATTATAGCGGTGATTACAAGCAATTAAAGTTGGGAGCCCTGTCTTGCTTCTGATATTAATAGGATGCTCCAAAAATCTTATCATTAAATTTGTGTATGTTTTACATTCTTAATGATTTCATTTAATTAAAATAAGGCAGTTACCTTTATCTCTAGTTTGCTAAAAATTATAGCATATTGAATATTACGAAATGCTTGTTCTGCATCTATTGAAATGATCCGGGTTCTTTTTCTCTCTCTGGCCACAAACAGTGCTAAATGCTTTATTTTATTTTACTTTTTTATATACATAATTTGATGTTTATTTTAAATTACAAATTTATGGAAAAGTTGCATATACAGTACAAAGAACTTTTTTTTGGTCAGAACCATTTTAAATTAAATGATATGCAATCTATCCTGAATACTTTAGTATGATTTTTTTTTTTTTTTTTGAGACGGAGTCTTGCTCTGTCACCCCAGGCTGGAGTGCAATGGTGTGATCTTGGCTCACTGCAACCTCCGCCTCCCGGGTTCAAGCGATTCTCCTGCCTCAGCCTCCCGAGTAGCTGGGATTACAGACACATGCCACCACGCCCAGCTAATTTTTTGTATTTGTAGTAGAGATGGGGTTTCACGTGTTAGCCAAGATGGTCTTGATCTCTTGACCTCGTGATCCACCCACCTCAGCCTCCCAAAGTGCTGGGATTACAGGCGTGAGTCACTGTGCCCAGCCTTTAGTATGTATTTTCTACAAATAAGATGATATGCTTTGGCTGTGTCCCCACCCAAATCTCACCTTGAATTGTAATAATCCCCAAGTGTTAAGGGCAGAGCCAGGTGGAGATAAGTGAATCATGGGAGCGGGTTTTTCCCAGGCCATTCACATGATAGTGTTAGTGAATAAATCTCACGAAATCTGATGGTTTTATAAAGAGGAGTTCCCCCAAAATCTCTCTTGCCTGCTGCCATGTAAAACATGACTTTGCTCCCCCTTACCTTCTTCCGTGATTGTGAGGCCTCCCCAGCCATGTGGAATTGTGAGTCCATTAAACCTCTTTTTCTTTATAAATTACCCAGTCTTGCGTATGTCTTTATTAGCAGTGTGAGAACTGACTAATACACAAGGGCATTCTCTCACACTATAACAATATAAACGTCAAAATCTGGAAATTTTGTTCTACTACTACCGTCTATTCCTCAAACCACTGAGGTTTCACTTGTTATACTAATAATGT
This sequence comes from Pongo pygmaeus, assembly GCF_028885625.2. Taxonomy (NCBI): domain Eukaryota; kingdom Metazoa; phylum Chordata; class Mammalia; order Primates; family Hominidae; genus Pongo; species Pongo pygmaeus. Next base: position 58,059,071 of record NC_072387.2, read on the forward strand.
GTGTGTGTGTGTGTGTGTGTGTGTGTGTACTTTTTTTCTGAGACAAGGTCTCACTCTGTTGCCCAGGGCTGGAGTGCAGTGGCACCATCATGCCTCACTGCAACTTTGACCTCCTGGGCTCAAGTGATTCTCCCACCTCAGCCTCCAGAGTAGCTGGGACTATAGGCATGTGCCACTGTGCCCAGCTAATGTTTTGTACTTTGTAGAGATGGGGTTTTGCCATGTTGCCCAGGTTGGTATCCAACCCCTGGGCTCAAGCAATCCTCCCACCTCAGCCTCCCAAATGCTGGGATTACAGGTGTGAGCCACCATACCTGGCCTAATAACATTTTTTATAACAAAAGATTTTAGTTCATTGGTTGCATTTGGTTTTCATGTCTTAAGTTTTTTCATTTTATTCTGTTATTAATGTGTGTTGTACTTATATATCTTTTCTGCTGTGAAACCATTCTTAGATTAACACCATTTAATGGTGATGTTTTATTTTTACTTATTTATTTGAGACAAGGTCTCCCTAGGCTGGAATGGAGTGGCATAATCATAGCTCACTGCAGCCTTGAATTCCTGGGCTTAAGCAATTCTCCCACCTCAGCTTGGACTACGGGCACGTACCACCATACCCAGCTAATTTTTTATTTATCTTTTTGTAGAAATGGGGGTCCCACTATGTTGCCCAGGCTCATCTTGAACTCCCGGCCTCAAGTGATTCTCCTGTCTCAGCCTCCCAAAGTGTTGGGATTACAGGCGTGAGCTACCGCTTCCAGCCCAACCATGATGTTTTTATTCTAATATACTGTTGATGTTGATTTGCTACTATTTTTTAGTTAACTTTATTGGCATAATTTACATAAAATCAAATGTAGCCATTTTAAGTGTCCAATTCAGAAAGTTTTGATACATGTTGAGACCCATGTAACCACTACCACCATCAAGATATAAACATTTCCATTACCCCAAAGGGTTTCCTCAACGCTCTGTGCAATCAATTCCTTCCTACCCCAAGTCCCTATAGATTTGTCTTATCTTTTCTCAGATTTTATATGAAAGGAATCCTATAGTTGTCCTCCTTTGTGTCACTTCCTTTGCTCAGCATACTGTTTTAGATGCATCCATGTTGCATGTATCTGTATCTTGTTCGTTTATCATTCTTCACAGTACTTAATTGGTATGCATGTATCACAATTTGCTTATTAATTCATCTGTTGGTAGACATGTGTTATTTCCAGTTTGGAGCTCTTATGATAAAAATCAGCTATGAGCATCTGTATATGAGTCTTTGTGTCTTTATTTAGGTCTTTCATAATTTCAAAATTGTTCAATAGCTTTTTTTTTTTTTTTTTTTTTTCTGAGACAGAGTTTTGCTTTTGTTGCCCAGGCTGGAGTGCGATGGCACCATCTCGGCTCACTGCACCCTCCACCTCACAGGTTCAAGCAGTTCTCCTGCCTCAGCCTCCCGAGTAGCTGGGATTACAGGCACCTGCCACCATGTCCAGCTAATTTTTTGTATTTTTAGTAGAGATGGGGTTTCACCATGTTGGCCTGACTGGTCTCGAACTCCTCACCTCAGGTGATCCACCTGCCTTGGTCTCCCAAAGTGCTGGGATTACAGGCGTGAGCCACCGCACCCAGCTATTCAGTAATTTTTATCTGTAGCTATTCAGTAATTTTTATCTGTAGAGGTATAGAACTTGGGGTTAGGCATATTCTGGGCTTGTTTTTTGTTTTGTTTTGTTACTTTTTTCTAAAACCTTTTTAAATGAGCTATTATCAGTATATATGAACACTATTGATTTTTATTTATTGATCTCATCCAGCAACCTTACCAAAGTCTTATTAGTTCTAAAAAGTCTCTAGATTTACCTGGATATATTGTATGTGGACAATCCTCATCTTTAAATAAGGACAATTTTATTTATTTACCTTTAATTTGGGGCACTCAATCTCCTTTTCTTGTTTGGTTATGTTTGTCTTGGGTAAATAGCTAGAAGTAGAATTACTGAGTCATAAAGTTAGTGTATGTTTAACTTTAAAAGTGATTGCATTATTTTACATTTCTACCAATAATATGTAAGAATTTCATTTGCTCCACATCCTCATCAACACTGGGTCTTGTTATTTTAGGCAGTCTAGTAAATATATATTGCATCTCACTATGGCTTTAATATGCCTAAGGGTTAATGATATTGAGCATCTTCTCATGTGCTCATTTGCCATTCATAAACCTTCTTTCATGAAGTGTCTATTCAAATTTTGTGCCCACTTTTAATTGAATTGTCTTATTATTGAGTTGTAAGTATTTTCTAAAATCTGGATACAAGTCTTTTGTCAGAGATATGTATTGTGAATATTTTCTCCCAGTCTCTGGCTTGCCTCTTTGTTTTCTTAGCAATGTCTTTCAAAGACAATTTTTATTTTGATGGAATCCAACTTACTTTTTCTTTATGCTTTCTGATTTTTATAAGAAATCTTCACCTATGCCAATGTCACCAAAATTAACTCTTATGTTTCTCATGCCCTTTTGTTATTTGAGTGTAATATGTGAAACATTGATCTTCAATTCAGATTTGGATTCTTCTGGTTTCAAGTAGCACATAGAGACTTGAGCCAGCCTAAACATAAAAGAGGGTTTATGATAAGGTTTTGGGGGCATTTCATGTTTCCTAAAGGCAGGCATGCAGGTGGGTGTAAGAAACAGCTAGAAAGCCATTGGGAACCTAGAATGTCCTCTTTCTAGCCCTTGTTTTTCTTTCTTTGCAGACTGACTTGCTCTAACCACATGGCTTCAGCTATTGCTCAAAGCCCATTCCACACTTTTAGGACAGGGGATCAGATTGACCCAGCTTGGCATCAGGGTTCCACCCAGGTCAGTGAGTTATTAGAGGTCAGGATTACAAAGTATAAAACATGCCTGGAAACCAGGGTCATTCCCAGAGAAATGGGATGACTTATGGTCCGCTCATCCACCCCCAAAGGTTGCCACTGTTTTACCCCCAGTCCGTTTCCCACTCCTGGTTTGATTTTCCACTTTTGGTATGATTTTCTGACATGTAGCTTTCAATATTACTTTGTGCATACTCTGGATTTTTTTTTTTCCAATCTGCAGCTGTATTCTTCAGGACTTGTGGAATGTGAGGATCATGATCCGCTTAATCCTGATAGAAGTTTTGATGTGGAATCAGTAAAGAAAGAAATCCAGAGAGGAAGGAAGTTGGTAAGTGTAAATTATGTTATTTCTTATACTGGATGAACCCTCAAGGGATGCATTCCAAAGGAAGTCTATTTGACTGATACACCAGGGATAGAGAAGCATCTTGGAGAGCTGGAAGAAGTAGGAACTGTATTGGAAACCTCAATTCAACTTAACATTTAATTTTGTGTGTGTGTGTGTGTGACGGAGTTTTGCTCTTGTTGCCCAGGCTAGAGTGCAGTGACGTGGTCTCAGCTCATTGCAACCTCCGCCTCCTGGCTTCAAGCGATTCTCCTGCCTCAGCCTCCCGAGTAGCTGGGATTACAGGCATGGGCCACCATGCTCGGCAAATTTTTGTATTTTTAGTAGAGACAGGGTTTCACCATGTTGGCCAGGCTGGTCGCGAACTCCTGACCTCAGGTGATCTGCCCGCCTTGGCTTCCCAAAGTGCTGGGATTACAGGCGTGAGCCACCACGCCCGGCCAACATTTAATATTTTAAAATAAACTACCATATACTTCACCAGTAAAGTGATCTGAGTTAGAACGCTTTTGCTGTAAGTAGAAGAAAGCTCAAGTCAAACAGACTTTTACAAAGAGGATACTTACTTTTTCACTTGATCAGAGAAAACACCTGCTTTCCAAGTTGGTTGATTGAGTGGCTTGATAATGTCATCAGGGGCCCAGGTTCTTCCTCTCTGGCCTCCTGTTCCCAACATCAGCTGGTCCCCTTGTGGTCATAGGGTGGCTACAGGCAGCAACTGAAGCATCAGGCTTTCTTGTTCATACCCAGTGAAAGAGAAAGGTCATCCCTACACATGGAATTAGCCCCCTTCTGAAAGTTTAATTAGGTTGCACCCCTCTTTCTGCACCAACTGCTGGGGGTGGCCATAACTAATCAGGGTCTACCCTAGGAGCTGGGGTCAGCTCCCCATGGGTCATAAGGGAGCTTATTCAGGGAGGAAGAAATGCTCAGAAGTCATTCCACTGGGCTTATTGCAGCGACTTCCTCTCAAGGACCCTTCACATCTTAGCAAGCAGGACAGCAAGTGTGAGCACCTCACACTCTGACTACAACCACAGGGTTAATAACCGGGGACAAACATATAGTTAGTCTTTGCAAGGCATCGGCATCAGCAGCATCCTGTGGTAGGTGTGTTACATACATTGCTCTAGGTAACCTCCCAGCTATAGGTAAAATGATGCCCATTTTAATCGAAGAAATGGAAAGTTCAGGGTGAAAGGCAACAGTCCAGATGGAATTCTGCAAATTATGCTGTCTTAGGCAGTGTACACAATACTGTAGTAGGTCCTGAAGCAAGCCATAAAAATGGACTGTGTGTGGCCCGGGCATGGTGTGGCATGCCTCTAATCCCAGCACTTTGGGAAGCCAAGGCAGTTGAGGACTGCTTGAGCCCAGGAATTTGAGACCAACCTGGGCAACATAGTGGGACCCTGTCTTTACCAAAAAAGAAAAAAAATTAGCCCGACACAGTGGCATATACCTGTAGTCCCAGCTACTTGGGAGGCTGAGGTAGGAGGATTGGGTGAGCCTGGAAAGTCGAGGCTGCAGTGAGCTGTGATCACACCACTGTACTCCAGCCTGGGCAACAGAGTGAGACTCTGTCTCAAATTAAAAAAAAAAAAAAAAAAATAGAGTATGTGGATCCTGCTCTCAATGTCTATGCTATTACTAATTAATACTTGGCAAGACTGGCTGCTGACATCATTAGTGCTGACAATGCCACATCCCTAGGATTTTGGGTGTGATGAGACGGGTGAACTGATTAGAAAGTAGCAGACAGACCTCAACTGGAATATTTTTGTTGCTCTTCACTAATTGGATTTGAGTGGGGAGACACAGAGTTAAAGAAATCTCTGTGAAATTCTAGTAGCCATCCAGTTATGAAGAGACCCAGGCTGAGAAATGAGGGCAGTTGATTGGAGGCATAATATTTGGGGGAAAGCAGGTACCTGAGGGTTTCTGCGGACCTTGGGATGCAGACTTCCCTACTGGGAAGGCTTTGGGATGGGTTGGAAGTGGAGGATAAAGGAGAGAAGAGAGGAAAGTCACCTGAGGTAATAGTTACCCTCTCACAGCATTTATGGAACCCTTGGACTATGTGGGCAGATACATGGCACACACCCGTGGTGGGGACAGGCCAGTGCTGTGGTAGTTTCAGTACAGCTGGGCAAGTACCTTGAGGGTGAGCAGCAGGGGCCCTCAGCTAGCAGGCTCCGCCCTAGGATTCAGACTACCAATCTGACAGAGCCACATGGACATCCAATAGCATTTCAGAGTAAAGTGGCCAAAAAAGTACAGTTCCATCTCCTATACACACACACACACACACACACACACACACACATTCCCCATCTAAATCTGCTCATAAAAACAGCACCATCATTATCCATTTGCCCAAGCCAGAAGTCTAAGGACTCTCTTTTCCTCGTCAACCTCCCAGCCCAACACCAAGCCCGTGGGCACGAACTCCTAGATGCATCTTGCATTCATCCACCCACTTCTCTCAGCGTCAGTAATCCACCATAGTGAAGTCACCCATCTTGTTCTCTACAGCGAGTACTGACACTCGCCCCACTGTCTCTCCTGCCATCCCTACCCCAGCCCATAGTTCTCCACCCAGCAGCAGCCCAGCAGCCTGAGTGATCTTTCAATAATGTTCATCAGTTCATGTTCCCCATGCACAAAGATAAAACCCAACTCCTTACTCTGGTGTGTAAGTCCCACATGATCCAGCCCTTACTTACCCCTTTGATCATCCTGAGACTTCCCCGTGCCCACTTCGCTGCTCCAACAGCACTGGTCATCTGTCTTGTCCTTGCTGTAGCTTGCCAATGGGGAAGCTCATTCTTGTGGCCAAGACCCAAGGCGCTCTGCTTAGAATGTCTTTCCTCCTCCTTTTTGCATCTGGGAGCTCTTACTATTATTCAGATCTCAGCTTCCATATCACCTCCTTAGAGTTGACCCATTTTACTAACTGCCTAATCTGAAGTAGGGACCCAGTGACACTCTGTCACTTCACCCTATTTTAATTCGATATGTGTATGTAACTGTGAGATGTTTTAAACTTTGCTTTATTTGATCATTGTACCTTGTCTCCAATAGAATGTAAGCTTCATGTGGACAGGCATCTTTTCTGCTTTGTCCACTACTGTTTTCCCTTATCCTAAAACCGTGCCTGCCACATCATAGCTACTGCATACTAAATAAATACTATATACTCATGTATTTTTAAATGAATAAATGTTTATTAGCCATTTGTATTTTTTCTTCTGTAATTTGCCAGTTACCATTTTTCCGCAGGTTATCAGAATCTTAAAACTTTATCTAGTATGCTACAAACATTTTTCTTTCAATCTTTTCCTTGTCTTTTAAATATTTTGAATGCCCTCACTATAAAATGGAAGTTTAAAATTTTTGTATAGTAGGTTCTGTCAGTTTTTTTTTTGTTTTTGAAACAGATTCTCCCTCTGTCGCCCAGGCTGGAGTGCAGTGGTGCAATCACAGCTCACCGCACCCTTGATTTCCTGGGCCCAAGCCATCTTCTGGCTTCAGCCTCCCAAATAGCTGGGACTACAGGAGTGTGCCACTATGCCCAGCTGATTTTTAAAGTTTTTTGTAGAGATGAGGTCTCACTGTGTCTCGAACTGTGTAGAGATGAGGTCACAGGTCTCGAACTCCTGGGCTCAAGCAATCCTCCTGCCTCAGCCTCCCAAAGTACTAGGATTACAGGCATGGGCCACCATGCCCAGCCTGTCAGTTTTCATTTGTGGCTTCTGGGTTTTCTTGCTGCCTTAGACAGCCTTCCTTGCCTCCATACTGTGCTTTTTTCTTTCTCCTGTATTTCCTAATCTTTAAGAGTTTTTTGTTTAACATTATTATCTAGTTAGAGCTTTAATCCATGTACAACTTATTCAGGAGTATATTGTGAGGTAGGGATCTAACTTTATTTTTTTCCTATATACATAGCCAGTTACCCTCCTCCCAAATTAAATGATCGTTCTTGTATGCTCTGATTTGAATTTCCACCTTTATCATAACCTTATTTCTTGCCTATATTTGAATTTCCTTTAACTGTTTCTATGCTTGCTGGTGCCGACCCTGGGCTATGGTGTGAGTGACCTCCTGTTCTGCAAGGTGATTTCACTGTGCCCCCACGTCATTCAGCCAGAGTATCATGCTGATCAGCCTTGGTCCTGGCTGGATTCCCCTAAACCAGTTAGGCTGCTGTGGCCACACACTGCCTAGCCATCATGACACCACTCTCACATATAAAATGCCAGATAGGTAAATACAAGCCAGGAATCAAATAAATTGAACCAAGAAAAAACTGTTAATAGAGTTGTAGAATTTTTTAAAATTTTTGGCCCTACTACCTAGATTCCCTTACTTTATCTCACATTATCCTCAATAGCAACTCTCTAATACAGATATTCTCACCCACAGCAGGGTCTGAGTCCGAAAGAGAAATCACACCACTCTCAGTGGCACAGCCAGCGGCCGCTCTCGCCTGTCTCAAAGGGCCCCCTAGTGGGGCCCCTTGCCTGGAGCTGGACAGGTTTGCCCACTCTGCTTTTTAGAAAATTCTTTTTAAAAGAGAGAGATTTTTTTTTGAAACAAAAAGCATTTTCTGCTTTTAATCAGATCATTACAAAATTGTCCAAGCATTCCGGCTAGCTGAGGTTTCGCTGAAATTCCCAAATGAGCAGCCAAATATAAGTACTGTACCCTAATGTTTATAACAGGATGGAATCTTGCTGATGATGCCCAGGATAAAATGCAGGGTTTCTGGAACTTAAATAACATTTAATGATGTATTTGAATTTTAACAAATAACAATAAACAGGTACTTATTCAGTAAAATCTATTCTTCTGTAGAAATGCAAATTTTGTCATAAAAGAGGAGCCACCGTGGGATGTGATTTAAAAAACTGTAACAAGAATTACCACTTTTTCTGCGCCAAGAAGGATGACGCAGTTCCACAGTCTGATGGAGTTCGAGGAATTTATAAGTATTTAATAAAACATTTTTAAAACCACATTTGGGGGATTGGGATAAGGAATGGTTGGATTAAGACAAGGAGACTTTGAAGACTAATTTTATGTAAATGGTTTTCAAATGAGAACACAGCCAGTTTGGGGGATGCACAGGGGTTATGTGAATTTTGAATTTCACTGAAATATATATATATATATTATTTTAGTCACAATATCTTGAATAATGAGATCAATGTTAGGACAGCATGATTTTTTTAAATATGATTTTTGTGAGCTATGTTACGTTCTTAAGATGGATTTTTTAAAATTCCATTCAGAGGCTGATGTTTTTCCTGCCAGTGCGCATATATTCCCAATTTTCCCATAGTGTTCCAGGCACAATTTATTTATTTATTTAATAACCACCTGCTTTATGCCAGGCATAATTCTAAGTGCTTTACAAATGTTAACTCATTTAATCCTCATAATAGTCAACTGAGGTAGATACTATTATCTCCATTTTCCAGAGGAGGAAACTGGGGCCTTGAGACACTCAGTGACTTGTCCCCAGGTTACACAGCTGGTCAGTGGCAGAGCTGGGCTGCAGGACTTCCAAGTCCTTGCTCTTTGCCACCTTGTTGTCTTCAGGTATGGGGGCTGTATATTCTAAAACAAGAGGGCAAGCCTACCATTGAAAGAAGCTTGCTAAATAATTTTAAATCTGATTTCGAGCAAGTTCCATAAGTATTTTGTTGCTAATCAGACATGAAACGTGTAAATATGTAAATTTCGTACTGCACTTCTTTTTATATTTGATTCACTAAGAAACTCACAGGTGGTTATAGTCTGAGTTTCATTTTTATTATTTACCTTCTCAAAGAGCTCGTTCTAGTATGACCTTTACAATGACCTTAAACACAAGATCAAATGAAAAGGAATGTCCCTGCTATAGCTTAAAGTTTGAAAAAATATACTGATCACACCCATTAGAAGAACTAACAAATAGGGACTCAATAAAATAGTCTTCTTGCATTGTTTTATCAAGGAACAGGTGAATTTTTATGCATTTTTAAACTGAATTTAAACCTTCATGCCTATCATACATGAGGCACCTTGCTAGGTGCTACGAGATACAAAGAAGAATAAAATATAGATTGAACCTCAGAGAAGTTATCACCTGGTGGGAAGGCCAGAAGAAGGGTCAATGCAAACAGAAGCACATGGGATAACGAGAGCAGGAGGGGTTACATGAAAGGAGCTTGGCCTTGAGTTGAGAATTGTTGACACTGCGGAATGGATGGGGACATGGGGGTTCATCCTGATATTTTCAACACTGTTTTATATGTTTGAAAAAATTTAAGTACTTGGGAAGTGAAAGTGCTCAGAGATACCAGAATCAAAGTGGGAGGAGATTAAGTTTGTTTGGGTGTTGCTGGGAAGACTGCATGGAAGAGGTGGGAACTGGTATAAGATGGGAAGAAACAGCATTCCCCTAGGCGAGGCCACTGCTTCCTGAGAGTCAGCGCCATCTGGAGAGGAAGGGGGATGAAGCTGGGTGCCAAGGAGGAGGAAAGGTTAGAAAGTGGCCGAGCAGCTCTATAAAACGATTCATTTCATTTCTTTTTTTTTTTTTTTTTTTAAGACGGAGTCTTGCTCTGTGGCCCAGGCTGGACTGCAATGGTGCGATCTCAGCTCACTGCAACCTCCAGCCTCCTGGGTTCAAGCGATTCTTCTGCCTCAGCCTCCCAAGTAGCTGGGACTACAGGCACGCGCCACCATGCCCAGCTAATTTTTGTATTTTTAGTAGAGACGGGGTTTCACCATGTTGGCCAGGAGGGTCTCCATCTCTTGACCTCGTGATCTGCCCGCTTCAGCCTCCCAAAGTACTGGGATTACAGGCATGAGTCACCGCACCCGGCCTCACTTCATTTCTTCATCATAGCCTGCTATGCTGCTGCTTTCTCTTGGAAGATACTAATCAGTTCTAGGCCCTTTGTTGGTCAAATCTAAGATCTGGGGCAAATACCTGTTTTCATTGAAAGGTAAATTAATGCTTGCAATTTTGTGCTATTTATTGTTGAAAACCAGCAGAATCTTGTACAGTCAGAAATCTGCATGTCTTAGATTGTGGATCTTTAGGTATCTTTATACAGTAAAATCTCACTGACCACTGTATCTGAACTAGTATTGTTCATAATACTTCATCAGTACTCATTCCTTGAAAGAACATAATCATCTTCCTAAGTCCCTGAGGGCATAAAAGACATCTAACTGAGCCTCCATCTGCACTCAGTGTGGGTCACTAATTTTACACAGGGCTTCAAAAAAAAAAACTTTAGTGTGACGCCATCATGAAAAGTAGGTTGGTACGTTTTTAATCACAAAAATAGACATAATATTTGAAAACTGTAAATAAAAATATTTTACAATTCTTTGAAATTAAATATTTCAGACTGCTTTGCCAACAACATGCTCAATTCCCGATCATCGCTCAAAGTGGTAAGTTTCTAAAATTTAGCACTGTGGGTTTTAAAGAAAAGTAAACATTTAAGTAACATAAGGAATAGTCTAATTTTCTAGCCTCATTGAATTAAAATACAAATGTTTGAGTTAAAATTTTACACATCTAGAAAATTGACAGCTTCTTTGTGTATTATGTGATATAATTGACTACTTTTTTCTTCTTTATGAAGAAGACCTATTCTCTTTGAACCATTCCCTGGTATCTTTCATTCTCCCTACACTCACAGAACCAAACTAAGACATGGGAAAAAGCCTCGACTTTTGGGACTGCTTCTCTTCCATAAGAATTTTCAGTAGATAAAATTTTAAAAGTGCTGCACCTTCCCTGAGTGAAAATTCCCTAAGGATGCATGGTTAGCATTTCAGTTCTAATTAAGGCAGACTGGATCCTGGCTAACTGGAGTTATGGGGTATACTTTTATTCATGAGTGGAACAACAGTGTGTTAGCAGCACTAAATCTGCAATGTTCACTGTGAACTGGAGTCAGGACCTCGTTGAAGACTTAGTTCTGCATCATGCCAACTGCATTTTATGGTGATAACATTCTCCAAATAGCACCTCTACCATCATTTTTCAGTCATTACCCTTTTAACTCAGCAGGAAATGCTATTACAAATACTGCTTTAAATCAGTGTTTATAGACAGGGAAAAGCACCAGCAATACACACTTAACCAAATCCTTGCAAATGTCATCTATTAAATAATCTTCATCTTTATTAGTCTGTTTTACTTTGAATATCTTCTCTTATGAGTGAAATTGAGTGCATTCCCATCTTTTCACCAATTATATTTTTTTCTATGACCCAATTTGTTCATTTTTCTATTCAATGAACCCTCTCCCCAGAGAGTTCCCCATGTGCCCATTTTTCTACTCAATTATTTACCTGTTTTGCATTAAACTTATCTTTTTTAAAAATTAACCCTTTATCATAAGTGCTGCAAACACTTAGTCGAAGTTTGCCATATCTTTTGACTGTGTAAAAACTTTTGGCATATGAGTTGTATATTTCATGTAGTTAAACAGTAATCTTTTCCTTTATGGATTCCAATTTTTAAATGGTTTATATTTTTAGCTAAATTTTCAGGAGTGAAAAGAAAAAGAGGAAGGAAGAAATCCCTCTCAGGCAATCATGTACAGGTAATTTGACTTAGTTTTTATAGCTTTGCATTTCTTCATACAGAGTCCTTATTTAAACCAGTCTGAATGTCAGGTGAAAGGTACTTTCCAAATCATCCGAACAGAGAGCCTTTGTAGAACATTCTTCATTTGTGTTCTCAGCTAAGGCTGCTCCTGAGGCTGCCTTTTTAGGAAGAATCCCATAGTCGGGAAGCTCTTAGATAATTCCTAGATGGTAGAATCATCATGAGATGAGCATGAAAATGAAGCTGGAAGTACCAAGCACATAACCTTCAGGAGGTGACATTCTCCGAGCTCCTATAAATTCCCTGGCACCAAACTAGTGAGAGCATCTGACCCCACAGGTGCTTACAGGTAAAACGGGCAGACGGTGCAGTCAAACATCCTTATGGAGCCAAGTATTTCCCAGCTGCATGACCCACACCTGACCAAATCTGTAGCTCTTATAAACTTCTGGATTATTATGTATAAAATGTATGAAAATATTTTGGGGATTTGAGTTTTTACACATCAGCATGTATAAGCTAAATTCATATGAGCCGGCAACCTTCACCTCCTCCTGTTTATACAAGGGGTGCTTGTCAAACACCTCTTAATGTTTTATAATACAAAACAAAAATATATTTGATGTTTACATCTAAATACGAATATGGGGCTTTTTTTTTTTTTTTTTTTTTGAGACAGTCTCTCTCTGTCGCCCAGGCTGGAGTGCTATGGTGTGATCTAAGCTCACTGCAACTCTGCCTCCTGGATTCAAGTGATTCTCCTGCCCCAGCCTCCTGAGTAGCTGGGATTACAGGTGCGCACCAACACGCCTGGCTAATTTTTGTATTTTTAGTAGCAACAAGGTTTCACCCTGTTGTCCAGGCTGGTCTCGAACTCCTGACCTTGTGATCTGCCCATCTTGTCCTCCCAAAGTGCCGAGATTACAGGCTTGAGCCACCGCGCCCAGCCAGGGCATGATTTTTACTGTAGGCGTATCATTTAGTTATGCACAGCAAAAGACTGGTTTTCATTTTATGCAATATTAAAATCAATGTAATGCAATCTTGATTTTCTCTCCTTCTAGCCACCTGAAACAATGAAATGTAATACATTCGTAAGACAAGTGAAAGAAGAGCATGGCAGACACACAGGTTTGCGCTAAGTGTTGTCTGTAACAAATATGGCCTACAATACTTATAAGAATGTCAACCCACCTGTTTCAAACTTGGTATCCCGCCTAAATCTTTATTCTTCTAGGCCTGTGGTAATTAATTAGTATAAATCTTTATCATAACTATCCATTGTATTGTAATCCCAGCATATCAAGATAACTTAGGTTGGAATGGTCCATTGCCTTCAGTATTAAGAAAAGATAGACTTCTATTAATAAAGACACAGACAGGCTTGCCTGAGCTCAGAATCCAGCAATGTGTCACCCCTCACACTGTGACCCCTGTAACTGTAGTTCTCTGTTCTTTAAAGAAATAGACATTCCACTAACAACACATACAAACTGTGACAAGAAGTGACAGGGACTGTTATGTCAAAGACTTAAGGGTAATTTTTTTAAATCCTCTTAATTCAACTACATATCGGGTACAGTGTACACTGCTCAGGTGACAGGTGCACCAACATCTCAGAAATCACCACTGAAGAACTTATCCATGTAACCTGAAACCACCTGTTCCCCAAAAGGTATTGAAATTTAAAAAATTACAGTTTTATATGTTTAAAAAAGCCTCTTAATTCATATAGTTATTGTAAGCAGAGAAATTTTCATTTTTACTTTTTCTAACATTTTATTCATTGTTTCAGCTGGACAAAAAAATGAGGTATGATGAAATTATAATTAATAGAAAGGGTGAAGGTGCTGTATTATTTTACTAAGTATGCGTATCCACCACTAGGCAAGGTCTGAAGAAATAAGCATAAAGTAATTTATGATTAGCTGCCCTAAGACTATTTCCTTCTTAAATGTTTGTCTTATTCTTAGATGCAACTGTGAAAGTTCCTTTTCTTAAGAAATGCAAGGAAGCAGGACTTCTTAATTACTTACTTGAAGAAATATTAGACAAAGTTCATTCAATTCCAGAAAAACTCATGGATGAGACTACTTCAGAATCAGGTACTGATGAATAGCAATATTTCTAAGTATAGAGACTTCTCCCAGACCTAGATTTAAAACAAAACAAACCCAAGAAAAAAAAAGGCCCATTTTCTTCCTATACTGCTTTTTTCTTCTCCTTTACCTCATTCTTTTTTTTTTTAAGACGGAGTTTCGCCCTTGTTGCCCAGGCTAGAGTGCAGTGGTGCAATCTTGGCTCACTGCAGCCTCTGCCTCCCGGGTTCAAGCGATTCTCCTGTCTCAGCCTCCTGAGTAGCTGGGATTACAGGCACACACCATTACACCCGGCTAATTTTCTGTATTTTTAGTAGAGACAAGGTTTCACCATGTTGGCCAGGCTGGTCTTGAACTCCTGACCTCAGGTGATCCGTCCACCTCGGCCTCCCAAAGTGCTTGGATTACAGGCATGAGCCACTGTGCCTGGCCCTTTACCTCATTCTTTAATAAAATAATTGTACCAGCTCTACTATCCTTCATAAATCAACAGGATGTGGGTAATTTACAAACTCAGTAATTTAGTCAAAAGTAACCTCATGCCCTGAGAGTTGTGGTACATTTTCCAGAGGTGTCTAACAGGTTGGCCACTAAGAGAATGTGCCATTCAGAGATTGATTCGGTCACATATGCTCCCCTGCCACCGCCCTGCATTCCTGTTGCTAAGATCTGAGAACAGTGTTATGTTACAGTTTTGATTTGACTCAAATTCTATTCCTTAATAAGCCAAGTGTCCTTTTCTAAATAATGTTAACTCAAACTTTAAAGTATAGAAGGAATTTTAATGTTTTGATTGATGTTTGGTTTAAAGATGTACTTTGTTAAAGAAGTTTCTTTCTTAAAGAGCTCTTTGGGAAGTCAAAGTTCCATTTGTATGTGCAGATATATAGCTACTTAGCTTTTTGTTTGTTTGTTTTGTTTTGAGGCAGAGTCTCGCTCTCTCTCCCAGGCTGAAGTGCAGTGGCATGATCTCAGCTCACTGCAACCTCTGCCTCCAGGGTTTAAGTGATTCTCTTGCCTCAGTCTCCGGAGTAGCTAGGATTACAGACATGTGCCACCATGCTCGGCTAATTTTTGTATTTTTAGTAGAGATGGAGTTTCACCATGTTGGCCAGGCTGGTCTTGAATTCCTGACCTCATGTGATCTGCCCGCCTTGGCCTCCCAAAGTGCGGGGATTACAGGTGTGAGTCACTGTGCCCAGCCTTACTTAGCTTTCTTATAACTTATATCCCATGAGTTTAAAACCTTTATTATAAATATAGTTATTTTACAAGGACAAGCTGGACAGCTTATATTGTGGGCAACAATATAAAAAATGTTTATTTGAATGGGATTATTTTCTGTAGGGCAAAACCAAAAAGTGAAATAAATAGTAAGCATTTCCAAAAGCTCATTTATTATACTATTTTATTCATTTATTTCCTCTAGACCAAGCACTTCCCAGTGTGCCTGAGAACCACCTGTAGGGCTTGTGAGGACACAGATAGCTGGGCCTATCCCACAGAGATTCTGATTCAGTACAAATACCAAGAATTGGGGGCCAGGCGCAGTGGCTCACGCCTGTAATCCCAGCATTTTGGGAGCTCGAGGTGAGTGGATCATCTGAGGTCAGCAGTTCGAGACCAGCCTGGCCAACATGGCAAAACCATGGCAAAACAAAAATTAGCCGGGCGTGGCGGTGCGTGCCTGCAATCCCAGCTACTTGGGAGGCTGAGACATGAGAATCGCTTGAACCCAGGAGGCAGAGTTTGCAGTGAGCCAAGATCGCACCACTGCACTCCAGTCTGGGCAACAGGGTCAGATTCTGTCTCAAAAAAAAAAAAAGAAAAGAAAAAAGAGAAATGCCAAGAATTACATTTCTGACAGCTTCCCTGTGCTGCTGCTGCTGCTGCTGCCGTCTAACATTAAAGTTCCATGGCACATGACTGCTCTCTTTCCTTTCCCGTTTTGGATTACATATATAAATGGAGGAGTTTCTGCCTATACAAACTGTTTAATATTGAAAATGTTTTTCTCCCTCCAGACTATGAAGAAATCGGGAGTGCACTTTTTGACTGCAGATTGTTCGAAGACACATTAGTAAATTTTCAAGCAGGTATATGAGTTATATAATATCTGAGCAGCATAGTTGAGAAATATTTATCACGATATTGAAACAATATACCATACAGGTGATACAAATATTTTAGAAGAATGTTCATTGTTTTCTTAAATGAGAAAAGCAATTACAAAAACAGTACGACCCCGCCGGCCCCCACACACACAGAGGAAAATATCTAGGTGCACGTGCACAGACAACAGCTGCACCTGGTGGAGACGGTAGTTGGTTGTAGATAGTTGGAATATAGTGATTTTTGTCTGTTCTTTTAGTGCTATATTTTCCAGATTTTCTATATACACACAAATACTTTTATAATGAGAAAAACTCATTAAAAAAGTAGAGACAACAAAAAATTGATTCAAACATTGGAGCATATTTTGGCCTGTGTGTGGCCCAGGCAGGAGCTGGTAAAGTTTCCTGTGGATTCTCTGCTCTCGGGTGGCGCGGCTGTGATAAACCGTCCCTCCGCTTGCCTCCCTCTCGCTTGGTGAGATGGGTCAAAATTTTAATTCTCCCGCTATTAATCCTCAAATCTAATTTAATTTCTTATCAGGGAGGGTTACGACTGATTTAAGGTTCAACAGAAAAAAAAAACAAACAAACAAAAAACAATGAGCAAGCAAGAATAACCAAGAAATGTTTGCAGTAGAAAATCTCATTTGGTTTGGAGGAGGGAGATTTAACCTTCCTATTAAATATCAACCATTTATTGAGTGAGTCCTCCTTTCAGCATTAAGATGCCCTCAAGACAGGCTACACCTCCACTTGTTTATGAGTCTGGTCTGACTTCTCTGTCAAGGCTGCCACACACGGCTGGGCAGGCCGTGCACAGAGTCATACAGCATTGGTGGATGGCTCCCCCTGAAGTTGCACAACAGAGTGCCCGCCACACTCTGCATTTCCACAGATGTATCTGTCTCTCCAGCATATGGTAGGAAGACAATAAGATTTCCCTGTGAAGAAATCATTAGTTCATATCCCTGTCTCAACATACACAACCTTTCTCATTTTGGCTTCTATATTATACATTTCTATTTGAATTTTTTACTACATTTATAACCAGCAGGAAAAATACTTTGAAAAATCTACCAAAAAGAGTGTCTGTCTTAATAGTCTTTTGAGGCTGTCTGCTAATATATAGCAGTATCCATATTTTTTTAAAGCAGCCTTAAAAATCTTTTTCTAAAAAGAGTTATTTTGTAGGGGACTTCCATGTGTGTTTTTCTTTCATGTAAGGGAACATGTCACACATCACTACTTGGGTAGATTAGGTGGGAGTACATATATCATAATGTAGTATGGCGGGGGTGCCACTAGTTAGAACTGCATGAGATTCAACTTAAAAGGCTTAAGTTGGGTTTCACTACCCCGGTTGATAAAAACTTGCTTAATTTAGCCTTACTCATATTTTAAGTTAACTATAGGTATGCAGTTATTCTGAATAAAGGTTGTATATGTGTGTGTTTTAACTGTTTGATTTTGAGGCTTTTAAAAATTACATTGCCATTGACTACTATTTGTTATTTATAAAGCCTAAGTATCTTCCTCCTAAGCTTTTCTAAGTTTCCACAATTAAAAGCCTTCCTGTTTCTAAATGAAACCAAAAGCTTTTATGTAACATTAAAAATTGGACGCATTTTTAGGAAGGATTTGTCCTTAACCTTGGTATTCTAGCCACATTCTCCAATTATCATCTCTCAATAAATGGATATAGTATAGCATGAAGGTTATACAGTCACTGTTTTCAAGTTCTCAAAGATATACAAAGGGACTTGTTCTGCTATAAATGTGCACAAAATCTTAAGGGTTTACTGAGCAGCTTTGTGTATGATAAATGTTAGAATTCTGTCCTGAATTAGAAGGAGGACGTGAAGGCATAAAGAAACCAGCTCCTGCCCATAAGGCTCTGGATCCTTTTCATCAGAGGCACGAGGATTGTGTATCTGTACCTGCAAGTGAAAGGGGCTAGAAATGGTACATTATTTCTAATAAAACTACTGAATAAGCTGAAATAATTTTATTTCTTCTTTTCATAGCAATAGAGAAAAAAATTCATGCTTCTCAACAAAGGTGGCAGCAGTTGAAGGAAGAGATTGAGCTACTTCAGGACTTAAAACAAACCTTGTGCTCTTTTCAAGAAAATAGAGATCTTATGTCAAGTTCTACATCAATATCATCCCTGTCTTATTAGGGATTACCATTTCCTAAGCCAAGAGTCATGTCAAATTGCAGTCAGGCTGAAAACCAGAGACCAGGCTGTGAAATCCACACATCTTTAGAACTAGTTGTCTCCTCTTGGCCTCGGCAGCTCTTCCTTGTTCCTACTGGTTGACATTTTGATCACTCTTTGCACACTCTTACTTGTGTTTTTTGCTCATTGTCACACTCCCAGCACCTAGTATGCTCAGTAAATGTTTGTGGAATAAGTGCATAAAATGTTCTTAACCTTTGATTCTACTTACAGCCCATGATACCTCTTAGATATAATAAATTTGGATTATACTACTTTACTTGTACCAAATTTGCCTGTTTTCGTGTCACAAAGTCTGCTTTTGAAAAATCTCTTTTCAGCCACAGTTACCACGTGGGGATTCATCATCTTCAAAACAAACACCTAAATTTTAAATTGGACTCTGAATAAGAAAATTACCGGGAGTATGCAAGAATGAAAAAAATATGACAGTTACATTTTTCTCAATCTAATAATATACGATTCTTGTTTTTATGCCCACACCATCACGTCTGACCCCTGAAAACTTCACATTCACAGTTCTCATTTTTTACCATGGTACTCTGATTTTCAATAATGCTATGTCTCAAAATGGGTTTTAACTGAGTCTCCAGCATGGTGTCTGACATGTACTAAATAAGTACTTGAAAAGTATTTGCAGGAGATGAAAAAGAACAGTCCATTCCAGTTGTAATGGCAGCCCTAGCCTAAGTTCTTATATCTTAGGGACAAAATCTAAACCAGTGGATTTCAAATCTGGCCGCACATCAGAATCATGTGGGGCACTTTAAAAACTACAGAAGTGAAGACCCCATCCAACACCCTCTGAATAGATTTCCACTAGTCTGGATGAGTATTGATTACTGTAGCTTCAGCTTCCTATCCTGATATTAAGTCTTAGCAAAGTTTTTGGTTGTTGTTTTGTTTTGTTTAAGACGGAGTCTCACTCTGTTGCCAGGCTGGAGTGCAGTGGCGTGATCTCGGCTCACTGCAACCTCTGCCTCCTAGGTTCAAGCAATTCTCCTGCCTCAGCCTCCCAAGTAGCTGGGACTACAGGCGTGCACCACCACGCCCAACTAATTTTTGTATTTTTAGTAGAGACGGGGTTTCACCATGTCGGCCAGGATGGTCTCAATCTCTTGACCTTGTGATCTGCCTGCCTCGGCCTCCCAAAGTGCTGGGATTACAGGCATGAGCCACCGCACCCAGCCATCTTAGCAAAGTTTATCTGACTAATCCTTCTGATGTCATGATCTTTATTTTAAAAAAAAACCTTTGTCCCCCACTTTACTTTCACGTTTAACCTGTGACTCACACAGCATGTAACTGTGCACCATGGAGCACCGTGTGTTTGGTGGCCATGAGGCTGGCTACTGGGCAAACTACTAAGGCGGACCCGAGTATGAACTTCAGCTATGTCACTACTGAAAAACTTGAATCCGATTATTTAATCTGAGAATGCTGCTGCCTACCTTATGGGACAAAATATGGACAGTAAATAAAATGTGAAGCAGAGAGCACAATGTCTGGCACTGTGGGAAATAAATGTTAAAACACATGCATGCACACACACACTCCCCTTGCTAACATTTCTGTCTTATTGTCTCCATTCTAACCAAACTTAATTATGATAAGTTCTGGAAGGCTCCTTAGCTCCCATCTCTAAGCCTCTGCTTGTGCCTCTTTTTGTTTTGGAGATGAGCTAAAAGGACACTTTATATTTTCCCCTACCCAACACAAGCGTTATCTTCAGAACAACTAACTGCTTGTCATGTTAACCCTATTACTGTATTGGTCCGTTCTCACACTGGTATGAAGAAATACCAGAGACTGGGTAATTTATCAAGGAAACAGGTTTAATGGACTCAGTTCCGCATGGCTGGCGAGGCCTCAAGAAACTTACAATTGTGGCGGAAGGGGAAGAGGCCCGTCTTACGTGGTGGCAGGTAAGCGAGAGCACGCAAAGCCCAGGGGGAACTGCCATTTATAAAACCATCAGATCTCATAAGAACTCCCTCACTAGCATAAGAACAGTATGGGGAAACCGCCCCCATAATCCAAGCACCTCCCAACAGGTCTCTCCCTCAACAACTGAGGATTACAATTCAAGATGAGTTGGGTGGGGACACAGAGCCAAACCACATCATCCTATTTGGTTTTCTCTCACTGACTGTTATGAAAAGCTCTTTATAAGTATCTCATTGTGTTGTTGATTCCTAAACCTATCTCCCTCTCTCCTAATAATTCATATGTTCTTTGAGGATAGGGAATATGCCTTTCCCTTCAAGTACCCCCAAAGGTATAGACACATTTTTCTACTGTG
This sequence comes from Pongo pygmaeus, assembly GCF_028885625.2. Classification (NCBI taxonomy): domain Eukaryota; kingdom Metazoa; phylum Chordata; class Mammalia; order Primates; family Hominidae; genus Pongo; species Pongo pygmaeus. Next base: position 58,079,677 of record NC_072387.2, read on the forward strand.
CCAGTTCAACTGTACTACCCTTCAGCAGGAATAAAATCCAAAGATTTCTATGATGTTTGTTTGTGTATAGTTGAGAATCAAGCAGTTGACATGTTCATGCTGGCACCTATTTTTAGCCTGATACCCATTAAGAATCACACCACTGATTTTTTTTATTGTGGTAAAATATATATATAACCTAAAATTTGCCATCCCAATCATTTTTAAATGTATGGTTCAATGGCATTAAACATTCATTTTTGTGCAACCATCACCACCATGCACCTAAAGCAGCAGTCCCCAACCTTTTTGGCACCAGGGACTCGTTTCGTGGAAGACAATTTTTCCACGGACCATGCGGATGGGGTGGTTGGTCGGGGGTAGGGAGGATGGTTTTGGGATGAAACTGATCCACCTCAGATCACCAGTCATTAGATTCTCATATGGAGCACACAACCTAGATCCCTTGCATACTCAGTTCACTATAGGGTTTGCACTCCTATGAGAATCTAATGTTCTAATGTTGCCACTGATCTGACAGGAGGCGGAACTCAGGCAGTAATGCTCACTCATCCGCCACTCACCTCCCGCTGTGCGACCTCTTCCTAACACGCCAGGGACCAATATGGGTCTGTGGCCCGAGGGTTGGGGACTCCTGACCTAAAGGACTCTTCATCTTGGAAAACTGAAACTCTGTATCCATTAAACAAGTTCCCCAATCTCCTCTTCCCTCAGACCCTAGCAATGACCATTCTACTATGTCTCTATGAATTTGACTAAGTATATCACACAAGTGGCATCACATAGTATTTGTCTGTGAGTGGCTTATTTCACCCAGCATAATATCCTCAAGTTCATCTCTGTGCACCATGTGTCAGAATTTCTTTCCTTTTTAAGGCTGCAGACTACTGATTTTGAGGGAAAAAAACAACTCTACGTGCCTGTTTTAATGTTACTTTATTAACATGTCATTCTAAATATTACATAAATACAGCTTACATACTAGAGTATCAAACATTGTTCCAGTAAGAAGTTCAAGAGTACATTTAGGGCTATCTTAAGAAATATGAATACTTTGGCTTCCATTACTATATTAGATGAAAAAATCAATTCAAATAAGAGTTGTCATATCCTGCTATGATTAACAAAAAACCAAGTAGAAAAATAAGAGAGTGTATTTAAAAAAAAATAAAGATAATCAAATGCTTTTTGAAAGACCTGTTCTCTTCACTGCCACACATACTCATACAAATGACTTAGTAATCTAATATGAGAAGTGGTCCTTCACTTATATTAGGAACTTGGTAAATATTTGTTGAATGAATGAACTATCTATGGATATGAATTTACTACTTTAATTTGTGCTTTTTTTGAAAAAAAGTTTTCAAGTAAGAGCAATAGTAAACATACTGAAGTTCAGATTTTGCTCAGATCATAAGCCTATAGAACAGTGATTGTTACAAACACCACCCATCACAGCACAAATCAATGTGCATTTCTGAACCTAGTAAGAAAAGTTCTATCATGTTGTAGAACGAATTCTAACCAAATAATTCACTGGGCTTCAATCACTTGTGATATGGTCAGGAAAAGGGGGCTGGGGCTCCTAGGCTTCTATCTATTTCAGCTATCAATGAATTCCTATCTTTGGGGCCTCACTCCCCTTCCCACCCCAATAGACACAAATTTAAAAACATTGCTAAAAACAGTAGTTGCATCATGTCTTCACCCACTTGTAATTTGGCTCTGAAAACGTATTCAGGCTCCAGGTTCAGAAGAGAGACTTTCCAAGCAGGAGACAAAATTCACTAAGGGAGCTCACTCAAATGGAAATGAGTTCATGAACCAGAGAGCAAAGCAAAACATTGCTCTTAAAGCAAGCTCAACGGACACACATGATTAAACTCACAGTTGAACACTCTTACATCCCAAAGTCACCTTCCATAACCAGTTCAAATAAACTACTGTCTTTTAATAGGATCTTTTCAGGAACACCATAATTTTGGTGCTTTTTCAAGGTGAAATTGTGCTAATTGTTATACCTAAGATGTTTAAAAACAGAGGAAAACCAAAAGTGAAAGATGATAAAGTTTCAAATAAGCCAATGTGTGATGGATTTGGCCTAAAGTAGATAAAGCAAATTCCATTAAGTCCTGTAAGAGGGTTGACTTGAAGAACCACTTCTTCCAGTCATATATAGTAGATATGATGATTCAGCAGTCATAATTTAGGAAGGCAAGAGTATACTATATATGTCATTATTTTCCTCTTAAGTTTGCATTTACAGAAGAAGGTGGGGGGGACAATTTAAACTTGAGTTCTCAAGTTCTACCTTAATGAAATAAAACACCATTGGATAAGTAGTGGAGATTCTAATTTATAAAATATTCACCTTCATCAAATTTCTTTCATTATCAACTTTTCACGGATACTTCTAAATTACTATTCTTTATGCACTTAAATCTTAAGAGATATCTTGACTAACCTAGAAAATTTACCTTTACATAATTATCGTTTCAACAGGTTTAACATACGTTAAACTTATTACTTTGATATATCTTGAAGTTAAAAACGTCATCAACGCAAGCACACAAACAAAAGTGTGAAACAATCTTAATTATTCCTTCACAGTAAGGCTACTAAACTAGCAACTAAAGCAGCACTTAACAATCCCCAGGTCAGCATCTTTAATTCACGATGGGGCCTCTCCATTCATCTCACAATTCCCCAACTATCACTGCTCCTGCTGTCAGAAGATTGTTGATATGTGGCCCAGGAGAGTTGCTGCCAACTTCCCCTTTCCAAGTTCAGAAGTTTCCTCTAATCAAAAATGAAAACAAGACCAAAAACGACTAAACTTTCACCCTTTTACATGTTCCAGCCCAAATTTAAGAAAGGTCACATTTAAAATACACTTATCTGGAAACAAGAGTTGTTTAAAATGGGCTCAAGAAAAGCCATACACCCTTGATATGTTCCTACACAGACAACTGTGTCCCAGATGTGGAAAAAAACAACCTGATGGTCTTTTACCTGCAGAATTACATCACCCGTAGAGCGCAAACTCGACACATCCTCAACAGTGCCCCAGAGCACTCACACAGAACCCAGCAGCCTCGCGCTTCAGTTCTTAAAGGCTCCACATTTACTGGCTTTAGCAATGAATTCCTTTAGCAGAGGGCCATCCATTTGCCAAAATGCTGCAGTCTGTGTAACTTCTGTCAAATGATTGATGCAAAACTTAAAGCAGAATTCTTCTAAATCCTGGACACACACGACAAAAATAAAAACAAAAATGGCTTTTTTAGGCAACTTTGATTGAATTACTTCTCTCTAAGCCCTTCACCCCAAATCTCTCCTCCTCCCCCAGAAAAGATATTTGAGAGGCCAGATACCTAAAACTAGGCAAAAAGGTGACCACAGGTAGGTGTGAGAAAAACACATACTATTTATTTAACGCAGTAAAAGCAATGGTCCCCTAACTCAAAGTGTGACTCTTCAAAACACACACACATGCGCGCGCACACACACACACGCAAGATCTACAAGGGAAAGAATTTCCTGCACGATTATCACATAATCTAGTTATGCTCAAAGACGTTGTAAAAGGCAGAATGCCACTTTAGTCCGCAGAATGTGTTTTGTCATGTTCAAGACATCAGAGAAAAGAATTAAGATGTGGGTTAGTTTAAGAAACAGAAAGGTAATGAAGAGATATGGTCAACCTAAGGTGGCACATTAAAAAGAAAATCCCAGCTGGGCACGGTGGCTCACGCCTGCAATCTCACCACTTTGGGAGGCCGAGGCACGTGGATCACTTGAGGTCAGGAGTTCGAGACCAGCCTAGCCAACATAGGGAAACCCTGTCTCTAGTAAAAATACAAAAATTAGCCGGGCGTGGTGGTGGGTGCCTGTAATCCCAGCTACTCAGGAGACTGAGGCAGGAGAATCGCCTGAGCCTGGGAGGCAGAGGTTGCAGTGAACTGAGATCACGCCACTGCACTCTAGCCTGGGTGACAGAGCAGAGGCTCTGAAAGAAAATCCCAAAAAATTCACCTTAAATTCACTTTTATGATCTCCTAATAATGACTTTATTTTTAAAGCCATGAGGAATAATAACACTACAACTTCCACCACATTAATATCTCAGAACGTCACCCCCACAGAAGTATATTTACACAGATTAGTTTTCAGTCAAACAGAAGTCACCAACTACCAACATTCAGTGGAGTAACATCCACAAGTGGTAAACCAGAACCATTTCAAAATCAATCCCTGCCTGTGCTAATCCACCCTTTCATCCCCTGCCAAACTTTAATATAGTCTGTCCCTTAGGATGTTGGAATATATATTTATTAAATCGATCAGGCACCTGGAATGCATACAAAGACTCAATATATAAAAGGAAATCACACTAAAAGCTCTTATCACAAATAGCTTGACTTTATTATAACTTGCTTAGCTGGTACATTGAAGGTCAGTACTCCTGGTTCTATCGAACCAGAAGCTCAACATTTCAACTGCAGGTTTTGACTGCACATTTCCAGCTACCACGAGGTGGGAATGTTAGAGAGAGTGGAAGGGGCCCACACAAACATGGAGAGACCCCTTTTCTGCTCTCAGTACAGACCTCTGCAAACAATGATTTCCTTGTTCTAAGGGTCCTCCTGTCCCTGGCTAAAAGATGCCCTAGAGTAAACTTCAGAAACCCATCCAGTCACATAACCATTAAGAGATAAACCACAGGCCAGGTGTGGTGGCTCACACCTATAATCTCAGCACTTTGGGAGGCTGAGGCGGGCAGATCATGAGGTCAGGAGTTTGAGACCAGCTTGACCAACATGGTGAAACCCCGTCTCTACTAAAAATACAAAAATTAGCCAGGTGTGGTGGCATGCACCTGTAATCCCAGCTACTCAGGAGGCTGAGGCGGAGAATCGCTTGAACCCAGGAGGCGGAGGTTGCAGTGAGCCGAGATTACGCCACTGCACTCCAGCCTGGGCAACAGAGCGAGACTCAGTCTCAAAAAAAAAAAAAAAAAAAGAGATAAACCACAGCTAATGAGTACCAGCCAGCTGCTGTTTTGTTTGTTTTCTAGATAATTCGAAATGCACTTAGGATGTTGGCACAGGCTCTGGATTCTTGTTTTTTAATCAGAGATTCCCAGGGGGCTAAATGCATAGCTAAATGCTCCATATATTATAATAAACTAAAATGTGAAACTGGATAAAGCATTCCCTCTCAGATTATTATTCAAGAATAAGCACTACACCTGGCATTATCACGAAGTGATTAATAAATAGCTCTGGTGACTAAATTATATTCCACAGGGACATAAAAGTCACATTTTAAAATTTACTTATCAAAAACAGAAAACTTTATTTGCACATAACTTTAGAAGTAGCCAGCCATAATGACAGAAAGTTATTTAAACCATGTAATATATCAGATAAGAATCTTTAAGTATTAAATTTTAATGATATAATTTCAAATTCACAGGAAGAGTGCACTGAACTCTGGCATCAAACCTCCTCACTTCTGTGTCTATGATGTAGAACTCAAGATCTTTTTAGTATATATGAAAAAGTGAGTTTAAAGTGAGCTTATTCAGCTTACTAATTGTGCAGAAAATACCTTGAATATAAACTTTAAGAAGTTCTATGGCCGGGTACGGTGGCTCACGCCTGTAATCCCAGCACTCTGGGAGGCCGAGGCAGGCAGATCACCTGAGGTCAGCCTGGCCAACATGAAGAAACCCCGTTTCTACTAAAAAAAAATACAAAATTAGCCAGATGTGGTGGTGCATGCCTGTAATCCCAGCTACTCAGGAGGCTGAGGCAGGAGAATCACTTGAACCCAGGAGGCGGAGGTTGCCATGAGCCGAGATCGCGCCACTGCACTCTAGCCTGGGAGACAGGAGTGAAACTCCATCTCAAAAAAAAAAAAAGGAAGTTTTATACACAATATAGGTATAAAAATGGTGCCGCTAATCACAATTCACTTTATACACTCATGAAAATGGTTCTATCAAACTGCCTTCCCTTCCCCTCCAATTAGTTTGAACTACTGAGGTATCTGGGTATGCAATAAATATTCAAAAGTTCCAAACATTAAAAGCCAAACTAGCGAATTCTGAAAACAATCTAAATCTGGGTTGTGTAAGTGACTAACTAAACCTTGGTTGAGGCAGATCTATGTAAAAGGAAGCCCTGAACGCACGTGGTGAGGGACGTTTGAATTTGCCAAGTTCACCAGAGAGTGGCAGAGTCAAGCTGAACCACTTAGCAAACAGTGCCCAGGGTCGGTTTGCCTTTGATGAGCGAATTAGACAAACGCCCTTCTGACTTGACCTCTCTTTAGTATTATAAGAATCTACATAATCTGTTCCTTTCATTCTGCATAGGATCAAATCTTCAATAACAGGCAAGAAAATGCAACTCCTGTCCAAGTGAGAAGTCAACCATAACAGGGTTGGTTATAGTTGACTTCTTACTTTTCTTTCTTTCTTTCTTTCTTTATTTATTATTATACTTTAGGTTTATTTATTTATTTATTTATTATTATACTTTAGGTTTTAGGGTACATATGCGCAATGTGCAGGTTAAGTTACATATGTATACACGTGCCATGCTGGTGCGCTGCACCCACTAACTCGTCATCTAGCATTAGGTATATCTCCCAGTGCTATCCCTCCCTGCTCCCCCGACCCCACAACAGTCCCCAGAGTGTGATGTTCCCTTTCCTGTGTCTACGTGTTCTCATTGTTCAATTCCCGCCTATGAGTGAGAATATGCGGTGTTTGGTTTTTTGTTCTTGCGATAGTTTACTGAGAATGATGATTTCCAGTTTCATCCATGTCCCTACAAAGGACATGAACTTATCATTTTTTATGGCTGCATAGTATTCCATGGTGTATATGTGCCACATTTTCTTAATCCAGTCTATCATTGTTGGACATTTGGGTTGGTTCCAAGTCTTTGCTATTGTGAATAGTGCCGCAATAAACATACGTGTGCATGTGTCTTTATAGCAGCATGATTTATAGTCCTTTGGGTATATACCCAGTAATGGGATGGCTGGGTCAAATGGTATTTCTAGTTCTAGATCCCTGAGGAATCGCCACACTGACTTCCACAAGGGTTGAGCTAGTTTACAGTCCGACTTCTTACTTCTAACTGGGCTTTAAATAAAACAGTTCCAAGAAGGACCAGAAGGATCATGTGACCAGGAGATGAACAAAGTTCCTGACAGAATGAAAGTCCTCTTACAGCCCATGGAATAGGGAAGTGGAGAGAGTATAAAAACAGAAGGGTCTAATACAGTCTTCTTGGTATTAGAAACTAAACTCTGCTTATGATGTTATGTGGTGGAATAATTATAAAGTGTTCTAAGGCAAATGAGATAAAATACCAGATTTATTGTCATTAGCAAAGAAGATAAAAATAAAAACTGCTCTTCTGAAATAATTTATAAATCATTCCAAATCTTTCAACATTTAAACTATTCCAATCAATATATATACTCCGAAAATAAGTTGTTTTTCCTTTCCACAAATTTTCTTTAGCAACAAAACAAAACACAGAGCATTTATGGTCTTAATATCCTCATTTTTAAAAATGCTAATGCAGCCTCTAAGGGAGTTCTTACCCTGTCCTAAAACTCCAAAGCTAAACTAGTTGAATATTAATAATTTGAAGACCACCTAACCAGGGTGAGCAGGTGCCTCGGCATCACAGCTCCCCACAAGACACATTCCAGATGACACCAGATCACAAACCACACCTAACTCTGTCCAACCTGTTGTTAAAGTAACTGCAAAACAAAACCCCAAAACTGTCAGTCTATAATTCATGTTATAGCACACCAAGTACAAAATATTCCAAATCAAAGAAGTTTTGTTTTGTTCTCAAAATGTACTTAAACATTCTACCATATGGGGAAAACATAATTTATCTCATTACGCAAAAAACATTTGTCAGCCTACTGCTGATCAAAGACTTTTCATTTGGCCCACCAAAAGAAGAAAAAAATGCTGGCCACCAAGCCTTAACACCAAGCTGTCCAATACTCATACCCCAGACCAACTTCAGAATTAGATTCCTGGGCTCATGTTTATCGCTTCCCTCCAAAAGCAAAATCGTAAGATACAAGTTGCTCAGCACATAGGATTTCTGGAAAGTTCTCTACTCTGGTTAAACAAATAATACTTCCCAACTGTTTCTCTTAATGTTCAAATACACATAAAAATAAAAAAATTCCTGAATCAGTTTACAGTGTGCGACTGATCTATCTTGAAACAATGTTTTATCCACATTTTCTCCCTGATGTCAATATTTATTCAGGTCTATACCAAAGGAATATCTGAGTGCTCCTTTGTCAAGTCCTTCTTAATAAAACTTGTGGACAGTTTGATAACATGTTCATAGCAAGGGCTCCACAATCATCAACTTACTTTTGAAACTCCCTGTAACTACTGAGTCCACACATTTTTGTTGCTTTAATGTGTGTACATTTGCTTCAAAGCTATCTTGTCAAAACGGGGCATGGAGGAACCTCAGGTACTTATGTAGAAAGAGAAGAAACATTGGAAGCAGGTAGTCTCCATCTTCCTAGCATTTTGGCCCAAAGCACAAAGGCAAAGTCATCTAGTATCCCCAAGTTGAGCTCTAAAAATAATAGTTTTTGCAGTTAATTTCTAACCTGACTCATCAGTAGCTTCCAATCAACTAATAAACACAGTAAGAGGGCTTTCTTTTTAAGAGATGGCAGTCTCACTATGTTGTCCAGGCTGGTCTCAAACTCCTAGCCTCAAGCAATCCTCCCACTTCAGCATCCTGAGTAGCTAGAATACAGACATGAGCCACTGTGCCCAGCTATGGATTTTAATTTTGTACTTCAGAACTTCATTCATGCACTCACTATATCTTGTAGTATTAAGGAAATAAAGTGTAAAAGCACATTAGTCAATTACGTAACTTGTATTATAACCTAAGAAATATACCCTAGAAAGAGGCCTGGCGCAGTGGCTCATGCCTATAATCACAGCACTTTGGAAGGCTGAGGTGGGAGGGACACTTGAGCCCAGAAGTTCAAGACCAGCCTGGGCAACATAATGAAACCCTGTCTCTACAACAAATAAAAAATAAGAAATTAGCTGGCTGTGGTGGCACACATCCGTAGTCCCAGTTCCTGGACTGGGAAGGAAGGAGGACTGCTTGAGCCCAGGAAGTTGAGGCTACAGTGAGCTGTGATCACACCACTGTGCTTCAGCCTGGGCGACAGAATAAGACCCTGTATCACCAGGAAAAAAAAAATACATATAAATTATGAATATATATATACACACACACACATATATATATACGCCCTAGAAATAAAGAGGTGACTCTTTTTGTCTTCTTTCTATTCTCTAATTTTTCTACGTTGAATGTGTAATATTTGTAGGATTTTACGTTTTTTTAAACTTTTTTTTTTTGAGACAGAGTCTTGCTCTGTTGCCTAGGCTGGAGTGCAGTGGTGCAACTTCTGCTTCCCAGATTCAAGCAATTTTCCTGCCTCAGCCTCCCGAACAGCTGGGATTACAGGTACGCACCACCACACGCAGCTAATTTTTGTATTTTTTTAGTAGAGACAGGGTTTCACCATGTCGGCCACGCTGGTCTCAAACTCCTGATCTCAAGTGATCTGCCCACCTTGGCCACCCAAAGTGCTGGGATTACAGGCGTGAGCTCCAAGCCTGGCCATTTTTTTTTTTTTAAGCACACCTTCATGGTGAGGTATTTCAAATGTTTTCACTCATTCATTTAATTCAACATGCATTTTTGAGCGCCAGCTCCATGCCCACACTGTGACAGACTCTGGGGAATCACACATATTTGGAGTCTTTCTAAAGGAAGTTTTTATCGTGTTTATACTTCATATGAGAAAAATGAAAACTAGTAAAGGAAATGACCTGCTGGCACAGGAAGCAGCAGCAGAGGCTTTTTCTGTAAACTTCCTAGGACAGATCTTAGCTAAAGGTGAGGAAGAAGTTTCCAGCAACTTGAGCCGAGACATCTGCCTCTGCCCAGGTTGTTCTCACTGGTGTTAGTCAGCAAGGTCTTATCCTGAGCATGGAACTCGTTAACAAGGAGGAGGAGCGCGGAGAGGCCCAGAGAGGATTCTAACATCAGTAACCAAGTGGACAGAAAAGGCACTAACCCAATTTAAAATTATATCACCGGGTGGAAATAAAATCTAAAGAAACAGCTTTTCTAATAAAGAAGTTCAGGGTGTCACAGAAGGATAGGAAAAAAATCATACCCCATTTTCTATTAGATATGATTTACTTTGATCATCATTCCATCTGTTGTCGGGCTGCAGACAAAGTCAGCTACATCGACCTTATCAAATATTTATAATCAGAATACAGCCTCAAACAAAAATAGGATACCTTTTGAAAATATCGTGGTCAACTTTGATCCCTACGTGTGATGAAGTGTGTCCTCTGTTATACCTCACAGGACACAGCTGCAGATCTTTGCAGGTGTTTGATAAACTCCTTGATACCAGATATTCTGCTTTGTCAAATGACAACAAAGTATCTGCAAGGATAGGCTAATTGTATCATTCTACATGCATACCTTAGCTAGACATTTTGAAACTCCAAGGCTATTGCTCTCTACCTTTTATTCTCTCTGAATCTGTGAAACCAACCATACCCGCCTTTAGCTCACTGATCATCCTTAATGCTTCCTTTAAGGTACTGTCTTCATCCAGTTCAACATTTATCAGGTGCCTAATATGTGCCAGGCACTACAGGGTATACAGATGAATAAGACAGTTCCTGCTCACGAGGAGCTTACAGTCTGATGCTTTGGTTCTTCAAAAAAAATGCACACAAACTTTCAGACTCCCAAAAGCCCATTAATTCACAGGCTCAAGAGATCCGTGAATCCCAGATTAAGAACTCAACCCAGTGCAAAAACAAAAGGAGTCCACAGCAAGTTCTTAACAGGTAAATAACTGTGAGCTGTAATTAGACACTAATAGAATTGCAGAGCATACACAGATACAAATCATATGCATCCTCAGCTTATAACAGGGCAGAGGTGGAAAGACAGCAAGGTGAGTCTTGAAATAAACACATACGCTGACATTAAGAAAGACTTGAAACTAAAACATGCTGTTTGTTAGTCCAATTAGGTGTGGGACCTTATGTTCCAACCTGCAGCACAGCTGCTAGGACCTTGGTTCGTTTCCTGTCTTACTTAGAAATGAAAGTAGAGGAACGACGACTTTTGAAACAATGAACAGGGAATTAAGAAGCAAAGGCAGATTTCAGTTTTCAATGGGTTCACTGATTCCCTAAACAGAAGGGGAGTGACTCATCGTTTTCCATGCCTCACACGAGAAGCGGGGGAGACGAGCGCGAAGAGAGTTAAGGGCGGTTTGGTTTCTATTTGTTGTTTATGTTACCTCTGCATCATATCTGACTGCAGCAGAGAATAGCGAAAAGGCATTCTCCACAGTAATTCCTCTCTTGATAATGTGCTGACAAAGTTTTTTCAGTCTGTTTTCACAGTAAGATGTCGCCAAATCCAGAAGACCTAAAAGTAAGATATGTGAAAGGTTTAATCAAATGTATAATAATTTCCAATACACAGAGATTTTGTTTTGGTGAACAGAGGTGTACAGGTAAATTAGAGTTTCTTAGTGGACAAGATTCTGAATTTGAGTAAATAAATTCTCTTTTTTACTGTCTGCCTCCTCCACTTCCACACCTCTCCTATATTTACTTTATACAATTTCTTCAATAGTACAAAGGGCAAAAAATGCAATTTCAATCCTCATTTTGTTTCTAAAATGCTAAATGCATTAGCAACTTATACTTCACTATTAGAAAATTAAAATAAGCCCATAGCTTAATACCTAGGTGATGGGTGATAGGTACAGCAAATCAGCATGGCACATGTTTAACTATGTAACAAGCCTACACATCCTGCACATGTACCCCAGAACTTAAAAATAAATCAAAAAAAAAAAAAAAGTCCTTCAGTAACATTAGAACAAAAAAGCCTATGGTCATAAACTAGGTCCAAAACTATTAACCATAATAACCACACAATACTATTTTTAAAGACATTTACTTCAAATCTTTTTTAAGCACCAAATTAAAGCCAATACACCTGAAGCTTTTTACATTTCAGGACTAAGAATATGAGGGGATATATTCTCGACCATGTGGCTTATCCATCCCAATGCTACCGTGGTACCTATAGCATCTTCTGGCGGCAGGTCAACTGTGTCTGTGTAGAGGTACTGGAGAAAGGCACGATACACTGGGTAGGAAAACTGGTCGATTTCTATCACTTCCTTCATGTCTTCATTCCAATATGACTGGAACATGGATCGAAAATGCTCACACCTAAAACAGAAAAGCAAAAGTCTTATTTGTTCAGCAGCAATTTTTAAAAAAGAAAATAAAAATTACCTAATTAAGTTGACAAAATCAGATAAACAGAAGTATCCTTGGGCTGGGCGTGGTGGCTCACGCCTGTAATCCCAGCACTTTGGGAGGCCAAGCGGGTAGATCACCTGAGGTCAGGAGTTCGAGACCAGCCTGACCAACATGGAGAAACCCAGTCTCTACTAAAAATACAAAATCAGCTGGGCGTGGTGGTGCATGCCTATAATCCCAGCTACCCAGGAGGCTGAGGCAGGAGAATCGCTTGAACCTGGTAGGTGGAGGTCGTGGCGAGCCAAGATCGTGCTTCTGCACTCTAGCCTGGCAACAAGAGCAAAACTCCGTCTCAAAAAAAAAAAAAAAAAAAAAAAAAAAGAAGTAATGTTAACTACTATCTGGGCCTGCACACACCGGGATCACAGACCTTTAGTTAGCACCCAAAAAACATTCCACATGCAAGTGGTTTTTGTACATGCCTTTTACATACACTCACTTTCATTTTTTATAAGTCCTATTAAATACTAATAGGTATACATAGAGCCTGGAAGTACCTAGCACTTCCACTACTGTTTCCATTTGATGGTCCCCAAGATTTTTTTGCTCCTTTGTTTTTTTTAAAATGACGTACAGAAATGCATTTTAAACAATAAAGTGAAAGAAATTCAGAAACAAGAGTTCAAAACTTTTGACTATATATTAACATTAAAATGATGCATTTGTTTTTTGTTTTATGTAATAAGTATATTCTTAAAACTGTTTTATATGTTAACTGGATTACATCAAGCTGATTATTGTCTCATTATCCGACAATTTTTCTTCTTTTCTGACTCATCGTCAAAACAGCCATCACTCCTTTTTTTTTTCTTTATGCATTGCCTGCTCCCCTTCCTCTCTTCCCAGGCCTGCTACAAGCTTATTTATAAAACACTCACATCCACTAGGATAGTCAGATATTTCAAGAAAACCTGAGCAGCTCCTACACTGTATTTACATGTACAAAGCCACCTGCACAAGAAACTGATTTCTGAATATTGGATTTTCTTATGTATAACATAGTTATATCTTTCCAAAAATCGTATTTTTAAATTATTTTAAAGTGAGATATGGCACCAAAAGTATTTTGAGGTGCAGTGGCTCAAGCCTGTAATTCTAGCACTTTGGGAGGCCGAGGCAGGTCAGCCTCAATCACCTGAGGTCAGGAGTTCAAGACCAGCCTGGCCAACATGGCGAAACTTCATCTCTACTAAAAATACAAAAATTAGCCGGGCGTGGTAGTGCACAATTGTAATCCCAGCTACTTGGGAGGTTAAGGCTGGAAGATCGCTTGAACACAGGAGGTAGAGGTTGCAGTGAGCTGGTATTGCACCACTGCACTCTAGCCTAGGTGACAGAATGAGACTCTGTCTCAAAAAAAAAAAAAAAAAAAAATCCATTCAGAATACTAAAAAAACAGCTTCACTTACATAAAAAATTACTCTACCTGAGAAGTAAAAAAGAAATAGTTGTCTAAGAAAGAATCATGGATTTCATGGTCAGAAAACTGTACATTAAAGGAATAGACTGGCTGACCACAGGTGCACAGACAGAAACAGTTCCAGTCCATCTTTTCAATTAATACTGTGGTTCAGATATTTACTCCCTTAGGTAAGGCATGACATAGGGCTTTTCTGTTCCTTTCAAATGTATTTCTTTGCCAAAAGGTTTTTACCTAAATTTCCAAGACTTGTAAATGGCCACTTTAATGGTCTTAGCTTATGTGCCTTTTTCTGCAATGGCAACCTTTGTGGCAAACAGTTACTAATAAATGCATAGTTCCCTCACATTTATACAAGGAACTATATCTAAAAAACTTTTTTTTTTTTTCATTTTTGAGATAAGATCTCACTCTGTCTCCCAGGATGATCACAGCTCACCACAGCCTTGATCTACTGGGCTCAAGCAATCCTTCCACCTCAGCCTCCGGAGTAGCTAGAACTACAGGAACGCACCACCACACCTGGCTAATTTTGTCTATTTTTTATAGAGACAGTGTCTCGCTATATTGCCTAGGCTGGTCTCAGACTCCTGGGATCAAACGATATTCCCGCCTTGGCCTCCCAAAGTCCTGGGATTACAGGCATGAGCCACCACGCTCAGCCTAGAACATTCTTTAATTGGTAATTGGATGTCCCTTAGAAACAGAAGCACAGCATTCCTGACTATGAGAGTTTTCTGCTTAATCTATAATTAAAAGAGGGCATATACACTTTTCAATAACAACCTTTTGTATTTTCTTTAACCACGTAAACAAATTTTCTGATGGAAATGAGTATTCACAAGATCCTTAATTTAAAAAACAATATAAGCGAGGCGTGATAGCTCACATCTGTAATGCCAGCACTTTGGGAGGCTGAGGCGGGCAGATCACCTGAGATCGGGAGTTCGAGACCAACCTGACCAACATGGAGAAACCCCGTCTCTATTATAAATACAAAATTAGCCAGGCATGGTGGCGCATGCCTGTAATCCCAGCTACTCAGGAGGCTGAGGCAGGAGAATCACTTAAACCCAGGAGGCAAAGGTTGCGGTGAGCTGAGATCGCGCCATTGCACTCCAGCCTGAGCAACAAGAGTGAAACTCTGTCTCAAACAAACAAACAAACAAAAAAACCAATATAGACAAATACTTAAACTCCTACATTACACTTTTTCTAAAACGCTCCATGAGTGTACACAAAAAACTCTTTGACAGGAAATGGACTGATACTATCTGCAAAAATATTAAGTAGTGACATTTCTCTCTACTACCAAGGCTATTTTTTATCAGTACTCATTTTGTGGAATAACAAAGAAATAGAAATGGCAAAAATAAAGTCAAGTTATTGACATCTCTGAGCTCATGCAAAAATACCTGATTTTCAAAACAGCTTTATGGACATGAATATATTTTCCATCAATTCGAAACTTCAGATCGGCAGTTTCTGGACTATCAAATTCTTTCTTCAGTGACTCTGCAACTGTTAAAAAGTCTTCATGCTCTGAAGGCAACAAACATATATGAATATGGAAAGTTCAAGGAACAGACTGAAGATTCAAAAGACTTCAAAAAGATCATCATGACCATGGTGGGTAATTCCACTTGTTTTTTTTCAAGAGTTCATACCTTGTTTGACAAATCAATTCTACAGTATTAAAATAAGTATCCTGCATCTATAAACTACCAAAGAAAACCACCAAAAGATGGTATTTAGAAAGGCCAAATACCATCTTTTATGCTTAGTTATACATTAGAAATGTATATTTTTAAAGAAAAAAATTATAGGTACTTCATGATAATATAATAACCCCCTCTCAAAACGAGTGGTTCTCTTCTAAGACCAAGAATTTGTTTTCCTTGACTGAAACACTATCTTTTTTCTGCTTTGGGGTACTTTCAAGGGGTCAGCATACCCAACTCAAGGAGGTGCAAGAAACAAACTTACCATTTAAATGGTACTGCTAAGCGGTCATGTTCTCAAGCAGAGAAACTCTTTCCTAAGTATCTGGAATCTAAACATCTCTGTTAACCCTAAAAATCACTATATGCATAATCCTTACTCACTGTCTAAACACAGAGCAAATTCACTTAGAAACAACACCTACATGAAGGGAACAGTTTTATAAGAACACACGATCACCTTACCTGATAAGAAGAATTGCTGTTGTGGTTATATGTAAGTAGAACTGTGTTACTACAAGGAAAAGTAAAGGCACTTGTACAAATTCCCGCAATGCTTTCTTGTGTTTTATACATATGAAAGAAGAAAAGAAGTAGAAAAAGGCTAATGGGGAAATTTTTTTTAATTCCAGAGATCCTCACCAGGCATCAAATCAAGCTGCTATGGATACACGAAGCAGGTTTCAACTGCCCACAGCTGAGTTAATAATCAGTGTCTTAATCAAAGACCTCAGCTTCCAAGCCTGGGATGAACCTGTTTTCCTTGGTAGCCTGCTGTTACCAGAGCAACTCCTAGAGGAGGGACAACAGCTAAAACCTAGGCTGAAACTTAACAAATGAGCTTATCCGCAAGCTTTATCGTCAGAATCTCCCAAGGAATTACCTTTCACCTAAGCCCTGTGACCTTAACTGACAGCCCTCCCTCCACCCCATGCAATGCAGAGCTCTCCTGGCTACAGAGGGAAGGTAGAAAACCTCTCAAAAGGCTTCCCCTGACCTTGTAACCTGGATCACTGGTGGGTAAAAGAATACAAATGACTAAGATGGGCCAAGAGTCCAGGAGTCTAGATTGCTACCCCCACCCATCCAAAAAAAACCACTTCTCATCAGTGCCTCAACTTCTGCATCCAGTCTTAGGCTGAAATGACTCTTTCTCCTCTTTGCTCCTGGCAACAAGCATAGTACATCCTTCCAGAGAAGAAATCCTCCTCAGAGGGGTGAATTCACCATGTGACTTTCCTTCTAACACTCAGATGAGATCACAAAGTGAGAGGGAAAAAACACTTTTGACTTTTAATGGGTGGAAGGGAAAGAAGTTATCTAGGACAGCAGTCCCCAACCTTTTTGGTACCAGGGACCAGTTTTGCGGAAGACAATTTTTCCATGGACCGGGGCGGGGAGGAGGATGGTTTTGGGATGATTCAAGCACATTGTGTTTATTGTGCACTTAATTTTTATTATTGTTACACTGTAATATGTAATGAAATAATTACACAACTCACCATAATGTAGAATCAGTGGGAGTCCTGAGCTTGTTTTCTTACAACTGGACGGCCCCATCTGGGGGTGATGGGAGACAGCAACAGATCATCTAGGCATTAGATTCTCATAAGGAGCTCGCAACCGGTATCCCTCGCATGTGCAGTTCACAATAGGGCACATGCTTCTGTGAGAATCTAATGCCGCTGCTGATCTGATGGGAGGTGGAGCTCAGGCGGTAATGTGAGTGATGGGGAGCAGCTGTAAATACAGATGAAGCTTCGCTCACTGCCACTCACCTCCTGCTGCACGACCCAGTTAATAACAGGCCACGGACCAGAACAGGCATATGGCCTGGGGTTTGGGGACCCCTGATCTAGGAGGATATATTCAATGACCATATTTTTTCCAAACTTAACATTTAAATTGTTAGGACATTTGTTCTGAAAAGAATGCCTGTGCCATTTTAAGATATAAGAACTGGGGGAAGCCTTTTATAACAAGTCCAGGTTAAGTAGTATATACAAATCTGAAGATGTGTACAGAGGTGCCTCAGCTGGGTATGCCATACATGTGCAATTCTGGCCAAATAGTCCCATTCAGTAAACCAATTATTTTCCAATCACAATACTCACTGCAAAAAAAAAAATACTGTATTATACCTAAAGAACATGGCAAAATGAAATGAAAGGGAGTATTCAATTGGTTTCACTTTAAGGCAAGCTTAACTCTTCCTAAGCATCCTTTTGCCTCCATGCCCATGACTGGTCACCTAATTGGGACAACTCCACCTGTCTGACACACCTAAGCATGACGTTTTAGAAAACTAACCTTCAATATTAATTGCTGAGCAACCCAAACACCTTAACTGCCAAGAACTACATTAATTTTCAAGCACAGAGCATCATGACCCACTTATTCCCTCTGCTTATAAATAAAAGAACAACTTAAAAGAAATATGCTAGCAAAAAGGCAAAAATAAACAAGAAATAAAAGAAAAAGATTAAAGTCATCTTGTAAATGGCTACTCAGTTTTAAGACATCCTAGCTTTTTCAGCCAATAATGGACTCTTAAAGAAGAAAATATTCAGAAAAGGTACAGACTATGTAACCAAATATCACCCCAAATTCCACTACCCTTTATAATACCTCTGTTTTGATGCCCTTCTGAAATAAAAGAATTTGAAATCAGTTGAAAGACAAAGATAGAAAGAAGATGGGGTTAATGTGTCACCTTAAAAACCACAAGTTGTACGCTTTTTTTATTGAGACAGGATCTCGCTGTGTCACCCAGGCTGGAGTGCAGTGGTGCAATCACAGCTCACTGCAGCCTTGACCTCCCAGGCTCAAGCAATTCTCCACCTCAGCCTCCTGAGTAGCTGGTACTACAGGCAGGCACCACCACTCCTGGTTATTTTTTGTAGAGATGGGGTTTCGCCATGTTGCCCAGGCTGGTCTAAAACTCCTGAGCTCAAGCAATCCACCCACCTCGGCCTCCCAAAGTGCTGAGATTACAGGTGTGAGCCACCACACCTGGCCGGTTCTTCACTTTTTTGAAAGTTCATTTTTGGACCGGGCGCAGTGGCTCACGCCTGTAATCCCAGCACTTTGGGAGGCTGAGGCGGGCAGATCACGAGGTCAGGAGTTCCAGACCAGCCTGATCAACATGGTGAAACTCTGTCTCTACTAAAAATATAAAAAAATTAGCCGGGCATGGTGGCATGCGCCTGTAATCCCAGCTACTCAGGAGGCTGAGGCAGGAGAACTTGAACCTGGGAGGCGGAGGTTGCAGTGAGCCGAGATCACG
Source organism: Pongo pygmaeus (assembly GCF_028885625.2). Taxonomy (NCBI): domain Eukaryota; kingdom Metazoa; phylum Chordata; class Mammalia; order Primates; family Hominidae; genus Pongo; species Pongo pygmaeus. The sequence continues at coordinate 58,098,582 of NC_072387.2, forward strand.
CCATCGCACTCCACCCTGGGCAACAGAATGAGACTCTGTCTCAAAAAAAAAAGAAAAAGAAAGTTCATTTTTGATTGGTATTATATCAAGTTCTGTAAGAAACCTAGTATAACAGAAGTGCTTAAGAACAGGCTACCCAAAAACTTATACATGAACAGTCATAACAGCACTACCCACGAGAGTCAAAGGTGGGAACAACCCACATGTCCATCAACAGTTAAGTGACAAACAAAATATGGTGTATATATAAATGGAATATTATCCAGTCATAAAAGGGAATGAAATACGGAGACATATTACGTCAACAGGCCTCAAAAACATTAAGTAAAAGAAGCCAGACACATGGGTCACACATTGTACGCTTCCACTTACATGAACTCTCCAGAGGCGGTAAATCCACAGAAACAAAAAGCAAACTGGTGGTAGCTAGGGGTTGGGGGAGAGGAGAATGGAGTGTGACTAATTAACGTATAAGGGCTTTCTTTTGGGGTGATTAAAACATTTTAGAATTTGACATAAAAGGTGGATGCAGGCCAGGCATGGTGGCAGGTGGATCACCTGAGGTCAGGAGTTCGAGAACAGCCTGGCCAACATGGTGAAACCCCACCTCTACTAAAAATACAAAAATTAGCTGGGTGTAGTGGCAGATGCCTGTGGTCTTAGCTACTTGGGAGACTGAGGCAGGAAAATCGCTTGAACTCGGGAGGTGGAGGTTGCAGCGAGCCGAGATTGCGCCACTGCACTCCAGCCTGGGCGACAGAGTGAGATTCTGTCTCAAAAAAAAAGGTGGATATACAACATTATGAATGCTCTAAATGCAACTAAACTGTACCCTTTACAATGGTTAATTGCATGTTATGCGAATTTGATATCAATTGAAATGAAAGCACTTATGAGAGAAAATTTAAAGTTCATGGTAATATTTTATAATATATGAATACATTTGATTATGCACATCTATTTTGAGGGAAGGTATGAAAGCTAATAGAGAATAAAACATTCTAAGAGATCCCAAAACCAGCAAAGACACAGGAAAACAGGTCAGTTGGTACTACCATTCTTCCTGGATGGAGGTGGCCCTGCACTTTCTTACCCACAGACAGGAGGCGCCACGAGACGGCAGGAGTGGCAAAGCAGGCAAACACGTCGTCGGTGCAGGAGAAGTGGGTGAGGTGTGGGAGGATCACGGACTGACCCCGGCACTGGCCCCACATGTACACGTGCCCACCCTGCGTCTTGGCTGCAGACGTGTGGGCAGAGTGACAGGCTGCAATCTCTACCACCCTGAAAAGTTTTAAGAAAAATGCACGTTACTTCATGATCACAGAAGCCCACAGCACACCACACAAGGCAATTTAAAAGTTCATGCTTGCAACACCTCAGAAAACAACAGTCCAAGTTCCAGGGACACTAGCTGCCAAGTCACAGCAACAAAAGCAATAGATGAGGGCAAGAGCACTGTTTTCCTTTCCCAAATGCCCACTTCTCATCCTCAGCTCACTGTGAGTTAGGATAGATCACACAGACCGCTGAGGAAAACTTGGAAAACAGACTAGCAAATCCAAGCAAATGAGGAAAGTGGACACTGAGAAAATGCCCTAACAAATGTGATGGCTTAAATAGTATTTCTTTTTTTTTTCTTTTTTTGAGACAGGATCTCACTCCATCACCCAGGCTGGAGTGCAGTGGCATGACCATGGCTCACTGCAGCCTCGACCTCCCAGGCTCAAGCAGTCCTTCCACCTCAGCCTCCCGGACCACAGCTGCACCACCACACCCGGCTAAGTTTTGTATTTTTTATAGAGGCAGGGTCTCGCTATATTGCCAGGGCCGGTCACCAACTCCTGGGCTCAAGTGATCCTCTGCCTTTGCCTCCCAAAGTGCTGGGGATTACAGGTGTGAGCCATCGTGCCTGGCCCATTTCTTTATAAATATAACTTTTTCTCTCATCTCCTACCAGAGCTCAGAACACTCATTGGGCTGATAAGCATTGGCTGGGGGATCACAGACTCTGAACGTTCCAATCCAAAAGGAAAACAAGCCAAACTTACTATATTTCTCAGTAGTATGCTTCTTGGGTAAGGTCTCATAATCAGAAGTCAGCACTCCAGGACATAGGAGGTAAGACCTTACAATTAGGCTGAACAACATCAAGCATCTATTCCAGTAACACACATTATATCAAATCAATATTTAAACAGATAATGTCCTTTCAAGAGCAGATTTATTTAAAAGTTGTTTTACTTGGCTCAAAGTAAAAGTTTATATTACACCATAAACATCAACATGGCCGTAGACCTTACTTGTCTTCCATACTAAAAGGGCAACAGCAAGACTGCAGTAATTATACCAAGATGCATTCACACCTATTAATCACAGGTGGTTATTTCAGAGAGCTACATAAGAATCATATCAACCTCATGTTCATTCTGGCTACTACTCAAAACACTTTTGCATAGGCCAGGCATGACGGGGCTCATGCTTATAATCCCAGCACTTTGGGAGGCTGAGGTGGGTAGATCACTTGAGGCCAGGAGTTCAAGACCAGCCTGGCCAACATGACGAAACCCTGTCTCTACTAAAAAATACAAAAATTAGCTGGGCATGGTGGTACACACCTGTAATCCCAGCTACTCAGGAGGCTGAGGCAGAAGAATCACTTGAACCCAGGAGGTGGAGGTTGCAGTGAGCCGAGATCGTGCCATTGCACTCCAGCCTGGGTGACAAGAGACCCTGTCTCAAAAAAGGGAAGAGAAGGGAAGGGGGGAGGCGGGAGCGAGAAGGGGGAAGCGGGGAGGGAGAAGGGGGAAGGGGGAAGGGGGAAGGGAAGGTTATCTCTTTTGTCCAAAATGAGAATGTTAATAAACAGAAGAATCACAAAGCCAAACACCACAGCTCTGCCACACACAGCCCCAAGGCCACATCGCACACACAGTCCCAAGACATGGCACAGCCAAGTTACCTTTCTTTCTCCACCATGATGTGTGCTGGGCTTAGCAGGTTATTTTTATTGCCAGTTCCCAGCTGCCCATATGTGTTAGCTCCCCAGGCATAGAGCAAGCCCTCATCTGTTAGTGCTAGAGTATGTGCATAGCCGCAGACAATCTGCAAGTAAATTGAAATGGTTACCATTAGCAGGAAAACAGGAAGGGCAGGGAGAACATCTACTTAAAGGCTACAGTCAGCTTCTGCAGAATGCCAATTCATCATCGGGGTGGACTGACATTTGCTGAAACATTAAAAAAGCATTAGAAGGCCGGGAGTCGTGGCTCACGCCTGTAATCCCAGCACTTTGGGAGGCCGAGGCAGGCAGATCACGAGGTCAGGAGATCGAGACCATCCTGGCTAACACGGTGAAACCCCGTCTCTACTAAAAATGCAAAAAATTAGCCGGGTGTGGTGGCGGGCGCCTGTAGTCCCAGCTACTCAGGAGGCTGAGGCAGGAGAATGGCGTGAACCCGGCAGGTGGAGCTTGCAGTGAGCCGAGATCGCGCCACTGCACTCCAGCCTGGGATACAGAGCAAGACTACGTCTCAGAAAAAGAAAAAAAAAAAAAAAAGCATTAGAAAAGCCTAAACCTTAGGCTACTGAATTTTTCCTTTTTTTTTTTTTTTTTTTTAACTTATCAAGCCTGTTTTGCCAACACCATAGTCTTGCTTCTCCTTGCGGGAAATTAGGGAAGATATAATATTAAATGTGGAAGATGAAGGCACACAGTATTGCCAGAAAAGACTGACTGAAGAGTAAACCTCCAATATTTCTCCAAGTTAGAGCAAGGAAGGTAGACGGGAAGCCACTAACTGAGAGTGCACCACACGTACCTGGTTCACACACACGCTGTGCAAAGCTGCCACTCTCACAGGGGTCAGCTGGTTGCCATTGTTTCCCAAGCCCAGCTGACCGTTGCCATTGTAACCCCAGCCATATACCTTAGAGAGGACAGAAGGGAGAGAGTGAGTTTTTTAAACTGCTGGTAAGAAGGAAGAGACAAAAAACCGGCCCATCTAAACAAATCGGATACTTCCAACACCTATATTCTACTCTATGCTCCTGCAACTGATCTCCAAACAGAAGCTATTTTGGAGAAGGGGATGACAGAATTGACATCAGTTTCTACTCCATGACTTACTAGTTAGATAGTCTGCAGCAAGTCACTCTTTCCTGTTTAATATATGAGCAAGTTGAGCCTCACTAACAATTATTAAGTACCTACTGTATGTCAGAACACTCTGAAAGGTAGTAGTTTTTGGTCACAGTTTAACAGGCAAAATAGATACATGCAAATTTTTGCTGATGAGTAGCAAGTGCTACAATAGGTATAATCAAGGCACTGCAGAACAGCAAGGAGGAAGGCTTTAGCTCTAGGAAGAACGATTAAGGAAGACTTTTCAAAAAGTGGAGATTGGAGCAGAGCTGAAGGATGGAGAGCAAAAACATTCCAAGCAGAAGGCATTGACTGTGTTAGAAGCTAGTTTAGAAGATAAGTAGGTGGGCTTGGCTGGACACATCTGCGGTAGTGGTAGTAGAAAGACTAGAAGAAGGCCGGGTGCAGTGGCTCACGCCTGTAATCCCAGCACTTTGGAAGGCCAAGGTGGGCGGATCACAAGGTCAGGAGATGGAGACCATCCTGGCCAACATAGTGAAACCCCATCTCTACTAAAAATACAAAAATTAGCTGGGTGTGGTGGCGCATGCCTGTAACCCCAGCTACTCGGGAGGCTGAGGCAGGAGAATCACTTGAACCCGGGAGGCAGATGTTGCAGTGAGCCAAGATCGTGCTACTGTACTCCAGCCTGGCAACAACAACAACAAAAAGACTAGAAGGAAAGGCAAGAGCTCAGAGGGAAAGTGACAAAAAACATACCAGGGAAAGTGCAATACATCTATACATTTCTCATTGAAATATTAATTTAATTTGCATTTTTGAAAGATAATGCTGGCCACAGTATGAAAGATGATGGAGCATATAAGGCTAGAGGCAGGAAGAACCTTTAGGAGGTCATTTCTTCTCTCGTTAGCAAATAGGTGAGCTCTGATGAGGCTCTAAACTAAGGAGTGACAGCGGGATCAAGAGAGGGAAAGAAGAGGAAAGAGGATTAAAAACAGAAGACTTCCCAGAACGTGACAGTCCCTTGGATATAGAGTGAGAGGAGGCCCATCTGCTGAAAGTAACAGAGCTAGGCATAGGTTTGACAGGAGTGTTAAAGGTTCCAAATAGCCATAGGAAAAAGTACTGACCAGGAACAAATAAAGACCTTGCTCAAATTACAAACCCAAGATTTGTGGTGGCATCGAGCCCCACAGCAATGTAGGGTGGCAGACATAGACTGGGGCTTTTCAGGGTAACATAATGCAGGGGAAAGGGGGAATGGACTTTAAAGGCCTGGGGAGAGATGGTTAAAGGCACTTTCACCCAGTGCCAGAAGTGTAACAGACATGAACTTTCTGGAGAGAAATTTGGCAATGGCTATCAATATTTTAAATGGCATACTTCTTGACCCAGAAATTCTTTGGGAATTTATTCTATAGAAATACCTGTATAAGTGGACAAAGATACACACACACAGAGTAACACAGAAAATCACCACAACTCTGTCTATAACAGCAAAAAATTAGAAAACTGACATGTTCATCAGTAGAGCTCTGTATGTGGGTCATTCACAGAAGCCAAAGTCAGCAGCCATAATGATGGAAAGCCGCATAAATGGTCTGATCATAGACACAGATAAACACATGATGCTATACAGGGGAGCGGGAAGCAGGCTGAAGAATAGCAGAGAAAAGCTGCAGTAGGTATAATCATCCCACTTTTTTTAAAAAAAGATAACTATACTCACCCATATATAATTGTTTAAGGGAAAAGTCCAAAAAGATATGCATGAAACTATTAACAAGATTGGGAAAAGGTATTCACTTTTTATTTTATCTGTTTCACTTGTCTTCCTTTACTTTGTTAAAATAACCATATAATAATAGCCTAAAAATTAAACTTATTTTTAAAAATAAGAGAAGAATACTGGAATGGAGGATATTCAACGGCCATCCCAAAGAATTCTGAAGTCATCTTCATGATACTGAGATTGATTTTTAAAAAAATAAGTTAACATAAGTTAAGGTCTATGCATAAACTCTAAAGCACCCTAGCGCAGGGGTCCCCAACCCCCAGGCCATCAGCTGCAGGCCAGTACCAGTCTGTGCCCTGTTAGGAACCAGGCCGCACAGCAGGAGGTGAGCGGCGGGTGAGGGAGTATTACTGCCTGAGCTCTACCTCCTGTCAGATCAATGGCAGCACTGGATTCTCATAGGAGCACGAACCCCATTGTGAACTGTGCAACAAGGCATCTAGGCTGTGCGCTCCATATGAGAATCTAACTCATGCTTGATGATCTGAGGTGGAACAGTTTCATCCCAAAACCATGCCCCCAACACTGCCATCCGTGGAAAAATTGTCTTCCATGAAACCAGTCCCTGGTGCCAAAAAGGTTGGGGACCACTGCCCTAGCACACCAATGCATGCTGCCAAAACATCTGTGTCCAGGGTAATATCTTTGTATAATTTTCATGCACTAAAATATGCATAGGTAGTAAATGGCCTATTTAAGTGGAAGCTGCATCCAGAGACTAATTTCATAGAAATAACCATCAGCTCAAAAGTGACCACAGTAGGGGGTAACTAAAGGGAGAGTTGTTAAAAGTAGCTAACAACAGTCAGGACCCCACAAAAAATCTGCTTTTGCAAGTTGCTTCCTCCTGTGAACATTCAAGATACAGGTAGGTAGTTCTACAAGGACTTCATCAGCTAATTTTAAAATGTACAGTTGACTTTTTTTCATTGGAAGAGAAAGGTAGGATTAAATTCTTTAATCTATTACATTAAATATCACGAACAAATACCCACAGGCATTAGGATCTTTGGATCTTGCGAAAAATACAATTTAGACAGATAGAATCTTCACTTTCAGGTAAATCCTGGAATTTAGAAAAGTCATACTGAGGAGCAAAAAACCTCCAGCTCCTCAGTCAGTAATCAGTTAACTTTCAATGGAGCTACCAAAACAAAGCACTCTTCCTTCTTCCATCTGATACATTCACCTTGTGAAGAAACTGACATGTAATTGAAAAAGGAGGTAGAAAGGGAAATGGGAGTGGAGATACCTCACCTCCCCGTTGTCCAGAACAGCCATAGATGAAGTCTGACCACAGGCAATGCCAACTACCCTCTTAATATGTAAACAGTTTGTAACTTTTCGAGGAGTTGGTTGATTTGCTGTAGAACCTGATCCCACTTGGCCACAGTTGTTATAACCCCAAGCAAATACCTACAAGAGAAAGAAAAAGGAAAAGGAAAGAATAGTCAGGGTGAAAATTCCACCCCAACACAAATAATCATAAAAATTAAAATTAACCTACTTAATGAGTGCTTAAGATGTGCTAAACGGTTCTATATGCTTTACACACATTAACCTATTTAACCTGCCTAGTAATCCTGCAAAGTGACCCTAGAGTAGGTAGTACCCACTTTATACATCTCCATTTTATACATGGAAACTGAAACACAAGAGAGGTTAAGTGACTTGCTTGAGGTACCAAAGCTGGTAAGTAGCGCTAAGAGAATTTAACCCCAAGCAGTCTAGCTATGCTCTTGACCACCATGGTACATTCCCTCTATAATTTGTGTATGTGTGTATACACACACAACTACACATACACACATACGAATGTGGCATCAATAGGAAATGCGGTATATGCCACATAAGTATCAGTGATGTAAAAATTTGCTCAACTCTTTGGGCACAAATATTCATTGTTTTCCATGGAAACCATTCTTTTTGTTTTGCTTTGTTTTTTTTTTTTTTTTTGAGATGGAGTTTTGCTCTGTCCCCCAGGCTGGAGTGCAGTGGCGTGATCTCAGCTCACTGCCAGCTCCACCTCCTGGGTTCATGCCATTCTCCTGCCTCAGCCTCCCGAGTAGCTGGGACCACAGGTGCCCGCCACCATGCCCAGCTAATTTTTTGTATTTTTAGTAGAGATGGGGTTTCACCGTGTTAGCCAGGATGGTCTCGATCTCCTGACCTCGTGGTCCGCCCACCTCGGCCTCCCAAAGTGCTGGGATTACAGGCATGAGCCACTGCGCCCGGCCTCATGGAAACCATTCTAAACAAGACTATAAACAGAGACATGAATTAGGGAGGGAGGTGTTGGCAGTAGAGGAAATAATTTCCTCCAACATTAGGAAAATGTCTAAGCCCCCGCTCCCCACCCTGCTTCACGTGGCTGCAGGAGGTGGTCCATGTATATACTGAGTGTGGCTTCCATGATTCTTGTCTGATGCTGGCCAAGGCAACAACAGTAGAGCCCTCTGGTATATGTGTTAGAGGTTCATTTCACAGGTACAAAACAAATAACCTGCAACACCTCCTCAAAGTATATTCACATAAATATCTAGTTTAATTATGCAAATATTAATATTCAGTATAATTATTCAAAGTACCATATGCTTAAGATTAAAATAAATCAGGAACCCAGCCTGCACAAATTAGCAAGTTTGAGCTAATTTCAGCAATCATTCTTCTGGCACTTCTCAAACACAGCACATTCCCTTGCAGTGCTGCTGACTCCTGTTTAAAAATTGGGGCTGTAGTTCCGCTAACCAAGAAATGGACTAGGAAACAGTGGATCTAGGGCATGAGGCCTGTGTCCTATGCCTGGCTCCAGCACATCCCAGTCATGAAATCTTGGTCTCCCTGAGCTTTTGGGTTTCTTCACTTATAAGTTGTCCTACTTAATAAAATCTCTGTAACATCACTGAGGAACTTCAAAGACAGGAACAGTATGATCTAATTTGTGTTTTAGAAACCAGAGAGGACAGCAAAACAAGACTGGACAGAAGGATCAACTTAAAAGTTATGGAATAGAAGGGACTATGGCAGTAGTCTAGGCAGGAAATGACAAGACTTGACCAAAGGCTATGGAAACGGAGAGGAACAAAATGGTACAAAAGATTAGAAGACAGAATCAATAGGATGAGTGACCTTTAAGATAAGCGCAAACTTGGGGGCTGAACAAGTGTTACAGTACCTACTAGAAGGATAGTAAGGTTATTTTTTCCAAACTCATTACATATACTGAAAAATAAAATAGACCTTAAGGATGGGGTCACTAAAAAAAAAAGTACAGAACACTGTCACACATCTGAGCTATAGTCTCAGCAAAGAGCATGGGACTCAGCTGACTTAAAAAATGAACTCTAGGTTGGGTGCGGTAGCTCACACTATAATCCCAGCATTTTAGGAGGCTGAGACAGGAGGATCACTTGAGCCTGGGAGTTCAAGACCACCCTGGGCAACATAGCCAGATTCTTGTCTCTACAAAAAAAAAAAATTTTTTTTAAAAAGAATGAATTCTACTGCCATCAAAAGTGTAATCTTGATTATACAATACACGTTATGCTAGATATAGAGTGCACTCCCACAAGGTTTTTAGCTACATGCACAGGGCTACAATATTCACACCACATCAAGTACAAATATGGTCATTAAAATCAGAGGATTTTCACAATAGCCAAAAGTGGAAATAATCCAAACATCCACGAACAGATGAATAGACAAACAAAATGCGGCTTACAGCAGGTCCTTGAAAAACGTCATTTCATTCAACATCATTTTGTTATAACACTAATGAGAAAAAATGTCAATTCCCGGCCAGGGCCACTGTCTGTGGAGTCTGCATGTCCCACGTCTGTATGGGTTTTCTCTGGGTACTCTGATTTCGCCCCACACCCCAAAGCTGTGCAGACTAGGTTGTGTCTAAGCTGTATACATGTCTCAATGATTCTAGTGAGAGTGAGTGTTGGGGTATACATGAGTGCACCCTGTGTCCTGTCCAGGGCTGCTTCCCACCTGGTGTCCTGTGCTGCCAGAAGAGGCTGTGGCCACAAGCAACCCTGAACTGGAACAAACAGGTTGGAAAATGAATGAATGAATAAATGAACACAAATTATTAGAAAATAAAAATTCACAAAGTAGGCTGGACGTGGTGGCTCACGCCTGCATTCCCAGCACTTTGCGAGGCCGAGGTGGGAGGATCACCTGAGGTCAGGAGTTCGAGACCAGCCTGGCCAACATGGTGAAACCCCGTCTCTACTAAAAATACAAAAAAATTAGCCAGGCATGGTGGCAGGCGCCTGTAATCCCAGCTACCCAGGAGGCTGAGACAGGAGAATCACTTGTACCCAGGAGGCAGAGGTTGCAGTGAGCCGAGACTGTACCATTGTACTCCAGCCTGGGCAAGAAGGGTGAAACTCCGTCTCAAAAAAAAAAAAAAAAAAAAAATTCACAAAGTAGACAATAACCATACAAATGCATAACAATTAACAACACAGTCAAACACCCTCAGTGAGCTGTCACATTTGTGATTGTTTGCTTTTGAACTGTGTGGTGGTAGGAGGTGTCCCTTGTAATTTCTGCTTTGCAAACATTTATTCCTTGACTTAACCCACCACCACTATGATCACCCCAACTAAGTGATTCACCATAAATTGGGTAAATAACTCTCTTATTGCTTTTATTAATCTTTGTTAAATATATGTATTAGTTTGCATTTATTTCAATGTTTAAGAAGTGGTTTGGGTCTTCAGAAGTTTGGTGATGTCTTTGTGACCAGAAATATACCATAGGAACTTAACTCTTATTTTTATCAATTAGCCAATGGTAAAACTGGTTTCATTACATGTCTTTTTGCTTAAAGTTGTAGTTTCCAAGAATCTATCAATGACATTATGCAGGCACTTACTATATGTATCCAATGGAATATTATTCAGCCCTGAAAAGGAATGAAGAGAATCCTATCATATGGTACAAAGTGGATGAACCTTGCGGATATTATGCTAAGTGAGATAAACCAGTTACAAAAGGACAAACATTGTATTATTCCACTTACCTGAGGTACCTAGGGTAATCAAACTCAAAGAAACAGAGTAGAAAGTTGTTGGCCAGGCGTGGTGGCTCACGCCTGTAATCCCAGCACTTTTGGAGGCCAAGGCGGGCAGATCACGAGGTCAGGAGATCGAGACCATCCTGGCTAACACGGTGAAACCCCATCTCTACTAAAAATACAAAAAATTAGGCAGGTGTAGTGGCGGGCGCCTGTAGTCCCAGCTACTTGGGAGGCTGAGGCAGGAAAATGGCGTAAACCCGGGAGGCGGAGCTTGCAGTGAGCAGAGATCGTGCCACTGTACTCCAGCCTGGGTGACAGAGCGAGACTCCAACTCAAAAAAAAAAAGAAAAAAGAAAGTTGTTCCCAGGGGTTGGGGGAGGACAGAATGGGAGTGAATGTTTACCAGGTACAGCGTTTCAGTTTTGCAGGATGAAACAGTTCTGTGGGTACATGCTGGTGACGGTTGTATGACAAGGTGAACACACTTAACACCACTGAACTAGACACTTAAAACTGGTGAAGCTGGTCAATTTTATGTTACATGTATTTACTATGATTAAAAAAAAAGAATAAAGAATAAAAGCAGCATACTTACCTCTCCATCAGCTGCCAGAGCCATCGAATGATGTGAGCCACAAGCCACTTCCACCACTTGCTTGATCAAGAGATTGGTACACACCTGGATGGGAGCAATGCCTTGGTTGGTTGTCCCATTCCCAAGTTGGCTATATCCATTGTGGCCCCAGGCATAAACCACTCCATCTGTGCACACAAAGCACACAAAGAATCAGCTCCAAAAAGAAATAGTAACCCTGTACTTTCTTCCCCAGAACTTCGTACAGCTCTTTCTCCAACCTTCATTTCTCTCCCATTGCCCCCTCCTCTCTATTAAGTAACCATGGACGGAGTAAAGGAGAGAGAGATGGGTGACAGAACGGGATAGACAGATGCAAAATCTTTAAAGAAAAAACTTGGTAATAACATAGAAAGATCAGCTTTGTGGTCAAAAGTCAAAGTTTATGTATACAAGAATTAGGCTTTCTAAAAACTTTGATTCATCTCAACAGTTTCTGTGTCAGATGCCAAGAAAAAGGCAGATGATAAGAAAGCTCAATGTTAATGTTTACCATTGCTTAACCAAATACCAAGTCACGGGGAACCCACAGGGGGTGTGTGGCTACTTGCTCACCAAGTACAAGGGAAAGAGATAGACTGTTTACAAGGGAAACAAAAGTCCCAGGGCTTCTTTCAAGCAGACTATTTTATTTTAGTGGCATGAAATCTGGCTGAATTTTTTTTTTTTTTTTTTTTTTTTTACATAAAGCAACCATTTTTTTTACGCTCATTTATTCTGTGTAAGGAATTTGGACAGGGGACAATGAAGATGGCTTGTCTTTGCTTCACAGTGTGTATGATCTCAGGAAGATTAAAAGACTGGGAATGACTTGAGGGCTGGTGACTAGCAACACCTGGAGGCATTGTCACTTACACTGCTGTGACTATCTCTGGAAAGCATAATCAGCTTATTCTAACGGATTCAACTCAGGAACAGCCAAATGGGGGAGACACACAGGGTAAGGTATGTGGGGCTGAGGGGTGCACGGAGCTCCCATGCCCTCCCTGGCATGCCACCCCCTCCCAGCACCTTGATGTGGTCACCAACCCGGAAGTTCCTCTGTCTGAATTTTTTTTATGACTTTATCTTTTCTGAGATTCTGATGAAGACAACTTTTCTTGTGTTATCTCTTGAAGTACCATCGTTTCAGGCATTTCTTTCCACAGCACCCCCGAGTGCCAAGGGCAGGTCTCCCAGAGTTACACATTCTCCTCTTATCTTTCCCATGGTAATAAAACATCCCAACCTATTAAGGATAGTCTGCCTGGCAACAACACTCAAGGGCGACAGCAGAAATCCAAGTATTACAGTTAGGCTGCTGGTCACTCACAGCAGTCCCCAGGCAACCAGGGGAAACAGACTTCTACGTATCTACTCTAGAACAAAGACAGCCCACATAAATTCAGAGTCCTCTTCCAGGTGACATGTGGCTCACAAGAGCCGTTCCCTCCTACAGAAATTATGACAGAAACCATAAATGGGAAATTTCACCCTGAGAAAGATGAGGCTTAAGACTGAAAGAACGAGTATAAAACACAAAAAGTATGATCCATGATATTGTGTTACAAGTTACAGCAGGTGAAAGAAATGTCCAAACTAATGAGTGTTTTAACTCCTGAAAACAGAAAAATAGACTTAAATAGAGAAATGCATACCTTGTTCTTGGATGGAAAAATTCAGTATCATAAAGTTTCTAGTTTTTCCTACATAAACTTATAAAGTTTAAATAGCAATAAAAGCTTAAAGTTACTTTCTGGAGGTAGACAAAATAATTAGAAAGTTTAATGGGAAGAATAAACAAACAAGAATAAATAGGAAAACCCTACAAAAAAAAAAAAAAGCAAGAAGGTAGCTAATTCTACTAGTTACTAAAACCTATAACAAGTTTCTATGAGGCTGGGCATGCCTGTAATCCCAGCACTTTGGGAGGCCGAGGCAAGTGGATTGCTTGAGGTCGGGAGTTCAAGACCAGATTGGCCAACATAGTGAAACCCCATATCTACTAACAACAAAAAAAAAATACAAAAATCAGCCAGGCATGGTGGCGCGCACCTATAATCCCAGCTACTCAGGAGGCTGAGGCACAAGAATTGCTTGAACCCAGGAGGTGGAGGTTGCAGTAAGCTGAGATTGTGCCTTGCACTCCAGCCTGGGCAAAAACGACTCTATCTCAAAGAAAAAAAAAAGGTTAATTGAAAAATAACCTGTAATTCTAAATAATCTCAAATAGAAGATGTTGAATCCATGAAACAATAGCAACAAGTTCTGGAAAGAAACATTTAAAGATCATGAAAGAACACTTGGAAATAAAACAATGGAAATGTTAAAAATTTGACATAAGGGTTGTAAGATAAAGTTGAAGAAATTTCCCAGAACACAGATGGGAGAGAACATTTTTTTAAAATCATGAAGATTAGGCCAGGCATGGTGGCTCACACGTGTAATCCCAGCACTTTCGGAAGCTGAGGTAGGAGGATTGCTTGAGCCCAGGAGGTTACAGGTGTGAGCCACCTGCTCACACAGTGAGGCTGCAGTGAGCCAAGCCAAGATTGCACCACCGCACTCTAGCCTGGACAGAGAGACCCTGTCTCAAAAAAAAAAAAAAAAAAAAAAAAAAAATAGGAAGATCACTCCAGAATCTCTAACTTCTTTCTAAGAAAAATTCCATAAAGGAGAAAACAAAGAAGAAAAAAAATTTTTTTTTGAGATGGGGTCTCACTCTGACTCTCACTCTGTCACAAAGGCTGGAATGCTGTGGCGCAATCATAGCTCTCTGCAACCTCAAACTCCTGGGCTCGACTGATCCTCCTGCCTCAGCCTCCTGAGTAGCTGAGACTACAGGTGTGTGCCACCATCACCAGCTTTTTTTTTCTTTTTTTAAGAGACATGGCCTCGCTATGTTGACCAGGCTGGTCTTGAACTCCTGGCCTGGAGCAAACATCCTGCCTCGGCTTCCCAATGTGCTGGGATTACAGGCATGAGCTACCACACACAGCCAACAAGAGAAATTATTCATGAAATATTACAAGAAGAAATTTCCAGAAATGACCAATACAATAAATTAAAAATTACACCAGAGTACACAATCATGATTATGTCACAATACTTAAAAAAAATAAATAAAAATAAAAAAAAGATCCTTGAAGCTTCCAAAGAGGAAAAAACAGTCACACACAAAATAGCAAAAGTTGCCGGGCATAGTGGCTCACACCTGTAAACCCAACACTTTGGGAGGCCGAGCCACAAGGATCACTTGAGCCCAGGAGTTTGAGGCCAGCCTAGGCAACATAGTGAGACCTCGTCTCTACAAAAAAATTTAAAAATGAGGTGGGAAGATTGCTCCAGCCCAGGAGGTCAAGGTTGCAACGAGCCATAATCACTCCACCACACTCCTGCCTGGGTGACAGAGAGAGACCCTGCCTCAAAAAAAAAAAAAAAAAAGGCCAGGTACAGTGGCTCACGCTTATAATCCCAGCACTTTGGGAGGCCGAGATGGGTGGATCACCTGAGGCCGGGAGTTCAAGATCAGCCTGGTCAACATGGAGAAACCCCGTCTCTACTAAAAATACAAAAATTAGCCAGGCATGGTAGCACATGCCTCTAATTGTACTTGGGAGGCTGAGGCATGAGAATTGCTTGAACCCAGGAGGCTGAAGTTGCAATGAGCTGAGATCATGCCACTGCACTCCAGCCTAGGTGATAGAGCGAGACTCTGTCTCAAAAGAAAAAAAAAGGAAAGAAAGAACCAGTGTGATGCCAGAAGGCATGATTACGCAAGGCAAAAGTGAGATAATCACCTCATTATGCTCAACTCCAGTTATATTCATACCACATGATGATGCTCAGATTTGGATTTCACAGCTCTCTTGAGAAAGATGCAGAGAACTTGAAGTAGATTCAGTTAGGAGTTACAGGCACTTAGAAGGCTAGATACTAAAACCTGTGACAGCATTCTAGGAAGATGTGATTCCTCAGTCTAGACAAAGAAAGGCAGGGATGCAAATCATCTCCCAAATGCCACCCTAGACAATTATCCAACAAAAAGCTGAGGACCTCAGAGAAACAGAGCAAGAGTTAATGTATCTAAAGTATAAAAGGAAGCATTTAGGTTATAGATAATGAATTTTCAGAGAGTGTTGGGTGACCACAGTACAGATCGATCACACACACATACAAAATGTCCACTCTCCCTTAGTGATCTTGAAGAGGCAGAGTAAAAAAGGACAAGAACCTATCAACCTGCATCCCCGGTTCTTTCAATATGGCAACTACATGAATGCCAGAGAACAGACAAAGATTTCCCGATTCAAGATGCAAGCACTGCACAAAGAAAGGAAAGCCACGTAGCAGCTGTGTTTAGAAAAATGTACCGGCGGGGCACAGTGGCTCATGCCTGTAATCCCAGCACTTTGGGAAGCCAAGGTGGGCGGATCACGAGGTCAGGAGTTCGAGACCAACCTTGCCAATATGATGAAACCCAGTCTCTACTAAAAGTACAAAAATTAGCCAGGGCATGGTGGCACACGTCTGTGGTCTCAGCTACTCAGGAGGCTGAGGCAGAAGAATCGCTTGAACCCAGGAGATGGAGGTTGAGTGGGCCGAGATCATGCCACTGCACTCCAGCCTGGAGACAGAGCAAGATTCCTTCTCAAAAAAAAAAAAAAAAAAAATGCCGGGCGCGGTGGCTCACGCCTGTAATCCTAGCACTTTGGGAGGCCGAGGCAGGCGGATCATGAGGTCAGGAAATCGAGACCATCCTGGCTAACACGGTAAAACCTCGTCTCTACTAAAAATACAAAAAATTAGCCGGGCGTGGTGGCGGGTGCCTGTAGTCCTAGCTACTCGGGAGGCTGAGGCAGGAGAATGGCGTGAACCCAGGAGGTGGAGCTTGCAGTGAGCCGAGATTGCGCCACTGCATTCCAGCCTGGGCAACAGAGAGAGACTCTGTCTCAAAAAAGAAAGAAAAGAAAAATGTACCAAAGGAACCCTGAAAGTTGCATTGCAACCAAAAATCCACTGAAAAATTAGGCTGGAAGGACGATTCATTTGCTATATCTAATCTTCCACAGCTTTATGGAAGCAGTTGAAAACCTCAGAAGTTTGCCTAATTTGCAAGACATCCTATAGCTTTTCCAGAGTTAGCCTGAAGTGTTTAACTTTCACCTGCTTTGTGTACTTCCTCTCAGAAATTAAGAAGCAAACAATCCAAAATCAGTTATCTGGCATAGCCCTATCTCCCCTAAGCTTAGAATTAACCGGTCAATTTCTTACAAACTGAAAAGTTAGATGGGTTCCCTCCTTACCTTCAGTGCTGAGAAGAACATGTGGTCCACTCCCGTAACTGAGGCTTTTAATCTTCTTTCCACATAAGCCTTCTAGCTTTTTGGGTACAAGTGTACTCTGGTTATCACCAGTTCCTAGACAGTTACTATAGTTCAGTCCAAATACAAAGACCTAGAAAACAGATAGTTTTTTTCTGAGTCTTTTGACCGAAAGCTGTATTAAAAGCTCCCTTCTCTCCTCTGAAAATAAGACATTTCAACTAGAGAGCTCAGGAGGTGAAAAGAGACTGATATGCTTGTTAAGAAAAATTCAACCTCTGCGGATATTGCTTACGTTTCAGAATGTTTGTCTATATGATGAAACTCAGAGTGCTATGGAGTAGACGGGTATTTAATCAAGAAACTGAAAAAAAAGAAACTATCAAAGCCATAGTCTTCCTGAACTTCAGGATCTCTTTATTTATACCCCGCCTTTTCTCCATCTTTGAACTGCACACTTTGAAGACCAATTCCCAAATAAGTCCTAAAACGAAACTAGGTTTTAAGAGACTCTTACCTCATCATTGTCAGTAACGTACAGTGCTTCACTGGCTGAGGTGCCGAAGACACATGCCTTCCGAATAGACGCGATCTCTTGAGGGGAGAGTAGAGTGAAGATGGGCCACTTTCCGACATCCACCATGACTCTGGCTTCAAGCAATTCCTATAAATAAGCCGACATCTCTGCTGGAACAGAAAGGATTCCAGAAAAAAATTAAATAGCCACTGAGCTAACTTTTAAAAAAAAAGACCTGTTAATAAATACTAACAAAAGCTGATTCTAGAATAAATGAACTTCCGTGGGTTACATGGATCATTCGCTTTCCCCCAGCTATGTGTGCAATCCCTCCTCCACCTTCAAACCTTGGCCTTTCCTACAAGAAAATAACGTGCGAGAACTAGCTGTTCGTCTTGCCCACTTCCTAGTCAGTGCTTATCTGGTCCACATGTGCTTCCAACTCACCCTCTTCTTAGACCTCTAAAAACAGCCAAAGCAGCAGGTCAAGACCAAGTTCTGGCTCCAGTACCTCCAACAGCACACACAGAGGGCGCCTGCGGCTGGAGCATGCTTAGCCAAAGCCTTGTCCCCACCCGCCAGAGATATTCTTCCCACCAGCACCAACTCGGATGACAAGGATCAGCTTCAGCCCCAGGTATCATACCACAAATTCAATGAGGATTAAACACCATCAAATCAGGCTATTCATTGTCATTGCACAGCCAGACTACTGGAATAACATTTGAATGTCTTGACAAATGTGTGTGCAGGGGGAGCGGGAGGTACTGGTGAGGATAAGTAAAAGATTTGAGGGGGGAGTAATATATGAAAATGGGAAAAAAACTTTTGTTTCAAATGGACAAAAGAGGATAAGAAAGAAAGTCTCCTTACCATCCCTCCCTGACCCTCTCCTCAAAAGCCACCACTGTTCCCAGTGATCTGTAATTCCTTCTGGAAATAGTGTATACTCATGGAAGCACTACATGTATGCATGGGTATATGTGTATCTTTAAAAACAAAAGCACAAATGGAAGTTTTTTTTCCCTACTTAACAGTACATCGGGGAAATCATTCTATATTAGCGCACATAGACCTGCTTTTCAATGGTACTACAGCATTCCATTACATCAATTTAGCAATTTACCTTGTTTTCTACTGAGAGACATTTAAGTCAATTCCAGTCTTTTGCTAGAACAATACTGCAATTGTTGCCTGCATATTATTGTATTGACATGTCTTGTTTTATATAGAAATTTCTAAAATAAATTCCTAAAAATGAAAATTGCTAGGTCAAAGTCTAATAGCTATTTTACTGTTACTAGCTATTAATATTTCAAACAATCTTCTAATGAAGTAGTGGCCATATATAAAATCACCATGGATGTAGGATGGCACCTGTTTATACACACCCTTCCCACACAGCGTACTCTCACAGTATCTCAGTTTTGTTTAAACTGGCATTTCCCTGTGATGAGTGGAGCTGAATGTCACTTAAAAAAATAATGAGGCCGGGCAGGGTGGCTCACACCTGTAATCCCAGCAATTTGGGAGGCCGAGGCAGGCAGATCACGAGGTCAAGAGATCGAGACCATCCTGACCAACATGGTGAAACCCTATCTCTACTAAAAATACAAAAATTAGCTGGGCATGGTGGTGTGTGCCTGTAGTCCCAGCTACTCAGGAGGCTGAGGCAGGAGAATCACTTGAACCCGGGAGGCGGAGGTTGCAGTGAACCGAGATTGTGCCACTAAACTCCAGCCTGGCGACAGAGTGAGACTCTCTCTCGAAAATAAAAAATAATGATCACAATAATTGCAACAATAACAACTAACTTACTGGGCACTATGTGCCAAGCACAATTTTTAGAAATTTTATATTTATTCATTCATTTAATCCTCACTTTACCAATAAGGAAATGGAGAAAAAGAGATTTTAAGAATCTGCTCAAACTTGTAAGTGGCAGAGTCGGGATCTGCATCCAGGCAACCTGAAGCCTGAGTCTGAACTCTTCACCTCTCACTCACGTTTTAAGAGCCCACTGTCAGCCTTCTGTGCAAAGTGCCTATTTTTTTCTACTGGATCATTGTTCTTTTTCTTGTTATTGATTTATAAGTATTCTTTGTATGGTAAGATGATCTTAAATGCTTTTAAAAGTTTAAAAATAAAGGCTGGGCGCAGTAGTTCACACCTGTAATCCTAGAACTTTGGAAGCCCAAGCCGGAAGGATTGCTTGAGCCCAGGAGTTTGAGACCAGCCTGGGCAACATGGCGAAACCCCGTTTCTACAAAAAATACAAAAAAAAAAGGCCGGGCACAGTAGCTCATGCCTGTAATCCCAGCACTTTGGGAGGCCAAGGTGGGTAGATCACTTGAGGTCAAGAGTTTGTGACCAGCCTGGCAAACACAGTGAAACCCCATCTTTACTGAAAATACAAAAACAATTAGCCTGGCGGTAGTGGCGCATGCCTGTAGTCCCAGCTACTCGGGAAGCTGAGGCAGGAGAATCACTTGAGCCCGGGAGGCAGAGGTTGCGTGCGGTGAGCCGAGATTGCACCACTGCACTCCAGTCTGGGCGACGGAGTGAGAGACCCTGTCTCAAAGAAAAAAAAAAGAAAGAAAGAAAAATGAAAAAGAAAAAAGAAAAATTATTAGCCAGGTATGGTGGCGTATGCCTGCAGTCCCAGTTACTCAGGAGGCTGAGGTGAGAGGATTGCTTGAGCCCAGGAAGTCAAGGCTGCAGTTGAGCTGAGATCACAACGTTGCACTCTAGCCTGGGTGACAGAGGGAGACCCTGTCTCAAAAAGATTAATAAAATAAACAAAAAGAAACAAGATGCCCCTCAAACGACCTCTTGTGCCTCCTACAAAACAGATGGAGAAAGGAGTCATAAGAAGTCAAGCCATATAAAGCCATACAAGCAGGTAAGTAAATTTCAAGAAAATCCAGAAGCAGGTTTTCCTGGAATTATGAACCATATCAAGTTAGTCTTCAAAATGTTTAATTTTACATGACACAGAAGTAGCCAAAAATATGACTCACCACCTTTAAAATTACAACACAAAAGGTAAGACATTCAAAACCACACAACTTCCTGACAGCAGCACAATTATTCTAAAATCATTAAACAAATATGGGCAACTCTGCCCTAAGGGTTTGGTAATCTACTGCAAGATCAGGCTAACCTTCATAATGATGGGGCATTATTATACGCACTGACTTCACCCATTGCTAAATTACATGAAGCTTTATTTTACAAGGTATTTCTCCAAAGACTTGTCATTTAAGAGTCAATTCAAGAAACAGGTCATGTATCTTACATGTCCACACCCACCATAAAAGAAAAAGGCATCCTAACAGGCTTGGTAGAGTGGAAACAACAGAGTGCTGAGGCCTGTGTCCCAGGTTTGCTTTTAAAATCAGTCAGTATGACAGCTGTTTGCTGTTTTGAGCCTGGGTTTCCCCCAAACCTAGAAATTTGTCATTTTATGTTCAAGATATAATGAAGAAGCTGGGGGATTTCTTGAACAGATAAGAACAACAGAGGCAGTAATATTGGCCAAGCAAGTAATTCTCCCTAGCAAGACAATCAAGCAAAGCTAAAAGCAGGAAAGAAGAAACGAACAACTATCCTGAACCTGCCTTGTCACAGACACTGTTAATTAGGTAGCTTCCATATATTATTTCATTTAATCTTCGTAATACTCTTGTGAGGAGACTGTAAACCATTTCTGACAGATGAGGACTGCGGCTCAAAGGTGAAATGACTCGCCAAGGTCACACAGCAGACCCCTCTAATTTTTCTTATGGAGAAATGGCTGAACTTCCTCAACATCACTTCTTTCTGACTTTAACTTGCCTTGTAAATGTACAGCAGCATCTGTCTTTAAACTGTTTCCAATATAAAAAGTATCCAGGCCGGGCGCAGTAGCTCACACCTGTAATCCCAGCACTTTGAGAGGCCGAGGCAGGCGGATCACCTGAGGTGGGGAGTTCGAGACCAGCCTGGCCAACATGGTGAAATCCTGTCTCTACTAAAAATACAAAATTAACCAAGCATGGTGGCACATGCCTGTAATCCCAGCTACTCAAGAGGCTGAGGCAGGAGAATTGCTTGAACCTGGGAGGTGGAGGTTGCAGTGAGCCGAGACTGCACCACTGCACTCCAGCCTGGGCAAGAAGAGCGAAACTCCATCTCAAAAAAAAAGAAGTATCCACTCTCCCAATAAAAAGCATTCCGCAAAATGCTTCTGCCTAGATTTGCCTGGTTAAACCTCATGAATGTCATTTATTCCTGCACTTTTGCATCAATCATTGAGAGGCAGGCCTAGAGAACACATGTGACCTCTGTCCTCAGAGCTCACAACATACAAAGTGCATCCTTGGGCTGGAGACTGCTAAGGCACAAAGTGTGTCTTCATCAGACCATGCTCAACCTGGGCAGCTGAGGACATGAACTGGCATCCTTGGAATTCAGACAAGGTTCCCTGAGAGGTTTTGTGGGGCTATGTGCCAGAAAGAACAACAGAACAGGGTCCTTAACTTGGGCGCGTGGCATTTCCCTCCTAAGGCAGCAGAGTGTAACTGTAAATACCACCAAAACTTTCTAATTTACTCAAAATTACCACCATCCTCATTATAATTTGACTATTGTGGTGAGGTCTTTAATTATTCCATTTTCCTGGGGGCAGTGACACCTTTTGCTACTATTAAGAAAACCACATTAAGGATCATAATTATATCAACCTTAAGAAGAATTAATGTGTATACACTATCAATCCAATAAACTAAAGCTGGTGCAATCATTAAAAATTAACGAGTATTTCATCTGTGATAAAATCTACAGCAGACTTAAGAACTGTGCAGTTAACAATGACTCAAAAATACAGGATCTGCCGGGTGCAGTGGCTCACACTTGTAATTCCAGCACTTTGGGAGGTAGAGGCAGGCAGATCACTTGAGTCCAGAAGTTTGAGACCAGCCTAGATGACATGGTGAAACCCTGCCTCTATAAAAAATACAGAAATTAGCCAGGAGTAGTGGCATGCACCTGTTGTCCCAGCTACTTGGGAGGCTGAGGTGGAAGGATCGTTTGAACCTGGGAGGCAGAGGTTGCAGTGAGCTGAGATCACGCCACTGCACTCCAGCCTAGGCGACAGAGTGACACTCCGTCTCAGAAAAAAAAAAATGCAGGATCCATTGCAAGGAACAGCAACATTATTTAGGACAGCTCTGATATCATGACATCTACTAAATTTTTCTAAACATGAAAGAAAAGTATTAACAGACTTATTCTAACTATGGATTTCATTTCAAAGGAATATAAATGTAGTTCAACTAAATTTCATTTAAATAATCATTCCAGGCTGGGCACGGTGGCTCACACCTGTAATCCCAGCACTTTTGGGAGGCTGAGGCAGGCAGATCAGTTGAGATCAGGAGTTTGAGACTAGACTGGCCAACATGGCAAAACCCTGTCTCCACTAAAAATACAAAAATTACCCCGGGTGTGGTGGTGCACGCTGGTAATCTCAGCTACTCAGGAGGCTGAGGTGGGAGGATCATCTGAGCCCGGGAGGCAGAGGTTGCAGTGAGCCAAGACTATGCAACTGTCCTGGGTGATAAGAGTGAGACTCTTTCTCAAAATAATAGTAATAGTCACTCCAGAGGGTTGCACAATAATTTAGATGCTTCAAATAGGAAGATATGAAGTGATTCCATTTGTGTTCTATTCCTGTATGAAGGAGGCACTGCTAATGGAAAGAACCTTCAACTGGCCTATTCAGCCCAGGCCTTCCCTGACAGTCAAGTACCTTGGTAAGTACCCTGAGCAAGGTAGCCCAACTCTCTTCCTTCCCATGGTGCTATGCTTTGTCCAAATTATAAGCACTCCCCCAAGGAAGCATCCCAACAGAAGCTGCCACCCAAACACGTCATACAGCTAAACTACGTGCACATCCCAAATTCAAAACAAAACCACTAAAATAAATGTACCCTGTAAGACTTAGTTAGCTTAGCTATGTTATAATATGTCCTGTATGATTACAATTTTTCTAAAGTATAATATATACAGAAATGTATACACCAAAATATATCTCAATGGAGAGATTACAGGTGGCATCATTTTCTTTCTTTGTATTTTTATTCTATTTTTCGGCCTGCCATCCCCACTTCTTTAGTTTGTTTGTTTGTTTGTTTTCGTCAGCAGGGTTGTGGCCAGAAAACAAGTCCTATCAGTCTCCTACCTCACTTCCCCTTTAGAAATTAGATACACTTCCTCATCTTTTTTTTTTTTTTGAGATGGAGTTTCGTTCTTGTTGCCCAAGCTGGAGTGCGGTGGCAGGATCTTGGCTCACTGCAATCTCCGCCTCCTGGGTTCAAGCAATTCTCCTGCCTCAGCCTCCCAAGTAGCTGGGATTACAGGCGCCCACCATCACGCCCGGCTAATTTTGTATTTTTTTAGTAGATACGGGGTTTCACCATGTTGGCCAGGCTGGTCTCAAATTCCTGACCTCAAGTGATCCACCTCCCTCAGCCTCCCAAAGTGCTGGGATTACAGGCGTGACCCACCACACCTGGCCTTCTTTGTATTTTTAAAATATAGTCCCAAATTTCTTTCTTTTTTTTTTTTTTTTGAGACAGAGTCTTGCTCTGTTGTCCAGTCTGGAGTACACTGGCACCATCTTGGCTCACTGCAAACTCCCCCTCATCAGTTCAAGCAATTCTTGTGCCTCAGCCTCCCGAGTAGCTGGGATTACATGCGTACACCACCATGCCTAGCTAATCTTTGTATTTTTAGTAGAGAAGGGGTTTCACCATGTTGGCCAGGCTGGTCTCAAACTCCTGACCTCAAGTGATCCACCCACCTCGGCCTCCCAAAGTGCTGGGATTACAGGCGTGAGCCACCATACTGGCCTTCTTTGTATTTTTAAAATATAGTCCCAAATTTCTTTTTTTTGGGGGGGGATGGACAGAGTCTCACTCTGTTGCCCAGTCTGGAGTACACTGGCACCATCCTGGCTCACTGCAAACTCCACCTCCCCAGTTCAAGCAATTCTTGTGCCTCAGCCTCCTGAGTAGCTGGGATTACAGGTGTACACCACCACGCCTGGCTAATTTTTGTATTTTTAGTAGAGACGGGGTTTCATCATGGTGGCCAGGCTGGTCTCAAACTCCTGACCTCAGGTGATCTGCCCACCTCAGCCTCCCAAAGTGCTGGGATTAGAGGCGTGAGCCACCATGCTCGGCCAGTCCCAAATTTCTGTAACAAACACTTTGTGACCAATAAAATGAACAAATATTTCCAATGAAAATAAAAGTTCAATTATTTGAATTATGTTTTACCCCTAGGCTGTTATAAGTTTTAAGATGTATTCTTGCTTTAGATTCACAACCTAGAGTGGCAGAATGTTTCAGGCAAAATCTGGAAAAATGAATTATTGATATAAAATTAAATGTAGACGGTAGAAATGTAAGATGATACAGCTGCTATAGAAAACCAGATGGTAATTCCTCAAAAAAATAAATAAACATTAGAATTATATTATCTAGATAAACTCCATTTCTAGCATACACCCCAAAGAACTGAAAGCAGAGACTTGAATAGTTGTATACCAACGGTAAAGGAGCATTATTCACAATAGCCAAAATGTGAAAATAATCCAAATGTCCATGAACAGATGAATGGATAAACAAAATGTGGTCTACACATACGATAGAATACTATTCACCCTTAGGAGGAAATTCTGACACATACAACAACAGGGATGAACCCTGAAGACATTATGCTAATAAGTTAGACAAATATTGTACGATTCCACTTACATGAGGTACCTACAACAGTCAAATTCATGGAGACAAAGTAGAATTGTGGGTGCCAGGAGCTGGGGGGAGGTAGGAATGGGGAGTTACTGTTTAATGGGTACAGAATTTCACTTTGGGGTGATGCAAAAGTTCTAGGCGACAAATACACGAAAAAATATTCAACATCACTAGTCATCAGAGAAATCCAAATCAAAACCACAACAAGATACCATCTCACACCAGTCAGAATGGCCATTATTAAAAAGTCAAAAACAAAAGATGTTCGTGAGGGTGTACAGCAGAGGGAACACTATACACTATTGGTGGGAATGTAAATTAGTTCAGCCACTGTGGAAAGCAGTTTGGAGATTTCTCAAAGAACTTAAAACAGAACTACCATTCAACCCAGGAATCCCAAGACTGGGTATATATCCAAAGGAAAATAAATTGTTCTACAAAAAAATAAAAAAACATGCACTTGTATGTTCATCACAGCACTATTCACAATAGCAAAGACATGGAATCAGCCTAGGTGCCCATCGACAGTAGACTGGAAAAAGAAAATGTGGTACATATACACCATGGAATACTACACGGCCATAAAAAAGAACAAAATCATGGATGCAGCTAGAGGCCATTATCCTACGTGAATTAACACAGGAACAGAAAACCAAATACCACATGTTGTCACTTAGAAATGGGAACTAAATATGGTGTACACGTGGATATAAAGACGGGAACAATACACACTGGAGACTACTAGAGGGGCAGGGAGGGAAGGGTACACAGGCTAAAAAACTACCTATTGGATACTATGCTCACTACCTGGGTGATGGAATCATTCGTACTCCAAAGCTCAGCATCACACACTATACCCATGTAACAAACCTGCATATGTACTCCCTGAATCTAAAATAAAAGTTGAAATTGGGTCGGGTGCGGTGGCTCACGTCTGTAATCCCAGCATTCTGGGAGGCCGAGATGAGCAGATCACAAGGTCAGAGATGGAGACCATCCTGGCTAACACTGTGAAACCTCGTCTCTACTAAAAATACAAAAAAATTAGCCAGGCGTGGTGGCGGGTACCAGTAGTCCCAGCTACTCGGGAGGCTGAGGCAGGAGAATGGCATGAACCTGGCAGGCGGAGCTTGCAGTGAGCCAGGATCGCACCACTGCATTCCAGCCTGGGCGACAGGCATCTCAAAAAAAAAAAAAAAAGTTGAAATGACTTTTTTTAAGTAGTCTAGAGATTGATGGTGGTGATGACTGTACAACAATGTGAATGTACATAATGTCACTAAAATGTGTAATTAAAAATCATTAAAATGGTAAATTTTACACTATATATCTTTTACCCCAATTTTTAAAAATCAAATAATCATCCTGTGGGCTTTTATCAAGACTGCATTAATAAACTCAAAGATACATTTCTAAAATTAAATATAGAAAGGTTTCAGTCCTAAATAATGTGTTTGGAAAAGTAAAATCATACTGTTTTAATCATGTCTCGAGAATACAAGTTCAGATTAGGGAAATTCTCAACGGAGCATTTATAAAAGAAATATAGCCTTCTTAGAACTTTCCAGTGCATACAGCAATTTAAACCAGACCAAACAAATTGCTAAGATGACAGGTCCTTCCAGGGCTTGTCATCTTGATAATTATAAAAATGATGAGCTGTAATTAGAATGTCAGTCATCTTTAAATAGTTACTTCTGAAGTACCTCACTAAGATAGTAATTTTTTTGCAAGCCTTCCATATTTTATTTAGGAAATACTTTCTGAAAAACAATATTAATGTGTTGCAGCCTGAATTACCACTCTTTATGAGTTATTATTAGGTGAATCAATGACTTTTTTTTTTTTTTTTTACTGTATAGAGATAAAACAAGGGTGCAAGGAAAGAAAAGAGGAATGCAAAAATGCAAGCAGAGGTAGAAAGAGTGTAACGTCCTTAAAGATAATATGCCAACCCACTTGGCTCTTCGTATTTTCTCTGGCACTTGAAAATACATCCTGTATCCCCACTGCACTTATCCTACGTCCATTAGTCCTACAGATCAATATCCCATTCCTTGGGATGGCTTATCTTAGCTATTGGCACTGTCCCTCATAGAACTTGTGGCATGACGAAGAAAAGGTTATTTTACTTTATACTCTGAAAGCAAATTCAGTCAGGACAAACACAGGCTTTCCAATTTTAGAAATCTACATTTAGAACTGGAAGGCTGAAGGAGTAATGTAGCAACTAATCTTTTAATTCCTCTAAGAGCACCTTTATTTTACTTTCCCCAAGGAACAAATATTAAGGAAAGGTTAATTTTATTTTAGTTTATTTTACTGATCTAGCAAAAATATATTTGAACATGCTTATGGAGATTTTAAAAACAACAGGAAATGGAGAGAAATGGTACAGGAAAACTGGTTTTGATGAAATAATGGTCTCAATATTAAACAATACTGGAAATTTAGGGTTGATCTGTAAGCACATGGCTTCCACACAGACCTCAACTAACCAGAATGTATTTGTTTGGGCTAGTTTAAATTGCTGTATGTACTGGCTTTTAAATGCCACCAATAGGGTATTCTACCTTTAGATCTGGCTTCTATTGACCTTAGAGCTAAGGAAAAGAGTGGGAAAAGAGTAAGCAATCCTTCAGCATTGCCTAGCACCAAGATTCTGACGCTTCTGGTGTCATTTTAGAAGCATGAAATGAGTTTGCGTCATTCTTTATTATGGAAGCTGATAGCCAGAGGAAACCAGAAGGGCTCTGAATGTTGGAACAATCATTTTAAGTAGCCTAAACATTCTTCAGCATACAAGCTACAGCAAGCTTTAAACTACTCAAAACAGCAATTTCTAATATGCAAAATGATATTTTTAATTGCAAAAACTTTGAATTAAAGCATTTACACATACACTGAAAATTCCTAGAGGAGGTTTCTCTATTTTTGTAAACTGAATGGGTGATGATTTTACTTATCAGTTTAAGTTGCTAAGCTGTCTTACGAAAAAAATTTATTTATAGTTAATGAGCTATTGATAAAATCTAAAAGGCCTTGGAAAAAAGTACTACTGTATGGTAATGTGAACAAAATCCAGTTGTCCCTCAGTATCCGTCGGGGACTGGTTCCAGGACCTCCTGCAGATACTAAAATCCACAGATGCTCAAGTCCCTGATAGAAAATGGCATAGTATTTGCACATAACCTACACACATCCTCCCATATACTTTAAATGATCTCCAGATTACTTATAATACCTAATACAATGTAAATGCTTGGTAAATAGTTGTTACGCTTATTGCTTGGGGAATAATGACAAGAAAAAAATACTCTACATGTTCAGTACAAATGCAGTTTTTAATATTTGCAATTTGAGGTTGGTTGAATCCACAGATGTGGCATCCATGGATACAGAGAGCTGACTTTAATAGCATACATTAATTTTTCTTCTGCAATGACCCCAGATACCAAGAAAGCCAGGGACATCATAAAGAACAATACAATCATGGTCTCTGCCTCTGAGGAACTGAAGGTCTAATGGAAAGTCAGTTCCTAAGTAAGTGGAAAACTAGAATGCAAATACAACTGGAATAATTAAGGAAATGAATGTACCATGCAAGTATATGCTCCATGTGACACATGTTAATTTGTCAAATGGGAAATAATTATGTGCAGACTAGTGACAACTATATAAAAATTGTATATAACAGAAAACATTTACACGAAATCCCAGAAACCAAATTCTCCATATTCCAGCAGATGATAAAATGTGAG
The DNA here is from genome assembly GCF_028885625.2 of Pongo pygmaeus. Lineage (NCBI taxonomy): Eukaryota > Metazoa > Chordata > Mammalia > Primates > Hominidae > Pongo > Pongo pygmaeus. The sequence continues at coordinate 58,127,531 of NC_072387.2, forward strand.
CCTTTCCTCAGTGAAGATCATCCAGTTTCCTAGAAGAACAAGTGTTCTTCATAGCCTTCTTCCTTTTTTACCAATAAATGTTCCCATTTGAGCACAAAAGATTGAAGGGTATGACAATCTTTATTTCTGAATCCATTTAATTCCAGAAAAACATTCAAAAAAGAGAGCTCTAGGGTTTGGGGTAAACTTTTTGGTATACAACATTACAACTTATGTCTTCCATCTACGCTACAGCAAAAGCAATTCAAAAACCCTCTCAAGGTACAAACAGCCAAATGTTACTCTTACCAATTTCTTACATATAATTCTGATGGGCTTTTTGAGACTGAGCAAATGCTCAGTCTCATTGAGATACCAAATGTATTTCCCAGGTCCAGATAAGCCTCTAAGAATCAGCCTCAAACATTTTTAAATAAAAATAAAACTTAAAACCATTTCACCCACTCTATGGTATAAGGGCTGCAAATCACAGGCAAAGTTTCGAAGATGTGCTGAGACACTAATACTGTTATTGCCCCAGCTGCTAGAACAGCTGTCATCCACGTCTCTCTTCTGCAAATACACAGTACTACAAGAATGAAAGGGAGGCCGGGCGCAGTGGCTCACACCTGTAATCCCAGCACTTTGGGAGGCCGAGGCAGGCGGATCATGAGGTCAGGAGATCAAGACCATCCTGGCTAACACAGCGAAACCCCGTCTCTACTAAAAATACAAAAAAATTAGCCGGGCCTGGTGGTGGGCGCCTGTAGTCCCAGCTACCCCGGAGGCTGAGGCAGGAGAATGGCGTGAGCCCAGGAGGCATAGCTTGCAGTGAACCGAGATGGCGCCACTGCACTCCAGCTTGGGTGACAGAGCAAGACTCGTCTCATGAAAAAAAAAAACAAAAAGAATGAAAGGGAAAGGAAGAATGCCCTGAATGCTTGACTAAGGAGTCTGAGAATGTAGTCTTCTCCAAAATAGTTTGTCATCCTTCAAGCTGAAGCCACCTGTACAGCTGAGTGAAGATAATACCCCCACCTTCATTTAGAGAACAGTATGACTAGTGTTTTAGAATTCTCTGATTGTGCCTACCCTTTGTTTCATAAGTTTTGTTCAAATTCATCACTAATTTAAGAGGAAAATGTAAGTTCCTACAACTGTCATTTCTCAACCACTAATAAGTTATTTGACTTGAAGCACAATTTGCAATAATCGCCTCTGTAAGCATTTCTTTAGCCCCATCATCCAAGGGGCTGCTTTCATCTCATTCATTTCATCTCATCTCACTTCTAACCTGAGCCATGTGCTCGAAAAGCAAACGAACCAAGTGGCAATAGCATTAGCAGTGAAAAAAATAACATATCTAGGGTTGTGAAGCTGACTGAGATCTTATAAAAGTATTGCTTTTATAGGATACTGTTGTCTTCAAAAGGAAACCAGAAAAGAAATATTGATGATTAGAAATAACGTTTTTTTCTATAAGTTTGTTCTTTGTTACACCAAACAAATAGGTGTCACAAAACAGAACAAAAAAACCAATGATGGGTCAAAGTTTAAAGAAATGGATAGATGGCTGGGTGAAGTGGCTCACACCTATAATCCCAGCATTTTGGGAGGCGAAGGCAGGAGGATCACTTGAACCCAGGAGTTCAAGACCAGCCTGGGCAACGTGGTGAGACTCCGCTTCCTCAAAAGTAAAAAGATTAGCCAGTCATAATGGTGTGCACCTGTAGTTAGTCCCAGCTACTCAAGAGGCTAAGGTGGGAGGATCACCTGAGTCCAGGAGGTTGAGGCTGCAGTGAGCCGTGTTCACACCACTGTATTCCAGTCTGGGCAAGAGAGCGAGATCCTGTCTGAAAAAGAAAAAAGAAATGGATAAAACATAATACTTCATTTTATTTTCCAAATGAATTCAAGGCTGGAATTGGGGGGTCAAATTCAAATCTAAATATGGTTTCATGAATCTTTCTCATGTGGATATCCCAAAAGTGATTTCATCTATTAGTCTCCAGTTGTATGAAAAGTATCAACTGTACCCTGCAATGACCTAAAGCCAAACTGAAATTCCAGCAATGGACTGGCAGAACCATACACTATTTCAATAAATTTTCTTAGGTAAACAGGACACAGAGCCAACTCCAACAGAAATTACATGGGGTGGGGGGGATCTAGACACACAAACAGATGCTCTCAACAGTGTGGCTGGTCTCCAATGGGGAGGGTCAGATGCTGTGGAGGCAACAGAATTGGGAAGTGTGCTTCAGCTACCTAAAGAGAAGCAGGCGCCTGCAACAGTGAGCACTCGTGCCAGGTTAAGGCTCTGGTGGAGGAACTGAAAGAAAGTCAGCATGGCTTCAGCCAAACAACTCAGGCTTTATCCGAAGAGCACCAGGTAATCCCTGAAGGGTCTTAAGCAGGGAAGTGGCATAAACAGATGTAGGTCTATGAAAGATTACTTTGGCTGACCACAGAGACATGAGACAACAAAGGAGTGCTTAGAGGGAGTCCAGATGGCTATGGTAAGCCAGAAAAGAAGGGATTGAAGCCCACATCAGGGAAATGGAGAAAACTGAACAAGAAGGAAAATCAACAAGATTCTGCAACTGGCTGAATGGGACAAGGAGCACTGGATAAGCAGAAAGGCAGAGCCAAAGATCACAGGTAGACGCTGAGCTTGAGTGAGAGAGAACTGTGCTCCTACTCACTACAGCAGAAAGCACAGCAGGCCTCAGGGGTGATGAGTCCTACTATGGACATTTTGTGCCAGGTACCTGTGGGATATTAAAGCGGACAAGTTCCAACAGATGGATTTAGAAATCTGAAGCTCAAGAAAGGTCTGGATTGGAGATTTGGAAATCTGGCATGAAATCACCCAGGAAAAAAGCAAGTGGAATAAGGAGAGCAGAGTATCTTAAGAAGAACTCTAAGAAACTCCAACAGGAAAGAGACAGGGAGTATCCCCTAGAAGGGACTGTGAAGGAAGAGGCGGACCAGGAGGAAAACCAGGAGACAGAGTGTCACAGAGACCTGGGGACTTGAGCATCACAGGCAAGAGGCATGCTAGTGTCGAATGCTGCTGAGACGCCAAACGAGGGAAGGGTTGAGAAACTTCCATTGGATTTAACAAGGAGAATTATCAGTGACCTTAACGAACAGTTTCACCGAGGTTGTGGGTGGAAGAGGCCAGGTTGCAGCAGGTTGAGGTGTATGTGAAAGGTGAAGAAAAGGAAACCATGAGTATAAACAACTTTTTCAAGAAATTTCACTCTGAAGGAAAAATGAGACATCACGTACTAATCACAGAATGTGATGGAGCTGCAGGACATTTTCTGTTAACCTTTTTAATGTAAACATTGTTAGAGGCTTGAACATGTTTGAGTTAATGGGAAGGAGCCAGTAGAAACATCAAAGAGGAGAGGACATAACAACTCAATGAGGGCCTTAAGAAAGTAGCAGGGAATGGGATCTGAAGCACAAGTGCAACAGAAGCGCCGGGCACGGTGGCTCATGCCTGTAATCCCACCACTTTGGGAGGCCGAGGCAGGTGGATCATCTGATGTCAGGAGTTCGAGACCAGCCTGGCCAACATGGTGAAACCCCATTGCTACTAAAAATACAAAAATTAGCTGGGCATGGTGGTGGGCGCCTGTAATCGCAGCTACTCAGGAGCCTGAGGCGGGAGAATCACTTGAACCCGGGAGACGGAGGTTGCAGTGAGCCAAGATCACACCACTGCACTCCAGCCTGGGCAACAAAAGCAAAACTCTGTCTCTAAATAAATAAATAAATAAATAAATAAATGCAAGAGAAACTGTAGAAAGGAGCAAGTCTTCCTTTTCTTCCTTCCACAAGAGGAGGAGGAAAGGGTGAATGTGAATGAAAGCCAGTTTAAAGGTTAGGAATCCAGATGCTGGAGGCATACTCATTCTCTCATTCTCATTCTCTCTCCCCGCTGAGTCTCCATTTTACTTGCCCACCAGCAATGTACAACAGTGCTGCTTTCTCCAATATTTACTGTCTGTCTTTTGTATTATACCCATCCTAGTGGATGGGAGGTGGTATCTCGTGGTTTTGATTGGCATTTGGAGACCATTCTCTTCTGAGGTCACCTATTTTTCCCTATGAAGAAAGAGTTGGGCTTTTTGCTAAGAGTAAGAGCAGAGGTAGCAATAAAAAGTGGAGTGCAGGCCAGGTGTGGTTGCTCACACCTGTAATCCCAATATTTTGGGAGGCCAAGGCAGGAGGACTGCTTGAGGCTAGGTGTTCAAAACCAGCCTGGGCAACATAGGGAGACCCCGTCTCTACAAAAAATAAAAAAATTAGTCGAATGTGGTGGTGCGCACCTGTGGTCCCGGCTACTTGGGAGTGGGGAGGATCACTTGAGCCTGGGAAGTTGAGGCTGCAGTGAGCTATGATCACACGGCACACTGTACTCCAGCCTGGGCGACATAGTGAGACCCTGTCTCAAAAAAAAAAAGTGGAGTGGAGCAACTGGGGGGAAAATGGTGGAGAAGTCTGAAGCAGTCACCAGGGAGGATGGGAAAGAGGCACTGAGCAGAGAAACCTAGCAGGATGGTAAGACCGAGCCCAGAGAAAACTAGAGACCGTAAGTCTTTAATGGTACCCATCTGGTCTCCCGTGAGCTTTTCTACCCCAGGAAAGAGGTGTGCTTTTTTGTGTGTGTGTTTTAAATCTGATCTAACACATAGTTGATTTATATAATTATTTCATTAACTGATCTCCTCTACTAAGTCTATTCTGGCTAAATTCAGACAACACTCATCATACCCCTCTTGTGCATTCTTCAGCACGTACACAACATGTACTTTTTTTTTTTGAGATGGAGTCTCACTGTGTCGCCCAGGCTGGAGTGCAGTGGCACAATCTCGGCTCACTGCAACCTCCACCTCCCCGGTTCAGGTAATTCTCGTGCCTCAGCCTCCTGAGTAGCTGGGACTACAGGCGTGCACCACCACGCCCGGCTAATTTTTTGCATATTTAGTAGAGATGGGGTTTCACCATGTTGGCCAAGCTGGTCTCGAACTCCTGGCCTCATGTAATCTGTCGCCTCAATCTCCCAAAATGCTGGGATTACAGATGTAAGCCACTGCGCCTGGCCAATATGTAACATTTTTAACTTTTTGTAAAACCAGAGAATATTTTGAAATATGTCCGAATGCCCTGCCTAGATTCTAGACTCTGTGAGGCCCCAGCCTCCTTTCCTATGCATGACCTACTGTTTAATGTAGTACACACAGAAGGAATATCATCATCATAATAAAGGTCTTCACTTTCCTTCACAGTTTCATCTACCCCACAATGACTCCCAGGAAAAGGAGGGTACTGTTTCAGACTTCCCAGCTCCCGTATATTAGGTGGAGCCAAGTTCTTGCTGCAGCATACGGGCACTCTTTAAAATTTTCAAATAATTTTTTAAAAGCTACAAGCTTGACAGCTTTGGGTTTTTATGGCTACTTGTTTTCTGAAGTTCACAGAACTTTATCATTTGGATCACACACTTAAAAAAATCACTTAGAAAAAGTCTCTTTAAAGATGAATATGCTTCCTCTTCAAGAGAAACAGACCAGCGGGTAGAAGAAAAAGGACCCGTCTAGAGTATTAATAAATAGACTGATATTCACACAATGGATTAAATGGATTAAAGTCCATCCCACAGATGAACTGCTATATTAATAGAATCCAAATATAGTTACATCCTCGATCCTGAAAGCAGTTTAAATGGGTGAAATTCACCCAGTGCTCACTTGAAATGAGTACTCTAAAGTTTAAAGCACCTATAAACTGCCCTCAGGATTCAATCATTTTTCCATTCCTTCCGGCATTATATACTTTGACGTTTTAATGTTATTAGCCCACAATACACACCAGTTTCAGAAACTCAGTTTTTGTCCTCTAAGGGCTTTAGTGCTCCCAAAAAAAGAATAGGGCAAAAGCAAGGAAGATCATGAATCTGGTTTTCTAAAAGCATTATTACAAGACTGCTTTATAAAATTGTAATCCCCAGCTGCAGAGAGTTCCGCAGATGGCTTGGAAGTGTCTTACATGCAAATAAATAAAAACAAAAGGCCACTTATGCGAGCAGAACACAGCGTGCTCGATAGTCATCTTAAAATAAACCGAGCAGGTAGGTACTTTATCAGAGGCAGACAAGGGAAACGTCACTTATTTAGAGTTCACCGCACGCCTGGATAAAGGTCCTCACTAACAGAATGCCTACCTTTGTGGATTCGGTGTCGGAAAGGGAAACGATAAAGAATACGGTTTGTGACAGCACTACTCTCAGGAGACGAAGGAGAGATGCCAAGATCTTGGAAAGGACAGAGAATAGGGAGAGTCGGAAAGGAGGTCTCCTCTCAGTAAAACGGCACTCACAGCAGTCAGACTTCAGCTACGAGCAAAATCGAGTCCGTGCACCTCAAAAAAGAGAGGGAGGCAGGGAAAACTTTCCCTCGCCTCTCCCCATCTTTCCCTCCTCCTCGCAGGAGGGCACATTAGCTGAGGTGCTGGCGGGGCCGAGCCGGGGACCTCATCCCTCGTCCCGGACGCAGCGCCCGCGGGGACTGCCCGGGAGCCCGAGCGAGGGAGGCGGGAGGTGCAGGAGTAACGGGGCACACCCGGCCCGGCCTGCGGAGAAGGGAAGCAGGGGCAGGGCCGGGGGGGAAGAGGCCTCCGCGAGCTCCAGCCCGCGCCCACACGCTACCTGCGAGGTCAGCTGCTGCCGCGCCGTCCCGCGGGACCGCAAGGATCTCCGAAGCTCCGATGGGCGCAGAAGTGCGAGCGAGCGAGCGGCGGTGCCCACCGGCAGCGGAGAGGAGGAGCGCCAGGGCGCGGGGCCCGCCGGGTCACGTGGCCTCGGCCGCCTCACGTGACCCGGTGCCGCGCGCGCCGGGGACGCTACCCAGCCGAGCATCCCGCACCGCCCCGGCCCCGGCCCCGGCCCCGGCCCCGGCCGAAACCCTGCTCTTCGGGCCCTAGAACCCGACTTCTCTAGAAGCCGATTGGCCGTCTGAGGCCCTCCCCGAGGCCCTGCCACCGGAGTGTCCCCATGAAATCCGGTGGCTGCTGCCCGGACTTACAGGCTTTTGTCTCTGAGGAACCAGGAACGCGCGAGGCACGGGCTCCTGCTCTGCTCCCCGAGATGGCTTGGCTGTGGGGAGGGTCGGCCTACCACCCCTAGAGACCTAGGACGGAAAAGCGACCGAGAAACTTGGCTCCCTGCCCACTCTGGGGCGCGTCTGGCCCCGGGGCACCACCCAGGTGGTGCTGCCTGGGACGAAAGGCCGCGGAGCTGGGACTAGTTTGTTTTTACTGGAGACGCGCCTTTCCCTCCCCGCCCCTCACTTCCTGATTGAAAGCACCTAAGGCAGGCCAGGGACTAGGGAAGGAGGAGATGAGGCACAGGTCCTGGTATTGGAAAGAGGCAGAGGTACCTCGGAAGCAGGCCATAGAGGTTAGACGGGACCTAAGAGGGCATCTGGTCCAACTGGATTCTTGTTACCAGTGAGTAAACTGAGGCCAGGAGAGGGACTGCTACGAGCTGCTCCAGCCTATCACCTATAAAGACTACAGTCCGTTTATAAAATACCGTACAGCTCTCGGAGAACTCCCAGTTGGCGCTGCAGGATAAAATCCAAACTTATTGGCATAGCATTCCAAGCACTTGTTCACTTACCTTTCCCATTTGAGCTCCTAGGAATAAACAGAAAAACATTTCATTTTCTAAATATCACCAGATTAACTTCACTTTTGGTAACTTGAATTACTAAAAAAAAGTCCTACTGTCCCTCATCTCTTGCCACTTCCCCAACGTTACTCGAGGCTCTGGCTACAAATAATTTGTTTTCCTTGACTACTCAACTTTCTTTGGATTATTTACTTTTTCTCTAAGTTTCTTTACTCCTTTTTGCTTTGTTCATTCTTTTGTAGGTATCTGAAATGTCCTAAATCACCACCTCCCCCACTTAAAGAAAACCAGGGCCAGACAGTAGTTAAAATGATTTTAAAAAAAAAAAAATAGTATTAAGAAACTAATGCAATAAGAGAATTGAGCTTAGTTCTATATCTATTCTGAGGTCTCCCTCCTGTTGCACTAGTTCCTGAATAAAATGTTTTTACCACTTCAACTACTGTTTGGCTCTGGTTTTCTTCAACAGCCTCCAAAGTACATATCAGTTTCCTACTCATCTTCCAAAATCCAGGTCGAATACCGCCTACTCTTGTCTTCCCAGCATCCTCTTCCCTGAGTTTTTAGCAATTGAAGTTCATCCAGACAGTGTCAGCTGCAACTTCTTCCCTGATTTCCAGAATACTATATATATTCTGATACACCTCACACTGCCCAGAAATAGACTGCGCATTTCCTGTAAAAGGTGAATTATCTATTGCTGTCTTCTCCCCTAGATCATAAACTCTTTGAAACAGGATTCTTCTGGGTTTAGAACAGTGCCCGGCATGTGATAGACCCTGAATACCCACTGAATGAAGTGGCTTGCCCAAAGTAGTGGCAGTTGAGTGAATTTACTAGAAGAGGCCTGTTTTGCTCAAAGAAACTAAAATCAGTTTCTTTTGGTTGCAACCCGATCAAAAGAACTTGTGTAAACACGTTTAAGAGAAAAACGAGGGCATGGGGTGTGAGTAATCAAATATGTCCTGAGCCCTCACTGCTTATGTGTCAGATGCCATACTTGGAGCATCTTGGAGGATAAAAAGCTGAATGAGACATGGTTGCTGATAAGGAATGTGTAGTCTGGTTCATTATTCCAGTACAGGGTGAAAAGTATTATGATACAAGGTGCTAAGTGAACACAAATCAGGGAGTCAGGGAGAAACTTCGTGAGAAGGTCAATTGGACAGGAAGTAGATAAGAAGAGAGGAAAAGACATTCCAGGAGAGAGCAATGTGTTCAAAAGTAGTGACACATGAAACAGTACTATTTGTTTAGGAAAAAACAGATAGGTGCAGTGGCTCACGCCTGTAATCCCAGGCCAAGGCAGGCAGATCACTTGAGGTCAAGAGTTCAAGACCAGCCTGGCCAACTTTGGAAAACCCTGTCTCTACTAAAAATACAAAAATTAGCCAGCTGTGATGGCACGTGCCTGTAATCCCACCTACTTGAGAGGCTGAGGCACAAAAATCGCTTGAACCCAGGAGGCAGAGGTTGTAGTGAGCCAAGATCGCATCACTGCATTCCAGCCTGGGTGACAGAGTGAGACTCTGTCTCAAAAAAACGAAAACAAGTAACCCTATATTGATGCCTTGATGACTTCATTCACATCTAGGATAAAGGAAACCAAATTAGGTTAATTTTAATATACTTGAAAGAATGACATATTTACTGGTATTGGTGTTATTTATTGTATTGAATAACTTTCTATCAGGCACATCATAGGCTCTGCATCTAAAATTGGCCTAGGCCAGGCACAGTGGCTCACGCCTATAATCCCAACGCTTTGGGAGGCCAAGGTAGATGGATCGCTTGAGCCCAGGAGTTCAAGACCAGCCTGGACAACATAGCAAGACGCTGTCCCTATAAATAAATAAGAATAAAACTGGCTTGGGCTAACGGAAGGTGATTTTTTACCTTTTTTTCCAGCCTCAAAAGCTTTCTATGATTATTATCTAAAAATACCAAAATTACTTGTTCCGAAGAAGATGATTTTTTTTATTTTTTGAGACAGCGTCTTGCTCTGTTGCTCAAGCTGTACTGCAGTGGCATGATCATAACTCACTGCAGCTTCAACTTCCGTGGGCTCAAGTGATCTTCCCACCTCAGCCTCCTGAGTAGCTAGGACCACAGGTGAGGGCCATCAGGCTGGGCTAATTTATATTTTCTGTGGAGACGGGGTTTGCCACGTTGGCCCGCCTGGTCTCAAACTCCGGAGCTCAGGCAGTTTGCCTACCTCAGTCTCTCAAAGTGCCAAGATTACAGGTGTGAGCCACCACGCCTGGCCCCAAAGAAGATTATTTTAGAGCACTCCAAACCTTTCCTATAGAGCAAAATAATTCAATTAACAGGTAGTACTTTAAGACAGAAACTGGGCTTAACCTCCAGCATATGAAAAGGGAGAACCACTCCACTTAATGCTAATGCATGATTACGTTGGGAAAAGTACCTGTCAAGAACCTAGTAAAATATCATAAGGTTTGTCTGGACATGGTGGCTTACGCCTGTAATCCCAGCACTTTGGGAGGCCAAGGCAGGTAGATCACTTGAAGTCAGGAGTTTGAAACCAGCCTGGCCAACCTGGTGAAACCCTGTCTCTACTAAAAATACAAAAGTTAGCTGGGTGTGGTGGTGGGCACCTGTAATCCCAGCTACTCAGGAGGCTGAGGTGGGAGAATCACTTGAACCCGGGAAGCAGAGGTTGCAGTGAGTCGAGATCATGCCACTGCACTCCAGCCTGGGCAACAGAGTAAGTCTCTGTCTCAAAAATAAAATAAAATAAAAAATGAATAAAATTGCTTCCTTGTCCTTTGGCAGGCAAAATAGCTTTTTTATTTTTTATTTTTATTTTTTGACACAGGGTCTCGCCCTGTCACCCAGGCTGGAGTACAGTGTCATGATCTCAGCTCACTGCAATCTCCACCTCCTGGACTTAAGCGACCTTCCCACCTCAGCCTCCCAAGTAGCTAGGACTACAGATGCATACCACCACACCTGGCTACTTTTGTTTATTGTTTGTAGACACAGGATCTCACTATTTTGCCCAGGCTGGTCTTGAACTCCTGAACCCAAGGGATCCTCCCACCTCAGCATCCCAAAGTGCTGGGATTACAGGTGTGAGCCACTGCACCCAGCCCAAGAGAGCTTCTTAATTATGGAATTTCTTCACTGTCCATGTCAGCTGATGGTGAAATGTTTATTTTTTATTCATTAGCAGTGGTCCTTGTTCCACCTGCATTTAGTTGCGGTAGCACCGTGGCTTATTAGGAGGTCACCAACTTCTGGTGGGAGATACGCAGTCTCTAGTCTTCTGAGACATAGAAGTTCTGACTGCAATTGACTATGAAGCAGGACTGGTCCTCTGAATGTTAATATGCATCTTGAAGACTTCTTAGAGTGACCCTGGGATGATGATGGAGGTAGTAAGAATATTCTCAGATGGGGCTTGACTCACTCATTTGGAATATTAAAGGTGAAGTTACCTGGGACAAACTCAGTGGCTTTATGAGGAAACAATCAGAGAAATACATAATGGCGGACAAGAACCTTTCTAGTCTTGGTTTCCTCAAAAAGTTAAATTTAGGGGGAAGGCCAGGCACGGTGGCTCACACCCGTAATCATAACACTTTGGAAGGCCAAGGCAGGCAGATCACTTGAGGTCAGGAGTTCGAAACTAGCCTGGCCAACATGGTGAAACTCCATCTCTACTAAAAATATTTTAAAACATTAGCCCAGCGTGGTGGCAGGCACCTGTAATCCCAGCTACTTGGGAGGCTCAGTCAGGAGAATCACTTGAACCCAGAGGCACAGGTTGCAGTGAGCTGAGATGGTGCCATTGCACTCAACCCTGGGCAACATGAGCGAAACTCCATATCAAAAAAAAAATTAAAATTGAAAAATTAGGGGGTTAAAAAAAAGAGGGGGACTGTTCTAGATTAAAAGAGACTAAAGAAACATGAAATCCAAATGCAGTGCATGAACCTTGGGTAGAATCCTGGTTCCAAATTTATTTTTTAAGAGATGGGGGTCTCACTCTGTCACCCAGGCTGGAGTGCAGTGGCACCATCACAGCCCACTGCAGCCTCAAACTCCTGGGGTCAAAAGATCCTCTGGCCTTGGCCTCCTAAAATGTTGGGATTACAGGTGTGAGTCACCACGCCCAGCCCCTTGGTTCCAATTTTTTTAAGCTATAAATAATATTTTGTAAAGAATCAGAAATTTAATATGGACTGGATATTAGATAGTATTAGGGGATTTTTTTAGATGTGGTAATAGTAATATTAAGAATATCCTGGCTGGGCATGGTGGCTTATGCCTGTAATCCCAGCCCTTTGGGAGGCTAAGGCAGGAGGATTGCTTGAGCCCAGGAGTCTGAGACTAGTCTGGGCAACATGACGAAACCCCATCTCTACCAAAAATTAGCCAGGCAAGATGGCACACAGCTGTGGTCCCAGCTACTCGGGAGGCTGTGGTGGGAGGATTGCTTGAGTCTGGGAGGTCAAGGCTGCAGTGAGCTATGATTGCACCACTGCACTCCAGTCTGGGCAACAGAGCAAGACCTTGTCTCAAAAAAAACAAAGAAAGAATGTCCCTATTTTTATGAGATGTGTACCAGAATAATTAAGGACAGAGTGTAATGAGGTCTGCAAATGGTTCACACAAAAAATTAATACTGTATATATCCATGTCCATAAAGAAAGAGAAAATATGGCAAAATGTTTGCAATTGTTAAATCGAGGAGCTATTCTTTATACTCTTATTTAAACTTTGAAAATTTTTTTTTTTTTTGATATGGTGTCTCGCTCTCTTGCCCAGGTTGGACTGCAGTGGCGTGATCTCAGCTCACTACAACCTCCACCTCCGAGGTTCAAGTGACTCTTGTGCCTCAGCCTCCCCAGTAGCTAGGATTACAGGTGTGCACCATCACGTCTGGCTAATTTTTGTATTTTTAGTAGAGATGGGGTTTCACCATGTGTGATCCACCCACTTTGGCCTCGCAAAGTGCTGGGATTACAGATGAGAGCCACCACGTCCAGCTAAACTTTGAAATTTTCATAGCAAAATATTGTAAGGTGGGATGAGATGTGCCCTTTATATTCCAAACTAAGAAAGCAGGATATTTCAGTAATTTATTTGTTCATAAAGATCTTTTGAATGCCTGCCATGTGCTAGGCACTGTAATAAGGTCTGGGTATACCTTGGTGATTAAAATAGTAATGTTTTCTTTTATAATTGTTATGCTGCATTACCCAATCGCTCCTTTAAGACTGAAGGATTTATTCCCCCAGCTTTTGGGAAGCTTGTATGCTGACAGCCTTCTTCAGTGAATGTCTTGCTAAAGAAAGCTGCCTTATTCAAGGTCCAGCCACCTTCTAGGGGCAGCCTGCAACAAATGACTAGTCGACGTCGGAATGTTAAGACCTGATCTGCGGTGGTTCATGCCTGTAATCCCAGCACTTTGGGAGGCCAAGCTGGTGATCACTTGAGGCCAAGAGTTCGAGACCAGCCTGGCCAACATGGTGAAACCCCATCTCTACTAAAAATACGAAAAATTAGCTGGGTGTGGTGGCTGATGCCTGTAATCCCAGCTACTCGGGAGGCTGAGGCAGGAGAATCGCTTGAACCCAGGAGGCAGAGGTTGCAGTGAGCCAAGACTGCACCACTGCACTCCAGCCTGGGCCACAGAGCAAGATTCCATCTCAAAAAAAAAAAAAAAAAAAACCTGTCCCTTTCACCTCCTCAGGGAACATCTCTGAAGAATCATCCCAGCTTTAGAACTCCCCATGGGGTTGGCTGAGGGCTGGTTGTGACTACACTGCAGCCCACTTTCTCTTTCTGCCAGTTTTGCTTCCATCCTTTTCCTCCACAGGTCCCAAGAGCACCTACCATTGAAAAGGCATTAAATAACCAAGTGGAATGACTCAGCCAGTTGATGTCAGCCAGCTTTCTCATCAACCACCCTAATCCTGGCACAATGGATTCATAGAGGAGACATGGAAGCAAAGAAGGAGGCTATCCATGGGCCCAACCACATGATGTCCCACTTACCATTGTTAATCTAGCTACTGTCACAGCCAAATAATCACCCTGACACCAACAGAAACTGTTGCTGAAACTCAGTACAACAATATCCCTTGAAGATACCAACCAGCCACTTGATGGCAAATTGACCCTATTGAACTCTTTCCATAATGAAAGCGGCAGCCATTCATTTTCACAGGAATAGGCAGGTATTCTGTGTATGGGTTTGCCTTTCCTGACTGCAGTCTCATCAAACATGACCATCCAAGGGCTTATGCTGTATTTAATCCACCAAAGTGGCATTCCACATATCATTGCAGCAGACCAAGGGACCAGCTTTACAACAAAGGACATATAGCAGTGGTCACATGACCATGGAATCCACTGGACCTATCATATGGCACACCACCCAAGCTACTGGCCTCATAAGCAATGGAACAGCCTATTGAAAGCTTGGCTAAAGTGCCAACTTGGAAATGATACCCTGTGAGGATAAAGCACTACCCTTGGAATGCTTTTACACTGTTGGTGAGAGTGTAAATTAGTTCGACCACTATGGAAGACAGTGTGGTGATTCCTTAAAGATCTAGAACCAGAAATACCATTTGACCCAGCAATCCCATTACTGGGTATATACTCAAAAGATTATAAATCATTCTACTGTAAAGACACATGCGCACGTATGTTTACTGCAGCACTATTTACAATAGCAAGGACTTGGAACCAACACAAATGTCCATCAATGATAGACTGGATTAAGAAAATGTGGCACATATACACCATGGAATACTATGCAGCCATAAAAAAGCATGGGATCATGTCGTTTGCAGGGTCATGGATGAAACTGGAAGCCATCATTCTCAGCAAACTAGCACAGGAACAGAAAACCAAATATCACAGTTCTCACTCATAAGTGGGAGTTGAACAATGAGAACACACGGACACAGGGAGGGGAACATCACACACCAGGGCCTGTCGGGGGGTGGGGGGCAAGGGGAGGGAGAGCATTAGGACAAATACCTAATACATGTGGGGCTTAAAACCTAGATGACAGGTTGACAGGTGCAGCAAACCACCATGGCACATGTTTACCTACGTCACAAACCTGCACATTCTGCACATGTATTCCAGATCTTAAAATTTAAAAAAAAAAAAATTTTTTTAAAGCACTACCCTCCAGGATGCAGTAATGCCTGAAGTCAGTCACCATTATATAGTGCTGTATCCCCAAGAGAATACCTGGGAGAGGAATCCATGGTGTGGGAGCAGCAGTGTCCCCACTTGCTATCAGTCCCAGTGACCCACTTAAAGAATTTATGTTTTCATCCTCACAAATGTAGCCCACAGGGTCGAAGGTCTTGGTTTCCAATGGGGAAACATTTCCACCAGGGAACACAGCAAGAGTCTTCATTGAACTTTAAGCTACATCATCATGCAGGCACTTTGGGCCTTTCATGCCAAGGACCAGCAGGCAAGGAAAGGATCCCGGTTGGGGTGATTGACTCTTATCATCAAGAGGCAGTCCAGCTGTTGTTACACAATAGAGGCAGGAGGCATATGTTTGATACCCAGATCATCGACTTGGACATCTGTTAGTACCAGCTTGCACAATTTCGATGGCAAATGGACAAGTGCAGCAGCTACACCCTGAGAAGGTACGGCAAACAGGAACCAGAATGCCTCAGTTTTGAGAGTCTGAGTCACCTCACTAGAAAAGTCACCTAAACCTTCACAGGGACTTGTCGATGGTGAGGAGAATCTAGAATTCACAGCAGAGGGGTGGGGGGATGAATATCAGCTATAGCCTCAAGACCAGCTGCAGCTGCAGGGAGGCTGTAGTTCATCCTACCAACCCTCCTTTTATAAGTCATCCCCAGGAAGAGAGGCCCACCAGTGTCCCAAAGGAGCCACTCCCAGAATTCTTGTAAAGAAAGTAGATCTGAGTGACACTTGCTGTATTAGGCTGTTCTCACATTGCTATAAAGAAATATCTGAGACTGAGTAATTTATAAAAAAAGAGGTTTTGTTGGTTTATGGTTCTGCAGGCTTTACAGGAAGCATAGCGCTGTTTTTCCGTTATGGTGGAAGGTGAAGGGGAAACAGGCATGTCACATGGTGAAAGCAGGAGCAAGTGAAGGGAATGGGGTAGATGCCACACACTTTTAAAACTGCCAGATCTCATGTGAACTCAGAGCGAGAGCTCACTTATCACCAAGAGGATGGCGCAAGCCATTCATGAGGGACCCACCCCACCTTCCCCCGTGATCCCAACATCTGTCACCAGGCTCCACCTTCCAACATTGGGGATTACATTTCAACCTGAGATCCCAACACCTCTCACCAGGCTCCACCTTCCAACATTGGGGATTACATTTCAACCTGAGATTTGGGTGGGGACAAATATCCCTATGCTATCACGTGCTGTGGACTGCCTTGCCTGGGTTATAGCTGTCATCCGTCTGGGGATGGCTTCAGCTAAAGAGAGCTGCCTCAGTGTAAGGCCTGTGCCGAACAGCTAGTGTACGGCGACTGATTGATGCCCAATCCTATTTCCTTTTGTTCAATGGGTGTTGATTAGAGTGCCCCCTCGTAAACTTCCTATGTGCTAATCTCCAGCTCGCAGTTGGCTTCCGGGGAACATCTTATCTGTGACAGTCTCTCCAGTGTAGATTACAGTTTGCAGAAGACAGCAAACAAGCAAAATAGATTTGTCATTTGTACACTGAAGGAAATGAACAAGATGCAATGATAGCAGATAACAGGGAGGTGTACCTGGAAGAGGTGACACTTAAGCCAAGAACTATAAACAGATAGATGCCAGCCATGTGAAAAGCAGGTAGGAGAGTGTGTCCCAGAAAGAGAAACAGTTCTGATAAAAGCTGATCGCAAAGAGTCAGGCATGTTTAAGTACCACCCAGAGCTTTGTAATCTTTTTAAAAGTTTTTCTGCTGCCAGGCACGGTGGCTCACACCTGTAATTCCAGCACCTTGGGAGGCCAAGGCGAGTAGATCACTTGAGGTGAGGAGTTTGAGACCAACATGGCAAAACCCTGTCTCTACTAAAAATATAAAAATTAGCCGGGCATGGTGGCGATGCCTGTAATTCCAGCTACTCAGAAGTCTGAGGCACAAGAATCGCCTGAACCTGGGAGGTGGAGGTTGGAGTGAGTCGAGATCACACAACTGCACTCCAGTGGTGCGATCACATCTCACTGCAGCTTTGACCTCCCCAGGTTCAAGTGATCTCCCACCTCAGCCTCCCAAGTAGCTGGGACTACAGGCATATGCCACCATGCCCCACTAGTTTTTTTGCAGAGATGGTTTCACCATATTGTCCAGGTTGGTCTCAAACTTCTGGGCTCAAGCAATCCATCCACCCTGGCCTCCCAAAGTGCTAGGATTACAGATGTGAGCCACCATGCATAGCCTAAAGGATTTTATTTCAAATGCAATGGAAAGCCTTCAAAGGGTTTTAAGACAAGAGAGTAACATGCTATGATTTACATTTTTTAAAAATTCTCTCTGGATACAGTGTGGAAAACAGATTGGATGGGGGGAACCATTAAGAAGGTTATTTGCAGGGCGGGGCGTGGTGGTTCACACCTGTAATCCCAGCACTTTGGGAGGCTGAGGTGGGTGGATCACGAGGTCAGGAGATCGAGACCATCCTGGCCAACATGGTGAAACCCTGTCTCTACTAAAAATACAAAAATCAGCCAGGCGTGGTGGTGTGTGCCTGTAGTCCCAGCTACTCAGGAGGCTGAGGCAAGAGGCTCACTTGAATCCGGGAGGTGGAGGTTGCAGTGAGCCAAGATTGTGCCACTGCACTCCAGCCTGGGCGACAGAGCAGGACTCCATCTCGAAAAAGAAATAAAAATTAAAATAAAATAAAAATGTTATTGCAGTATCAAGGAAAGATGCCCACCCAAAGTCTGTCTCTTCACACTAAACCATAGTCCAAATGCCCAAGACCTTGGAATTCCATGCCCAGACAGCTCCAACCCACTTCCAAGATTTGCATGGGCCTCTTCCCTAGGTCCTTCTCCTCAACAGCAGACTCCACACACCTAGAGCCGTGGGGTGGCCTGTCTGTTTGTGGGGAATGTGGACAGAGTTTGGAAGAGAAGTATCCACAAGCATGTGGGTGAAGCCCCTTGCAGTGCCAGATGAAGCCAGGATTGGAAATGGAGGGGGATGAGGTCAGGGGAAAGGGGCCGGGGTGGTAATCACTCCCTACCCTGCCAAGTTCCAATATGGAACCCCTAGGATTTCTAAATTCAAGGTATGGCCATCCAAGTCACTAAAAAGCTGTATCTGTCAAGATAGGAGGATAGGCTGGGTGTGGTAACTCACACATGTAATCCTGATGCTTTGGGAGGCTGAGGCTGGAGGATCATTTGAGCCCAGAGGTTTAAGACCAGCCTGAGTTACATAGCGAGACCCCCATCTCTAAGAGAATAAAAAAAATAATTAGCCAGGTGTAGTGGTGCTTGCTTGTAGTCCCAGCTACCCAGGAGGCTGAGGCAAGAGAATTGCTTGAGCCTGGGAAGTTGAGGCTGTAGTGAACTGTGATTGTGCCACTGCACTCCAACCTGATGGATAACAGAATGAGACTCTGTCTTAAAAAAAAAAAAAAAAAAAAAAAGGGATAGAACATATTTTATTTAACAAGTTATTCGCTTGATTTCTGACTTAAAAATTTTTAGACATATGGTATCCCCCATTTGTAATTTTGCACTGGGTGCTACAGATGTTCAGGATAGCCCCGGAAGTCACGTTATCTATAAAGAAACAATAAGAGACCAAAAGCTGGTTTCTTATTTCAAACAGTAGATAATGCACAGAGGATAATGCAGTATCTTCAAAATGAAGGGGAAAATTTCTGTCAGTTTAGAATTCCCTGTCTAGTTAAACTGGTATTCAAAAGTGAGGATAAAATAAAGACATTATCAAACCAAGACTAAGAGAATTTCCCACTCACAGACCCTTGCTGAAAGAAGTCCTAAAGGATGTAGTTTATTTATTTATTTTGAGACAGAGTCTTGCTCTGTCACCCAGGCTGGAGTGCAGTGACGCAGTCTTGGCTTACTGCAACCTCTGCCTCCTGGGTTCAAGCAATTCTTCTGCCTCAGCCTCCAGAGTAGCTAGGACTAGGTATGCACCACCGTGCCTGGCTAATTTTTTCATATTTTTAGTAGGGATGGGGTTTCACCATGTTGGCCAGGCTGGTCTCGAACTCCTGACCTCAAGTGATCTGCCCACCTCGGCCTCCCAAAGTGCTAGGATTACAGGCATGAGCCACCGCGCCTGGCCAGGATGTAGTTTAGAAAGAAGAAAAATAAACCCAGCAGAAAAGATCAGTATGTGAGGCTTAATGATGAGCAAAGAAATGACTAATTTTTAGAGGATAAGCACAGGGTGGAACTAGACTAGTACCTAGCAATCAAATGAAAGGTGAGAGGCAAGATTCACAGTTAAAGCAGTCTAAGATCTTTATGATGCAAGGTATACAATTTAAACTTTTTCAGCTATAACTTTTTAGTTTTTTTTAATCTCAGAAAAAATATGGAATGCTTCACGAATTTTTTATTTTTTTGTTTGTGGAGATGACGGGGTCTCACTATGTTCACCAGGCTGATCTTGAACTGCTGGCTTCAAGCAATCCTTCCGCCTTGGCCTCCCAAAGTGCTAGGACTATGGATGTGAACCACCACACTGGGTCTGAGCTATAAATTTTAATGTTTTTAAAGTAACTATCTTAAGCAAATATGCAAAAAGAAAGAAAAAAAGTGAATAGTTAGGATGAAAGCCCCCCTCCCCCAAAACAGCAAAACAAGTTTAGTTGTTAGTACATATAAAATAGTCTTCATTTCAATATGAAAAAAGGCACTAATTTTTTTTTTAAGATGGAGTCTTGCTCTGTCGCCCAGGCTGCAGTGTAGTGGCGCAATCTCGGCTCACTGCAAGCTCCGCCTCCCGGGTTCACACCATTCTCCTGCTTCAGCCTCCCGAGTAGCTGGGACTACAGGCGCCCCCAACCACACCCGGCTAATTTTTTGTACTTTTAGTAGAGACGGGGGTTCACCGTGTTAGCCAGGATGGTCTCGATCTCCTGACCTCGTGATCTGCCTGCCTCGGACTCCCAAAGTACTGGGATTACAGGTGTGAGCCACCACACCCGGCCTACTAATTTATTTTTTGTAAAACTCCTCTAACCCAAACCACTGGCTATAAAATATCACCTCTGCCGTAATTGCCCCCCAAATACAAGTTATTTTTCATCTGTGAAGGAAGCTTTATGAGAGCTATTGCACTTTATTCTTATAAAACTCCATGACAGATAGACATTAAAATGTTTGCAGAAATCTCATAAACTTGGCTTTTAAATGAATGAGTCAGTTATCAACAGCTATTTGCACAAAACTTTACTCTTTTCTCTGAGCCATACAAAGAAAACAGGACAGTCCCTCCCATGAAGGAGCTTAAAATCTGATTTGGCAGAAGCAAGCTGTATAAATTCACCTGGAAATAAAACCTGGGATAGAAGACAGCAAATAGTAAAAGGCTGCAACTGGTATAACCCTTACATATCTTGGAAGGCTTTGACTCAGTACATGAAATTTCAGCTTTAAGAGAGGTAGAATTTCGTTAGAGAAAACTGCGGACTGGCATAAGCATAAAGCACTGGCATAAGCATAAAGCGGACTGGCATAAGCATAAAGCACTCAAACAGCAAAAGGTGTTAGAGCCAAGACAGAAGATATTTTCAAAAAAGAAGGGTAGCTGGGTGTGGTGGCACATTTCTGTAGTCTTGTAACCGCCCAGTGGGTTCATTTTCCCTCCTGCCCAGATAGAGCTGATTTATCCGGACAGGGGAGTCATGATGCAGAGTTTAACTCACACAGAGCGGGCTGACAGGAGATCAGAGTTTTATTATTACTCAAATCAGTCTCTTCAAAGATTTAGAGACTAGGGTTTTTCAAAGACAGTTTGGTGGGTACAGGGCCAGTGAGTCGGAAGTGCTGATTGGTTGGATCAGAGATGAAATCATAGGGAGTCAAAGCTGTCCTGCGCTGAATTTGTTTCTGGATGGGGCCCACAGGACTGGTTGATGAGTCCAGGTGGACCCATTGTTCATCAGAAATGCAAAAACCCAGGCCGGGCACGGTGGCTCACGCCTGTAATCCCAGCACATTGGGAGGACGATGCGGGTGGATCACGAGGTCAGGAGATCGTGACCATCCTGGCCAACATGGTGAAACCTCATTTCTACTGAAAATAATAAAAAAATTAGCCGGGCGTGGCGACGTGCGCCTGTAGACCCAGCTACTCAGGAGGCTGAGACAGGAGAATGGCGTGAACCCGGGAGGCGGAGCTTGCAGTGAGCTGAGATCATGCCACTGCACTCCAGCCTGGGCGACAAAGCGACACTCCGTCTCAAAAAAATAAATAAATAAATAAAGGCAAAAACCTGAAAAGACATCTCAAAAGGCCAGTCTTAGGTTCTACAATAGTGATGTTATCTGCAAGAATAATTGAGGAAGTTGCTAATCTTGTGGCCTCCACAATAATGGTTGGTAATATTTTAGCTAAGCCTGTATCTTAATAGAATCCAGGCCCCTCCCATTCTAACTTGACCTTCCGTTAGGTTTACAAGGGCAGTTTAGTTTTGGGGGAGGGCTATTATCGTTTAAACTATAAACTAAATTTGCCCCAAAGTTACCTCGGCCCACATCCAGGAATGAGTGAAGACAGTCAGCCTGTGAGACTGGAAGCAAGATGGAGTCAGCCATGGCAGATTTCTTTTACTGTTGTAATTTTGCAAAGGCAGTTTCAGCCCGAGCTACTCAGGAGGCTGAGGCTTCACTTGAGTCCAGGAATTCGGGCTGTAGTGCACTATCATGGTGGCTGTGAATAGCTGCTGTACTCCAGCCTGGGCAATGTAGCAGACCCAGTCTTTAACTAAAAAAAAAAAAAAAAAAAAAAAAAAAGGACATATCCTAATCTGTCATGGGATTAGAGTTTAAAAAAAAAGAGGGGGTTAATCATTGTGTGAAATACTGAGAGAAATCATTTAATGAGTCATAATATGGACAGAAGTAAACACAAGGATGAAATAATTGAAAATACTGTTTTCAATATGACACCAACTTGAATATTTTATCTAATTTCCCTTCTTGTATATGCCATTAAAATTTTCAAAAAATGTAGCAAATATAAATACAGATGTTGACTTTCTGTGAGTTACGTATATGAATAGCTTACAGTTTTACTGCTTCTACATACAACTTTATTTCCTAGACTTTCTCTAGCTTAAAAAAATCCTGCAGACAAGATCACCATTATATTGCTTGTGTTTTAAGTTCAGGGCTGTAGGCTTCTGGTTTGTAATACTGAGAGAAACGCTATTAATAGTATTCCTAAAGGCATAAAGCTTTCCTCCAAGCCATGACTCTGGGACCAAGGCTCCTTTCATTTTGTGGCCCTGCCATCTTCAACAAGTGGTTTCCAGGGTCTTTACAGAAGGGGAAAGAACAAGGAGGACCACTGTGGGAGATCTGTGTGTGAGCTTAGCCTGGAAGTAGCACGCTTCTCTTCCTTTTGTTACAGTAGGTAGTAGGCAGACATGAACAGGGCAGGAAAGCACCCCCCTACCACAACCAGGAATGTCAGGAAACCATCAGGTAATGGTCAGGCGGTTGTTAACTGTCTCTCTAAAATAATAATTGGTTGCAGCCAGCGCCAGAGAAAGGCAGGCTCTCAATAAATAGAAAACACCCGAAACTGGTGATCAGCAGCTTCCTGGTAAGATCTCAGGAGCTGGGCGAGTGGGCTCAAGCACGAAAACTAAGAGGCAAAATGGCAGACTTTAACCAGTATATGACCTTCCTCTACAACACTCAACTGGTAAGGGAAAAACACCTCAAGTGAGCATGTGCACAGCTTCAGTAAACACACAGCACATGCGGCCCTTCCCAAGTGCTGGCAGGCCAGTGAGAATGCAGACAGCCCACCCCAAAGGAAGAACTGGGAGAAGAGATGTAACCCGCTGGAAGCATGCCAGTGTATAAAGCCCCGAGTCAAAAGTCAAACTGTACACTTGAATCTTTCACATTACCTGCTTGGCCCTCTTCCAAGTGTACTTTTTTAAAATTCCTGCTCTAAAACGTTTTAAAGACTTTCACTCCTGCTCTAAAACTTGCCTCAGTCTCTCCCTCTGCCTTATGCCCCTCGGTCAAGTTCTTTCTTCTGAGGCAGCAAGAATTGAGGCTGCTGCAGACCTGTACAGATTCACTGCTGCTAACACTTTCACATTCCACTGATCAGGACTCAGTTGCATGGCCACAACTAACTTAAGTGAAGAATGGAAAATGTGGTTTAACTGTTTGCTCAGGAAAAAAAAGAAACAGTTTAGTAAACAGTTGGCCAGTCTCTGCCATACATACTTTTTTCCCATTTAATCCTAACAACCCCATAAGATATGTGTAATAACTTATACCACTTTATGGATGAGGAAATTGAAATCTTTTTTACTTGTACACATTTATGGGGTACATGTGAAATTTAGTTACATGTATATAATGTGGATTAATGAAGTCTGGTTTTTTGTTTTGCATTTTGTTTTTTTGTTTTTTCTGTTTTTTGTTTGTTTGTTTTTGAGACAGGGTCTTGCTCATGGCTCACTGCAGCCTTGACCTCCCAGGCTTCAGCAATCCTCCTATCTCAGCTTCCCTGGTAGCTAGGACTATAAGTGCATGCCACTGTGCCTGGCTAATTTTTTTATTTTTTGTAAAGACGGAGTTTCACCATGTTGCATAGGCTGGTCTCTAACTCCTAAGCTCAAACCATCTGCCCACCTGGGTCTCCCAAAGTGCTGAGATTACAGGTGTGAGCCACCATGCCTGGAAAGAAACTGAAATTTTGATAGGCTGAGTACCATACCTAATACCTCACAGTTAATAAATGGCAGAACTCAAACTCAAACCTAGGCAGTCCAACTCCAGAAACCATATTCTTTAAAAAGCTACTGTAACATGACTGATATTCCTTTTACTGAAGAAGAATATTTAAGCCTTTTTTAGTTGTAAGAGGTGTATGATAATTATGGAACTTTAAGTAAATACAAACCCATCATTTTGGAGAAGATGATACTGAGATTTACAGGCAGAATGTTCTACCGAAGGTTAAATCATTGCTGCCTATGTACCATACGATGTAAAGTAACATTTTTTAAAGAGAATACAATCTTGGCCAAGCACAGTGGCTCATGCCTGTAATCCCAGCACTTTGAGAGGCCGAGGTGGGTGGACCACTTGAGGTCAGGAGTTCAAGACCAGCCTGGCCAATATGGTGAAACCCCGTCTCTACTAAAAATACAAAAATTAGGCCAGGCACGGTGGCTCACACCTGTAATCCCAGCACTTTGGGAGGTCGAGGCGGGTGGATCACCTGAGGTCAGGAGTTCGAGACCAGCCTGGCCAACATGGAGAAACCCCATCTCTACTAAAAATACAAAAAAAATTAGCCAGGCGTGGTGGCACATGCCTGTAATCCCAGCTACTCAGGAGGCTGAGGCAGGAGAATTGCTTGAACCTGGGAGGCGGAGGTTGCAGTGAGCCAAGATCATGCCATTGCACTCCAGCCTGGGCAACAAGAGTGAAACTCCGTCTCAAAAAAAAAAAAAAAAAAAAAAATTAGGCGTGGTGGTGGGCGCCTGTAATCCCAGCTACTTGGGAGGCTGAGACAAGAGACTCACTTGAACCCAGGAGGTAGAGGCTTCAGTGAGCCGAGATCACACCACTGTACTCCAGCCTGGGGGACAGAGCAAGACTCTGTCTCAAAAATAAAAATAAAAAAAAGAAAATACAATCTTCACAACTTAATAACTTATGTTATTCTTTCTAAAAATTAATTTCCTAAACCATGTAGTTTAATGTGATTTAATGTAGTTAAATACAAGCATTAAAACTTGTTTCTTGAAGGGCGCAGTGGCTCACACCTGTAATCCCAGCACTTTGGGAGGCTGAGGAGGGGCAGATCGCCTGAAGTCAGGAGTTCGAGACCAGCCTGGCTAACATGGCCAGGCTGTATTAACTAGGCCATCTCTAGTTAAAATACAAAAATTAGCTGGGTTTGGTGGTGCATGCCTGTAATCCCAGCTACTTGGGAGGCTAAGGCACGAGAATCGCTTGAGCCCGGGAGATGGAGGTTGTAGTGAGCCGATATCGCACCACTGCACTCCAGCCTGGGCGACAGAGACTCTGTCAAAAAAAAAAAAAAGAAAAAAAAAAAAGAAAAAGAAAAGAAAAGAAGAAACTTGTTTCTTGATGAAGTTTGTTTTCCTGGGATCACACACAGATCTCCCACAGTGGTCCTCCTTGTTCTTTCCCCTTCTGCAAAGACCCTGGAAACCACTTGTTGAAGATGGCGGGGCCACAAAATGAAAGGAGCCTTGGTCCCTGAGTCATGGCTTGGAGGAAAGCTTTATGTGTTTAGGAACACTATTGTTTGTTGGGGCTGAAGAGGAAGTACTTCACAGAGCAAGCCTGCCACCATGTGGCGTGGGCCCAAACCTAGCATCAGTTAAAGGTTCATTCTCATTTACTTTGTTGCCTCTGGTTCACTTACTAACCAATCTAGATTTAATGCTGTCTAATAAGAAATTAATACCCAGGTGTATTCTATAGGTTTAAGTAGTTTTTAATTTCAAGATACATTTCTTCAATTCTGAAAGTATTGCAATATTTCCAAACTGGCTACAGAAGTGACCACAACGTTTATAATATGATCCAGGCACATTCACAAGAGGATTACTTCAGTGCATCACAAACATGGAAACAAACTCAGTAATTTGTAGGATTTATCTCAGTTCACTCAAAACTTGATCAATGAGCCAGATTAGAAGGCAGAATTCCGGCCAGGTGTGGTGGGTCATGCCTGTAATCACGGCGCTTTGGGAAGGGGAGGTGGGAGGATTGCTTGAGCCCAGGAATTTGAGACCAGCCTGGGCAACAGGGTGAGACCTTGTCTCTACAAAAAATAAAAAAAAAGAGGCAGAATTCCTTGGAATGGAAACAGGTAGTGTGAAGGACTGCCAAAAATGGATGAAAAACCCTTGTGGAAGGAGAGTCAGAACTTAACAGTTTCCTAGAGTTTTAACACCGTATAAGCTCACTATGTTCGAGCATGCCAGGCTGACGTTTCCCAGAACTCTCTCTACATTTATCAAGGCAGGAATGACATCGGAAGTTGTTTGCAAGACTATAGGTCTAGCAGGTGGCTTAAGAGGAAGTCTGGTATTGCTGCTGCGTCTATTTTTATGTATTTATTCATTTATTTTTTAAGACGGAGTCTCATTCTGTTGCCCAGCCAGGAGTGCAGTGGCACAATCTCGGCTCACTGCAACCTCCACCTCCTGGGTTCAAGCAATTCTCCTACCTCACCCTCCCGAGAAGCTGAGATTACACCCGGCCACCACACCCGGCTAATTTTGTATTTTTAGTAGAGGGGTTTCACCATGTTGGCCAGGTTGGTGTCGAACTCTTGGCCTCAAGAGATCTGCCCACCTCAGCCTCACAAAGAGCTGGGATTACAGGCATAAGCCACTGTGCCTGGCCTTGGTATTGCTGCTGCTTCTAACACTTGTTTCTAATGATTGGTGGGTGGAGGCAGCAGTACTCATATTCTGATACAGTTATTAAATGTCCCTTTTTTTTCTTTGGTCTTATTACTGTTTCTTTTTCTACCACTGCAAACTCTGAAATATCTATTACACATAAAATATCAACTATAACTCACCTGATTTCACTGTAGAAAGCAATTAAAAGCGAAAAACTGTATTTACTTGAGGGTGAAAAAAAAAAACCCACATCATCTTTTTCTTTATGTTCCTTTTTTACACTGATATGTAGACTTGTTATTTCCACCTAACTAAATTGATTCATTTAATCCAGTGACTGCGGTTAAATTGAAAAAAGGTTTGAAAAGAGGGAGTGTCTATGGAAACCCAAACTTCTTCACACTCCAGCTTTTTCACTACCTTCTCACCTCCCCAGCTTCCACATTTTTGCAAGCATGGGTATATACGTCCCAAGGCTGTGGTTCCCAGGGGCCAAAAGTATATGAATAAGCCTATATTATGTAAACCTTTCATCTTTTAGGACATGCTGTGCCTTCCCTTTAGAGCATTTATCATCTCCATTCTGATCACCATGTAACCAGATATAATGGGCCCAGTGATAGCTTCCTAGGAGCCTCATCACTCCTTGTTCTAGAAAGGTCAGGTGCAGATGGCCTGACTCAGCCCAGCTCTAGAGACTGGGACACATCTTCTGGTTCTTGCCCATTCTTCTCTTTGGCCTATGTGTTACAAATCAGCCATCCTTATCATTGAAGTTTTATGTGTGGACTTAGGAAAGAGACCACTTTCTTTTTCTTAAAGAGCTCACTATATGGTCTAATCTAAACTAGCTCAGCAGGATTCTATAGTGGGATCTGAGGCTTTAGTGAAATTAAATGTGCTATTTAGTTGAATATTGTCTAGATTCCCTAAAGGAAAAATGGCTCCTTTCCATATAAAATAAATGTATTGTTTCTGTAAGAAATTTCTTACATTCTTTTCTCTAATCATCTCTTTGCAATATGTGATGGATATTGCTTTTTTTTTTTTTTAAGAGGCAAGATCTTGCTTGCATGATCATAGCTCATGGTGGCCTCTACCTCCTGGGCTCAAGTGATCCTCCCACCTCAGCCTAGCTGGGACTACAGCCTAGCTGGGACTACAGCCTAGCAGGGACTACAGCCTAGCTGGGACTACAGCCTAGCTGGGACTACAGGTGGGTGCCACCATGCCTGACTAAAAAAAATTTGTTTTTGTAGACACAGGGTCTCACTATGTTGCCCAGGCTGGTCTCAAACTCCTGGCTTCAAGCAAGTCTCCTGTCTTGGCTTCCCAAAATGCTGGGATTACAGGTGTGAGTCACTGTGCCTGGCCAAGTTATTGCTAAATATTAACTGAATTACAATTGATAAAAAATAATATCCCATTTATGTTCTAAAATATTCCAGACCAAAATATAACATCTTTAAATATTATTTGCTATTGTGTACTAACCTTTACCTATGTAGCCAGATCTCAGAAATCTTACAATATAAATTTACCCCAAATCTTCTCCATGAATTATATTCCTTTGTCTATGACGAAAAACAAATGGCAACTGCTGTTTCTTTGTATGTGCCCATAATTGAATTTAAGGGGTCCTCAAACTTATAAAGGATATCTGTCAAGAACTTACAGAAAATATTACATTTAATGGTAAAACATTAGAAACATCACCACTGAAGTGATGTATGGATTTTTACAAAATATGGTCACAAATTCTTTGGCACCCCACCCATTGAGAGGTGGCATCTTTGTACCCCCCCTTTGAATTCGGGTAGACTTAACAATTTGCTTGCAATCAATAAAATGCAGAATAAAAGTGGTACACACTGAGAAGTGTGGCTTCTCAGGCTGGGTCAGAAAAGGTGACACAGCTTCCTACTTGTTCACTGGAACACTTGGTCTCAGATCCCTGAGCCTCCACATAAGTGGTCTGACTATCCCGAGAATGCCATGTTGGAAAGAGGCCAACTAACATGTAGAGGCCATCTGTAAGCACTCCAGTTGATAGTCTCACTGAGCCCCCAGCTGACAGCAGCATCAACTGTCAGCCATGTGAGTGAGCCATTCTGGACATCCAGCCTAGGTGAACCGTCAGGTGACTTCATCCCCAGCTGACATCTGACTGCAGCTGCTTGAGATACCCTAAGTGAGACCAATGTGATCTAGCCCTTCTTGAAATCCTGACCCTCAAAATCATAAGCAAAACAAAATAATTGTTTTAAGCCACTAAGTTTTGAGGTAATTTGCTTCACAGCAATAGTAACAAAAACAGACCAGGATTAGGAAAGTATGCCCTCTGTCACTGCTGTTATTTAATATTCAACTAGAACTTATGGACCAATAAGTAAATGAAACGGGAGGCCTAATGTTGGAAGGAATTAAACATGACCATCGTTTGCAGACAATATGACTGTCTCCATAGACAAGTCGAGAGAATCTACTAAAAAAACAATTAGAACAAAGAAGAGTTCAGTATAAGTTTAATTTAATATAAGAAAGACATATAAAAATTAATAACTAATTAGAAAATGTATTTAGACAAAAGCACCATTACCAATAACAGTAAAAACCCAAAAATACTTAGTAATAAAGTTTAAAAATATATAAAGCCTATATGGAGAAAATGTCTAAAGTTCACTAAAGGGCAGAATTTCCAGGAATAGTATCATAGAAGACATTGGGCAATTTCTTCCATAGATAATGATTATAAAAACTGGACAAATTTCTTAAAAACAACTATTTGTTGGTGTTTTTGTTAGATGACTCTTGAGAAGGGTTTACTCTTGAATGACTGCTACTGCGTCAGGTAAAAACTAAGAGTTTGTGACTCCTAAGCAGGGAGTCACTCCCCAACATCCTCCAGCTCTAGTGGCAGAAAACCACAGCCATACCAGCTTGAGGTGTCAGAGAATAAAGTTTAGGGCAGCAGACAACTGGATATTCAAGGGGAAAATCCTGTAAAAATGAGAGCCAGAGCCACAGAAGGACTGAATCGAAAAGCTGAGTATAAGCTCCGCTCAAATCCCTGCCTGCTAAACTGCTGAGACACACAAGAGACCCCAGCAGCCCAGTGAAAAAGCAAGCAGAGATTAGAGAGGCATCTACCCTTGTGAGACAGAACTGCTCCTGGTGAGGTTTGTGAGTTTGCTGCACTGTTGACTTAACGTGCACAAAGCTCAGGTCTTGCAGAAAGCAAAAACCTTATTGGCTTGAGGTGCCATTGGGCAGAACTTGGGGCTGGCAGAGCAACTGGATATTTAGGAAGAAAGCAAGGGAGCTGTACAGTAGGCAAGCTTTGAAACCTGAATATAAATTATTTCCAAATCTGTGGCTGACCCTAAACTACACAGGCTCAGGAAAGATTCCTAGGCACTAGGCCAAAAAAGAAGCAACTGGATCCTGAGAAAACTGTGCAGAACAATACATCAACTACTATAAATTGCTGGGGACAGATTTTTCAGCTTAAATGCAGGCAGGTTAACTGCCTACTAGAACGATATGGCAACAACCTTCAGAAGAACAAAACAGAATCTAGAGTGGGTATAACATTACTACAATGTCCAGTTTTTTTTTTGTTTTGTTCTGTTTTGTTTTGAGACGGAGTCTCGCTCTGTTGCCCAGGCTGTAGTGCAGTGGTGTGATCTCAGCTCACTGCAAGCTCCGCCTCCTGGGTTCACGGCATTCTCCTGCCTCAGCCTCCCAAGTAGCTGGGACTACAGGTGCCCACCACCATGCCTGGCTAATTTTTTGTATTTTTTTAGTAGAGACGGGGTTTTACTGTGTTAGCCAGGATGGTCTTGATCTCCTGACCTCGTGATCCACCCGCCTCGGCCTTCCCAAAGTGCTGGGATTACAGGTGTGAGCCATCGCACCCGGCCTACAATGTCCAGTTTTAAACCAAAAATTACTAGACATGCAAAGAATCAGGAAAGTGTGACTACACTCAGGAAAAACAAAATCAGTCCATAGCAACTGAATCATAGTGGGCCCAAATGTTGGATTCAACAGACAAAGACTTCAGAGCAGCTATTGTAAATATGTTCAAGAGTTAGTAAGGCACATGTTTAAAGAACATAAGGAAAGTATGGCACTACTGAGTGAACATGTAGGGAATATTAATAGAGAAATGAAAATTCTAAAAATGAATCAAGTAGAAATTCTCGAGCTGAAAAGTATAATAGCTGAAAGTTCCATGAAGAATACAAAGGAAGACTTGCATAAATGGAAAGGCCACACATATTTCTAGATGAGAAGTCTCAATTGTGTAATGATGTCAATTCTCCACAAATAAATCTATTAAAAGCTACCCCAATTAGAATTCCAACATTATTTTTCCACCAAAGTGTTTAATGAAATTTGAAAACATGATCTTAATGTTCATATGAAAAAGAAGAGTACAGACTGGGTGTGGTGGCTCATGCCTGTAATCCCAGCACTTTGGGAGGCCAAGGTGGAGGATCATCTGAGGTCAGGAGCTTGAGACCAGCCTGGCCAACATGGTAAAACTCCATCTCTACTAAAAATACAAAAATTAGCTGGGCGTGATGGCGTGCACCTGTAATCCCAGCTACTAGGGAGGCTAAGGCAGGAGAATCTCTTGAACCCGGGAGGTGGAGCTTGCAATGAGCCAAGATTGTGCCACTGCACTCCAGCCTGGGCAACAGAGTGAGACTGTCTCAAAAAAAAAAAAAAAAAAAAAAAACAGTACATTAAAATGACCACAAGATTTTGTAGGTAAAATGCAGAGGGCAGGAGACTTTTCCTATCAAATACAATAACATTAAAGAAATTCATTAAACTAATATGATATTAGCAAAAGATCCACAAATAGAATGGTGGAATGGACTATAGAAGGCAGAAACATCCAAACCCACACATACATATAAATATATGAATTTAGTGTACAATAACAGCGATATTTCAAGCCAGAAAAAAAGATAGCTTATTTAATAAATGTTTAATGTTTATTAAATTCATCTAAGTTGTTTGTTATATCAGCATAAAGTTTTCTATAATATCCTCATCAGCTTTTCCCCAGCTTTACTGAGGTATAAACTGCACATGATTAATGTATACAATTTGGTGAGTTTGGACATACACATCCACTCATGTTACCATAACCACAATCCAGGTAATAAATATATCCATCACTTCATCACCTCCAAAAGTTTTCTCGTGTCCCTTTGTTTATGTTTTGTTGTTTTTCTGTGGTAAGAACACTAAATTTGAGATCCACCCTTTTAACACAATTGTAAGTATGCAGTATCTTATTGTTAACTATAAGCAATATGTGTACAGCAGATCTGTGGACTTACTCATCTTGAATAAATGTAACTTTACACTTTTAAACAACTTCCCATGTTCCTCTCCCCCGATCCTCTGGTAACCACCATTCTGTTGTCTACTTCTACACCTTCAACTATTTTTGATGTCTCACATAAGGGGAATGATGTAGTATTTGTCCTTCTGTGACAGACTTACTTCACTTAGTATAATGTCTTCCAAGTCCATTCATGTCACAAATGATAGGGTTTCCTTCTTTTTTTTTTTAGATGGAGTCTTGCTCTGTCACCCAAACTGGAGTGTCTCAGCTTCCCAAGTAGCTGGGATTACAGGCATGCACCACCACGCCTGGCTAATTTTTGTGCTTTTAGAAGAGATGGCGTTTCACCATATTAGGCTGGTCTCGAACTCGTGATCTCAGGTGATCCACCCGCCTTGGCCTCCCAAAGTGCTGGGATTACAAGCATGAGCCACCACACCCAGCCCCGGGATTTCCTTCTTTTTTAAAGCTGAATATGCCAGGTGCAGTGGCTTACGCTTGTAATCCCAGCAGTTTGGGAGGCCAAGGTGGGCAGATCACGAGGTTAAGAGTTCGAGACCAGCCTGGCCAACATAGTGAAACCCTGTCTCTACCAAAAATGCAAAAATTAGCCAGATGTGGTAGCACGTGCCTATAGTCCCAGCTACTCAGGAGGCTGAGGCCGGAAAATCACTTGAACCCAGGAGAACAAAAATGAGCCCTTGGACATTTAAAATATAACAGCAGAAGTAAATATCTTGATGGAAGGATTGGAAGAGAATGTTGAAGAAATCCAGAAAGTAGAGTGAAAAGGCAAAGGTGTAAGAAAGGAAAGAAAATATTTTTAAAATTAGAGACTAAGCAGAATGCAACAATCAAATAATAGGAGTTCCAGAAAAAGAGAACATTAAAAATGGAGTGGAGGCCAGGCGTGACGGCTCACGTCTGTAATCCCAGCACTTTGGGAGGCCGAGGATGGTGGATCACCTGAGGTCAGAAGTTCGAGACCAGCCTGGGCAACATGGTGAAACCCCAACTCTACTAAAAATACAAAAATTAGCCCCACGTGGTGGAGCATACCTGTAGTCCCAGCTACTCAGGACGCTGAGGCAGGAGAACTGCTTGAACCCAGGAGGCGGAGGTTGCAGTGAGCTTGATCATGCCACTGTATACCAGCCTGGGTGACAGAGCAAAAAAGCTATTACTGATTAAGCACATTATACATTATATCTACATTAATTTATTTACTCCTCCCAACACCTCTGAGAGATAATTTTTTTGTCCCCATTTATAGATGTGGAAACTGAGGCTACATAAGACTAAGTGCCTTTCCTCAGACTAGTTTTGTTGTTTTTGTTTTTTTAATAAATAGAGACGGAGTCTTGCTAAGTCACCAGGATTGGTCTCAAACTTCTGGCCTTAAGCGATCCTCCTGCCTCAGGCTCCCAAAGTACTGAGACTATAGACATAAGTCACCACACCAACCAGCTTAGTTTTTTTCTTTTTACTTCTAAATATTACATCATTTTGTCAACAACTACTTTTATATATGTGAAAAGGGATTAATACAAAAGCTGAGAAAGAAGCAAGCACAACTCTATTTTTATTTATTTATTTATTTATTTTGAGATGGAGTCTCGCTCTGTCGCCTAGGCTGGAGTACAGTGGCGCGATCTCAGGTCACTGCAACCTCCGCCTCCCGGGTTCAAGTGATTCTCCTACCTCAGCCTCCTGAGTAGCTGGGATTACAGGCGCCTGCCACCACACCCAACTAATTTTTGTATTTTTAGTATAGTTGGGGTTTCACTATGTTGCCCAGGCTGGTCTCGAACACCTGACCTTAAGTTATCCGCCCACCTTGGCCTCCTAAAGTGCTGGGATTATAGGTGTGAGCCACCACGCACAGCCAGCACAACTCTTTCTAGAAGGAAAGAATGACATTGCCACTATTGGATGAAGACTCCAAGGAGAAGATGATGAGGTGAAGAGAGTCTCTGGGTCAGAATCTGAATTTCACTCCCTTGGGAGCCTTACAAGAGCCCCTTCTGGGGAGGACCGTGGACAAAGCCATATCTTGGGAAGGATAGGCCTCAGCATATTGGGGGCAATATTGACAGACCTTTAGTGCAGGCCCAGCTCTATCATCCAGCAGGAATATGGCTGTGGGAATGAACTACTGTGTGCGATCTCCTTCAAGACACAGCTCCAGTCTCATGAGTTAGCAAATCAGAATACTTCTTGCGGGTTGAAGGGAGAATCCTTAGCTGGTCGTGGCTGTAGGGCCTGGATCCTGTGCTGATGAAGTTTCTCCCTTCCCCTTCATGCAAAATAAATACTTTGCTCATTGATGCACAGGGTAATGGTAAGTCATCTGGGAAATACAGCCAAGTCACAAGCACTAATCTTAGTTTCTAACTATGAAATGACCTTCCAACCTCCTTCCTAATCAAGTTAGGTTTTTTTGGTTTGTTTTCTTTTTCCTGCCAACTAAAAATATCCAGTTCAGGAAATGTGGCTGATTGAATAGCAGCTGCCATGGAGGACCTACTTTGGATATTGAAACAACCTTGGAAGAAGATCAGAAACTCACTCCCATCAGCTCCTGTTTTGAGGCAGGCCTGGAGCTCATCACCCAGATTAGTCTTGGCCTCCACATTGTCCTTCCTGCATATTTTTAGGAGAAAGTACCTGGCCACTGTTTCTTTTTCCTCTCAATGCTAGGAAACTTCCTGTAATATTGGAAAAGTAGAAGTTGAAGCGGCTTCAGTGCAAAACTAACATTCTCTGGATCTTTCTCACGCTGTTCGGAAAGTAGATCACCCACTGTTATTTCCTTTTCCTGGCTTTTTTTTTTTTCCCTAAGAGACAAAGAGATGCACTGCCACGATACTATTTCTGTTCAGAGAGGGAGAGAGAGCAAAAAGAGACAGGCACAAACATTTTCCCCAGCCTTGCCACATTCTTCACTCAGTTATAAAGAAACGCATTGCCAATAAAATAGAAAACAGAAATAGCAGGAAAATTCTGAAAGATGAGCTGTGCTGTAAATGTAAAACACAAGCCACTTAATGCATAATCAAAGTACAGTTTGTAATGAAAATAAAGACATTTCAAAAGAGCCCATAATCTGCTTAAATTACATTCTATATCTAATTGTTATAGTATGTTTTATTCCTCTTATACAAGAAAAAATGTTGACCTCCCTCATTCATATGGCATGCAGATGCATTTGAGCAGGGTGTTTTGGGTTTAATAATGTGATAGACTGGCTGGGCACTCATGCCTGTAATCCCAACCCTTTGAGAGGCTGGCAGGCAGATCACCTGAGGCCAGGAGTTCGAGACCGGCCTGGCCAACATGGTGAAACACTATCTCTACTAAAAATACAAAAATTAGCTGGGCGTGGTGGCACATCCCTGTAGTTCCAGCTACACGGGAGGCTGAGGCAGGAGGCTGAGCTTGGGAGGCAGGAGACTGAGTTTGGGAGGCAGAGGCTGCAGTGAGCCGAGATCGTGCCACTGCACTCCAGCCTGGGTGACAGAGTGAGACTCCATCTCAAAAAAAAAAATTATATTCTAGAATATTAGAGCTTTAGACATTACCTAGTGCAAACTTCTTGCTTTACAGATTAGAAAATTGAGGCTTAGAAAGTCTAAGTAATGGCCAAGCACAGTGGCTCATGTCTGTAATCTCAGCCCTCTGGGAGGCCAAGGCAGGAGGATTGTTTGAAGCCAGGAGTTCAAGACCAGCCTTAGCAAAACAGACAGACCCCCCAATCTCTACCAAAAAAAAAATTTAAATTAGCCAGGTGTGGTGGCATGTGCCTGTAGCCCTAGCCCTAGCTACTTGGGAGGCTGAGGCAGGAGGACTGTTTGAGCCCAGGAATTTGAGCCTGCAGTGAGCTATGATTGCACCACTGTACTCCAGCCTGGGCAACAGAGGCCGACCCTATATCTAATTAATAATAACAAAAAGAGTAAATAACTTAACCCAGGCAACACAGATGGAAAGTAGCAGAGCTGGGGGCTAGAATCCAGATCTAAATCTTCAGCCTGCATTCTTCCTAATTTATGTGGAGCCTCACACTGTCTTGCCTTGTCCCATGTGCGAGATAGCAGCGGAGAATGACTACTGCAGCATTCCTTCTGATTTCCTAATTTCTGACTTGAATATGCTACACCAGTAACAAAACTATGAGCACCCAAGACACAACCACACGCATGTGCACACACACAGACGCACACACATACTGTTAACACATATTGAGACAAAGATCTTGGAAGACAGCATTGTCTTCTGAAAAGAGAATCTTCTGCTACGGAATGTCTGGGAAGGAAGTGTGACAGACGTTTTTGCTCACCCAACACCTTTCCCACTTTCTTCTTGCTACGAGTAGCATAATTTTATTCAGATAGCATGGAGTGGGGGCAGAGAGGGTGGGGGCGATGCGCTTAGAGAAGGTAGACCCAGCCTGGCCAAGCCAAGTAATTTTATTCTCCTGGTCAGTAAGATGTATGGAGAAATTGGCTGGTAGGCTTTAGGAAAACATTTCATTTTTTATTAAACAAATGCACACACATGCACACAAGCAGCCAAAAACACTTACATCTTTCCCTTTCTTCCTGCCTTTTTTTTTTCTTTGAGATGGAGTTTTGCTTTTGTTGCCCAGGCTGGAGCGCAGTGGCGCAATCTTGGCTCACTGCAACCTCTGCCTCCCAGGTTCAAGTGATTTTCCTGCCTTAGCCTCCCAAGTAGCTGGGATTACCAGTGTATACCACCATGGCCAGTTGATTTTTTTGTATTTTCACTAGAGACGTGGTTTCGCCATGTTGGCCAGGCTGGTCTCGAACTCCTGACCTCAAGTGATCCACCCAGTTTGGCCTCCCAAAGTGTTGGGATTACAGGCTTGAGCCACTGCACCTGGCTTCTTCCTGCCTTTCAATTCAGTTTTGTGAGAATAAGATATTTGATGTTGCTGCACAACATTGCTGGGGAGTCATCACACATAAGTTGACAGTGCCGAAGCAGAAACACGGAAAGAGACTGGCTCTTTGATGACACTTGAGCTGCGAAACTGACCTGGAATGACCTCCTTCCAGATGTATTGTCATGAGACAGAATAAGACAATCTCATTGTTTCAGCCACTTGCAGTGGGTGTTTTATAACTTGCAGCTGAAAGCATAGCTACCTCTCTGAGCCTCAGTTTTTTCCTTTAGAAAATGGCGGTAACACTACTTACCCAGCAGGTCGTAGGAGGAAATGGTATATAATACAACGCCTAACATAAAGGAACTCAGTAAATGGTAGCTAGTCATATCATAATCATGATAACTCTCATAGCAAAATCCTCAGTGGTGGGAATGTTTTCTCCACTCCGCCAGTGTCATGGCATCGGGTCCCTTCTCCCTACAATTGCGGTCTGGAGACAGTTTGCCCAGCTGCCACCTCTTCTCCAAGTGCTGAGGAGCTCAGGCACGGGAGCTTTGGGCCTGGGAGGTAGGGAGTCCAGTCTGTAAAGGAAAACAATAAAAATGAAACGCAAGCATGTAAAATCATGATGACATATTGAATAATCTTAGAAAGCCACAAAGTGTTCTTTTTTTTTTTTTTTTTTTTGGTACAGAGTCTAGCTCTGTTGCCCAGGCTGGAATGCAGTGGCGTGATCTCAGCTCACTGCAACCTCCACTTCCCGGGTTCAAGCAATTCTCCTGCCTCAGCCTCCTGAGTAACTGGGATTACAGGCGCCTGCCACTGCACCCAGCTAATTTTTTGTATTTTTAGTAGAGACGGGGTTTCACCATGTTGGCCAGGCTGGTCTTGAACGCCTGACCTCGTGATCCGCTCGCCTCAGCCTCCCAAAGTGCTGGGATTACAAGCATGAGCCACCGCGCCCAGCCAAGTGTTCATTTCTTAAGTCCCAGAAGTCCCAGCTCTAGCAATCTAGCCCATAGAAATAATCCAAATGAAAAGATAAATTTTACTCACCAAATCTTTCAGATTTTTTTTGCAGCCTTTAGAAGTAAATAATAATATTTCCCCTTGATATAATATAATTATGAAGCCAACACAGTAATGTTTATGAGAAACTATGTAGGAGTGGCCGGGCGCGGTGGCTCACTCCTGTAATCCCAGCACTTTGGGAGGCCGAGGCGGGTGGATCACGAGGTCAGGAGATCGAGACCATCCTGGCTAACACGGTGAAACCCTGTCTCTACTTAAAAAAAATACAAAAAATTAGCTGGGCATGGTAGCTGTAGTCTCAGCTACTCGGGAGGCTGAGGCAGGAGAATGGCATGAACCCGGGAAGCGGAGTTTGCAGTGAGCCTAGATTGCGCCACTGCACCCCAGCCTGGACAACAGAGCGAGACTCCGTCTCAAAAAAAAAAAAAAAAAGAAAGAAAAAACTATGTAGGAGTAAGGCAATGTAATTCTTGATATAAATAAAACGAAAACAAAATCAGAATACAAAAGTGTATGTGTGCTCTGCTTACAACCACGTGGAGCACAGCTATAATTAAACCGGGCTATACTTGGCACACTGATTGTTAAATAAATGCAGCGAACACAGGAAATAAGGGAGCTGCGGGTTGTTGAAGAAACTGGCCAGAAAACGGAACGAAGAGGAGAGAAGCTGACGGTGTTCATCGTGCGGCACGCAGGGGCGTTGTTTTCTCTCCACTAAGGCTGCTGGGTAGGGCCAAAATAGTCCAGGCAGCCAAGTGCAGAGGCGTTGGGGGCGGCAAAGATGCAAAGGATCCCCACTGTGGCTGCACCCCGAGGAGGAGCCCGTGGCAGGAGGCCCACACTCAGGATCCGGCGCCAGCAGTGAGGGGACGAACCTGGAAGACATCCCGCTGTCCAGACACCGCGAGGGAGGCGAGTGGTGCTCGCAGCCTGGGACTTAGGAACACAGGGAAACAGCTTCCACAATGCCATTTGCTGAATAAATATTTCTTGCAGGATGTTTCCTATGGATTCATTCTCTATCATGAAAGCTTTATTTGTGGTCAGCGTCCTAGGAAAGCAGAGGCAGACAGATTTCTGCTCTAGGGAGTTCTGTGGAGGGTTACAGATCAGCAATATTCCACTGAAACCAAATACCTAGGAAAAGCATGAAAGGACACACAGAAATCACAAATTTATATTATATTATATTATATTATATTATTATATTATATTATATTATTTTATTATATTATATTATATTATATTATAATATTATATTATATTATAATATTATATTATATTATTATATTATTATATTATATTATATTATTATATAATATTATAATATAATATAATATTATAATATAATATTATATTATATTATATTATTTTTTGAGACAGGGTCTTGCTCCATCATCTAGGCTGGAGTGCAGTGGCGCAATCATGGCTTACTGCAGCCTCAACCTCCCAGGTGCAGGTAATCCTCCTGCCTCAGCCTCCTGACTAGCTGGAACTACAGCTGCATGCCATCACACCCGGGTAATTTTTAAATTATATAGTTGTAAACATGGGTTCTCCCTATGTTGCCCAAGCTGATCTTGAACTCCCGGGCTCAAGCAATCCTCCTGCCCTGGCCTCCCAAAGTGCTGAGATTACAGGCGTGAACCACCGTGCCTGGCCAAAATGTATATTTTTAAAAACATATAAAAATAGAGTTGGCCGGGCGCGGTGGCTCCCGCCTTTAATCCCAGCACTTTGGGAGGCCGAGGTGGGCAGATCACGAGGTCAGGAGATCGAGACCATCCTGGCTAACACGGTGAAACCCCGTCTCTACTAAAAATACAAAAATTAGCCAGGCGCGGTGGCAGGCACCTGTAGTCCCAGCTGCTGGGGAGGCTGAGGCAGGAGAATGGTGTGAACCCCGGAGGCAGAGCTTGCAGTGAGCCAAGATCACGCCACTGCACTCCAGCCTGGGCAACAGAGCGAGACTCCGTCTCAAAAAAAAAAAAAATAGAGTTAATAAATATATCTATATGTTATAGATATAAATAAAATATCTTTGCAATCAATATCTACTGTGTCCTATAACTAATTAAGATCTTCATCCATAAAAATCCCAACCCTATTATGAATTTGGAGTTCTTTCTGGGGGTGGACTCACACTTTTTCATGCAAGCTCCTTTGCCCCCTATGCAACCACTGCCCACACTGGCAAGGCAGTGTCGTGCTCCAGGGCAGACCATAGTTCACAGGCGGAAGCAGGTGCCATGTAGGAATGAGACTACATGTACCATGAAGCAACGGCGCTCACTGATTCAGAGGCAAGATGCTGGCCCCTCTGGCTGTCACCATGGATGACCGATGATTTAAGGTCTCTCTTGGTCATCCCACCTGGCACCGCCACTTCTGGTCCCTTCTCCTCAGTTTCCTCTACCCAGCTATGTCCTCCTCTACCGATAAGCCCTGAAACAGAGCAAGTTGCCTCTTTTTTAATGTAACAAATATTTTACAATATTCATCTGTAAAGCCTAGAAATGAAAATAATACACAATAGCATCTACCTAGCCACACAATCTTGAAAAACAATCAGTATAATGCTGTAACTATAATGTAAGAAATAAATGAACGTATTTATTTATTTATTTATTTTTAGAGACAGAGTCTTGCTCTATAGCCCAGGCTGAAGTGCAGTGGTGCAAGTGGTGCAGCCTCGAACTCCTGGGCTCAAATGATCCTCCTGCCTCGGCCTTCTGAGTAGCTGGGACTACAGGTGTGCATCACTATGCCTAGCTAATTTTTAACTTTTTTGTAGAGACTGGGTCTTGCTATGTTGTCCAGGCTGGTCTTGAACTCCTTGTTGAGGATCAGTGGGAGATGAAAGGGAGGAGAGACAGCAAGGAGCCCTTGGAACTACCCACCTTCTCTACCCACCAGCAAGTCCCCAATGAGTGATGTCCGGTATGGGCTGGGCGGGGCAAGTGATCCTCCTGCCTCAGCCTCCCAAAGTGCTTAAATTACAGATGTGAGCCACTCCGCCAATGGAAGATAATTTGTAATAAAATAATATATGTTCCCATACATAAGTGCTCAGGACAATCACATTAATGACATTGTCACGTTCTCGCATCTAAATATAGAATCCACATGAGCACCACGGCAGTGGATCGCTGTTTTGGTGCATCTTATCAGCAACTTAAATGCCACGCTGTTATTCAAAGCGCTGCTGTCAGTGATGTGATTTTCCAAAATAATGAGCAGCTCTTGGAAAAGCTCCAAACAAAACAAAGTGCAAACTTTCCTCAATGCACACAGTAGTTGTGTTTCTGGAAAGTGTAGTGTATATGAAAACCACGCAAAAATAGTCTGCGTTTATATATAAAACAAAGTTAGGTTCTAGGATCAGATAGTTTTTATTTATTTATTTCATTTTATTTTTTTTGAGACGGAGTCTCCCTCTGTTTCCCAGCCTGGAGTGCAGTGGCGCAATCTCGGCTCACCACAACCTCTGCCTCCCGGGTTCAACTGATTCTCCTGCCTCAGCCTCCCGAGTAGCTGGGACTACAGGCATGCTCCACTACGCCCGGCTAATTTTTGTATTTTTAGTAGAGACGGGGTTTCACTATATTGGCCAGGCTGATCTTGAACTCCTGACCACGTGATCCGCCTGCCTTGGCCTCCCAAAGTGCTGGGATTATAGGCTTGAGCCACCGCGCCCGGCCCAGATAGTTTTTAAATGGTGTTTTTTTTCTTTAAACTACTACATAAATGTTTGGGACATTCAAAAGTGAAATTCAAATTTAAGAAACATTTTTTTCTTGCACAAAATATTCTTGGATGTTATAGAATGTCTAGCATCTCTAGTCCCCACTCACTGAATGTCAGGCACATGCTCTAATCAAACTCTCCAAGAGTGGTCATTGAGAACTACTCTTTCCTGTGTATGAGTAGACCTTGTACTCTCTCTGTCCACTTTTCTCCACATCTGGGGAAAGCTGAATCATGGGCATAAGTACCTGTAAACAGTCACTGATACACATGTTACACCTGTAGCAACCACCCCAAATTCAGATATATAGCTTAGGGCCCCATGGGTTGCCTAATACATGATGGGCATAGAAGGAGGAAATTTCTCGGAGAATTTCACTCAACCTTCAGCATGATTGGAGCATTGGTTCTCACCACAATACCCACAAAGGTAACTTGTACCCCACCCAGCCCCATCTCGTACATCACCCACTGGGGACTTGGTGGTGGGTAGGAGAGGTGGGTGGTTCCTAGGGTTTCTGGCTGTCTCTCCTCCCCTTTGTCTCCCACTGATCCTCAACACAGCTCATGGCTGAGAACTTCTGATTGAGAGATTTATACAAGAAATTGCATTCCTCAAAGTAAGTGATTATTGAGGGAGAAAAAAAAGGAAAACCATGAAAAAAAACCCCAATGCACCCTACTTGCTTATATGTGCATAGAATATCTCTGGAAAAATGTCTAAGAAACCAATGGTGGGGGCTGTTTCCCAGGGAAGGTCTGGCATGGCTGGAGCACTGGGGTGAAAGGAGAACGTCCTTGACACTCTTTTCTACCTTTGGAATTTTGTATGGATGACTTGAAAATAGAAAGAAATAGAATTTGATTTTTAAAAGAGGCAGTCCATGGAAAAAAGTTATTAATTTGCATACTGCAAGTTGAGAAAGTGAGAGACCAGAGCAAGAGGAGGTCACAACAAGATAAAAAGGTGGGGGCTGTTATGGAGCCCAGGGAAAGGAGGGCTGGACAAGAGACTCCATCCATGTTTCTCTAGCACTTTCCAGGAGAATAAAGCTCTTGTTCTAGCACTCTCCTCTTTTGGACCTATCTGTAGAGAGCAGAAAAGTGACCACGAGGCTCTGTTGCGTGATAAACAACCCCTTAAAAACCACCAACTTTCCATGGTCTTCCAGCAACCCATTTGGATGTCGTCCCTACAGTTGACTCCTTCAGGCCCTGTGTGCGTCCTCTGCGTGCCCCTGGCCCCCTGCCCTCCCTTAGCTGTGCTGCACAGAAAACCGCCCCAGCTCTTGGGTCAAACAGATCCCATAAGAAACGTCAGAAGAAGCATCCTGGCTTACAAGTTGTTTTTTGGTGAGTGCAATGGGCATGCTGTGCTCCTCCAGGCCTGACCACCTGTATGAGAATTGGCAGGAGTACATTTCTAAACTCACACTCTTAGGGCAGTAGAGATGGGGCCTAAGACCTTTGTCTCTCCTGGTATCAGTGAGCCCAGTGTAGCCCCCTTTCCTTATTCCAGGTCTGGAAGCTGCAGTCACAGACACACAAAGGTGCTGGGGCTTGCACATGCACCAGCGTCACTTTCTCCAGCCACACCACTATGTTTGAGGGCTCTCCTGTCCTCTAACAGAACTAGTCTGGGACTAGACGCCAGGCCCTGGGCTAAGTACTTGATGTGTCTTCACTTATTTAATCCTTCCAATAACCCTTCAAGTTAGGTACCATTATTATCGTCATCAACCCCATTTTATAGAGAAGGAAACTGAGGTGCAGAGAAATTCAGGTTGAGGTTCACAGCAAATAAGCAGTGGAGGCCAAATGTGCCCCCAGGTGGACCCAAATCAAAGCCACACTGTTACCTTCTGCTCTGTGCTACCTCCCGGGGCAGTAGCCCTTGTGAGCCTCCCCACGTTGGGGTGTCTAATGAAAAGCTTCCCTGCTGGTTGAGCTGAAGGGGTCAGGGTCGGGGGTGCACAGAGAAACTCAGGCCACAAGGGCCTTTGAGCAGGACTGGGGTCACAAAGTAATCATGGTTTCCCAGCGAACACAAGACTTTGGCCCTCAGGCAAGGCTCCTTGATGTCTGGGGGAGCCTGTGCTCCCCAGCAGTGCTCACAGATCCACTCCTGACTGCCAGCCGGCCCCTTGATGGCGGTGCGTGTCTAAGATTCTGTGGTCAGTGCCACACAGCTACCTCCGAAGGCCCTGCAGCCTGGCCATGTGGCCCCAAGCTCCAGGCTAGAGGCCAAGGGGAGTGTCCCTTCTCTCTCTGTGTCACCTAGGGCATAGGTCACCCCGGCAGCCTGGCATGATGCCTCCAAGCCACTGTGCTAATGCTTCTACAGCTTCTGCTCCCTCCCTGCCTCCATGGGGCCCAGACCTAGCCCTGGTGCTGCTCTGGGAACTGAGTCAGAGCAGCACCCCAGCTCCCCCACCCCCAGGAGCCCCTCAGCCTTGGCCTGCTGTCATCTTCGTCCGGCCTCAATCTTCCCACAAATCGGGCCCTTGCAGGATTCCTGCTGACTCAGCAGCTGGGCCTGGACAGGACTTAGTCCCAGCGTGAGCCGATCCCGCTGCAGCGTGGGCGAGAATGACAAGCCCTCCACCAGACAGTTCTTTATTGCTCTTCCCTGAGACTTCCCTGGGACTTCCCTGGGATAATTCCACCCCCAGGAGCACTCTATCTGTTTC
Organism: Pongo pygmaeus; assembly: GCF_028885625.2. Lineage (NCBI taxonomy): Eukaryota > Metazoa > Chordata > Mammalia > Primates > Hominidae > Pongo > Pongo pygmaeus. The sequence continues at coordinate 58,171,582 of NC_072387.2, forward strand.
TGTCTCCTCCCCACACACCCCCGGCCTTGAAAAAGGATGATCACCGACCACAGGCACTGAAAAGAGCAAACCAAGAGCAGCATCAATACCCTCACACAGTGGTGCACATAACACACTTTGAGTTTCTGACTTTTCCTAATCACTTCTTCCTGCTAAAGTATAGTAGCTTAACAAAAACAATGGCAACAACAATCTGGTGTTTGCCATTTACAAGGCACTTTCTGTGTGAGTAGCATGACATGGTAAAAGAGAAAGAGATAAACTATAAAACGCAGCAAGATCATGAGTCAATGATTCACCCTGTCCCAGCCTGCTTCTTTTTTTTTTTTTTTTTTTTTTGAGACAGAGTCTTGCTCTGTCGCCAGGCTGGAGTGCAGTGGCGCGATCTCAGCTCACTGCAACCTCCGCCTTCCAGGTTCAAGTGATTCTCCTGCCTCAGCCACCCGAGTAGCTGGGACTACAAGTGTGCGCCACCATGCCCAGCTAATTTTTGTATTTTTAGTAGAGACGGGGTTTCACCATGTTGGCCAGGATGGTCTCAATCTCTTGACCTTGTGATCTGCCCACCTCGGCCTTCCAACCGAGCCTGCTTCTTTGCTTGTAAAAAGGAAGAGTCATAACACCCAACTTGAGTCTTGACATTTTAATGAAATAATGCATGGAAAAGCAGAAAACAACACAAAGATTACTGGTTATAAGAGCTAAATCACTGTGACTCCAGATCCAAATTCAATACCTACTGAATCAGTGGTTTCTGACTAGTCAATTTTTTTTCTTTTTTTCTTTTTTTTTTTTTGAGACAGAGTCTGGGCTGGGTGCAGTGGCTCACACCTGTAATCCCAGCTCTTTGGGAGGCCGAGGCGGGCAGATCACTCGAGGTTAGGAGCTGGAGACCAGCCTGGCCAACATGGCAAAACCCTGTCTGTACTGAAAATAAAAAAATTAGGCAGGCATGCTAGCATGTGCCTGTAATCCCAGGTACTCGGGAGGCTGAGGTGGGAGAATTGCTTGAACCTAGGAGGCGGAGGTTGCAGTGAGCCGAGATTGTGCCACTGCACTCCAGCCTGGGCGCCAGAGCGAGACTCCATCTCAGTTAAAAAAAAAAAAAAATAGGAGAGAGACAGACAGAGTCTCACTCTGTCTTCTAGGCTGGAGTGCAGTGCTGTGATCTCAGCTCACTGCAGCCTTCGCCTCCCAGGCTCATGCAATTCTTGGGCCTCAACCTCCCAAGTACCTGGAACTACAGGCACACACCACCAGTTAATTTATTATTTTTTGTAGAGACGCGGTTTCGCCATATTGGCCAGGCTGCTCTTGAACTCCTGAGCTTGAGCGATCCTCCTGCCTTGGCCTCCCAAAGTGCTGGGATTACAGGCATGAGCTACCGTGCCCGGCGACTAGCCAATTTTTTAAAAATTACATTTTCTAGAGGTGTCATTTTTACTGGGAAAAACACAGTGACACCATTCAAGAAAAAATTGAACGGTAACTTTAATCACTACATTAACACAATTTTAAAGGTTGATCTGCATCATATATACCTTTTAAAGAATGTTTTCATCATATGTAGACAGCTATTTTTGCTTTTTGTTTTTGTTTTTGTTTTGAGGCAGAGTCTTGCTCTGTCACCAAGGCTGGAGTGCAGTGGCATGATCTTGGCTCACTGCAACCTCTGCCTCCCGGGTTCACACCATTCTCCTGCCTCAGCCTCCCGAGTAGCTGGGACTACAGGTATGTGCCACCACGCCCAGCTAATTTTTGTATTTTTAGTTGAGACGGGGTTTCACCATGTTGGTCAGGCTGGTCTCGAACTCCTGACCTTGTGATCCACCCGCCTCAGCCCCCCAAAGTGTTGGGATTACAGGCCTGAGCCACCACGCCCAGCCACAGGCAGCTTTTAAAAGAACATGTGTGCAGCCTGGCCATCATGGCGAAACCTGTCTTTACGAAAAATACAAAAATTAGCTGGGCATGGTGGCACCTGCCTGTAATCCCACTTGCTTAGGAGGCTGAGGAGGGAGGATCGCTTGAGCCCTGGAGGCGGAGGCTGCTGTCCAGCCTGGGCGACAGAGCAAGACTCTGTCTCAAATAGAAAACAAAACAACAACAACAACAACAACAACAAAACCACGTGTGATTCCAAGCAAATCAGAGAATCTCTAGGCACCAGAAAAACCTTGAGGCATGTGCTGAAAGGAAGAGGTCAGCATTCTCCGCGAGGAGCTCAGAGGATTCTGAGGAAAGAGAGAGCTCGTGCTCCCTTTCTTTCTGAGGAAAGAAAGAGCTCGTGCTCCCTCCTTCAGGCACCAAGTCTGAGTTGCTAAAAAATGGAGCTGTCACTGGGCCTTGCTCTGCCAGGACCTGCAGGGCCGGGGACCTCTCTGTGGCGAGCCCAACAGGATGACTGCTCTGAGGCGCCCTAGGGCTGAGGGAGGGGCCGTGACACCAGCCCCGCCCCCCAGCCACCTGGGAAAAGGAAGCAGAAAAAGGAGAAGCAGCAACGGCTGCTCTACTTCCTTCCCATCTCGCACTTGGGACATGCCCGGCCAGCAGAAAGCAGCTCCATAGGGGAGGAGAGCCACGGAGAATCTCACAGCTGCAGTCTAATAGTAACACAGAGGTAATTTTAACTTTTTACTTTTCTACCCTTGGGAGTAGGGATGAGCAGAGGCTTACCTCCTTCCAGGGGCAGCTGATATCCCCCAACCCCCATTCCCGGAAGTTGAGATGTCTCTTCTCTGTTCCACCCAGGCATCGCCTAAGTTGGGAACAGGTCTTATGTCTTAAAATTTGGGATTCTTTAAAAACATATGTGGCCGGGCGCAGTGGCTCACGCCTGTAATCTCAGCACTGTGGGAGGCCGGGCGGGTGGATAATTTGAGGTCAGGAGTTCAATACCAGCCAGGCCAAAATGGTGAAACCTTGTCTCTAATATAAATACAAAAAGTAGCTGGGTGGTAATAGTAGCTGTAATGCCAGGTACTCGGGAGGCTGAGGCAGGAGAATCCCTTGAACCTAGGAGGCGGAGGTTGCGGGGAGGCAGAGGTTGTGATGAGCCAAGATTGCACCACTGCACTCCAGTCTGGGTGACAGAGTGAGACCCTGTCTGAAAACAACAACAAAAATGTGTGATGGCACATGCCTATAGTCCCAGCTACTGGGAAGGCTGAGGTGGGAGGATGGCTTGAGCCTGGGAAGTCGAGGCTGCAGTGAACTGTGATCATGCCACTGCAGTCCAGCCTGGGCGACAGCGTGAGACCCTGTCTCAAAAAACAAAAAAAATAGAAAAAACAAAAACAAACAAAAACAAACAAAAAAGCACATGTGGAATGTTGTAGAAGTCATTGACCTTGGTAAGACAGTGGAGGAAACTGCTTTGCTCTGACTCATAAATTTGCCCCCAGTAAACAGTATTTATAAATAGCCCCAGTCAGGCACTGCATGAAGACATTTCAGTCAACGACAGACCATGTATACAACGGTGGTCCCATAAGATTATAACGGAGCTGAAAAATTCCTATTTTTCAGCTTAGTGTTGTGGCGCAACCACTACCTTTTCTATGTTTAGATATACGAATACTTAGCACTGTGTTACAATAGCCTACAGTACCCATTACAGGAATGCTGTACCGGTGTGTAGTCCAGGAGCAATGGGCCATATAGCGTAGGTGTGGAGTAGACTAGACCATCCACGTTTGTGTGATTACAATCTGATTTTGTAAAATGATGAAATTGCCTAATGAAGCATTTCTCAGAATGTGTCCCCGTCATTAAGTGACACCTCACTGTATTTCCAAGACATAGTACTGGTCCTTGGGAAGCTCTAAAGAGAGGTCACCATGAGCTGAACCATCCTTCTCACTCTGTGCTTGGAACCCAGCTTAGCTTCCATTCCAGCATGTAGGCTTATAGGAGAACAGGTTAGAAGCCACAGACCAGCAAGAATTGAAGACATCGTCCTGTAATTCCTACTGAACCAGGTCTGTCTGACTGGAACTTCATTTTGCCTCTTTGCTTTAACTCCTCAGGAATGTGAGTCAACATTCCATGTCTTCCAGGAGGCCCCTGATCTTCTCTGCCCAGGGACCACTCTTATCTGACCCAGAGACAGGTTAGCTGATGGTGACTCACTCACACACCCTCACTTCCTTCAAAGCCCAGGCTTCTGTTTAAAATCTGACCCTGTGAAGACTTTTCCTATTTTGGAAAAGCTCTTCCATTGTTTACCTGCACAGATTTGTGCTCCATTTTTAATTTCAATTTTTGTAGAGAAGGCAGGTCCTTGCTTTGCTGCCTTGGCTGGTCTGAAACTCCTGGGCTCAAGTGATCCTCCTGCCTTGGCCTCCCACAGTGCTGGGATTACAGGTGTGAGCCACCGCACCAAGATGGATTTGTCTTCCTTCAGAAGACAGTAGCTGATGTGTGTCCCTGGCCTTTCTCCCCTAGGATTCAGCAGTGGCCACCATGGGTTCTGTGAATTCCAGAGGTCACAAGGCGGAAGCCCAGGTGGTGATGATGGGCTTGGACTCTGCGGGCAAGACGACGCTCCTTTACAAGCTGAAGGGCCACCAGCTGGTGGAGACCCTGCCCACTGTTGGTTTCAACGTGGAGCCTCTGAAAGCTCCTGGGCACGTGTCACTGACTCTCTGGGACGTTGGGGGGCAGGCTCCGCTCAGAGCCAGCTGGAAGGACTATCTGGAAGGCGCAGATATCCTTGTGTATGTGCTAGACAGCACAGATGAAGCCCGCTTACCCGAGTCGGCGGCTGAACTCACAGAAGTCCTGAATGACCCCAACATGGCTGGCGTCCCCTTCTTGGTGCTGGCCAACAAGCAGGAGGCACCTGGTGCACTTCCGCTGCTTAAGATCAGAAACAGTCTGAGTCTAGAGAGATTCCAGGACCACTGCTGGGAGCTCCGGGGCTGCAGTGCCCTCACTGGGGAGGGGCTGTCCGAGGCCCTGCAGAGCCTGCGGAGCCTCCTGAAATCTCGCAGCTGCGTGTGTCTGCAGGCGAGAGCCCGTGGGGCTGAGCGCGGAGATAGCTAGAGATCTTGATCCAGACAGAGCAGCATATCTTTACTCATACAAACTAGAAGAACCAGCTGATCCTTGAGAAATTTACGCTCAGTCTATCAAACAAGAAATGCTGGCTTGGCCCGGTGGCTCATGCCTGTAATCCCAGCACTTTGGGAGACCACGGTGGGGGAATCCCTCTAGCCCAGGAGTTGGAGAGCAACATCACAAGACCCCATTTCTACTAATAATCAAAAAATTGGCGGGGCATAGTGGCGTGTGCCTGTAGTCCCAGCTACTTGGGAGGCTGAGGCAGGAGAATCGCTTGAGCCGGGGAGGTAGAGGTTGCAGTGAGCCAGGATCGCGCCACTGCACTCCAGTCTGGGCGAGAGAGTGAGACCCTGTCTCAATAATAATAATGATGATACTCTAAGAAAAAAAATCTCACCATACTTCATTTAATAGCTCATTACCAAGTTTGAATGAAGCAATATATCATAATAGAGTAGCCACAGGTTGCATAATAATAGAGACCTAAATTCTCAAATAGGGAAAGAGGTTTTAAAATCAAATTTGAGGCCAGGTGCAGTGGCTTATGCCTGTAATCCCAGCACTTTGGGTGGCTGAGGCGGGCAGATTACTTGAGGCCAGGGGTTCAAGACCAGCCTGGCCAACATGGTGAAACCCCATCTCTACTGAAAATACAAAAATTAGGCATGGCGTTGCATGCCTGCAGTCCCAGCTACTCAGGAGGTTGAGGCAGAAGAATTGCTTGAACCCAGGAAGTGGAGGTTGCCGTGAGCCGAGATTGTGCTGCTGCACTCCAGCCTGGGTGGAAAAGACAGGCTGTGTCTCCAAAAAGAAAAAAAAAAAGTCAAATTCAAATATCATCTGGACATGTCACAATGGATCACAGATCCTTATGAGTGATTTTCCCCAGTGGCCCCTGGGGATGTGCCATTGTCGCTTGGAAGGCAAGCTAGGCAGGGCCCATACAACAGCAGGGGCCTGCAGGTTAGACATTCCCTGCCCTGGGACGCTCACCCCTGGACAAGAGCCTGGAAGTTCACACCATCCAAAATTTATCCTTTTTTTTTTCTGATGCTAATTAGCCTCTCCCGATTTTATGACATCTTGTGTTGATCTTTTTCAAAAACTCATTTTCCTTTTTATTCCTTCTCTTTTCTCATTCTTGTAGCACATATCTTTCCTTAAAGATCAGATCAATAAAATATTTTATTTATTCACTAATTTAACAAAAAAAAAAAAGCTTAGAGCATTTAGTTTGTGGCAAAAGCACTGAGCGTTCGAATATGAGTCGTGTGCTTTAGGTGGGAGTTGTGAATTCTGAAGATACAGATGACAGTGATGAATGCCTTCTGTCTCATGATTGATAGGGAAAAGGAAGGTTGACCATAGCATCCTAGAAGGTTCATCAGGTGATCATTACCTAGCATCCATGAAGCTCCTGAAATTATTTGCAAAATGTTACACTTTGGGTCATTTTTCCGGGGAAGGAGATCCAGAACTTTTTACCAGATTTTCAAAGACATCTGTGACTCCCAAAAGTTAAGAATCACTGATGTGGTTGTTGTATCCCTCATCCAACCCCAGAACATTTTCTATTAGTAATCTGAGTTTTTTAATGGCAAGTGGCTTATATTTAGCACCTGTTCTCATGTTAAACAGCTCTGAATGTTAGATATTCTTTCTTATCCTGGACTGGTTCTCTCTCTCTCTGGAGTAATGCAGTATAAATTGGCCATCAGTACCCTTCTAAAATCTGAGATCTGCCAGGTCCCTCTTCTAACACCAGGTTAGGCATGCTTGGTTATTTCCAGTACTTGTCAATCGACATGTTTCAAGACGCTGTGTTAGACACTAGGGATGCAAAGATGAATGAGATAAGGCCTCAGGCCTCATGGAAGGTGAGACAGTAAAGACATTACTCCCCTAAAAATGTGAGGAGAGAGACTCAGTTCAGCAACTGTTTATTGAGCACTTACTAGGACCAAGCTCTGTGGTCTTGGTGTTTTACATAGACTGTCTCTAATTCTCACAACTCTGCAAAATATATATATTCCCATTTTATAAAACTACAAACTGAGGCTCAGAGAGGTTGTGACCTCTGTTGCTTGAGGCACAGAGTTATAAAGTAACATATCTGGAATTTGAAGTCAGATCTGTTTAGCGCTAATGCTTCATTTTTCTACAACATCATGCTACTAGAAGGTTTAAGCTAGGTAGGCTTTCAGCCAGCAGACATGATGGGGAGAGCCTTCTAATAAGAGGGAAGAGACTGTTTGGAAGCATGAAGGGAGGTGTAAGAAAGATAAGTAAGTGAGTGAGTGTACCTGCAACAGAGGCTTGGAATGAGGGGTGGGTGAGGGTGACATCACGATAGAAAACAAAACTGGAATGGGAGTTTAGGTCCAATTTGGGCAAGGTTGTTTGAATTTCAATAATCAGGGGTTTGGGTCAAGGAAGAAAAATCATGGGACTTGCCATTTAGGAGGATAATTTTGCGGCAGTGTGGGGGTGAAATAAAGAGAAAAGGGAACCCTGGAGCTGGGAAGGCAGGAAACCAGCTAGATGACCATCACACAGCAAAGGAGGGAGCTGAAGAGAGATGAGAAGACTGAGAGCTATTATTAAGAAAAACAGTTGAGAGAGGAAGAATTTGAAGAGGGCTCAAGATTTTGAGTCCACGTGACAGAAGGACTGGAATGCCATGAACTTGAGAAGGTGAGCGCTGAAGAACCAGGATGGGACAGGGCTGGAACAGCTGGGTTCAGCTTTTGAACGGTGGGTACATGTTTGGTTATAGCTGCTTTCAGATTGTTCCATTATCTGCACTCCCAACTACCCTGCCGGATGTATTTGTTGGCTCTCACTCATGGAGGCTCATTTCCTCACATGATTTGTCACTTTTGATTGTGAGCTCATCTTCAGTAGGAGTTGTTTTTCCTGTGTGACTCCCATGTGCCCTGGTCTGTAACAACATTTCTACAGAGTGGTATCTACTAGGATCCTGGGGATTTCAATTATTTTAGACCAAATATTATGTCAGTTTCTCTGCCTGGGGCTCCTGGACCTCAGAGGTAGTATATATATGAACTGTGCACCCATTCAATGCACAGGCCCTAGGGATTCCATATGTGACAAGTGACTTTTTTTCCTTGCCTTTATGTTGTAAGACAGACAACCTGCCTCTTCAGACTTTCCTGAGCTGGTGGGCAGCATTTTTTTTAACCCTCTTTTAAGGAGGGATCATCTCTCTGATGCTCTTCTTTTTTGCTGAGCTCAGATTAACATTTTCTACCTGGGTGCGGTGGCTCATGCCTGTAATCCCAGCACTTTGGGAGGCCGAGGCGGGCGGATCACGAGGTCAGGAGATCGAGACCAGCCTGACCAGCATAGTGAAACCCTGTCTCTACTAAAAATGCAAAAAAATTAGCTGGGCGTGGTGGTGGGCACCTGTAATCTCAGCTACTCTGGAGGCTGAAGCAGGAGAATTGCTTGAACCTGGGAGGCGGAGGTTGCAGTGAGCCGAGATTGCACCACTGCACTCCAGCCTGGGCAACAGTTTGAGACTCCGTCTCAAAACAAACAAACAAACTAATGCAAAAACCATTTTCTCTCCTCCAAGCAAGCCTAAGGCCACATGTCCTATTCTCACACAGGTGTTTTAATTTCAGCCCAGTCTCTAGAGACTAAATTTGGCTCCTCTACAATTTCCATGGGCTCTAGGTTTCCAGCTTATACTTACTGCTTTGGCTGTGGTTTCTCTCTTCCATTTCTACCACATGAGGATTTCCTTTTATTTTGTTTAAAGACAGCACGCATTTAAAAAATTTTTTTTTTTTGTTATCGTTTACCCAACATTTCTGTGATTTTTTTCATGGGAAGGCCATCTGCCATAATGCTAGATGTCCTGAACTTGTTTTGATATGTGACCCTGAACCTTCCCGAGGTGCTGGCAGAACGGTGACATGATTAGATCTGTTCTTAGGAAGGTATCGTGGGCAGCAGCATTTGGGTAGAGGTAGCATCCTGAAGGCAAGGAGACAGGTTAGAGAAAGACCAGAGGTGTCTTTTGACCCAGATAGACACTACTGACACATTGGTCTGCGCAAACAGTTCACCACAGCTGCCCTTTCATGCCATAGGCTCAATTTTTCCTGTTCTCTTGGCAATCCCTCTGGTTCGGCCAGAACAGTAGCCTCCTCTCTGACACCAAGACGGACCATGCTCTTCCGGAGCTCCAAATGTGTGCTCCTTGATGGAACAGACACAGTGGACAAGAGGACCCTCAGGTGGCTTTGAGTATTTGCCTCAAACCCATCATCGCTGAAGGCAGATGTGCTTGATCTTAACAGAGCCCAGGAAGTCTCCCCTAAGATACAATTTTGGAAAAAGGCCAATGAAAGCAAAAAGTCATAACTGTCTTGGTTCTTTGCATTTTGAACAAAGAATTGGACAAAAAGCACAAACAAAGCAACTAAAGAAAAGCACAGATTTACTGAAACAAAAGTACGCTACACAGAGTGGGAGTGGGCTCGAGCAAGCAGCTCAAGAGCTTTGGTTACAGAATTTTCTGGGGTTTAAATACCCTCTAGAGGTTTTCCATTGGTTACTTGGTTTACACCCTATGTAAATGAAGTAGTGGTCCATGATCAGTCTGATTGATTGCAGAAAGCAACTAATCAGAGGCTGAAGTGAAGATACAAAGTTACACCCTACTCAAATGTCTGATTGATTGCAGAAAGTGACCAATCAGAGGCTGAAGTTACAAAGTTATACTCCTCTGCAAATGAAAACTTGGCATGTGACCAGTCTGACTGGTTGCAGGAGGGGACCAATCAGAGGTACTTTCAGTTTTCATCAGCAATGCAGAGGAAGTTGAGGGGTTGCAAAGGGAGTTGCCTCTGATCCTTTTGTTATTTGGGTGTGGAGAGGTGGGCTTTTCTTTTTGATTCAGTTCTAGGAAGTCGGCGTGAATCAGCTTTAGGTTCCCTGCCTCCAGACCCTACTCTCCTGCCTCAATAGCCATGCCCGGTTAGTGTTAACTGTAACTCCCTGCTGGTCTGCCTCCTGCTAGGAGGGACGGAACATCAAATCACTCGCATCGAATTACTCAGCAGGTGAGTTCTGGGGATGATAACCACACAATTCTCTCTGCACGAAAGATGGGTTTGAGAGCCTCAGAGTCTGGGGGAAGCTCTGCCAGCCATCCACTTACTGGTTTACTGTTTGCCTGAAGTAAGCATGGGAATCCCACAGGGTACAACGTCCTGCATACCCTTCTGGGATTTCCGATGCCCTCTTTGAATGTGCTCTGGCCCATCAAGCTCCCATGCCAGGTGCAGTGCAGTAGTGACCATAGCAGTGGCAACAGTTCTACAGGGTCACAGAACTTTAGGGAAGCCTCCTAACACCCCTGCTCTTCGTTAGGCTGCAGCTGCTTTCCTGTCCATGATTTAAGCATCCTTAGATCCCAGCTGTCCAGGAAGCTCTCCTCACACACCTCAGCCTAAGTCCAGCCTCCCACTGAGCTCCCATGGTATGACTGTCCAGGCCCCAGCGCCCTTGTGCCCTAACCGGGGCTGTTCCATGTTGATATGTGGTCTCCTCAGGCATGGTGTACACTCCTAGAGAGAAGGGGCCAAGTCTTCCATCCTTCTGACCCTCTTCATAGCCTGGAACAAAATTAGATATTGAGAGTTGTTCCTTAAGTACCTGAGTGAATAATGAATAATTGATTAAAGCCAGAGAATTGGGTATCACAGTAAGGAGTCCCTGGGTCCTCCGAACTGTCCAGAATAAAATTCCAAAATGAGAACACCAAGAGGTTCCCTAGCTTGAGAGCCAAAATGGCGGCACAGACCTATATCTCAGGCACACCTTGTGGTAAAAACAGGAAGCCAGACACGCTCTTTCTAGACACACATCACACCCAGAATGACTTGGTTTTTAGTCTATGGAGGAAAAGGGGTGGAAAGTGGAGACCTGGAACCAGATAAGAAGTCAACGGGAGCAGTAAGTTCAGTGTGTGCCTCCTGTCCCAGCACCTGGGTCAACATGGGCAAGACCTGATGGGGTGGTGGAGATGCTGACCTTTGCTGCTGCCTCTTGGGCCTGTAAGAGCAAATATAATTAAAAAAAAATTTTTTTTTTAAATTTTTAATTTTTTTTTTGAGACAGAGTCTCTCTCTGTCACTCAGGCTGGAGTGCAGTGGTGTGATCTCGGCTCACTGCAGCGTTCACCTCCTGGGCTCAAACGATCCTCCCACTTCAGCCTCCTGAGTAACTGAGACTATGTGACGTAGCCACCCCACTCGGCTCATTTTAAATTTTTTGTAGAGATAGGGTTTTGCCATGTTGCCCAGGCTGGTCTCAGACTCTTGGCCTCAACTAATCTGCCTGCCCTGGCCTCCCAAAGTGTGGGGATAACAGGCATGAGCCACTGCACCTAGTCTGCAAATACACATTGAAAGAAGAGGCCTGTTTGATAGATCAGTAGGGTGACTATAATTAATATTAATCTAATATGCATTTCAAAAAAGCTAGAAGAGAATAATTTGAATGTTCCTAGCATAAACAAAGGATAAGTGGGCCGGGCGCGGTGGCTCACGCCTGTAATCCCAGCACTTTGGGAGGCTGAGGCAGGTGGATCACGAGGTCAGGAGATCGAGACCATCCTGGCTAACACCGTGAAACCCCGTCTCTATTAAAAATACAAAAAATTAGCCGGGCGTAGTAGCGGGCCCTTGTAGTCCGAGCTACTCGGGAGACTGAGGCAGGAGAATGGCGTGAACCCGGGAGGCAGAGCTTGCAGTGAGCCTAGATCGCGCCACTGCACTCCAGCCTGGGCGACAGAGCGAGACTCCGTCTCAAAAAAAAAGAAAGGATAAGTGTTTAAGGTGATGGATATTCCAGTTGCCCTGATTTGATTATATTAATGTTACCAAATTATTACATATACTTCAAAAATATGTACATCTATTATGTATCAACTAAAAAAATAAGAGTTTTAATTCTCCTTGTGGAAAATAAGGGAAGAGACTTCACCTCCCTCCCTTTTCTTAGAGATTTTACTTTAGGAAACTTCAAATTTTAAGTTCTTTCCTCTGTCTCTTTGAGATGTATGTAAATCTTTTAAAAAGCTAAATAAGGACCAGATGAGGGGGCTCACGCTTGTTATCCCCAGCGCTTTTGGAGGCTGAGGTAGGAGGACTGTTTGAGGCCACAAGTTCAAAGTTACAGTGAGCCATGATTGAGTCACTGCACTCCAGCTGGGCAGCAACAGGGGCCCTGTGCTTTAAAATAATAATAAATAATAAATTTAAGAAGCTAAATAAGCCTCTTGGCAGCTTTAGGACTTAGAAATATCTTTTTCGAGGACTAAGGAGCCAACCTTTTGAAATGTAATCATCAAGAGTTTCAATGGGAGGGTAGGAGCCTGACCTGGCAGGTGCCTCGCTCTAAGTTGCAAAACTACCTCCTGTCCTAAAGCTATGAGAAGTTTGTTTTTCCTTTGGATAAAGCCAATCAGCTAACATAGATGGTGACATCAATTACCAGGTGAATCTGTGGTGAACTCTGTGCAACAAATGGGGCTGTCAAGTCCTCTTACTTGAGGAATGACTAGCTATTGTCTATGTGGAGAACCTGTCTGGAATAGGTCACCTCTGCGTGACTCTATAAAAGGGTGAGGTCTCCTTCTGTCTTTGTAGTCTCTTAGGGGATTGTGTGGGATATGCATTATATTTTAGTCGAATGCTTATTCACTAATGAAAGTTTTCTTTCTCCACTCCCTTTGTGGAGAGATTTCCTGGGTTGGCAGAGGTTTACTTTTAATAATATTTTCTCCACAGGCCCATCGTCGCCTAACTCTGTGAGCTTTCAGCCACACCCCGGATCAGTCAGATCAACTGCTCAACTCGAAGGCATCCTGGTGAGCAAGGGAAAACTCAAGGTGGTTTTTGGAGGGCGCTTAGTTAGGAAATGATGAACACAGTTCAACATGACTTGTGGCCCTCCCCATGGGCAAGAGTATGAACACCTGTGACTGTTCCTGAACTCACTAAGGAAAGCCTTTTACAGTGTGTGAAGGGTGACCCCGAGTTTCCTTCCCACATGGCTCATAAGAGCAGCAGCTCAGGAAAAACAAAACAATTATTTATTATAGAGACGGGTTCCCACTCTGTCACCCAGGCTGGAGTGCAGTGCCACAATCATGGCTCACTGCAACCTCAACTTCGTGGGCACCATTGATCTTCCCATGTCAGCCTTCTGACTGGCTGGAACTACAGGCACATCCCCCATGTCTGGCTATTTTTAAAAAATTTTTATTAGAAGGCCGGGCATGGTGGCTCATGCATGTAATCCCAGCACTTTGGGAGGCCAAGGCAGGCGGATCACTGGGCCTGGTGGCTCACGCATGTAATCCCAGCACTTTGGGAGGCCAAGGTGAGAAGATCACCTGAGGTCAGGAGTTTGAGACCAGCCTGACCAACATGGAGACACCTCGTCTCTACCAAAAAAAAAATTAGCTGGGCATGGTGGTGCATGCCTGTAATCCTAGCTACTCGGGAGGCTGAGCTAAGAGAATATTTTGAACCTGGGAGGTGGAGGTTGTGGTGAGCCAAGACAGTGTCATTGCACTCTAGCCTGGGCAACAAGAACAGAACTCCATCTTAGAAAAAAAAATTTTTTTTATTAGAGACAAGTTCTTGCTTTGTTGCCCAGACTGCTTTTGAACTCCTGGGCTCAAGTGATCCTCCTGCCTTGGCCTCCCAAAGTGCTGGGATTACAGGGGTAAGCCACCATGCCTGGCCACAAAACAATTTTAGAAAAGAAAAAAGCCTTTTATTTTCACTTCATTGTCTTGATTTCCACTCCTCTGAGACATTCACCCCCAGGAAACTTGGCTATGTAGCTATAGATGATAAGTATTTTTAAATTCTCCTTGAGAAATGGCATTATTCTGCCTTAGATCTCGAGCTAGAACCTGACAATGAGTCCTCCTGCTTGCCCCTGATCTGGGGCACATTGATATTTTTGCAGGTTCCTTCAAGCATGAAATTGCAAACCTAAACAAACTGGTTCTCATAAAAGCACTTCCAATCCTTCAAATAAAAGGAGGCAGCCTAATTATAAATAATCTCTGGATTAGAAACATCACACCACATCTCTTGCAATTTTTATTTTACCTCGTCTTTGAATTCCGTGAACTTCAGTTTCATGTGGTGTTAAGTGCTTAACTTGGAGAGAAAATATAAAGGATATAAAGAAATGTATATAAAGATTTCTCAGAGTTATAAAAATACTTCTGTGAGAGAATTGCTACAAAAAGGGCGATGCAAGACCACCCTTTGTCCAAACTGGCATTGTCTAAATGCAGTTGAGTGTCTTGCCTTAGAGTCTGGGCTTAAAGTCAGTCAGAACTGAGTAGAACAGCAGCCCTACCCCTCACCAATAGGGTACCCTTGGGCCAATTATTTAACCCTTCTAAGCCATAACTACCTCATCCGCAGAATGGAAATGATGATAGGAATTTCCTGACAAGGTTCTTGTGAGAATTAAGTGAGATACTGTGTTCATCTAGTCAACTTGTATTTCTTTATTTTTAATTGTATTATATATTTTTAGAGATGGGGGTCTTGCTCTGTTGTCCTGGTTGGAGTGCAGTGGTGTGATCACAGTTCACTGCATTCTCAAACTCTTGGGCTCAAGGGATCCTCTGGCCTCAGCCTCCTGAGTAGCTGGGACAACAGGTATGGGCCACCATGCCTGGCTAATTAGGATTTAAAAAAAATAGAAATGGGGGTCTCACCATCTTGCCCAGGTTGGTCTCCACCTCCTGGGCTCAAGTGATCCTCCTGCATCGACCTCCCAAACTGCTAGGATTACAGGCATGAGTCACTGTGCCAGGCCTTGACTCGTGTTTCTTGAGCACCTACTATGTGCAAATCACTGAGCTATGTTTAAGAGATACACAGATGAAGGAGATATAAACCCAGTCCCTGCCCTTAACTTATAGCCTAGCTTTCAATAAGGGAGAGCTATTAATATTAAGTCCCACTGATGGATGTTAAAATGTAAATGAAGCACAGAGTTCTTAGGGCCTAGGCTCTTCTTGATGTTCCCTTCCACCATCCTTGGAACTCTCCAGAACGAGACTTGTTTTGGGGGAAGGAAGGTCCCTTGGCTGATGGAAAGTGTGGGGGTGGGGGCCAAAGGAAGTACAGGGCCTAAGACTGTTGTTCTTAAGCATTCTGGAGGCTGCTGGACATTTAGCTCCCAGCCTCCTCTCTACCACAATGAACACTTCTATCCCAGGACTTCTCCTCTCCCCCTCCTTAGACCAAAGCTCTTGCAGTCTGAGTATTGGAAAGCCCAGCAGGAGCCTCTCCACGCATTTCGAATGCACCCTCCTCCAGCAAAGGTTGGTAAGTTGAAAAGACGGAAGGATTTCAGAAGACTGGAAATTGAATCCCACACTCAGCTCCTCTTTGAAACTCTACAATGAGTGCTTCATTCCTTGGATTTCAGCTTTTCAAAGAAAACATCCCTAGAAGAAGGACATCAGGGATAGTCATTTACCTTTCAATGAGAATGAATTATCCAGCCCTTGTCGGGACAGCGTTTGTGAGGCAGCAAAGCTCAATGTTGAGAAGAGCCTGAAAGAATGATGGACTGACGCTGCCAAAAAGAGAAAGAGCAGGACCTTCACAGCTTTGCCTAAGGCCATTATGAATTTGGACCAAATAGGTGTTATCATCTACACAGGCAGGACCTCCTGGGTAGGGGGCTGCCACCTTTTCCAGGCACTTGGAAGGGTGGCCTCCAGCTGTGGAGCCACAGAACTAAATATTATAGCTGGCCCAGGAACACCCCTTTAGGCTAGGGAAGGAATATAATCCGGCTTCTTCTTCCTCTGACCCTGAGATTTCGGCCAAGTCTCCATTAGCGATTGGCCTCCTAGGGTGTCAAACAGGGTGGACAAGTTTGGAGAATGGATCTGGGGTGGGGTGGGGAATGGCAAATGGAAAAAAAGCAGCACCAACTCTTTATTGTCATTCAGAGAATGCTGAGGTCCGAGGCACAACCAGCCAGAAGGTTGCTTCAGCCTTTCACTGGAAAAGCCACGTTTTCCTCAGTTGTATCCTGCACTTCGAGTGAGGCTCCTCCAAATGCAGGACAGTATCATGACCCAGGCCGAGAAAGTATGACTGCAAAATTCCATGGGCCTAACCCTAGTGGGGGAGGGAATCCATTCTTTTAAACCAGGGTTTAAAACTCTTCAAGCAAGTCATCTGCAAAGGTACCCCTTCTACCGTTTTAAAGATAGGATTATGTTTCCTAGGACAACTGGATGAGCCCTAGGAACCAAGAACCCTGTGCAGTTGGGGCAGAAGCCTGAGGGTTGTTTTGTTCCCCCACAGCTGTAGGCCACAAGGTTCTTACACAAGCTTTGGGGTGGCCCCACCCCATGCCATTCCTTCCCCTCAGTCAGTGATGACTCAAGAGGTTTTGGGAAGGAGCTCAGGGAACACTCAAGCAGCAGGCTCAGCTTAGGGCACTTCTGATGCATTTTCTAGATAACATTAGGAGCGGGTTCCAGACAGGACTCAGAAGTATGGACATTCACTCCCCAGGCTTGGTCTTCAGTGCCCTGTGAGTTCAGAAATACACTATCTAAAGGAGATCTTTAGGAAGGAGAAGGAGAAGAGAGGAGAGGAGGGAAGGAGGGAAGGCAGGAAGGCAGGAAGGAAGGAAGGGAGGGAGGGAAAGAGAAAGAAAGAGGGAAGGAGTGAGAAAGGAAGGAAGGAGAGAGAAGAAAGAAGGAAAGAGAGAAAAGGAAAGAAAAAGAGAAAGAAAGAGAGAAAGGAAGGAAGGAAGGGAGGAAAGAAGGAAGGAAGGGAGGGAGGGAGGGAGCTGGCCGGATGCGGTGGCTCATGTCTGCAATCCCAGCACTTTGGGAGGCCGAGGCAGGTGGATCACCTGCAGTCAGGAGTTTGAGACCAGCCTGGTCTACATGGTGAAACCCTGTGTCTAATAAAAAAATAAAATTAGCTGGGCATGGTGGCAGATGCCTGTAATCCCACCTACTCGGGAAGCTGAGGCAGGAGAATGGCCTGAACCCAGGAGGCGGAGGTTGTGGTGAGCCAAGATCGCGCCACTGCACTCCATCTTGGGCGACAGGGCGAGACTCTATCTCAAAAAAAAAAAAAGAAAGAAAGAAAGAAGAGAGAAAGAAGAAAAAGAAGAAAGAAAGAAAAGAAAGGAAGAAAAAGAGAGTCATTGAGACTTGTGGCTTAATGTTGTGAATGTATATGTATGTTTAACTGTATATATAACTGTATGTGTATGTATGTCTCACCAGAGAGAGAGAGTAAAGGGATTAAAAAAAAAAAAAAAAAAAAAAAAAAAAAGCCAAAACCTACAAAGGCAAAGCAGAAGAAAGAGTACCAGACTGGAGACAGCAATACAATTATAGAAAATGGGAAGTGACCGCACAGACCAGAGAAATCAGAAACCTACATCTGCTGGGGGTTGGTGTGTGTGTGTGTGTGTAGCCTCAAGGATTTACTCTGTGCCAGCTACTGGTCTAAGGGTTGAAGGTATATTAACTTTCACGATCCCCCAAAAATGCTAGCAGGATTTGTAGCCTAATATTGGAGATTAGGCACAGAAAGGTTTAATTTGCCCCAGGTTACACAGCAGAATCTGAACCTCTCCGAGGTTCAGCTCTAGAGACCACGCTTGACACAGCCTCATGGTCATGAGCAAGCCCTTAGGCACCAAACCCCAGGAGACCTCAGGCTGGCAGATCAGGAGCACCAAAGTGGGCCTGGAAACAGGACTGGGGGAAAGTCTGGAGGAAAAGAGACCCTCGGAATCCTTCCCCATTTTACTTAGGCAGGCAGCCGCCCTCTGCTCCTGGGCAGAAGGCTGTGGGTTTCTTTAGGAGGCTTCCCCCAGTTGAGGATTGGGTGAGACACCTATTAAAACAAGAGAATTTAGGCCGGATGTGGTGGCTCATGCCTGTAATCCCAGCACTTTGGGAGGCTGAGGCGGGAGAATCATTTGAGCCCAGGAGTTTGTGACCAGTCTGGCAACATAGTGAGACCCCGTCTCTACGAAAAAAATAAACAAAATTAGCTGAGTGTGGTGGCGGGCACCTGTGGTCCCAGCTACTTGGGGCTGGGGCTTAGGTAGGGAGGATCACTTGAGCCCGAGAGGTTGAGGCTGCAGTGAGCCGAGATCACGCCACTGCACTCCAGCCTAGGTGACAGAGCCAGATACTGTCTTAAAAAAACAGAAAGAAAACGAGAATTCAGTGAAAATCTGAATTCAGCTCCCATGTGTTGGCAGTGAGGCCCACACACCCCAGGCAGGGGCTGGGAGCTCCTCTCCAGGAGTGCTGATCGGCTGGGGAGAAGACTGATGGCACTAGCATCTGAAGGTCCCCACTGGAATTGCTGGTTCACCAACTGACGAGTCCTGGCCACATACACGGGGCTCACACAACTTTCTATCAGCTTTTTGTTACCTTCCCCTTTTTTCCTACATTTTTATTATGGAAAAATGTAAACATACAGAAAAACAACACAAAGAGTACAATGTGCCCACTCCCTCTGTTCTGCAGTTGTTAGCACCTTACCATATTTATCTTTAGATATGTATGTGTTGTGTATGTTGTTTTTCTTTTGTTTCCTTTTTTTTTTTTTTTTTTTTTTGAGACATAGTCTCACTCTGTTGCCCAGGCTGGAGAGCAGTGGCACAATCTCGAATCACCACAACCTGCACCTCCTGGGTTCAAGTGATTCTCCTTCCTCAGCCTCCTGAGTAGCTGGGATTACAGGCATGCGCTACCAGGCCCGGCTCATTTTTGTATTTTTGGTAGAGATGGGGTTTTGCTGTGTTGGCCAGGCTAGTCTGGAACTCCCGACCTCAGGTGATCCACCCGCCCTGGTCTCTCAAAGTGCTGGGATTACAGGCGTGAGTCACCACGTGCAGCTGTGTATACTGTTTTTCTGAACCATTTGAAAATGAGCTGCAGCCATAATAATACTTTCCCATACATATTTCAGTCTCTGTCTTCACAGAATAAGGACATTATCACACATAACTAAATCCATGACACACCTAAGAAAAGTTAACACAATTTTCTAATGTTGTCTCATGTTGAATCCATATTCTAGCCTCCCGCATTGGCCCTAGAATGTCTTTTCCATGTGCACACATTGCATTTGGCTCTTATGTCTCTTTATTCTCCTTACTAGAATATTCCCCACCTCTTGTTTTCCCCACAATGCTGACTTTTTGAGTAGGCCAGGCCATTTAGTGGAAGGAGCATCTCATATCTGATTTGTCTGATTGTTTCCTTGTACCATCATTTAACGTGTCCCTCTATCTCTTGTAAATCCCATAAACTGGAAGTGAGATCTAAAGGCTTGACTAGATTCAGATCAGACACCTTTGACAAGACACAGAGCTCAAGTTTTTTTTTTGTTTTTTTTTTTGAGACAGAGCCTCCCTCTGTCACCCAGGCTGGAGTGCAGTGGTGCGATCTCAGCTCACTGCAAGCTCCGCCTCCCGGGTTCAAGCAATTCTCCTGCCTCAGCCTCCCAAGTAGCTGGGACTACAGGCGTGTGCCACCACGCCTGGTTAATTTTTTGTATTTTTAGTAGAGGCAGGGTTTTACCGTGTTAGCCAGGATGGTCTCAAACTCCTGACCTTGTGATCTGTCTGCCTCAGCCTCCCAAAGTGCTGGGATTACAGGCGTGAGCCACTGCACCCGGCTGACACAGAGCTGAAGTTCTATCCTTCATGTCGCATTGTATCTGGAGACAGCGTCTGCATAGGTCACCAGCAGTGAAGTGAAGTTTGATCACTTGGTGGAGGCAGTGACTGCTGGATCTTTCCACTGTAAAGGCACACATTTCCCTTCGCCAATGACCTTCGGGTAACACACCCGGGCACAGTGTGAATATCCTGTGCAATGCCTTACTCAGATATGGACAATAAAGGATGACAGGAAACTGAGAAAAAGCTTTCAACGTGAAAGAGGGAGACAGAAACAAACAGGAAAAAGCTGACTCAGAGGAAAGAGAGACCATAGCAGGAAGCAAAAGAAAACTTCCCCTAAACAATAAATAGCCTTAAAAGTGAGAAAATGTATTACATTCATGATTGACAAGATTGCTATGAAAAAAATATTTATTTATTTATTTTGAGACAAGGTCTTGCTGTCACCCAGGCTGGAGTGCAGTGGCATGATCGTGGCTCACTGCAGCCTCAAGTGCCTGGGCTCAAGCAATCCTCCTGCCTCAGCCTCCCGAGTAGCTGGAACTACAGGTGTGCACCACCACACCCAGCTAATTAAAAAACAATTTTTTTTTGTAGAGATGGGCTCTCGCTGTGTTGCCCAGGTTGGTCTTGAATTCTTGGCCTCAAGTGATTCTCCCACCTCAGTCTCCCAAAGTGCTGGAATTACAGGTATGAGCCACTACACCTGGCCAAAAAAATATTTCAAAAACAAGATAGTGCTCTTGGCCTCCACACTGAAAAATCCACTGCAAAATTGGAAGGTAAAGTACAAACAAAAATTTCTTCTAAAGTAGAACAAAAAGATGAAAAATAGAAACTGAGGCCAGGTACAGTGGCTCACACCTGTAATCCCAGCACTTTGGGAGGCCGAGGCAGGCGGATCATGAGGTCAGGAGTTCAAGACCAGCCTGGCCAACATGGTGAAACCTCGTCTCTACTAAAAATACAAAAATTAGCTGGGCATGGTGGCACGAGCCTGTAATCCCAGCTACTCGGGAGGCTGAGGCACGAGAATCGCTTGAAACTGGAAGGCGGAGGTTGTGGTGAGCCAAGATCATGCCACTGCACTCTAGCCTGGGTGAAAGAGCAAAACACCATCTGAAAAAAAAAAAAAAAAAAGAAAAGAAAGAAAAATAGAAACTGAAAACACAGGAAAACTAAACAATTAGTCCAAAAGTTTAGCATCAGAATCATGGCAGTTCCAGAAAGACAAAAGAGAAAAAGTAGAGGGCGTGAATTATCAGAGAAATAAAGCAAGAACAGGCTAGGTGCCGTGGCTCATGCCTGTAATTCCTGCACTTCAGGAAGCTGGGGGGGAGCGGATCACTTGATCCTAGGAGTTTGAGACTAGCCTGGGCAACATAGTGAGACCCCATTTCTACCAAAAATAAAAAAGCAAAATTAGCTGGGCATGGTGGCTTGTGCTTGCAGTCCCAGCAATTCAGGAGGCTGAGGTGGGAGAATCGCTTGAGCCCAGGAGGTGGAGGCTGCAGTGAGCCAGCCATGTTCATGCCACTGCACTCCAGCCTGGGTGACAGAGTGAGACTCTGTCTCACAAAAAAAAAAAAAAAAAAAAGAGAGAAAGAAATAAAGAAAGAATGAAACTATAGTATATGAGATGATGGGTATGTTAATTTGCATGACTCTAGTAATCAGTTCACTATGTACATCAAGATAAGTATATCAAAATATTATATTGTGTACCTTGAATATACAGTATATTTAAATATAAAATTACATACAATTTTAAAAATACCTTTTAAAAAACAAACACAAAAGCACAATATTGTGAACTTTCTGAACATCATAAAAGAGGAAAACAGTTCACGTACAAAAGATCAGGAATCAGAATGGCATTAAACTTTTTAATAGCAACACTAAAATCTAAAGGATAATGGAGCCAGGGCCGGGCGCGGTGGCTCATGCCTGTAATTCCAGCACTTTGGGAGGCCGAGGTAGGTGGATCACCTGAGGTCAGGAGTTGGAGACTAGCCTGGCCAACATGGTAAAACCCCATTCTTACCCAAAATACAAAAATCAGCCGGGTTTGGTGGCACATGCTTGTAATCCCAGCTACTCGGGAGGCTGAGGCAGGAGAATCGGCTTGAACCCGAGAGGCAGAGGTCACAGTGAGCTGAGATCGTGCCATTGCACTCCAGCCTGGGCAACAGAGCAACACTCTATCTCAAAAAAAAAAAAAAAAAAAAAAAGAGGATAATGGAGCCAGGTGCCATGGCTCACACCTGTGATCACAGCACTTTGGGAGGCTGAGGCAGGAGGAACACTCGAGGCCAGGAGTTTGAGACCAGCTTGGGCAACAAAGTGAGACCTTGTCTCTACAAAAAATAAAATAATTAGCCAGGCCTGGTGTCATGCACCTATGTAGTCCCAGCTACTTGGGAGGCTGAGGCAGGAGGATGGCTTGAGCTCAGGTGTTCGAGGCTGCAGTGAACTGTGATGGTGCCACTGCACTCCAAACTGGGTGACAGAGTGAGACCCTATCTCTAAAACAATAAATAAATGGGGCCGAGTGCAGTGGCTCACACCTGTAATCCCAGCACTTTGGGAGGCCAAGTCGGATGGATCACGAGGTCAGGAGATCAAGACCATCCTGGCTAACAGGGTGAAAACCCGTCTCTACTAAAAATACGAAAAAGTAGCCAGGCGTGGTGGCGAGTGCCTGTAGTCCCAGCTACTCGGGAGGCTGAGGCAGGAGAATGGCATGAACCTGGGAGGTGGAGTTTGCAGTGAGCCAAGATCGCACCACTGCACTCCAGCCTAGGCAACAGAGCGAGACTCTGTCTCAAAAAAAATAAATAAACAAATAAATAAATAAATAAATGATAATGGAGCAAAGCCTTCTAATTTCTGAGGGCAATTTGAACAACAAAATTGTCCAGTGACCCATAGGATAAAATAAATATGAGTCAGTGCTAATCAAAATAAATAATTGAATGACTAAATAAATGGAGAAGAAATAGCTCTACCCTACAAGAGAATTCCAATTAATAAATGTAAAAGAAATGAGGAAAAAAGAAAATCACTATTAAAACATTACAGTAATAATTGTTGCAGGCAAGATTCATCAATGAATGCTATAATTAGTTGGTAAAAGTTTGAGGATTAACAGGATATTTACAAAATCTCAAAGTATGTCCACTAATATATTTATTATCTGCAAAAGGAAAAAACTTTATGATGGAGAAACTAGCAGAAACCACTTTCACCATATGATCAAGGTTAGCATCACCAGTAATAAGTCTGATCAACATCAAGCACCCAACAAGATTACTGAGAAGGGCATGTTACCTCCATGGTATTCTTGCCCCAAACCCATAACTGTCTAATCATGAAGAAAACATCAAACAAATCCAAATTGAGGGACATTCCAAAAAAATAACTGACCAGTCTTTTTCAAAACTGTTAAAGTCATGAAAGACAAAGACTGCCTAGGACGGGAAGAGACTGAGAAGACTTAGCAACCAAAGCAAAGTGGAATCTCAGATTGGATCATGGAAAAGTCAAACGACATTGGAAACATTGGTTAAATCTGAAGTCTGTAGTTTAGTAAGTAGTAGTGTACCAAAGTTATTTTCCTAGTTTTGATCATTGTACTATGGCTATGTGAGCTGCATAAAGACATTACATAGAACTCTCCAGTGTCTTTGCAGCTTTTCTGTAAGTCCAAAATTATTTAAAAATAGAAAGTAAAAATTCAGAGGAGGAATTATTTCCAACCTAGAATTTTATACCTAAACTATAAATCAATTGTGAGCATAGCATGATGACATTTCTCGGACACGCAAGGGCTCATTCACTTTCTGTTAGGAAGCGACTATAGTTTTGCTCCCTTAAAAGAATGAACCAAGATGCAGACATGGCATCTAGGCAACGTGGAATTCAACACTAGAGGGAAGCAAAGGAATTTCCAGAACCATGGCTAAGCAGAGGCTTCCAGAACAACCAGTATAGATGGGAGCAAGGGGACTAATTGTTCCTAGAGGAAGGATGTTGCAAACCAACCAGCCAACCAACCAATCACCACCAACAGTTTACCTATCTATTTGATTGTATCGGGGAAGTTTTCCGTTTTGGCAGAGCGTGGGATTGAATTATTGATAAGTATGTAGACAACTAAGCAAACAAACAGAAAAAAAAAAAAAAGACAATGATCAGCTCTTGGGAAAACAAAATGTTGCCCTGAAAAGAAATGTAATCATAATATCCTAAATGACTCACTTGTGGATAATTTTTCCATAGTCACGATAATGTAAATACTAAATATTCATTGAACTAAATATTTATATTGGGAGGAGGGAAGAAGGGAAATATGTGTGTGAGTGGAGTATGGGGGATAAGAATTAAATTCTTGTTTTCAAAGGTGAGAAGCAAGAAAATCTCTGTCCAATGGGCTCGCAGCCCCAAGGCAAGCTGCACCTTTTAGGTATCATTATCTGGGTGGGAATAGTGAGGGTGGTGTGGCAGATGTGAACGCACAGGGGAATCCTCTCTTCTGCTGTCCTAGGCAAACTGGTGACTAGTGGAAGGAAGCCAAGGCTGAGTGGGATTAGGGCTAGGAAGATGGGCCAGGCTGTGCTGGCTCGTGATGCGATGACCTCAGGTTCTATTTCAGCAGGGTTCAGCATCTAAGGAGATACCATCTAGGGTGGAGTGCAGCCACAAGTCAAATCAGCTGATAGCTATCACAAGGTGGCTGTGGCCTGGTTTGGGCCTTGTTTTCAAGGTAGGTTCTGTGAAACACTACTTCTGAAGGATGTAAAGAACTGACCTGAAAAGAGGGTTCCTTGGTCTAACATGCTTGAGAAATGCTGGATTCAATGACACTAAACAAGTTTCTCCAATGCAGGACATCTCAAAACCCTTCATATGATTATGGGAATATCCAATCTCTAAGGCATGGCATGTGGGGGAGATGGTGACAGAGTGTTTGATCATAACCATGGAACCCTTTCTACACAGAACTTAACATTGAACTAGAGAACTACTGACAACCCTTTCCAGAGTAGGGGTCGGGGTCAGTCAGGGCCGGCACTAACAGGAAAAGCACCTGGTTCCTTGTATCTTCACATCTTTACCACCACTGCCAACCCCTTTCCACTGGCTCGGTCTAATTAGGGTTTTGGGGCCAACAGGCAAATGAACTGAGGTTTGAGACAGGCTCTGCTCTCATGAAAAACTGAAGTGTTAACAAGACAGAAATGTAGGCAGAGGCCCAGTTATAAGGCACAGAGGCACCCAACAGGGGTGGGACTCAGTGGCCCCCAGACCTGTAGTGTGCTGACAGGCCCACACGAAGCCAAGATCAAACCTACAGCAGCCCTTCTCCATCAGCCCAGCACCCTGAGTCGCATTCCTTGGTCAGGCTCTGGAAATGGTGGCACTGGGCGGGCCGCTCACCTTTTGTTGTTGCCAGGCTCTTCGATAATCCCTGTCCATGGGGTTCATGAGATTATAGCGAGGATCAGATAATGCAATGAGCAGAAAAGTACTTTGGAGTGGAGTGAATACACACATGGGGTGCCAATCACAGCCAGTCCTTTTCCTAGATATCCAACAATTTGGCATCCCAAAGGGATCACCCTCTCTAGCGTGTGTTTATGAGCTGACTAGAAAAAAGAAAAAGGCACGTAGACACAAGAAGACAGAAGTGTGATTTTGAAAGTGGGTACCCCTTTACCCAGAGCTGGAAGGCATGAAGGAGGTAAGGGTGGAGACCCACCGTCTAGAGGCTTTGAACTGAAACCTTGGAAGAGTGAACTGTCTCAGACCTCACGGCTTCCCCCACCCCCTCCCAACCCTTCCCCTAAATGTTTTAGACACTAAAAATACCCCAGCCACCTGCTGCCCTGGGAGGCAATAAATCATTGGCCATCCAGCACTAGAATCCGGGCCAACATGGCAGCGGACACAGACCCAAGGGATCAGTTCCTTTCCTCCTACCCAGGCCACCATCAAGAGCCTGCCTGCTGCTAGGGGTGGGGGAGGGCGGGGCAGGGGGGCGAGGGAGTGTGTTCAGAGGACACAGGACCTGCTTGGAGGCTTCTGGGGCCAGAAGTGCTAAGTGGGTGTGGGGTGAGCAGAAGGGAGTGAGTCACTGGAGGGGGTCCTGGGGAAAGGGCAATGGCCCCTGTGCCGCGACAGCCACCTGCTTTATTATATAGAATAAGGTCATCTCATTAAAACCACAGCTGAGCTGCCCAACTACTGTCCTACTACTCCAGGGCCACCAGATGTCAGTGTTAAAGGGAGCATGGATATTGGTGATCAGATGTCAGGACAGGGACTGAATGTATGGAGACTGTTCAAACCAGGGGCGCTCAGGGGCAAACCTGTGAAATCGGTTTCCTGCTTCCAGTTCTTAGCAATTAGATCCTACCCTCAGGGACTGAAATCAGTCCGACTCCCAAAAGGTAACCACAAAATGCCAAAGATCTGTTCATCTTCACTCTCAGCACGACACCATGTATCAGAAATGAGAGGCAAAGGCAGAATTTCTAATTTACTTATTATTAAAATGCATCATCAACAAACACACCATAGCGGGGAACACGAAGCAATGTGTTGTAGTGTTGTGTTGCTCAAATGTGAAAAAGCAGCGACCCCTGAGAGTCTCCTTTGTTTTGTTACCTCTCTCTCTAGAAAACGCACTGCATTGTAAGTGACTTGGTCCAACCAGTGAAAAATACAAACAGGACCATTCATAGACAAAAAAGCAAAGAATAAAATTCAGTGGCTACTCAAGTATAATGAATAGACCCAAATGATCAGAAATGTGTTTACGTTGATTGTTTTAGAGCATTAAAAAATCCAAAACTTTGGGAGGCTAAGATGGGTGGATCGCTTGAGCCTAGGAGTTTGAGACAAGCTTACACAACCTAGTGAGACCCCATCTCTACAAAAAATTAAAAAATTAGCCAAGTATGGTAGCATATGTCTCAACTACTCAGGAGGCTGTGGTGGGAGGATCCCTTGAGCCTGGGATTGAGGCTGCAGTGAGCTGTGATTGCACCACTGCCCTTCAGCCTGGGCAACACAGTGAGATCCTGTCTCAAAAAAAAAAGCCACGTGGCCTTGGGGAGGTAATTTGACCCATGTGCCTCAGTTTCTGTGTCTATAAACTGGACCTCTCCAAAGCCCCTTTAAGTAATGTAAGATTCTAGGATTCTAAGTATGACTTTGAGAGGTTCCTGTGGAGTTGGGAAGGTGAATGTACAAAAATTCCAATGGAATGCCACCCAGGGCCACTTCAGTAACATAGACAAAGACTGAGAATTCAGAATGCCTCCCTCCCGACTCCTCGGGGACCCAGGAAAGGCTTCTGGAAGACAAGGGATTACACCCCTATGACCTAATGCTGTAGCATGATCAAAATACTTGATCTCTTTTTAAGAGTTGGGAGGTGGCCAGTCAGATATTTTAAGATGTCAACTTGATCTGTATCATTATCAGCATCTAAGGAAACATTTTGTTTCCAAAAACAAATGATCACTGCCATCTATCAACCTCTGTAAGCACATGAAATTCTCAAGAATAGGGCCTTTTCCGTAATATTCTTCACAGCTGGTTTTGTGTGTACACGTAGAAATGCTGCTTCCTGAACGATAAGTTTAGGGCAAGGAAGAGAGAGGGGAAGAAGGAAAGGGGAGAAAGTCTTTCTTCAGGAGTCTCCCCAAAATGTTAATATATGCATAGAAAAAGGTTTGAAAAATAGAAACAATGGCTAGGAGCAGTGGCTCACACCTGTCATCCCAGCACTTTGGGAGGCCTATTGCTTGAACCCAGGGGTTTGAGACCAGCTTGGGCAACATGATGAAGCCCTGTCTATATAAAAAAATACAAAAATTAGCCGGGCTTGGTGGTGCTTGCCTGTCGTCCCAGGTACCTGGGAGGCTGAAGTGGAAGGGTCACTTGAGCCCAGGAGGTTGAGGTGGCAGTGAGCCGATACCATGCCACTGCACTCCAGCCTGGGTGACAGTGAGAGCCTATCTCAAAAAAAAAAAAAAAAAAAAAAAGAAACTAACTTTGTAACAGGTAACTGTGGTTCTGTCTGGTGATACTGGAGGTAATCATTATTATTTTTTGCTTATCTGAATTTTTCATTTTTCAGCAATGAACATGTCAATTTGCGTAATAATTTTTTTAATGCAAATACATGCAGGAAGGGTAATACATCAAATCATTATCCGTTACTAACTCCTTGATGTTAGTGAATGGGTGTGATTTGTTTCCTACAGTGGTAAGAAGTGGATTTTGTTAGGTCTGGGGTCTGTAGATCTCAAGGTGGTACTTGAGGCAGTAGAAAGGGAAGAGAGAAGGTGCAGAGCCCTCAAAAGGGAAGTGGGTGGAGAAGGTTGGCTCACACCTTAGGCCCGCCAGCTGCTGCCTATAACCTTGAGGGCATTTATTTATTTTTATTTAAAAAATTATTTATTTTTAGTTTTTGTAGCAATGGGGTCCCACTGTGTTGCCCAGGCCGGTCTTGAACTTCCAGCCTCATGTGATCCTCCTGCCTTGGCCTCCCAAAGTGCTGGGATAACAGGTGTGAACCACTGCTCCTGACCAGAGGGCATTTAATAACAATTAAGGATAGCAACAGTTAACCTTTTCTCATGCAAGGCTTTGCCCAATTATTCTCTTTATAAATAACTTCTCTTTAGAGTCAAACTCAAGTGTTCATAACAAGAAAAAGAGCACATGAATTTTAATAATTTTAAAATAATGAAAAACAAAGGATTCTTCTCCAAACTTTTTCGTTTTGATTTCCATCAAAACTTTGAGAAGGTTTTCTTTTACAATTTCCATATTGGAATCTATAGACTTTTCTTGAAGCTCCAGTATAAATACTTCAGGAGTTATAGAGCTCGCATAATTAAATACAAGCAAACATCATCATTTAAACACTTTTAAATAGGTTATGCTGACTTTTGCCCCAATATTTTCCAGAAAGGAAGAGTTTGCAAAGGAAATTTACAGTATAAACAACACTGGGGAGGTATCTTAGTCCATTTTGTGCTGCTGTAACAGAAAACCTGGGTCTGGATAATTTATAAAACACAGATTTATCTGGCTCATGGTTCTCAAGGCTGGAAGTTCAAGATTGAGGGACTGTGTCTGGTGAGGGAGTTCTGCTGTGTCATCTCATGGCAGAAGGGTGGAAAGGCAAAAGGGCACAAGCATGAGAGAAAGAGAGACTGAAAAAGAGACAGAAAGAGGGAGCCAAACTCATCCTTTTATCAGGAAGTTGCTCTGCTGTGATAATTAACCCACTCAGCAATAATGGCATTAATCCATTCATGAGAGCACAGCCCTCATGACCTAATCACCTCTTAAAGGTCCTACCTCTCAACATTGTTGCACCAGGGATTAAGTGTCTGATACATCCTTTTTGGGAGACACATTCAAACCACAGCAGGAGGGATGGATTCTTTGCACGAATCACTCCCTACAATATAAGCTATTCAAAACCCATTGCGAATCATTTTATATATTCATGAAAGCATGCCTTCTATGGCTGGCTCCCAGGCAACAAATGTGATGGGCAGAGGATAGAAGGTACCAGAGTAACAGATCTCTGAAGGTCGCAGGCAAAATGTAGACTTTTAAAATAAATTCTGCCAGGTGCAGTGGCTCACACCTGTAATCCCAGCGCTTTGGGAGGCCAAGGTGGGAAGACTGCCAGAACCCACAAGTTTGAGACCAGCTTGGGCAACATGAGACCCCATCTCTACCAAAAAAAAAAAAGCCAGGCATAGTGGCTGTGCCTGTGGTTCCAGCTACTTGGGAAGCTGAGGTGGGAGGATTGTTTGAGCCTGGAAGTCGAAGCAGCAGTGAGTTGTGATTGTGCCACTGCACTCCAGCCTGAGGTGACAGAGAGAGACCCTGTCTCAAAAGAAAAAAAAAAAGAAAGAAAATAAATTCCAACTGTTTATCAAGTAGTTGGAGATACTGAGGCTTGAAGAGGGAAGCAATACTGAGGCAGTGCCTTGTTCATTGAATCTAAGAGGCTGTCAAGCGTAAGATGTACTGTACTTTGGACAGAAAAAACTGGCAGGGTGTGGTGGCTCACACCTGTAATCTCACACTTTGGGAGGCTGAGGCAGGCAGATTGCTTGAGCCTAGGAGTTCAAGACCAGCCTGGGCAACATGGCAAAACCCCGTCTCTTCAAAACAAACAAACAAAGACCCAAAATGACAAAAATTAGCTGGGCATGGTGGTGCATACCTGTGGTCCCAGCAACTCTGGAGGCTGGGGAGGGAGGATCACTTGAGCCTGGGAGGCAGAGATTGCAGTAAGCCAAGATCAGGCCACGGCACTCCAGTGAGCCAAGATCAAGCCACTGCCCTCAAGCCTGGGCAACAGAGCGAGACCCTGTCTCAAAAAAAAAAAAAAAAAAAGAACCACTGCCAACTAAATTATGATACATAAACTGCAAAATGCATCCTAATTTTAAAAATGTTAAAATGTGGGGGAAAGTACCATCTTGGATCAATGAACTACAGCATTCCCTCAGTCTGCTTGCTCCCACCTCCTTGTGTCAGGGCGTGACGGGATTCTACTCACAGTGCCTGTGGCTCCTTAACTGCTACACGGGGACACCAACCCTCCTCCCAGCTCACTTCACTGTGAAGGCATTTAGATGTGTCCTTACTTGGCAGTAGAGTGGGTCTGTACTCCAAGTTCCTGTCAGAGTATAATCCTCATTTCTCTCCCATTTGATACTCAGCAAAAACTCAATGGAGAGAAATCATGCTTGCAGTACTGCCAGCAGGATTGGCAGCCCATCCATTTTGCTCTACTCTGTTTACCCTTGGATTGAGCCAGATCAGCAGAGAGCAAAGCCCTGGAACCACGCTGGATAATCCCTCATGGGAAGGCCTGCGCAGAGGCTCCTGCTGGCGTGCTGTTGGCCCACGCCAGGGAGACTGTTAGAAACAGCCCGAGTTGTCCTGAATTTGCTGTCAAGGACACAGCAGTGGATCTTCATGAGGACCACTGGAGACATCTTTCACGTCTTCATACCAGAAATTTAAAAAAATAAATAAAATTTTAAGAAATGGAGGATATGATCACTACGCATTACATACATGCAACAAATTTTCTCATGTATCCCATAAATGTGCACAAATTAATATGAAGGTGTTTTTCTTAATGCGGTTGTTATAACCATAAAAAGTTATGCATGGATGATGTATTAGTCCACTGTCACATTGCTACAAATAACTAGCCGAGACTGGGTAATTTATAAGAAAAGAGGTTTAATTGGCTCAGGGTTCCGCAGGCTGTATAGGACGCATGGCTGGGGAAAGCCTCAGGAAACTTACAATCATGGCGGAAGGCAAGGTGAAGCCGGCACTTCCTACATGGCCGGAGCAAGAGGAAGAGAGTGCGAAAGGGACATTGCTACACACTTTACAACAGATCTCGTGAGAGCTCTATCATGGGACAGCGCTATGGGGATGGTGCTAAACTATGAGAAACCAGCCCCATGATCCAATCACCTCCCACCAGGCCCCTCCTCCAACACTGGGAATTACAGTTCAACATGGGATCTGGGTGGCGACACAGAACCATATTAGGTGATGTAAAATTCACTTCCTTACAAAGGTTTCTGACTATGGTTAAAACACATCAGCCTGAGTTTGGCCCATGGGGAAGTAAAGAATAACTACTGATAATGAACCAGGAAATCTGACTGAATAAATTACCAAATAAAATGATATTATGAACAAAAATAAAACACACCCCGAGCAACATAGTGATACCTTGTTTCTATTAAAAATTTAAATTACCTGGGCGTGGTAGCACATGCCTATAGTCCCAGCTGCTTGAGAGGCTGAGGTGAGAGGATAGCTTGAGCCTGAGAGGTTGAGGCTGCAGTGAGCCATGCTCTTGCCACTGCACTCCAGTGATAGAGGGAAACCCTGTCTCAATATAAATAAATAAAAAAGTATAACATATATACAGAAAAGTACATAATTTATAAATGTACAGCCAAATATCACAAATTGTAACTATCCCAAATGAAAAAAATAGGACGT
This sequence comes from Pongo pygmaeus, assembly GCF_028885625.2. Lineage (NCBI taxonomy): Eukaryota > Metazoa > Chordata > Mammalia > Primates > Hominidae > Pongo > Pongo pygmaeus. The sequence goes on from NC_072387.2 coordinate 58,203,496, forward strand.
TACCAGAAGCCCCTATGACTTCTCCCGATCACTGCACCCATCTTGTCCCCGAAAGGCAATTTCCATCCTGATTTCTTGATTTTTCATTTCTTCTTTGTTTTTTTTAATACAGAAAGGTCTCACTATATTGCCCAGGCTGGCCTCGAAATCCTGGACTCAAGCAATCCTCCCTCCTCAACCTCGCAAAGTGCTGGGATTACAAGTGTGAGCCATTGCGCCTGGCCATCCTGATTTCTAACACCATCGATTAGTTTTGTTTTTAAACTTTACATCAATAGAATCACCGAACATGTATTCTTTTGGTCTGGCTCCTTTTGCTCCTCATTATGTCTGCGAAATTTCTCCATGTTGTTTTGAGTAGCAGAAGGTTGTTCACTTTGTTTCTTTTGAGACAGGATCTTGCTCTGTCGCCCAGGCTGGAGTGCAGTGGGGTAATCACGGCTCACTGCAGCCTTGACTTCCCAGGCTCAGGCAATCCTCCCCACTCAGCCTCCTGAGTAGCTGGGACTAGAGGCGCCACCAAACCTAGCTAATTTTTTTTTTTATTTGTGGAGTGAGGGTCTCACCATGTTGCTCAAGGCTGGTCTTGAACTCCTGGGCTCAAGTGATCCTCCTGCCTTGGCCTCCCAAAGTATTGGGATTACAGGCATGAGCCATCATGCCCAGCTGGTTGTTGGTTTTCATTGCTGTACAGTAATCCATTTATGTATAACTTATTCATTTAGATTGTTTCCAGTTTGGGATTATTATGAATAATGCTGCCATTTTGGTGCATATATTAAGCATTTCTGTGAGGTACATACCTAGGAGTGAAGCTGCTGGGTTACAGGATATAGATGCTTGGCTAAGCTCTGGGGGTGACTACGAGATGACCACAGAATGGACCACCCCCAAGGGCAGCACTACCAATGAGGCCACCACTGGGGCTACTCAGCCCACAGACCTGCTGCTCCAGCCATGACTGCCTCTTGATACCCAGGGAGTTGGACGCTTGGTATGGTAATGCCAAACTCTCACATTTCCATGACCTGACTTGTCTGCACAAAACAGAAAAGAGGGAGAGAGAGTGGGGGTGGCAGGGAGAGAGACAGAGAGAAAGGGAGGGAAGAAGACAGGAGAGAGAGAGAGACAGAGACAGAGACAGAGAGAGAGAGAAAGGAAACAGTAGAAAATGGCCTCTATATTTTCACCCTCCAAATCTCTCAAGTACTTCTGAAAGGTAAAACCAATTTGGCATCTGGGACCAGGGCCTGCAGCCTCTGCAGGGTAGGAAGCCAACCTAGAAGGAGAGTGGAACACAGACTGAGCTATCAGAGCTACAGCATCCGCCACAACATACCAAGGGCCTGGTCTATGTGCTGGGCAAGGCAAAGATCAGATCTGTGAGCTTAAGAGTCTAGTAAGAAAGGCAAGCGCTGAACAAGTTAATGTAAGTACCTGCTCCCCAGCCACCACAGAACTGCTAATTCATCTCCCAGACGAGTGTTTTCTGAAACGCAATGTAATCACGAGTCCCTCTTAGTGCTGAGGGTAAGTGCCAAATTGGTGCTTTTCTTCTCTCAATTCTGTAGGTTAGGGCATGCATTTTGCATATTTATTTCATGCTCATCTTATTTCTCGCTCACTTTCCCTGTGTTCCTATTTCCTGATTTACTTTTCATCATGATGTATTACGTATTTCTGCAAGGCATCTCCAATCTTCCTCCTTGAAAAAGGACAGATATAAATCAGTCATCTCTCTGCGTGGGGCCCCAGTGTTTACCCATTTACTCAGGAGGAGTCAGCTCACTCACCAGCTCCTATTTGGGTTCACAAACTTTAAATAGTATAAATATAAAAACAGAAGCTTTCAATTCATTTCTGATTTCACATTGGTAACCAAAAAAGACTAGTGAGAAGATTAAAAGATGATGCAAGAACATGTCCTTTGGAATAAAAAATTAATATAACACTGCAGTATTCTAAGATAATTGGTTTTACTAATGTGGAACAATTAATGCCAGCCATAAAATGTATAAACATTTTATTATTACAAATTCAAATTTGTTCTCTTTTCCCTATATCACCATTTAATTGAACAACAACACATCGAAAACTGGTCGCCTTAAAACCAATTTTAAACAGGTTGTTCAGGAGCAACAATACAAAAACAAAGTGTAGACTGGAATGTATTACATTTTGGCCAAACAAAAAGATTTGATTCATTCTGGCTCATGAAGTTAGATAATGGTATTTATGGTTTTGAAAGTTCACTGAAACTTTTTCACTGAACTGATTTCTTTCTGATGCATTTTCTTGAGTTCTACCCATGACTGCCACAGTAGCAGTCCTGGGATCAGAACCCACACACCGTTAAAGAAAAACAGGTAAAGCCAACAGTAGAGCCAGTTGCTGGTGTTGAGGTTGGGGCTTCTGGTGAGCCACTCTGGGAGGAAGGTCATCCAGCAGCCATACAACTCGCACACGCACAGGGTGATCTGCAGGAAATGCCTGTTGGAGAGAAAGAATCCCAGGATGAACCACCAGCTTGGCACAGTTTGGCATCAGAGTCATGACATCTTGTCTGTAATGGCAGCATCAACAGTCTTCGCTATGAAAACCTCCCTAAATTGGGCCTCAGGTGTTGGGTGGTGCTATTTTGATGGGGGCAAGTCAATCTAATTAATGAAGGCTCATTCTTTCCTTAGAGGAGCAACACTGCCCTTCGAAGATTATTCTCAGAGTTAAGTGAGGACCCTCAGGGATCCTGACCCATTCTGAGGGAAATTTGGTGAGATCACACCTGACTCAGCACAGAGAGGCCTGACTGTGAATCTCACCATGAGGCGTTATAAAAGGGGAGAGCGAGTAATAACCCCTTCCTTAAACAGTGTAGCACAGACTAAATGAGATATGAGGATAAAGGGCCAAGCACTGGGCAAGTAAGGGCTCAATAATGCAAATATTACAAATTTTTGAAATAATAAACACATGGGCACATGTAGTAAGTTTGCAACCAGCGTAACGGAGTGAAAAATATGTCAAGGTACCAAAGAAAAATTTAATTTTTATTGCCAACTATCTTTCTAAAATTGGGTGGGGAAGGAAGCTTTAAATAAGACTTCTTCATTACAAGATGGTGGAAAATGGAATGCAGCTGTGTCTACTTGAAATTGTTTTAGGGATTCATCTCAGGATAGCAATCTATTCACCCCAGGCCACTCTGTCCCTAAGGAAAGAAAAGGAAGGAAGGGAGGAGAGTTTATAGTCTCTCAGAGTCTGATAGGATTGATAATTTTTTCGTCTTTTTTTTTTTTTTTTTTTTTGGGACGGAGTCTCGCTCTGTCACCCAGGCTGGAGTGCAGTGGCACGAACGTGGCTCACTGCAACCTCCACCTCCCAGGTTCAAGCAATTCTCCTGTCTCAGCCTCCTGAGTAGCTGAGACTACAGGCACCCGCCACCATGCCTGGCTAGCTAATTTTTGTATTTTGAGTAGAGACGGGGTTTCACCATGTTGGCCATGTTGGTCCCGAACTTCTGATCTCGTGATCCACCTGCCTCGGCCTCCCAAAGTGCTGGGATTATAGGCATGAGCCACCGCACCTGGCCTCTCTGCACTCCGCCTGCCCCATACCCTTCACAATCTGCTTCTGAGAAGATTTCCTATTTATCTTGCAAGTCTGACTCCAAATTATATAATTTACTTTTTGTCAAGTGGGACAGGAGTTTTCTTGAATGATCTGGGGGGAAAAGGATGGACGTATTACCATTTTATGCTCCAAAGTATTGGTGGCAAATCATCTAGGAGCGTTAGCATCATTCTTGCCTCTACAGAGTCTAGGTTGTTATTAAAATAATATTTCTCATATTTTTGATTCTGAAAAGTCTGAAATGATCCTAGTAGAACCATCACCCTTATCTCACATAAAATAATTTTCATTTCTCTTCTGCTTTTTTTTTTTGGAGACAGGGTCTTACTATGTCACCCAGGTTGGAGTGCAGTGGCGTGATCATGGCTTACTGCAGCCTTGACCTCCTAGGCTCAAGTGATCCTCCCACCTCTGCCTCTTAAGTATCTGGGACTACAGGCGTGTGCCACCAGGCCTAATTTTTAAATTTTTTATTCCTTGTAGAGACAGGGTCTCACTGTATTGCCTAGGCTGGTCTCAAACTCCTGGGATCAGGTGATCCTCCCGCCTCAGCCTCCCAAAGTGCTGGGATTACAGGCGTGAGCCACCGCGCCCAGCCTCTATTCTTCTACCTTTTATCTAACAAATATATGTGGTCACAACCTACTCCAAAGGTCACCTAAGTGTTGGGACATGTAATGTCTCCCCTCCTTCCAGCAGGACAGAAGAAGGGCACCTACCGGTAATATTTTTCTTTGACTATGGCATAAATGAGGAACAATGCCAGAGACCCATCCAGGGCGACGGTCAGAATTTCCACAGACACAATGGTTGGATCGAAATAAACCCATCTTGCATCAGCTTTGCCATATTCTTTCCCTAAAGACAAAATCCATGTTGTTACTCAAATGGCAACAATTTTTATGACAGTTCATGGAAATGACCTTTCTTTCCTTTAAGGTGGAGATAAAATGAGTAATCGCCACTCTCTCTGCATTCTTCACGATGCCTTAGTGGAAGGCAGGAGAAGCCCTGGGACTAAAATGCATTTACCACCTGACACAAGCACTGAGAACAGCAGCAGGTTACAGGTGTCCAGTCATTCAGTTTCCAGCATGCTTTCACATATGCGCCCTCCTCAGCCCCACCCTCTTCAACGTAAGTAGCAGAATTTTAAAAGAATTCAACATGGTCAGATTTTGCAAAGACAATCTCCAGTCATGATCTTGGTAAATACATTATAATTCCTTACTTCAAAATTTCCATATAAATTCTGTAAGTATAATGAAGATGTGGGAAATTTGTTATGAAGGACATGTTTATAAAAAAACACGTTTATGGCCAGGCATGGTGGCTCACGCCTGTAATCCTAGCACTTTGGGAGGCTGAGGCGGGCAGATCATGAGGTCAGGAGATCGAGACCATCCTGGCTAACATGGTGAAACCCTGTCTCTACCAAAAATACAAAAAATTAGCCAGGCGTGGTGGTGGGCACCTGCAGTCCCAGCTGAGGCAGGAGAATGGCATGAACCCAGGAGACGGAGCTTGCAGTGAGCCAAGACTGCACCACTGCACTCCAGCCTGGGCGACAGAGTGAGACTCTGTCTCAAAACAAAAACAAAAACAAAAACTTGTTTCTTGGCCAGGCACGGTGGCTCACACCTGTAATCCCAGCACTTTGGGAGGCCAAGGTGGGCGGATCACTTGAAGTCAGGAGTTTGGGACCAGCTCAGCCAACGTGGCGAAACCCTGTCTCTACTAAAAATACAAAAATTAGCTGGGCATGGTGGCACATGCCTGTAATCTCAGCTGCTTGGGAGGCTGAGGCAAGAGAATCGCCTGAACCCAGGAGGCGGAGGTTGCAGTGAACCGAGATCGCACCACTGCACTCCAGCCTGGGCAACAAGAGCTAGACTGTGTCTTAATACAACAACACGTTTATTAATAACAGAAGAGAAACTAGGTGCTGAAGGGACAGTGGGCAGGGAGGGGAGGAGCGAGCCCAGACTGCAGAATGAATTGGAGTGGGCAGAGGGGCGTCTCCGCCCACAGGGACAGGGAACTCACAATGGCCCTCACACGTCTCAGCTGTGCTGCTTGGGGAGCCAGTGTGCTTTCAGAGATCCATCCAGACCCATTATCAGAGTGGTTTCTTCTCGGGAACACCATGACTCAGAACGTGTTTTCAAGGCTGGAATGATGGCCAGGTATTGTGGAGGCCATTAAAAATTATTTAATTACTTTCTTAATTTGTACAAGTAATACATGCTGGTCCTAAGATCTCAAGTGATTACAGTGAAAAAAATGGAAGTGATCACCTCGTCTCTCCCTTTAACACTGTCTCGCATTATTCAGAAAAGATGTGATGGCCACAGAGGAGCCTGTGATCTGCTACTGAGCAGCCCACAGCTCTTGTCTCATAAAGGCCAGAGGAAGGATCCCTCAGAGCCTGGGACAAAGGTTTCTAACAAAAGTCTGTCCTAAGAGAAAGGACAATAAGAGGATTAGCTATTTAATGGGATAACACACAAGGCACGTGCTGAGGGAATGTTCTGTGAGAGGCCACCGAGTCATCAGCCTGTCCTTAGCTGACTGTCTGCAGTCTCCTGTGCCCTTCAATAACTAACTGGAAAACAATGTCATATGGAAACGTTTCTCCCCTAAATTTAAATATACATACAATAGGTGAAATGTACCAGTTAGTGCACCTAAAATCTAATAAAATATCACCTAAGTAAAATGTCAGTTCTTTAGGAACAAAAAGAGATACTGACCAAGTCTTTTTTTTTTTTGAGAAGGAGTCTCACTGTTACCCAGCCTGGAGTGCAATGGCACGATCTTGGCTCACTGCAACCTCTGCCTCCCAGGTTCAAGTTATTCTCCAGCCTCAGCCTCCCAAACAGCTGGGACTACAGGCACCCACCACCACACCCAGCTAATACTGATTGATTGACTGAGACAGAGTCTCACTCTGTCACCCAGGCTGGAGTGCAATGGCCAGATCTTGGCTTGCTGCACCCTACGCCTCCCGTGTTCAAGCGATTCTCCTGCCTCAGCCTCCCAAGTAGCTAGGATTATAGGCACGTGCCACCATGCCTGGCTAATTTTGTATTTTTAATAGAGATGGGGTTTCACCATGTTGGTCAGGCTGGTCTCGAACTCCTGACCTCAGGTGATCCACCTGCCTTGGCCTCCCAAAGTGCTGGGATTACAGGCTTGAGTCACTGCACCTGGCCTAATTTTTGTATTTTTGGTAGAGACAGGGTTTCACAACGTTGGCCAGGCTGGTCTCAAACTCCTAACCTCAAGTGATCCATCTGTTTCAGCTTCCCAAAATGCTGGGATTACAGGCGTAGGCCACCGTGTCCAGCCTTCAACAAGTCTTTTTTTTTTTTTTTTTTTAGCATTTGGAAGGTGTTATGGTAGGCCCTGATAATGCAGCTGCAAGTAGGACCATGTTGGCCCTTAGTGGCCCACATTCTAGTGAGGCTGAAAACCAGGCAGTAAGTGGCAGTTAGGGAATACGAGGGCAGGGAAGAAGTGGCACTGAAGCCAGACTACGAACTTCAGGGAAGACTTCCTGGAGGAGGTGTTTTGATCACTGCCTCTCTTCCCTGTTGGTGAAGGATGGACTTCTGCCTGAGGGCTATGGTGATGGCTGAACACACAATACCCGACACTGGGCAGATGAGATGGAGGAGGTTTATTAGTCGCATACACTCGTGGCCCGGGAAAGGAGGACATCTCGCCATGCAGGGCCACATAGGGGTTGCACCTGGAACAGTGTTCAGGCAGGGGCCACGCAAGCAGGCTTTGCAGTAACAAGAGGAGGGGGTGGGTTGAGCCCTGGTTCCCGAGAGAGGATGTGATTGGCTTGTTTGGATAATTCCATGGGCAGACTGGTGGGAACTGAAGCCTGCTACTGAGGGGACAAGCATTTGTCCCCTCCAAATCTGCGCCTGGTTAGGGAACCTTATATGTGGAAGCAGAGTGGGCAGGGAGACTTGCAGTTTGGCCATCTGAGGACCCCCTGGATCTTACCAGGTATCAAAGCAGACATAATACTGAATCCTGGCCAGGCAGGGTGGCTCACACCTGTCGTCCCAGCATTTTGAGAGCCGAGGCAGGTGGATCAGTTGAGGTCAGGAGTTTGAGACCAGCTTGGCTAACATGGTGAAACCCTGTCTCTATTAAAAATACAAAAATTAGCCGGGCGTGGTGGTGCACACCTGTAGTTCCAGCTACTTGGGAGGCTGAGGCAGGAGAATCACTTGAACTGGGAGGCAGAGCTCACTACAACAGAGGTTGCAGTGAGCTGACATTGCGCCACTGCACTCCAGCCTGGGAGACAGAGTGAGACTCTGTTAAAAAAAAAAAAAAAAAAAAAAAAACAGGCAGACATAATACTGAATCCTGATTTCAGGCCTTATACCACAAGAGGTGACTCCAAATCTGAGTGGAAAGTAAGGGTGTTTCAGGGAGGAGCATGTGCAAAGGCCTGGAGCTGAGATGTAGTATGTCTGAATCTACAGACAGTTTAGCAGAGCTGACGGTGGGGGAAGGTTAAAGCCTGAGAGGAAGGTAGGGGATGGATAGTAAGGGGCCCTGGAATCCACCAGTCCCAGCACATCTCCCTGTGGCATCTCCCTCTGGCAGTCCCTCTGGCATCTCCTCTACTGCTAAACTTTAACCATCTCTTTGCTTATTAAACACTGAAACAATAAAAAGGCAAACAGGAGCATTAAAAAGCCTGATGATGTGATCATTTCCATTGATTCTGTGACTGGTAACTGGGCTTAGGTGAGGTTTACAAGGAAAAGATGCAAACTAAGGGTCGGGGTAGATTTCCTCAACCAGAGCCATTGTTGTGTCCTCAACCAGAGAGTGGAGAGCAGGAGACGCTGAGTATTCATGAGGTTTATGGCCGGCCCTGCATCCCAGTGAAGCCAAGGTCAGAACACAGGTCATCATCAGAAGGTCCTGCCCTAGACACACAGTATCAGAATCTGCATTTGAGTAAGATTCCCAGGTGATCTGGGCACTTTGGAGTCTGGGAGGTACTACTTGCTTTACGTTATCTACTGGATTTTAATTTCATGAAAATAAAGGACACCTTCATTAAATGAGTTTTTACTGCATTTTGGTTTTTAGAAATACGGTCTTACTGTGTTGCCCTGGCTAAACTCAAACTCCTGGGCTCAAATAATCCTCCTGCCTCAGCCTCCCAAGTAGCTGGGGCTCCAGGCTCGTGCCACTGCACCCAGCTAGTTTTCACTTCTTTAAGGTGCATAATGTAAACGTGAAGACGATAGAGAAAGCCTGTGTTAGACATTCGCATATCATGGGATTGAGCCAAATCTGGGCTGTTTGCTTTCTGTCATGCCAGGCAGGGCAACCAGGGGAGGAGGTGTCAGCACAGCATCCGGCAAAGGGGAGAAGAGGACGCTCAGCAGGGAGGAGCCATGACTCAGGCTGGGGTCTGTCAGCCTCTGGGCTTCACCAGCAATCCCCAAGCAGAGTTTAATGCAGCCGATCAAAAGTGCATAGCTGCATTCAGCTGAGCCCTGGATCTGAAGTGGCTCAACTCTGGTCAAGGGGACTCAGACTCCTTGGCTAGGACTTGAGGCATCAAAGATGACACCTTTTCCTTTGGGAAGTACTAATGAGCCTACTCAAATCTCTAGATGTTTCCTAACACTAGTGGTAAACAGGAGTCCCCCACACAGATCTAGCTGGAGATGATTTTAGAGTCACAAAAGAAGTGAGATAAATGGGCCAGGTGCAGTGGCTCACGCCTATAATCCCAGCACTTTGGGAGGCCAAAGCGGGCAGATCACGAGGTCAGGAGATGGAAACCATCCTGGCTAACACGGTGAAACCCCGTCTCTACTAAAAATACAAAAAAATTAGCCGGGAGTGGTGGCGGGCGCCTGTAGTCCCAGCTTCTCGGGAGGCTGAGGCAGGAGAATGGTGTGAACCTGGGAGGCGGAGCTTGCAGTGAGCCGAGATGGTGCCACTGCACTCCAGCCTGGGCGACAGAGAGAGACTCGTCTCAAAAAAAAAAAAAAAAAAAAAAAAGAAATGAGATAAATGATGCAAAGTTTCAGAAGCAAAACCTGAAAGCAGTTATCCTGAGAAAAGCAGTTTTATAAAGTGGTAAAAAAAACACCTGTCAGTATTGACACAGTACATGGTAGAATATTGATGCTAATTGATTGAATATTGACTGACAATGAGCATGAAGACTTTTGGAAAGGATCTATAAGACCACAAATATATATGTACAATAAAAAGAAAGTTGATATTAAAAGTATGGGAAAAGCACCCAGTTTAAATGCCACAAGCTCTTCCATCTGCACTGACTACCAACATTTTTTTTTTTTTTTTTTTTTGAGAGGGAGTCTTGCTCTGTCGCCCAGACTGGAGTGCACTGGCGTGATCTTGGTTCACTGCAAGCTCCACCTCCTGGGTTCATGCCATTCTCCTGCCTCAGCCTCCCAAGTAGCTGGGACTACAGGGGCCCACCACCATGCCCGGCTAATTTTTTGTATTTTTAGTAGAGACGGGGTTTCACCGTGTTAGCCAGGATGGTCTCCATCTCCTGACCTCGTGATCTGCCTGCCTCGGCCTCCCGAAGTGCTGAGATTACAGGCGTGAGCCACCATGCCTGGCCACTCACTACCAACATTTTTTATTTTATGTATTGTTTTTTAGAGATGGACTCTTGCTCTGTCGCCCGGGCTGGAGTGCAGTGGTGCAACTGTGGCTCAATGCAGCCTTGAACTCCTGGGCTCAAAAGATTCTCCTGCCTCAGCCTCCTGAGTAGCTGGGACTACAGGTGTGCACCACCACACCTGGCTCATTTAAAAAACTTTTTTTAAAGATAGGGTCTTGCTATGTTGCCCAGGCTCAAATATTGTTTAACATAATAGCTTTATTAAGATGTAATTCACATGCCACACAATCTACCTATTTAAATAATTGGTTTTAGTAGAATCATAGGTTTGAATCACCACAATCTAATATTAGAACATTTCATTACCCCAAAAAGAAATCCGTGCCCATTAGCAGTCACTCCTCATTTCCCCCCAACACCCCCACCCCTACCCTCATTCCCAGGCAACCAGTAATCTGCAATATCTCTACAGACTCACCTATTCTGGACATTTCACATAAATGAAATCATACAGTATGTAATAGAGGCGTTTGACAGTCACACTTGCAATAAACCTCCTCCAACATTTCAAACGCAAACGTTTTTAATTACTTACATAAAGAAGCAATCAAGCCATCGGAATTTGCAACGTTTCCTACTAAAGACAAGTAGACAAAAGGGCCTTCCTAGAGAGGAGAAAATGAAGACATGCTCTAATACAGCATCACAACCACAGGATGGCACCGTAGACACATGGCATTGCCTGGCTCCATCCCCCACCCTTCTCCATGGCTCACATCCTGGCCAGAGCCTGGAAACATCCACACAACCTTGTGGGATACAATCTTGGGGCCTGGTTACCTGGACCTTGGAAATGGGTATGTCTTACCCTAATGTACAATTAATGTTGTTTTTCAATGATTGGCATTGTAAAAGCAGAGATGTGTTCCTACGTGGAAAAAGTGAAATTTTTGCATAAGAGTTTAACTATTGTATTAAATAGAGTAAGCTCTAGATTATTTCAGGGATCTTAAGTCTTTGCGGAGAACCCCACAGAAGTTCACCTTTTTTTAACTCAAAAAAATCTAAGATCTTAAAGAGAAAGGCAATCAAGTTTATACCAGCATTGAGCAATCCTCCCCCCTTCTCCTATACAAGGGCAAGTTTAGGAAGATTTAAAACAGTTACAGGCTACATTTAACATTAAGGTAATAAAATATCTGCAATTACAGTTAGTATTTTCCCATCACTGAAGTGCTTCTTTGCCTAAGATTTCTAAAACTAAACAGCTAGAAGCCACTGGGATATCTAATTGTCATGTTGCTCCTTTGAACAAATTTTGCTGCTGGTCAATAAAACTTTTCTCTCATTCCTTTTAAACAATCATTTGTATGACATTAAAACTGGGTCCTGCCTCCCCAGAGGTCACCACTCTCAATCACATCTCTTTGCAGTTCCCGCGGTGATTTCATAATATACTTACACTGCTATTTCCTTTGACTACTAGCGGGAAAAGCTATTGTTTCATTGATACTCCTTCCCCTCCCGTTTCCAGTCCTTCGAGTTTCTGATATATTATTCTATTACTTACCCAAATTTGTAACTTAAGTAAAAAAACTGAAAACCTCAGCTCACTCACTCATCAATGTTGTGCAGTCTCTGGGCTTCTTAACCCCGAAAGAGTATGACAGCCTCTACCAGGCTCCCTGCACCCTGTTTCCAACTCTCAATTTCTGTCCAGTTTGCTTATGCATTGTTGAGACTGATTACATGTCCTTTCTTGTTCTCTAAACATATTTGTTTTCCCTGTTTTATCTGTAACTGGATTCTAAAAGCTGAAAAGCCAATTAACAGCATTTACAATGTTGTGATTATGGAAACAGTGTTCACTGTAATGGGCCACAATTTCTTTCCTTAGGGATCCCGTATCCTGACTCCTGTGTCATTTAAGGATAATGCTGCAAATGAAATATCCTTTTTCTTTCTTTTTCTGAGATAGTCTCACTCTGAAGCTGAAGACAGGATGGAGTGTGGTGGTGCAACCTCAGCTCACTGCAACCTACGCCTCCCGGGTTCAAGCGATTCCAGTGCCTCAGCCTCTCAAGTAGCTAGGACCACAGGTGTGTTGACACCACACTCAGCTAATTTTTGTTATTTTTAGTAGAGACGGGATTTCGCCATGTTGGCCAGGCTGGTCTCAAACTCCTGGCCTCAAGTGATTTCCCCACCTCGGCCTCCCAAAGTGCTGGGATTACAGGTGTGAGTCACCGTGCCAGGCTCCAAAAATCATATCCCTTAAAGGACATTTTAAAAAATCATATGAGACAAATAGCTGTGTTTTTAAACAAATAAGTACTCCCCAGTCCACTTACTTTGCAACACTTTATTTTTACCAGCCAATTTTTTATTTTTAGCAGAGCCATAGGGTGAAATCCATACCACTTCCTTGCTTTGGCCTGAGAACTTTCTACACAAAGCACATCCACTGGGCTGGCCAGTGGGGCAATGGGGCTGGGCTGGATTTGACCCTCTCTAGGCCTCAGGCCATCTATCTGTAAGATGAAGGACTTCCTTCCTATAGATTGTGAATCTCATCCTAAAACTAAATGCAACCTCCACTGGCGACCTCTTTCACTGGACCCATTAGTAAGACGTGGAGTCTGACACCAGGTTGCAGACCCTTCCCCAGAAGCAACTCTGGGTAACAGCAAGATGGGGAACTGGAAATCAGTAACATGCAGGAACCTATGAGTCCATAACAAATCCGTTTCCTTTTACATCTACCTGTTGAAGCTCTACTCATTTTTCAAATCCCAGCCCCAACCCACTTCTTCAAGAAATCTTCTTCGACCTCCTAGTGAGAATTAATATCTCACTCTCCTAAAACTCCCATGTGACTAAGTTTGTTTCTGTAACCAGCAGCTATCTGCTTGCTATGGACCCCCAGCTCCCATTGGATCACACATCATTGGGATCTGGAATACTGTCATCTCTACCTTAGAATCCCCAAGAAACATGACATTTGTGTTCAGTGTTTGCTAACCTTGAATTAAGTTCATACAACAAATTACTTATAAAGAAGGATGGCCTGAAGAGGCTTTTAGAATGCCCTATCTATTTCTTACTGTATTAATGTCCTAAATGTAAAGATAGTGTAATACATATCAAGTGTAATGAATATTCATGCCTTCAAATGCTGATCAGGTGTCACCTCCTCCAGGAAGCAAGATTTTACTATTCTCCTGCTGGGAGGTCGGTGCCCTCCTACACAGAAACCTGCTCACTTGTCTCTTCCCAAAACTGCCAGTTCTCTGAGGGCCAATTCTTTGTCTTTTATCTCTGTATTCCAAATGGCTAACACATAGTACATGCTAATAAGCGTTTCCTAAAAGAGTAAGAAATAAAAGGGAGAATAGAAAACAAGACAGTTAAAAATAATAACAATAATAATAATAATCTGGTTAGAAAATGGGCAAAAGAAATGAATAGACATCTCACCGGAAAGTACATAAAGATGGCAAATAAGCACATGGAAAGATGTTCAACCTCATTAGCCACCAAGGAAACGCACCTTCAAACCACAGTGAGGTATGACTGCATAAACTATCAGAATGGCTAAAATAAGGCTGGGTGTGGTGGTTCACGCCTGTAATCCCAGCACTTTGGGAGGCCTAAGCAGGCGAATCACGAGGTCAGGAGTTTGAGACCAGCCTGGCCAACACAGTGAAACCCCACCTCTACTAATAATACAAAACAATTAGCCGAGTGTGGTGGTGTGTACCTGTAGTCCCAGCTACTTAGGAGGCTGAGGCAGGAGAATCGCTTGAACCGGGAGGCGGAGGTTGCAGCGAACCGTGATTGTGCCACTGCACTCCAACCTTGGTGACAGAGTGAAACTGTGTCTCAAAAAGAAAGAAAAGGAAAGGAAAGGAAAAAATAAAAAATAGTGGCAACATCGAATACTGGTGAGGATGTGGAAAAACTGAAACAAACACAGATTTCTGAAGGGATAGAAGCGGTACAGCCAATAAAAAAAAACTAGAGTTTGGCAGTTTCTTCTAAAACTAAATACACAATGACCATATGACCCAGCAATTCCAGTTGGGTATTTCTCCCAGAAAAATAAAAACTTACGTTTATACAAAAACTACTACACGAATGCTCATAGCAGCTTTATTTGTGGTAACTAATGTCCTTCAAAAAGCCAGTCCCAAAAGATTACATAGTGGTTACATTTATTTTTATTTCTGTATTTATTTTTTGAGACATAGTTTCGCTCTGTTGCCTAGGCAGAAGGGCAGTGGCTGGATCTTGGCTCACTGCAACCTCCACCTCCCATGTTAAGGGATTCTTGTGCCTTAGCCTCCCAAGTAGCTGGGATTACAGGAATGCACCACCACACCCACCTAATTTTTGTATTTTTAGTAGAGATGGGGTTTCACCATGTTGGCCAGGCTGGTCTCGAACTCCTGACCTCAAGCGATCCACCCGCCTCAGCCTCCCCAAGTGCTGGGATTACAGGCTTGAGCCACCATGCCCGACCCTGTTGTTACATTTATATAACATTTTTCTGAAATGATAGATTTTAGAAATGGAGGACATTATTAGTGGTTGCCAGGGGTTAAGGGATGGAGGTGTGGGGTGGGGGGATGTGTAGTTATAAAAGGAAAACACTAGGGATCCTTGTTAGTGCTGGAACTATTCAGTACCTGGACTGTTGTGGTTGATATGTGAATCTACCCAGTTGATACAATTATATGGAACTTAATACACACACACACACACAAAACACACACAAAAAACTGAGAAGTCTGAAAAAGATCAGTGGACTGTATCAATGTCCATACGATGGTTATATTACACTATAGTTTTACAAAATGTTTGGTACCAAAATTATCAAAATAGAAAATAACTTTTTTTTTCTTTTTTTAGACAGAGTCTTGCTCCCCAGGCAGGAGTACAGTGGTGCAACCTTGGCTCATTCAACCTCCGCCTCCTGGGTTCAAGCAATTCTCCTGCCTCAGCCTCCCAAGTAGCTGGGGTTACAGGTGCCCGCCACCATGCCTGGCTAATTTTTTGTATTTTTAGTAGAGATGGGGTTTCGCCATGTTGGCCAGGCTGGTCTCGAACTCCTGATCTCAGGTGATCCACCTGCCTTGGCCTCCCAAAGTGCTGGGATTACAAGTGTGAGCCACTGCACCTGGCCGAAAATAATTGTTTAAAAACCCACCAAAATGTTAGCATCGTGGAAACCTGGGAAAACAAGGGACCTCTGTATTATTTCTTACAACTGTATGTGAATCTACAATTACCTCAAAATAAAAAGTTAATTAAAGAAACAGAGAAAGACATGGGAGAAAGAGTACCATGACTAAGTGAATGGGCTTTTCTTTTTTTTGGCAGCTGTCAGGACTTAAAAAAAAAAAAATTTAGAATAGGCCAGGCTCTGGCCTCAGAGAGCTTATTGTCTAGTTGGACAACAATGACTTTCAATTCAATAAAGGATAGAGGAAGATGAGGGAGCTGTAGCTGGGACAGTGAGGAAAAATTTCAGAGGGAGGCAGGCCTAGAGCTGGGCCTGGGTGGGCAGGCTGAGAGGTAGGAGGACAGGGATGGAGCCCAGAGGATGGTGTGAGGCCCGTGGGTCCAGCTTTTGCCCTGCTCAGCCCTGTGGCACAAACAGTAGTGCTCAGGGGTACTGTGTACATTAACAATGTGTGCAACCATCGCCACCATCCATTTCCAGAACTCTTTATCTTCTAAAACTAAAACAATGTGCCCACTAAACACTAATTCTCCATTTCTTCCCTCTCTCAGCCCAACACCCAGCACTCTACTTTGTGCATCTACGAATCTATTTTAGGTACCTCGTGTAAGTGAAATGAAACCAAACAGTCATGCTTAGCCTCACAACGGTGATATGCTCTGAGAAATGCATCATTAGACAGTTTTGTCATTGTGTGGACATCATAGAGTGTATTCACACAAACCTAGGTTGTGTAACGCTTACCTCACACGTAGGCTATATGGATAGCCTTTTGCTCCTGGGTTACAAACCTGTACGGCATTACTGTACTGAATACTGTAGGAAATCATAACACAATGGTATTTATGCATCTAAACACAGAAAAGGTAATGCACTGCACTACAACATTATGACAGCTATGATGTCTCTAGGCAATAGGAATTTCTCAGCTCCATCATAATCTTATGGGACAACCATGGTATATTCAGTCCCTTATTGACTGAAATGTCCTTATGCAGTGATGACTGTATTTGTCCTTTCATGTCTGGGTTATTTCACTTAGCACAGCGTCTTCTAGGTTCATCCATGTTGTAGCATGTGTCAGAATTTCGTTTCTTTTTAAGGCTGAATAACACTCCACTGTATGCAGGCACTGCATTTTGTTTATTCATTTGCTGGTGGACATTTATGTTGTTTCCATTTTGGGGTTATTGTGGCTCATAAGTCTGCTGCTATGAACACTGGTTTGCAAGGATTGTTGGAGTGCCCGGTTTCAATTCCTTTGGGTGTATATGTAGAAGTGGAATTGCTGGATCTTAAGGTAAATGTTTAGCTTTCTGAGGAGCTCCCACACTGCTTTCTGCAGTGCTGGCACCATTTTGCATTCCCACCAACAGTGCACCACAGTTCAAACTTCTCCACATTCTTGGCCAACACTTCTTATTTTCCTTGGTTGTTATTGTTTTTTTTTTAATAGTAGTCATCCTAATGGGTGTGAAGGAGTATCTCACTGTGGTTTTGATTTGCATTTCCCCTAATGACTGACTAGTGATGCTGAACATATTTTCATGT
This sequence comes from Pongo pygmaeus, assembly GCF_028885625.2. NCBI lineage: Eukaryota > Metazoa > Chordata > Mammalia > Primates > Hominidae > Pongo > Pongo pygmaeus. The sequence goes on from NC_072387.2 coordinate 58,220,577, forward strand.
ACATATTGAGCTCTTTGGAGGAATTTCTATTCAAATCCTTTGCCTACCTTTGAGGTTTTTTTTAATTGTTAAGAATGTAGGTTTTAAAATGGAGATATCATCACTTGGAATTTGAAACCACTGGGCTAGACTGCCCCATGGGCAAGATTAACCAATAATTCTCACAGCATTTGGTAAAGCAGAGCAGGGGCCATTTTCATAAGAATCTGAGAACAAGATCTGCCCACCCATCATGAGGGCAAGGGGCCTGCAGTGAATCTTAAGTCCCCCCTCCCCTGCTGCCTGGTGATCTCCTCTTCAGTCTTTAAAACCCTAGTGAGGCTGGGCGCGGTGGCTCACGCCTGTTATCCCAGCACTTTGGGAGGCCGAGGCAGACGGATCACAAGGTCAGGAGATTGAGACCATCCTGGTTAATACGGTGAAACCCCCTCTCTACTAAAAATACAAAAAAAAATTAGCCGGGCATGGTGGCAGGCACCTGTAGTCCCAGCTGCTGGGGAGGCTGAGGCAGGAGAATGGCGTGAACCCGGGAGGCGGAGCTTCCAGTGAGCCCAGATGGCGCCACTGCACTCCAGCCTGGGGGACAGAGAGAGACTCCGTCTCAAAAAATAAATAAAAAATAAAAAAAATAAACGCCCGGTGAATCCTTCCTTCCTCGGTGCCACCTTTAGGCCTGGACGGAGTCTTATCACTCACCAGACTGCATGACAATGTTTGTTTCCCTCTCTACTTTCCCTACTAGTAAACCTCCTTAAGGGCGGGGAAAGGTTGATTACATGCAATAAACACCGAATACACATACAGTGAGATTTTATAGACAATCCCAGGCTGATTCTTCAGACTTTCCACAGCTATCACTGAATCATGTGGTATTAGCCGGGCCACCTAATTCCTTAGTCCTTCTTAGTTTTTTTTTAGTGATAGCAGAGATGACATGGGTCCAGAGGTGTGACTCACAAAAGTCCTTTGTTGAAACATTCAGTATATAAAAAAAATGCTCTCATTTGATTTAAAAAATAGGACCACTGCAGACATGGGCAGGTCTGGTGGGTCAGTGTGCCCTGGCACTGTCTAAATAGCGGGTCATGCCTTTCCGGGAAGGGGCAGTGGTTCTACATGAGGACACTGTCCTTGTGTTTTATGTAAAAAGGAAGCCAAATAGACCAACAAACACTTGGCTTTTCTTCATGAAGTAGGTAATACACCAGTAGCAACTCTCTGATTCTTCCCTGAAACAACGCTAAGAGCTGGCATCCCTTCCCTATATCATACTTGTCCACTCCCACTGCAGCCCACGCCCACGTCAATCCTGCTGCATCCCACCCCAGGAAGGTCATTCACATGAAAGTCAGAAAAAGCACATGGTGAAAAGGGGGTGAGCGTGCCAATATCAGAGTTCCAGGTGACATCGCTGAACATTCTGTGATTCTGAGACTGGCTGGCTCTTAACCTAACAGAAGTCACAAATATAAAGCAGCAAACACAGGCCCACCACTTTAGGCTGCACCATCCACAGCTGATTCTCGTCAATAACAGACTCCGTGCAAAAACGAACAAACTAGGTGTGGGAGGCAGAGGCCCCAGCTTCATGAGACCTGCTATTATGGTTTTAAAAATTATAAGGGCTGGACGTGATAGCTCACGCCTGTAATCCCAGCACTTTGGGAGGCTGAGGCAGGCAGATCACCTGAGGTCAGGAGTTCAAGATCAGCCTGGCCAACATAGTGAAACTCCTTCTCTACTAAAAATACAAAATACAAATATTGTGTCTGGAATTGGTGGGTTCTTGGTCTCACTGACTTCAAGAATGAAGCCGCTGACCCTCGCGGTGAGTGTCAGTTCTTAAAGATGGTGTGCCCGGAGTTTGTTCCTTCTGGGGTTTGGATGTGTTCGAAGTTTCTTCCTTCTGGTGGGCTCCTGGTCTCGCTGGCCTCAGGAGTGAAGCTGCAGACCTTCGCAGTGTTACAGCTCACAAAGGCAATGCGGACCCAAAGACTGAGCAGCAGCAAGATTTATTGCAAAGAGCGAAAGAACAAAGCTTCCACTGCGTGGAAGGGGACCCCAGCCAGTTGCCGCTGCTGGCTCCGGCAGCCTGCTTTTTTATTCCCTTATCTGACCCCACCCACATCCTGCTGATTGGTCCATTTTACAGAGAGCTGATTGGTTCGTTTTGACAGGGTGCTGATTGGTGCGTTTACGAACCTTGACCTAGATACAGAATGCTGATTAGTACATTTACAATCCTTTAGCTAGACACAAAAGTTGTCCAAGTCCCCACTGGACTCAGGAGCCCAGCTGGCTTCCCCTAGTGGATCCCGCACCACGGCCGCGGGCAGAGCTGCCCACCAGTCCTGCGCTGTGCGCAGGCCAGCAGTGCTGGGGAACCCAACTCACCCTCCACAGCTGCCGGCCCGGGTGCTAAGCCCCTCCTTGCCTGGGGCTGGCAGCACCAGCCGGCCACTTGGAGTGCGGGGCCCACCGAGCCTGCGCCCACCCAGAACTCTGCCCGCGAGCGCCACGCACAGCCCGGGTTCTCGCCCGCGCCTCTCCCTCCACACCTGCCCGCAAGCAGAGGGAGCCGGCTGCGGCCTTGGCCAGCCCAGAGAGGGGCTCCCATAGCGCAGCGGCAGGCTGAAGGGCTCCTCAAGCGTGGCCAGAGTGGATGCCGAGGCCGAGGAGGCACCGAGAGCTAGCAAGGGCTGTTAGGACGTTGTCACTTCTCAATATTAAAAAATACAAAAAAATAAAAATTAGGCATGGGTGGCACACGCCTGTAGTCCCAGCTACTCAGGAGGCTGAGGCACAAGAATCGCCTGAACCTGGGAGGCGGGGGTTGCAGTGAGCCAAGATCGTGTGTGCCTGTGCCTGGGTGACAGAGTGAGACTCCGTCTAAAAAAAAAAGACTATTCAGGGGCTTTTGAATAAAATCTGCTCTAACCACAAAAAGACCGAAGATCAAAGCCACTGAAGACACTACTTACTATTTGCCAAGCACCAAAATTATATGTAGAATTGTAGAGAATGGAGACAGATATAGTTCCTCCTGTGAATTCATGCTTTATATATTAAATGAACTGTACAGTGCTTTTTTTCTTCTCCCTTAAAATTGTTTTTAGACTCTGGGGCATGAAGTTTATGTTAAATAACCAAATAAACATGGAAGGTTATCAGCTCCAAAATCTTTAACCACAATGTATGATAGAGATCCAGCCATCTGGAACTGAGTTTCATGTTTGAGCTCAACAAGCACTGAGGATCTAAGGATCAGATGAAAGGTGCCTGGTCAACAGCAAAGGGCCACATGCAGGATGTTGCTGTAATTGGGAAGGCAGGGCTCCACTAGGTGTTAGGCGTGATATGGTTAAGCTTGAGCAAAAGCAAGTACAACAGATTGTATTTCTTTTTTTCTTGTTCTGTCACCCAGGCTGGAATTCAGTGGTGTTATCACGGCTCACTGCAGCCTCTCAAACTCCTGGCTTCAAGCAATCCTCCTGTCTCAGCCTCCAAAGTAGCTGTGACCATAGGTGTGCACCATCATGCCAGGCTAATTTTTCCTTTTTTAATTGTAGAGACAGGGTCTCGTTATGTGGTTGAGGTTGGTCTAGAACTCCTTGGCTCAAGCGCCTCCTCCCTCAGCTTCCCAAAGTGCTAGGATTACAGGTGTGAGCCACCACACCTGGCCAAGATTGTATTTCTGACATTCACGGCTACTTTCACCTCTCCGGGCTTAAATTTCCTAACCAAGAAAAAAAGAGAGTCAAGCTATATATATATTAGGCAATATATGTCTAGTGAATGAACAAATAATAAGCAGAGGCAGACTGGATCTGCATCTCCACCTTTTGACAGAGTCACTCACCAATTTCCAGCCTGGAGCACAGCACTTGGAAGATGCATGTTGCTTACTGAGAGGATGGTGAGGACCCTAAGCAGAGGCCCAGGTAGTGTCTGTTAGCAGAGGGCCAGGTTTGTGGGAGGGGCCTGCTTCAGCGCCAGCACTTCCAGTGGGCATGAGCCATGAGTTCTACACCTGCCAAGACCCACAAGCCACAGGGAAGTCAAGCTCACAGCGACCACCAGGGTAGATCCCTGACTGGACATGATGAGGTCTTCCAGCACTCCTGTGCTGTCATTTCTATGATAACAGGAAAGGCAGGCACCTGTCCCTGAAGAAGACCTGACTTTTTAGAGACAGACTTACTCAGTACATAAACGTAAAGTGACATGAGGTCCAGATCACTTTCCAGTACTTCAGCAATAACAATGAAAAAGGGAGGGAGGGAAGGAGAAAAACAGAAGAAAAAGTGACAGATGGGCAAGTGCAGCAAAACTTGAAAATGCTGAATCTGCTCAATGATATTGTACTAGTCTCTCTACATTTGTGAATGTTTGAAATTGTTCACTGTAAAACTTAATTTTAAAAAGATACATAGGCTTACGCCTGTAATCCCAGCACTCTGGGAGGCCGAGATGGACAGATCACAATGTCAGGAGATTGAGACCATCCTGGCCAACATGGTGAAACCCAGACTCTACTAAAAATACAAAAATTAGCTGGGCGTGGTGGCATGCGACTGTAGCCCCAGCTACTCAGGAGGCTGAGGCAAGAGAACTGCTTGAATCAGGGAGGTGGAGGTTGCAGTGCGCCAAGATTGTGCCACTGCACTCCAGCCTGGTGACAGAGTGAGACTCCGTCTCAAAAGACAAAACAAAAAAAAAACACAAAACAAACAAAAATATATATAAGTGATACATGTTAAAGTTAAAAAAAAAATTATAAAAAGGTACAAAGCAAAGGATAAAAGCCTCTCTCCCTCCTGACTCCCAATCACGTTTCCCAGAGATGACCACTGTTAAGTTCCATGGTAGCCTTCAAGAATTTTTCAGGTTTATATTAATAAGCAGTTATAAATATTTAAAATATTTTCTCCCTGCTACGAATTTTTCTACTATTAACCCAGAGGGTGATGAGGAAAATTTCATAATACTTATTTAAGTTCCGTATATCAAAAAATTTGGTTTAAAAAATACAGTAAAGTTCCTACTGGACATATGTTATAAAACATAACTGAACTATACTTAATTGAGCTGCTAACAAAATCAGAATTAAAACGTATTATAGCAAATAAAGAAAGGCCAGTCTCATTTTTCTCTTAAGATGTCCCAGGCATGCAATTTTTTTCTTTTTTTAGCATGGTCTCGCTCTGTCGTTCAGGCTGGAATGCAGTGGTGCGATCTCGGCTCACTACAACCTCTGCCTCCCGGGTTCAAGCAACTCTTCTGCCTCAGCCTCCCAAGTAGCTGGGATTACAGGCACACGCCACCACGCCTGGCTAATTTTGGTATTTTTAGTAGAGACAGGTTTTCACCATGTTGGCCAGGCTGGTCTTGAACTCCTGACCTCAGGTGATCTGCTCACCTCAGCCTCCCAAAATGCAGGGATTACAGGCGTGAACCACCACACCCGGCCCAGGCATATAAGGATTTTAACAACATATTTTATAGACTTAAAGACAGCTATAAGTCAAAGCTCAGATCAAACAAATGATTAAGTTATGCCAGCTATTTCCATTGATAATTAAATATCCAATTTAAAGAGCATGCTCAATTTACTCATTTTAATCCTTAAAGAAAAATTTAGCAGAAAAAGTCCTTACAGAAATAAAAAGAACACATACTGAGGCTGAGTTTATATTTGAAAGTATCTGTTTTTTGTTGTATGTTTGAATGAAGACCTGGAGAAAACATGGCAACATTCACTTTCAAGAGTGGGAGAATGAAGTGGAGCAGGAATAGAATCAGTACATAAATCCTGTCAACATTTATTAGCATTTGCAAATCTGACTCACAAAACCTCAGCCTAATCAGACTGGATTTTTGCATGTCATGGCAACAGCATACATCGTTGTTTCTGGAGGGATCAGCTGCGGCAGCCTCCTACGGTCCTTTGGTGACAAGGCTTTAATGACTCCATAAATGTAAGCTGCCCAGCTGCTGCCCGCTTAACGAGACGATGATTTCCACTTGATTGAACCTGCCCAGCAGCCAGTTGTCACCTAACATTCACAGGAGACCACGCAGGTCTCTTTCAGAACTACCAGGATCAAACAGTCACATGAGTTCTATGGTTCCTACAACACGGCAGTATACTGTTTGATTTAGGACTTGAATCATATTTCTTCCTTTTTAAGAATATACCCTTCTCTGCCAGAAGGCTGTTACTTCTCAGATTAAAGATGTGAAAGGAAACCTTCCAAGGCTCATCTTAATTGGACATATACATCGTCACTTTAGTATACAGGGATGACAAATGCTAATCCGGGTATGGAATATGGCAAGGAGGATTCACACTAAGAGGACAGAGGAGAAGAGAATTACATTTACTGAACTCTGGCAAGTGCCAGGTGCCTTACATCCTTGCCATTCAAACACGGTTCATGAACCACAGCCTGGCACTCACTTGGGAGCTGGTTACCAATACAGAATCTCGGATGATCCCCGGATGACTTGTGTGCATGGCCAAGCTTGAGAAGCACTGCGCTAAGTTATAAGGCTTTATTTAATTCTCACAGCCCTTTGAAGAAAACATTATTTCCATACTTCACAGGTAAGAAAACTAAGACAGAAAATTTCCTTCTTCTTTCCTCCTCATTACAGAAAGGATTTGCAGGGGAAAGGGGCATGCCCAAGTTTCTGAGTTGGTCATCCGGAAAGCCGGCATTCAAGGGTGCATCTACTGCATCCCAAAGGCCCTTGCTCTTTCCACCTTCCCCCACCGCCCCAGGCTCCTTGAATGATGGTCAGACTCCACCTAGAACCGTGTTTAGGAACTGATGCTGCATTCATTCATTCATTCATTCATCCATTAATTTATTGAGCTAGAGTCTCCCTGTGTCACCCAGGCTGGAGTGCAGTGGCGCCATCTCGTCTCACTGCAACCTCCACCTCCCAGGTTCAAGCTATTCTCATGCCTCAGCCTCCCAAGTAGCTGGGATTACAGATGCGCGTCGCCACGCCTGGCTAATTTTTTGTATTTTTAGTAGAGACGGGGTTTCATCATGTTGGCCAGGCTGGACTCGAACTCCCAACCTCAGGTGATCCGCCCACCTCAGCCTCCCAAAGTACTGAGATTACAAGCCTGAGCTCACGCCTGTAATCCCAGCACCTTGGGAGGCCGAGGCGGGCAGATCACGAGGTCAGGAGATCAAGACCATTCCTGGCTAACATGGTGAAACCTCATCTCTACTAAAAATACAAAAAAAATTAGCCGGGTGTGGTGGCAGGCACCTGTAGTCCCAGCTACTTGGGAGGCTGAGGCAGGAGAATGGCGTGAACCCAGGAGGCGGAGCTTGCAGTGAGCCGATCGCGCCACTGTACTCCAGCACTGCAGCCTGGACCACAGAGCAAGACTCTGTCTCAAAAAAAAAAAAAAAAAGAAAAAAAAAGAAAATCAAGCCTGAGCCACCGCACCCGATCTGGTACTACATTTGAAAATGCAACCTGTGGCATATATGAGGGTGAGTGATAAGTTTTAGTCATATACATCATCAGAATGACTAAAAACAAAAGTAAAAAACACAAAAAATGCTAAGTTTTGGTGAGGCTGTGGGGCAACAGGAACTCGCACATAATGCTGGTGGGAATGCACAACAGTACAGCCACCACGGAAAGCAGGATGGCAGTTTCTACTAAACTGAAAGACTCCCACTCGAAGACCTTGGCCTAGGAGAAAGAAAAATATGCCCACACAGACTTCGATGCAGATATCTATTAGCAGCATTATTTGTAATAGTAAAAAACGAGGAATAACCCATTTGTTCATTAACTGATAAATGGATAAATGAATTGAAATACATCCATGACTGGAATACTACTCAGCAACTTACATTAAATGAAGACTATGTATGTATGATTTCATTTTTATGAAATTATAGGAACAGCAAAACTTTAAAGACAGAAGGCAAACGGGTGTTTGTTGGGGCTAGTGATGGGCACTGGGATCATCTTCAAAGGAACATGAGAAAACTTTTACTAGAAGTGTGATGGAAACGTTCTGTACTATGATTGTAAGGGTGGTTACACAACTCTACACAATCACCCAAATTCACCAAATTGTACACAGAATGGGTGAGTTTTATTATACATAAATTATAATAATAAAGCTGGAGGGAGGAAAAGGGGAATTTAGAAAAGTGGCTGGTAACCATGCAAATATAGGTATATCTCAACAGCTTTCACTATAGTAACAATAATCAGTCCAAATACAAAGGAGAGAGGCCAGGCGTAGTAGCTCATGCCTGTAATCCCAGCACTCCGGGAGGCCGAGGCAGGTGGGTCACTTGAGGCCAGGAGTTTGAGACCAGCCTGGGCAACATGGTGAAACCCCATCTCTACTAGAAACACACACTAAAAATAGCTGAGCACGGTGGCACGTGCCTGTCATTCCAGCTATTTGGGAGGCTGAGGCAGGAGAACTGCTTGAACCCAGGAGGCAGAGGCTGTGGCGAGCTGAGATCGCGCCACTGCACTGCAGCCTGGGAGACAGAGTGAGACTCTGTCTCAAAAAATAAAATTAAATTAAATAAAACAAAATACAAAGGAGAAATACAGTAGCAATGAAAATATAAAATGTTTTGAAATAAACTTTAAGAGACTATAACAGAAGATTTAAACAAATTGAGATCTACCCAGTTCTTAGAAGGCAGACTGTATTATAAAGATATCATTTAATCTCAAATTAATCTATAAAGTTAAGAAAACCACAATCAAAATACCGAGTATTAGAACTTGGGAAAGTGAAATTATTTTTTATTTTTGAGACAGGATCTCGCTCTGTCGCCCAGGCTGCAGTGCAGTGGTGTGATCTCAGCTCACTGCAAACTCTGCCTCCTGGGCTCAAACGATTCTCCTGCCTCAGCCTCCTGAATAGCTGGGACTGCAGGTGCATGCTACCATGCCTGGCTAATTTTTGTACGCACCTGGTCAGCAAAGTGAATTTAAAAGTACATCTGGAAGGACAGATCATAATTTAATTTTAAAGTGTTTGAAATTATTAAAACAGTGGCTAGAACTGGAACCAAAAGATTCCTGAAACAACTAAACTCAAAAATCCTCAAACATATCCATGCATATAAAATACTTTAGTATATGATAAAGCTGCCATTTCAAGTAAGTGGGGAAAGAATGGATTAGTCAATAAATGAGGCTGACAACACTTTCTTGCCCTTTCTCCCCAAAAGCATAATAAAGTGTGGGTGAAATTGTTTGTACTAATAGATGAACACCTTTTATAGATCATTAAGGAAAAGACAAACATCTCCATTAAAAAACAGGCTATAGAAGGAGGATCCCAAGATCTACGCCCCAGAATCTCGTCCCAAAGCCTAGCACCAAAACAGCAAAGCAGTCCTCCTTCAAGAAAACTGAAGGCAGCTGGTCATGGTGGCTCACGCCTGTAATCTCAGCACTTTGGGAGGCTGAGACAGGTGGATCATGAGGTCAGGAGTTCAAAACCAGCCTGACCAACATGGTGAAACCGTGTCTCTACTAAAAATACAAAATTTAGCTGGGCATGGTGGCACATGCCTGTAGTACCAGCTACTCGGGAGGCTGAAGCAGAAGAATTGCTTGAACCTGGGAGGCGGAGGTTGCAGTGAGCCAAGATCACGCTACTGCACTCCAGCCTGGGTGAGAGACAGAGAGAAAAAAAAAAGGGACAAGAATCAGAGACTGGAATTGTGGCAGTGGGCAGTGAGGAACAGATGGTGATGTGAACTGGAGAAGGGTAATGCTCAACTTCAGAGAGGGCGTGGCACAGCCACTGGGCCTCAAGATTTCTTAACGAAAAACCATTCACAGGTGTTAGGTGGGACACATGGAGAGCCAGCCAAGGCCCAGGTTTTCTGTGACAGCTGTGCTTCACCCTGCAGGACAAGGCTAAGCAGACTACACCATGACAAAAGTGTGGAAGCAACAACCAGGCAGAGGTTTATTAGGAAACAGGTCAACCTCCATGGCCAAGCACACATCAGACAGCGAGAGCTGCCTGCCGCGCCTGCACTTTTACCCTTCTTCAGCCATCCTCTCGCCCAGACCTTCATCTTCAAAAGAACCAAGAGCCCCCAGCCTGCCCTGAGGTGCCTCTGGAGCTACCCTCCTGCTCTTCCTCCTCCCACCACCAAACCTCCTGCAGGGCTTTCATCTACTGCCCAGCTTCTCCTCTACTCGGCCTATAAGCCTTTGGCTTCTGGAGCCTCCCTCCCATCAATCCCACTCTCACCATTGACTTCCTGGTTGCCAGGTGCCTCACCTTTTATTTTCTTTCTTTTTTTTTTAATGGTGCTACAGCAATTTATCAGTGTTCTTGAAATTCCATTCTGTGGATCCCAGGACCCCAGCACTCTCCTGGTTGGTGGTCTTGCCCACTCTCTCCTAGGATAGATACTTTAAAAGATCCTGCTCTTATTCCTCAGCTCTTTTACCCTTCTGTCCTCTCTAGCTCAGCAAAAGCAGTCATACCTGTGGCTTCGTGCTGTCTCCCCCAACTCAGAAAAGAATTCCCAGCACTCTCTCTTCTGCCCTGACTCTGTCTCTCTAACTCAATTCACATTTTTCAATTGCCTTCTGGCTATTCTCTCTCTCTTCTTTTTGAGATGGGGTCTCACTCTGTCACCTAGGCTGGAGTGCAGTGGTATAATCATATCTCACTGTAGCCTCGATCTCCTGGGTTCAAATGACCCTCCCACTTCAGCCTTCTGAGTAGCTGGGATCACAGGCATGCAGCACCATGCCCAGCTAATTCTTCTGTAGAGATGAGGCCTCACTATGTTAGCAAGGCTGGTCTCGCAACTCCTAGCATTAAGCAATCCTGCCTCGGCTTCCCAAAGTGCTGATTACAGGTGTGAGCCACTGCCCGGCACTATTCTCTCTTAACTGCACACTAGGACCCCTGACTCATAGTTCTAAAGCCAGATTTTGCTGTCTCAGTTAACATGATCACCATTACCCATGTTGCTCAGGCCCTAAGCCCTAAGATCATGTCCACCCCAATCTACAAGTGGTCACTTTGACTTACCATTCTCCCCTGAAAGTCTCTCACAGTTAGCTTTCCTCCCCATTTTAAGTTCCAACACCACCTTGGCTTGCCTCTCTCTTTTTTTTAAATGACTCCCCACACTACAGCAGTTGCTTTTTGTTGATCTTCTTGCCCGTCAACTCCAACCTTTCCAATCCAACCTGCACCATGTTGGGAGACAATTCTCCATGAATATCTCACATCCTGCACTGTCTGGGTCTCTGAGCAAAGACATTTACATCAATTTTAAGACTGTTTCTATAATGAGCCTTTCCAGAGTAGTAAACCTGGGAGACAGCTCTCTCCAGAGAGGTTCTAGGGTGGTAAAGATCAAGACCTCACCTTCTCCTCCTCAGAGGTTTACATTCCTAAGATAAGGTCTCTCCAGAGAGAAGTATGGACAGGCCACCACCAGCTCACAATAAGATGGACGCGTAGTTCTGGAGTTCCTTTCTTGTAATGCATCCCACTGCATGTACAGGCAGTAACATCTGGCCTTCATTATGTTGTCCTGTGGGGTTTGGGCCTTGGGGAATCAAACTGGACTACCTTGTTAACTTTTAAGTTGGGTAAAATCTTGGACCCTAGAGTTTCTGACTTAACACATCACCACTAAATTATCTTTATGAAGATCTGCTTTGGCCACGTGGCTTCCCACTACAGAATACAATTCTTACCTGTCACCTTTCCAGCTGGTCCTCCCACTTCTTATGTAAACCCTGTGCTCCTGTCAATCTGGACTACAGGATGTGTTCCATACACAGGCATTCATATCCTGCCTCATGATTCTGGCCATGCCTGAATGCTATACTTAGATTGCAGAAGAGATGAAATTTTATCCATGAAGCACCAGTGCCTAGGCTGCCCATAGCGACCTCAGAATGGTGAGCCCACCATTTCCTTCTAGTATGTTGCCATGGCTCCTTCCAGGTAGGCTGATGGGAAGTCAGCCTGCCCTCTGCTGTAGTCATAACGAGCTGAACTGATGACCAGTGCTGGGGCCCAAGGTGACCGCACCCTGGTTGGACATCTGGGAAATGAACTGCCCCTGGGAATGCTTGGCTTGAAACTGTCCAACAAGATAGCTTTCAATTTGATGGCAGCCAAAAAACCTACAGAGGTCCTCTCTTTAAGAAGTGTCGGGGGTGGCCGGGCGCGGTGGCTCATGCCTGTAATCCCAGCACTTTGGGAGACAGGTAGATCACGAGGTCAGGAGATCGAGACCATCCTGGCTAATATGGTGAAACCCCATCTCTACTAAAAATACAAAAAATTAGCCGGGCATGGTGGCGGGCACCTGTAGTCCCAGCTACTCAGGAGACTGAGGCAGGAGAACGGCGTGAACCCGAGAGGCAGAGCTTGCAGTGAGCCGAGATCGCGCCACTGCACTCCAGCCTGGGCAACAGAGCGAGACTGTCTCAAAAAAAAAAAAAAAAAAAGAAGTGTCAGGGGGTAAGGAGAGGCAACTCATCTTCTAGTGAACAAGTGAGTTGTAATTTTGGTTCTCCCCTAAGCTCTACATCTTAGTCTTAGCTTGTCCCACACTTCTGGGTATTCTTGCAATAAACTCCCAAGCAAAGACAACATGGGCATGTATTTTCTTGCAGCCTCAACTGCTTAATTCAAGTGCTCTCCCCACTGATCTCTGAGACACGTGTACAAAGACGTTGGTGGATGCATTGTTTGTAACGACAGAAAAATGTGTCCACTAATATGGGCTGGTAAAGTGATCATATTCATCAAATATAAGATACATCCCAATTTAGAGACATTAAAATATCAATCAAATGGCCTACAGTAGTTACCTGATGTAGTTGATTGTTCTAATATGTGAAAAAATGTGGGTCTTAGACTTGGAGAACTGAGGTATGGTGTATTTACACAGTGGACTACTTTGCAGCTGGGGTAGGTAATGGCACAAAAGGAGGTGTGTGTGGTGTTACCTGTAACAATCTGTGCTTGAAAAGTAAACAGTCTTAAACTAAGTGGTGAACACATGCATATAGTTTAAGTATTTTTACAGTTTTTGGTTTGTCTAAGATATGTTAAACATTTTTCTTTTTTTTTCCCAAGATAGAGTCTTGCTCTGTTGCCCAGGCTGGAGTACAGTGGCTTGATCATGGCTCACTACAACCTCCACCTTCCAGGTTCAAGCAGTTCTCCTGCCTCAGCCTCCTGGGTAGCTGAGATAACGGGCACCGTCACCACACCTGGCTAATTTTTGTATTTTTAGTACAGATGGGGTTTCACCATGTTGGCCAGGCTGGTCTTGAACTCCTGACCTCGTGATCCACCCGCCTCAGCCTCCCAAAATGCTGGGATTACAGGCATGAGCCACTGTGTCTGATATGTTATACATTTTTATACATATACATTCTGATATGCTATACAGTTATACCCGGCCAATATGTTACACAGTTTTCTCTCACTGGGCCTAGCAACATTTTTGTTATGTTATACATTTTGTTACACATTTTTTCTAACCGGGCCTAGCAATCTGCTTCATCTCCCCTGTTCTGTGGGAAACCTTGTGTTCAAGTGATAGCTTAAAAATCAGTTCTCGGCTGGTGGCGGTGGCAGTGGCTCACGCCTGTAATCCCAGCACTTTGGGAGGCCAAGGCAGGCAGATCACCTGATGTTAGGGGTTTGAGACCAGTCTGGCCAACATAGTGAAACCTCATCTCTACTAAAAATACAAAAATTAGCTGGGCGTGGTGACGGGCGCCTGTAATCCCAGCTACTCGGGAGGCTGAGGCAGGAGAACCGCTTTAACCCAGGAGGCGGAGGTTGCAGTGAGCCGAGATAGTGCCACCACACTCCAGACTGGGCGACAGAGTTAGACTCTGTCTCAAGAACAAAAAAAAAAGACAAAAAAAAAAAAAATGTATAAATAAAGGAGTTGAGAGAAACATTCACTGTTCCTTATCTCTACATGTTGATTATCAGAATAAAAAGAATTCCAGCAACATCAGTCATGGGCACAAAGCCAACCCGTAAACATTTACAGAACTTGATTACCCAAAACTCGGCTTGCTTTCTCAATACTACTGACTTTGGCTTCACATTAGCCACAGGCGTGTCTAGAGTTAAACAAGGTCAACTTTACAAAAAAAAAAAAAGAAAGAAATTTGGGCATAGTTTAAAAAAAACTTAAAAGTGTGTGTGTGTGTGTGTGTGTGTGTGTGTGTGTGTGTGTGTGGTGGGGGCGGGGCATTTCAATATAAATGCCTTAAACACAACCTTCCTGGCTATTTTATAAAATGGGTTGAATCTCTAAGGACACATATTTCCTAAGACCTCGACTGATACACAGAGTGCAAACTTGGGAGCCAGACTAGACTGCCTCAGAATCATGCCAGCTGTGTGGCACTGGAAAGTCACCTAACTTTGCAGCGCCTACCTTCACCTCTGTAAAATGGGGAACAATAATAACTAATTTATGCATGCTGTAAAGATCTGAAATTTTAAACTCAGTAATGCGCCTGGCACACATTAGACACGAGTGTTTCGTTTGTCTTGGCAAAGGCTTCGGGTTTTGCGACAATAGCCTTCCTGCCTCCGGAGCAAGCATCTCTCCTCGCCCCCTCTGGGGCATTTAAAAATGACCTCAACTCTACTCTCAATTATGTCCAGTTCAACATTTACGTGCAGGTTACAAAGCCGAGGAAGCTGAGGTATCTTCTAAACTAACATGGCACGTACAGAATTTTTTTAAAGTTTGGTAGAGGAATCGGCAGCACAAGGCAAGCGGCGCTCTGTTCGCAGACCTGGGAATCAGAACTCTGGGCGCCGCGGCCTCCAGGCGCCTCTCAGCTAACAGTCCTGCCGCAGGGGGAGGGGCTGCCAGCTCCAGGCAGAAAGCCGCAGGACCCCCTCACCCCGCCTTGCCGCCCCCGCTCCCACTCTCTGGGATGGGAAGCGAAGGGTCTAGGCGATGGCACTTACCAGCGCGAAGTGCACCAGCGCGTCATAGCAGAGCCAGATGAGCACCCCGCGGTCCGCCGCCCCCCGCCCGCGGCCCAGGCACAGGCCCAGGGCGCACCCCGCCGCCAGCAGCGCGGCGCACAGCAGCAGCGACCCGCCAGCCTCGGCCCCCAGCTCCCACTCAGCGCCCATGCTTCCGGCTCCCGACGCCAACGGCCCAGGACCATGCGGCGGAGGAAAGCAGGGAGATAAACGAAGGGGCGTGGCTGGCCGCGAAGGGGCGGAGCTGGATGGCCAAGGAGGAGCGGAGCTGACTGGCCAAGGCGGTCCGGGGAGGGACGCGGCTCCCCGGCCGGGTCCCGGCCAGAGCAAGGATTCCCTGCCCGCCTCGCACCCTGGCCAGCCTGCTGAGTACGGTGGTTTTGCCGGGTGTCGCGCATGGAGGTTCCGTAGAAGGAACGTGCTCACCAACTTGCTCAACCGCCTGGACCAAACCTGTTCCCAAACCGAGCCCAAAGGATTGGTAATAGGGCCACACCTTTTGATGCTGTTTGACTTTTAACAAGGCTCAAACTTTAAGCCGCAAAGTGAAGCCTAGGTAGTGGAAATTTTGCCAGTAGACCGGGGCAGAATTTTAGGGGCAAAAGGTTTTAATTAGGCTGCAGCAAGCCTTACCAGGGAGGTTGGGGGCCAAGGGTGTTTTCCACCAGCCGGCTTAAAGCCCTTGTGGCCTACTCTGACAATCTCTCCATTTCTTAAAAACCCAGAAAAGTAGAAGTGTGGGTGAGAGGAGAGTTAAGTCCTATGGGCTTGGCGATAGATGCGTTTAACCTGTGGCAGGCCAGGTTTCGCTATCGCAGGCCTCCATCACAACTGTTTCAGCACTGAGTGGTTAAATTAAATATTAAAAGCTGAGGCCGGGCGCGGTGGCTCACGCCTGTAATCCCAGCACTTTGGGAGGCCGAGGCGGGCGGATCACGAGGTCAGGAGATCGAGACCATCCTGGCTAACACGGCGAAACCACGTCTCTACTAAAAATACAAAAAATTAGCCAGGCGTGGTGACGGGCGCCTGCAGTCCCAGCTACTCAGGAGGCTGAGGCAGGAGAATGGCGTGAACCCGGGAGGCGGAGCTTGCAGTGAGCTGAGATCGTGCCACTGCACTCCAGCTTGGGCAACAGAGCGAGACTCCGTCTCAAAAAAAAAATAAATAAAATTAAATTAAAAGCTGAAAGAGTCAGTGCCCATATACCAAAGGCTAGAATGTAACAAAAGCCCACCAAGAGTTTTGCCTAGGCCTTTCTTGGGCCTTGAAGCATGACAAGATAACTAAGGAATTTTTAACAGGACCCGTTTAGGATTAAACAAGTTTTACTGGGGGTCTGAAGAAACTCCCCAGGCCTCCAAAAACAAGTTTATTGGGAGTCTGGAGGAATTCCACAAGCCTCCATGATTTAGCAGGAGACAAAATAAGGGTAATCATCCCAGCACCCAGACCCATTTAGATTAAGTAAATTTACTGAGGCTCCAGAGGAAGGTCTTCAGGATTAGAAGTTGTTAATCACTTATGTCTTTAGATGAATGCACTCTTACACGTAGACATATAGCTTAGAAGGTATATACGCTCTGGAAAAACTTTGTAATTATGAGTTGGTCTGGCAATAATTTCCAGACCTTCTCCCTGTAACCGGTTGCAGAAATAAAAACTCTTCTTCCCCAGTTCATCTGCACCTCGTTATTGGGCTGCCCAACCCCCAGTTTGGTCCAGGAACAAACCTACATTATTTAACTTCACAACAACCCTATGAGGTCGGTGAAATAAGCCAGTCACAAAAACATACTTATGATTACACTTACAGGAAATATCTAAAATAATCAATTTGCAGGAACAAAATAGAATGGTGGTTACCAGGGGCGGGGCGGGAGTGGGGGGGCGCGGGGAAAAGTGGAGTGTTATTTATTTGGATAGTTTGATTTGCAAGATGATGTTTTGGAGATTGGTTGCACAACAACGTGAACATACTTTACTGAGCTGCACACTTAAAAATGGTTAAGATGGCAAATTTTATGTGTATTTTACAATTATAAAAAAAAAATGCTGGCACTGAACACAAGAAATTTTTCCCCTATCACTTCCTATACCATTTTTTTAATAGCAGTTAACACCAGATAGAATGATCCTTGTTTAAGCACTTACTGCTAATCTCCTGCCACTATAATGTAAGTCTTCAAGGCCAGGGGTTGTGGCTAGCTTTTTTATTGCTGTATCCCTGGCACCTATTACAGAGTTTCACATATACTAGCTGCTCAGTTAAATAACTGGTGACTGAGTATGGCCAATCTAGCCACCTATGCTCTGGATCCTGTCCTGTAACTAACTTATCACCCTTTAGGGACCATTCTGCCCACCTCCCCTTCGGAGCAAAATAGAAACTTAATGAAAAAACTGATCAGATCCCCTGTCTTCATGTCTTGACCCTGCTCCTCAGTCCTTTCTACTCTGGTTCCTGCCTTATCACACTGATAACAGCTCTCACTAAGGTGACTACTGGCCTCCACATCACTGAACCCCAAGAGCAGTTCGTTTTCTTGGTGTAGTTTACTTCTCAGCAGCATCCCAGCACTGAAATATTTTTCCTTTGGTTTTCTGAGAATACAGCCTCCTTAGCCATTCTGTTTCCTTTGCAAGTGCATCTTCCACTACAAATGCCCAGTGAATGCTGCAGCTCCACAACCCAGTCCTAGGCCCTGTTCTCACTCCAGACCCCAGATCCAGGCAGTTTCATCCTTATCCTCTGCTTTAATGACCAGCAAAACCGGCAGAGAACTCAAATCTCTAGCCTGGTCCTATTCTCTGGACTCCAGACCAGTATTTCCAACTGCCCTACTTGACAGTCACTTGGATGTCTCAATATAACCCAAAATGAGCTCATCACTTTCCACCCCAATGTCTGATTCTCTTTCCTATCTCATGTTACTTCCACTCATCAGTTACTACAACCCGGAAATCTAGAAATCATCCCTGATACTTCTCTCTCCCCAAACTTGGCATCTAAGGCATCACCAACTCCTCCTCAGCAGCCAAGTATTTCTTGATTCCACGCATTTCATGGACCTGTTCACCATCTCATCTCTGTGCTTCACTCACTAATGTGACCAGCTACCTCTACATCACTAAATCCAAAGTACATTTTCTGTCCTTAGCCTTACCAACTAGTGATCTTTATTAATCTATTATCCCTCTTGCTTAATGATGGTCTTCCATATAGAATACCAAAATCCTTTGTATGACTTACTAGACTGTGGGGTCTGGCCCCTCCCTATCTCTTTTTTAGCCCTTTCCCATTCCCCTATTAATCCTTCTCTCCATTATAATCTTTCATCTAGCTATACTTGCTTTCTTTCACTTCCTCAAATGCCCCATGGTGCTTCCCACAAGGCTTTGTACAGACTCTTCCCACTGCTGGAAAGCTTTTCCAGTCAATCTGCCCAATAAACTGCCTTTTTACCACGATCAGTGAAATTTTGGCTGGCTAACATTAGCCTGGTTATCACCTTTCTCAGTAGCCAATTTCCTCTACTATGTGTATCATTGTATACCTCTTTTTTTCTAACATTTGTCAAAACTTGTCTTTTTTTAAATTCCTGTTATTTTTACAAGTATCCTGTGCCATAGCACAGTACCTGGCACAGGACAGAGTATTCAGTATTCGAATGTTTCTAAAGGCTTAGTCATAATTCTTATTTATATGAGACTGAAGACATCGAAAGGATACATACGTAGAATGTGATCTCATGAGAAAAACTAGGCTGAAGTAAATATGAAATTTATTCTTATGTTTAGGGTTGAAAAGGGTAGATGCCCAACGATTTGGGTTAAAGAGAGTTGATGATAAAGAAGGTGTGACTTGATCACAAATCTAATTATGATGAAGCTGGTAAAACAACTGAAAGAATCCCCCCACATTAATAGAATCAAATGTCCAGATAATGGAATGTTCTTTCATTCCAGAGTACTCAGAAACCAGTCACACCACACTCCTTATTGTTGGAATCCTTGGAGTGCATCAAGCTGACAGGAACCAGGTCCAGCAATGACTTTATAATGAGAATGGATGAAATGCAAGGGGTGTTCGGGTAAAAGAAAGCTGATTTTAAAAATGGACGAGTCTCCTCTGCTATCTGGAAATAACAAAGTCTACTCCCAATCAAAAACAGTTCATTTATAATGACGGAAATTTAAGTTTCTTTCTCTTTTGAGACAGGGTCTCAACTCTGTGGCCCAGGCTGGAGTGCAGTGGCACGATCTCAGCTCCGGTGTATGGCAGCCTCAGCCTCCAAAGTAGCTGGGACTACAGGCATGTACCACCAGGCCCAGCTATTTTTTTTTTTCTCTTTTGTAGAAATGAGGTCTCACTATATTGCCCAGGCTGGTGTCAAACTCCTGGGCTCAAGCGATCCACCAACCTTGGCCTCCCAAAGTGCTGGCATTACAGGTGTGGGCCACTGCACCCAGTTTAAGAAAGGATCTTGTAGCAAGCAAAGCTAGCCAATAAATACAAACTCCCTCAAAATGAGTACCTTTGTTTCTCAAGCTCTTCTGACTTACTCCTGCAGGAATGTTTCCATAAAATACCCTGCCTCAAAAATCTGATTATGTTTAAAATATGTAAAATGTGTACTTTATAACACTTTAGTGTTATTGTATTACCAATAAAACTTTTACTTACCACCTAGTAAAGTTGCTGTCCCACGAAAATGTTCCTTATCGTATGGTTTCTCACATTATTTGGCACAAGGCCCCATGCATCTTTGGGTACCACGGTTTAAGAGAATTCCTCAAGAAGGTGTATGGCAATTTGCTAGGGTAGGGAAGGGGGATGCTGTAGAAGAAATTCCCTGCAGAGAATACTTTCTTTATAGCATGGCTCGGCCATAGTTTCTGTTTTTAATAATTTAATAGATGATTTTAAGTTTTCTGATGGGGCCAATCAACAATGCTTCAAGAAGTGATCTTCAAACTATACTATGATTTTCTAGTCCAACTCCAGTTTTTCCTAGATAACTTAAAGATTTTCAACCAGAAGTGTTTGAAAAACACTGCCATAGGGTGTTGAGATTTGGGCAATTAACACATTTGATTGTTTTACAACCCTGTTTTTTAGCCACAGGATAAATTTAAGAGGTAACTAGTTGCTCCATATTTCTATTTCTTTATCCCAAGTCCCTTGAAATAGATGTTCAGTACTACCTGGAGTTTCCTACAGATGATTTGGGAAATTAGGTTAGGGCTGCCTCCAATTTTTCCTAAAACTCAGAATGAAGAAAAGGCACATTTTTGTCTCCTTTTTTTCATCTTATGCATCTGAGGAAAGCCTGGGACTGTTCACACAACAATAAAGTCATGATTCAGGCTGTCTCATTTGAGTGGAGTTTTCTATAGGAATTGATTTAGGACAGTGGTTTACAATCAGGGATGGTTTTGGGCCCCCAGGACATGTTTGGCAATGTCTGGAGACATTTTTGGCTGTCTTAACTTGGGGAGAGGAGAGAGGTGCTACCACTATCTAGTGAGTAGAGCCCAGGGATACTACTAAACATCCTACATTGCACAGGGTAGATGACACACAACAAAGAATTATCCAGCTGAAAATGCCAATAGTGCTGGGTTTAAAAAACCCCAATTTAGGCCAGGCACTGTGGCTCACGCCTGTCATCCTAGCATTTTGGGAGGCCGAGGCAGGCGGATCACTTGAGGTCAAGAGTTTGAGACCAGCCTGGCCAACATGGTGAAACCTGTCTCTACTAAAAATACAAAAATTAGCCAGGTGTGGTGGCAGGCGCCTGTAATCCTAGCTACTCGGGAGGCTGAGGCAGGAAAATCGCTTGAAACCAGAAGGCAGAGGTTGCAGTGGGTCACGCCACTGCACTCCAACCTGGGCTAAAGAGCGAAACTCCATCTCAAAAAACAAAAAACAAAAAAACAGTTTAGGCCTAAGTTAGTTGAGGGACTTTATAGGCAAACAGTGGCATTAGGTTGCATTCCCACATCCCTTTTCTCACACATTGTATATAGTACTTTTGGAGAATCATTCTATCACTGCTTTTTAGCTATCTAAACAACATTTATACTCACAGCTTCATATACAGAAATTATATTTCCTTTTCCCCAAAAAGAGTTAAGTAAACTTTCTCAGTTTAACTAGGGTTTAAAAAACTAACCATCACTGTAAGACAACGGACATTCATGAATGTCAGTTGCTCTTGTTTACTTGTTTATCCGCATTAACTAATCCCCTGAAAAGGATGAATGACCCTTCTTAAAAAATTTCCTTTTCATATAAAAATAGAATTTTTTTAAAAGATGGGGTCTTGCTATGTTGCCCAGGCTGCTCCCAAACTCCTGGGCTCAAGTGATCCTCCTGACTCAGCCTCCCAAGTAGCTGGAGCTACAGGTGTCTGCCACCAACCACGCCCTTCAGGATGACCCTTCTGAAAGAAATGATGGCAAGATTGTATGAGTACTATCACATTTACTTACACACCAACTTCTTTTAAAAGTAATTTGCAGTGGCATTATACAAACGTAAACATTTCTATACTCAAAAGTTTGGCTGCTCCTTTGTTCTTTTAATTAATGCAAGATTTCATTTAGTGCCATAACCTTTACCTAACAGGTTAAAACTTTTAGATTTGCTCTGATTACTATTTTCCATAGTTACATGTTTTCAAGGGTTAGCCAGGTCTTAAAGTACGAGTTTTTGTTTCATGAAAGTCACAATCATACCATCATCTCAAATAAATGGACTTTTCTAAGTTATAGTATTTAAACCTGAGACACACAGGGAGAATGCCATGTGATGACGGAGGCAGAGACTGGAGTGATGCAGCTACAAGCCAAGAAACGCCAAGGATTGCCAGGAACCACCAGAAGCTAGGAAGAGGCAAGGAAGGATCATCCCCATGAAAGTCCCTAGACAGAGCATGGCTCAGTCATCACCTTGATTTCAGACTTCTGGTCTCCAGAAGTGGATGACAATATATTTCTATTGTCTGAAATCACCTGGTTTGTGGTACTTTGTAATGGCAGCTTAGGAAACTAATACAGATTTTGGCAATTCTTATTTGTCACAGAATAGTCTCAAATCTAGCATTATTATTGATCATCCTGGTTTGTTAGAAGTTGAGATGGAGCAGGAACCCCTCTTAAGGGCCTGCCAGATGCCCCCCAAGCATGGAAATAAAGGAAAATTTTGAGTTCCTTCAAGGGAAATTCCAGGCACCTAGCTAGCCCTATGAATAAATAAGCAACTTGATAAGCAAGAGAGTAATAGTAGCTTCAAACAACAGCCAATGAAGTCACAGGATGTTTGGTTCCCTATAGAAACTAAAGATAACATCTTAACATATGTCCCTGAGTTGTTCTTCAGACACCTGGACCCCCACCAAATGGATCCACTGGCCAGGGAAGGGGGAACTGAGGACTGAGCTCTGACTGCCATTCTTTGTTCTAAATGTCTTCCTGAGGGGCCTATAGGAAGTCACGCCCGTGGCGCAGACTTAGCATTCTTTTCTGCTGACCCCAAGTTTTTTGACAAAGCTTTGATTCCTTAATCAACTGCAAATAAGAAAATCTGTGAATTCACCTAGACCTATAAGTCACCCCCTGCCACCCTCGGCTTCAAGACAGCCCACCTTTTTAGGCCAAACCATTGTGTATTGATGTACAATTCTGCCTGTAATTTATGCTTTCCTGGAATTCACCCCTGCCTTTAAAAACCCTTGCTTGTAAAGCCATGAGGCAAGTTGGGTCTTAAGTGTGAGCTGCCTCATTTTTCTTGTTTGGTGCCCTGCCTGCAGATAAATGCCCTCCTTTTTCCTGCTGCAAAACCTTGCTGTGAATGTTTGGCCTAACTGTGCCAGGTGAACAGACTCCAGTTTAGTTCAGTAATGTGGTGTGAAGGAGATATTAAAATACAATAAAAGAGTAATTCACGATTTACCTCCATTGTGATTTTTAAAAAAATAATTCCAAATTTAAATTTAACCATACAGAAAACAAACAAGTTATTTTCAGAAATAAGTTTTCAATGTTTTATCATATTTGATAGCAGCTTTTTTTATTGGTTACAAAACCTAAGCCCATATACAAAATTAGGAACACATTTAGATGCCTCTTTTGAAAGAACGTTTTAGTCTTTTTAAACTGAGTTTAAAAAAAATAAAAACAATGCAATTTTTAAACACTGTTTTGAAAACTTAAAAGTGCAGCAATATACTTAGTTTCCTTTATCTACGAAATGGTGCAATTCCAATTCAAAACTGGTAAGGTCACAAATTGAATCAAGGAAATGCATACAAATGTCTGCACTACTTGATGCTAATGTTCACTTAAATGTTAGTTTGCACTTTAAAACATGAGAGGAAATAGGAATCATCACAGTAGAGGCCCAATTTTAATCATAATGTGTGCAAATTTTAAAAGGTAACTGTCAGTTAAGTAAGGAAAGTCCAGAAGAAACTAAACTGGAAGGGGTACAGTTCACAATATCAAGAAGATTTGGACTTTTAAGGGTTTCACCGAAGTTTGTGACCTTAATTAGCTTTCACGTTGTTATTCCTACTTTTAGCGAACACCACACAGTTTCAAAAATTTAGACTATAGTGTCCGAACAGGATGCAGTTACCATATGAAGCTTTAACTCAAAATTTGGATAAAGAAAAAAAGGCACAATGAACTTCAACTCAATTTTATGTGCACAAGAGTTGAAAAATCTGAGCCACCTTAAAGAGAAATTGATTCTAAAATTTATAAAACCTATAAATAATCAGAGGCCAAACCACTATATTAAAACAGATTCTCTAGCAAGTAAAAATCTTGCAGTTTAAACATACGCTTGTATCCACTTTAGATACAAGACAAAACTCACTCTTTAAAGTGGCTCCACCTTGGCAGATACATATATTTGTAATGAATGCACACCTGCTATGTGTTGTTTATCAGTGAAAACACCCCAGCTGATTCACAAAGCTCTGATGGCATCTGTCTCATCTTCATCACAGTAAATACACCCCCCAATGGATAACTAAATTAGTTTAGATTTTCTATCCCTTCACATCAATGCATTGGGAAATTATACCCAGTAAACAAGAGCAACAATACCATTTCTGTGACAGCACAAATTATTTAGTTTAAAAATTTTCAAATCCATATTCTTTCATTAATAACTGGGTCAGACAATTTATCAAAAGCAATAACTTGACATAGTAATACCGGATTTTGCAGAATTACTTAGAGATCACTGCAAATCAGGTTTATGTTAAATAACTGCAAATTACTCCTCTACACAGATCCCTGTCTGAATCTTTTAATATGTGAAGATGCTTTTAGAGTAGGATCTGAATTAACTTTCCCAATACTCAAAGAATGAACTCTTATGACACTTCTAAATAGTTGCTGGTTTGTTGCCAACCACATTATCAAAAGCACTGGTTACTAAGTAAAAAATATTTTAAGACTAAATTACAGTAAACATGAAAGCTCCACAGTTTAAACCCAATATAAATCAACCATATCCAATTATCAAATTAAAACAAAGAATATTAACTCCTGAAAGCTGAAAGCAAGATTTTTTAAAAAACATCACCAATGGGTATTTTAGACTTTTGCAGTTTTTTCTGTTTTTTGTTTTGCTGTTTTTCCTTTATACTCAGGGACTCTTGCTTTCAACTTAAACAGAAGTTCAAGTCCATAACAGGTTGCAGCTCAGGTAAAATACCATGCACAGCATTTGATTACTTCAAAACAGCAGGAACACACAGGCTGAAGAGAGTGGTCAAATAGGGCTTGCTGTTCTCAAAAATTAGGTATAATGGCAAAAGCATTAATATCCATATCTAAAGTTCTTCCTCCAACCCTGGCTTCTGAGGCAGATAATAAACACATCAATTACTGGTAGATGAAGTAGTTTTTTTTTTTTAAAACTTATCTGTTTATTCAATAACCAAGTTTCTTGTTTTTAAGTTACTTTTTTTGTGTCAGTTCCACCAATGAAAATCATTTGGCTTGTACTTTAAAATCTATTCTTCCACATAAAGAATATGAAAATATGTTTGTGGAGGACAATGATGGAGGCTCAGATCACACTGCACCTCTTTAGTCTTCCAACTTGTATATGCATCATACCAAAGTGTCTTGATCCACAGCGCACCATTTTCCAAAGGAGTATCAGTGGGCAGCTGACATGTCACCACTATGGAATATTTATTCTAAACTGGAGACTGCAGTTGTCAGCCTGTGGCACCAGGGAACAGGGAAAAATAGGGTAGTTGAGATTGTTAAGGAGAGTTCTAAAACAGTTTAGGAAATCATGCATATGCATTTACAGTCCATGTGATAGTGACTTTTGGCAACTGCAAAGTGACTGAGACATGGCTTGCTTTAGAAGCATCAAAACAAAGAGGCATGTGTGTTTTGGAGCCTTTTGTTGCTGTTGTTCTTATCATTTGGTAGCCATCTGGTGGTGCTTCATATTGAATGTGGGAAAGATGCTGCACTCAACTGAACTTAAAAATTAAATTCTTTTGTTTGAAGGTTGGCTGTTGGATCAAAATTGTAAGTACCTCCTTGTGTTGCTTCAGGAATGAGGCAGGGATCTTCATCAATCTATAAAAAACAAGAAAAAAATCCTTATTAGGTTATGATACTATACATTATTATGTAAGTGGCATTGACTTTTTACCTCTTAGCAAATAATTCTATGTGAATGCTTTAATCAACTAAAAATATTCGAGTAAATCAATAATTTTATTAAGAAATTTAACAATTTAAAATTTAACACATTTCAAAACTGCATCGTTAAGTTTCTGTATCTGGGACCTAGATTTATTTAACTTATCTGAACATACATCACTTATATAATTACTATTTCTTCCTAGTTAATAGATTACAAATGAAACAAGAACTGTTTTTACAACTTTACCTTATAATGAAGTTTCAAAGTATTTAAGAGAAAGTGACTGATGAAATGTCTAATAGAAATACAGTACAAACTTATGTCATCCTAATAATAAAAGGAAAACTTAGTAAATTTACATCGTGTATAGGTTTTCATTTACATGAAGACACACCCTATTTTAATATCTACTTACATCATCACCAGAGAAATACTGATCTATGATTTCAAATGCTAATTTATATATGTCTTCGTTTTCATGTTGCTGTAAAACTTCAATTTTCTCCAAACCTGGTAAGAATAAAATAATCAAAATAACTGGTTAATTGATAAGGAGATACTAATCAAAACCACGCTCATTTTAATCATGAAGAAATCCTAAGGAACTCAGAACACACTGCTCTCCCATCTAAGATGGTGGTTTGTCTAAAAAACAGACAAAACACGGGGCTGCTTCTAGTTGGAGGACCAGAATCCCACTAATTTTTTCCTTCTTAGAAGCCCTTGAGGTACCTGGATCCCTGAGGCAGACAGTCTAAAAAAACACCGAAACAATCCATTTGACAGAGGGAAGCTGTGGCATAAATATATACAGAGACTTATTTCAAGTTATATGGCAAGTTTGTGACAGTACTAGAACCAACTTCCCCACACTGCTTTAATATAATTTTACTAATCTTTTTTTTTTTTTTTTTGAGACCTAGTCTCGCTCTGTAACCCGGGCTGGAGTGCAGAGGCGTGATCTCGACTCACTGCAAGCTCCGCCTCCTGGGTTCATGCCATTCTCCCGCCTCAGCCTCCCAAGTAGCTGGGACTATAGGCGCCTGCCACCACGCCTGGCTAAGTTTTTCTATTTTTAGTAGAGACAGGGTTTCACTGTGTTAGCCAGGATGATCTTGATCTCCTGACCTCGTGATCCGCCCACCTCAGCCTCCCAAAGTGCTGGGATTACAGGCGTGAGCCACCGCGCCTGGGCTTTTTTATTTTTTTTATTTTTTTTTTATTTTTTGAGACGGAGTCTCACTCTGTAGCCAGGGCTGGAGTGCAGTGACATGATCTCGGCTCACTGCAACCTCCACCTCCTGGGTTCAAGTGTCTCCTGCCTCAGCCTCCCAAGTAGCTGGGATTACAGGGGCCCACCACTATGCCCAGCTAATTTTTTGTGTTTTTAGTAGAGACGGGGTTTCACCATGTTGGCCAGGCTGGTCTCGAACTCCTGACCTCGTGATTCGCCCGCCTTGGCCTCCCAAAGTGCTGGGATTACAGGAGTGAGCCACCGCACCCGGCCAATTTTATTAATCTTACTGCCTCATAAAGTAATTTGTATCTTTCTCTTTGTTTTCCAAATGTTATTACTTTTATATAACCACAAAATGAGTTTTTAGAACCTTATAATTGGTATAAAAGATTAAAAAAAAAAAGATGAAGATTTAAATTTTGAAAAACTTTCTTTAAAAAATGAATAGAGGTCTTATGTCCTATAGCCACAATGAACCTGGGAGAAAATATTTCCAGAACAGGTATCATAGAATGCCTTCATTTATATTTCCAATATATTTACTCCACACATCATATACACGTTTATCAATTTCAAACCTTAATATTCTCCCTTGAAATGTCTTTTTGAAGGTTATTTTAAAATAGTTGCATTTTTTTCTTATATACTAATAAACCAGAAGAATGAGGGAAATCGCTGCCAAAGTGCTTTATACAATTATAAAATATTATTAATATGTATCCTAACTATTACTCCTATAGACAAAAGTAACTATATTGATAAAAAGCTGAAGAGTAATAATTCTCTAAGTTGCTCAAACTTACTGGGTTAAGTTATGAACCTGACTACAATGCTAATTTTTAATTATCTTAATAGTAAGAAGATCTGGATTTTAACTTTGCTTCTATCACAACCTACTTCTGTCACCTTGGACAAGACTCCTTAAAATCTCTGGGATAATTTCTTCTCAAGAAATCTTCCCGGCTGGGCGCAGTGGCTCACGCCTGTAATCCCAGCACTCTGGGAGGCCGAGGCGGGCAGATCACCTGAGGTTGGGAGTTTAAGAGCAGCCTGACCAACATGGAGAAACCCTGTCTCTACTAAAAATACAAAAACTTAGCCGGGCGTGGTGGTGCCTGCCTGTAATCCCAGATACTAGGGAGGCTGAGGTAGGAGAATTGCTTAAACCCGGGAGATGGAGGTTGCGGTGAGCCATTACACTCCAGCCTGGGCAACAAGAGCGAAACTCTGTCTCAAACTAAATAAATAAATAAATAAAAAGAAAGAAAGAAATCCTCCCAGTCTGAGTATTCTATGACACTACTGCATTTGTTTTCTCTTCAAATAATAAATAAATAAATAAACAATAGAATATTCATATAAAGTAGTCAATGAAATGTAAAATCTAAAACATGACATTATGATAAACTAATTTAAGGTTTAAACATGTTAGTACATATTGAACATGTACATTTAAAAACAGAATTTTAACATATGTTTCACATGTCATTAACTAAAGAATAATACAGTATGTCAAATCACAATTATTTCTCATTAAAATTTCAAAGTAACTGCCACAGTAATAACTTCAGGATGTAGTTGTGGAAATCATACGAATCATTACAAGATTAAAACAAAATATCTAGGTGACTCAGAAGTCAGTAACCTTTTCCAACCATATGAAATAATATTTCCTAAAGTGGGGTCCACAGAATTACATGCTAATAACACACAAAAAAAGTGTTTCATTGTTAAGAAGTTTAAGAAATGCTGGATTAAATAAAGCTTTAAAATTTATGTAGTGGTTGTAAGGGCTCTTAAATTTGCTGTCATGCACTGTGACTTCAAGAGAAGTATTAGTGTTTCCTAAAATGCAATGTCAGGCCAGGCACAGTGGCTCATGCCTGTAATCCCAGCACTTTGGGAGGCTGAGGCAGGTGGATCACTTGAGGTCAGGAGTTCGAGACCAGCCTGGCCAACATGGTGAAACCTCGTCTCTATTAAAAACACAAAAATCCGCTGGGTGTGGTGGTGTGCGCCTGTAATCCCAGCTACTTGGGAGGCTGAGGTGTGAGAATTGCTTGAACTCGGGAGGCGGAGGTTGCAATGAGCTGAGATTGTGCCACTGCACTCCAGCCTGGGTGACAGAGCAAGATTCTGTCTCAAAAAAAAAAAAAAAAAAAAAAAAGCTATGTTGTCAATCTCTAGAAGGCTATACAGTGACTTTCACAACCAGATTTTGCAAAGTATGGACTACTGTCTTCTGGAAAATCCTCTTGGAATGCAAACATAGTGAATAAAGAAAAGCAACATACTGTGATCATTTAAAAACAACGTATCCTAATAATTTTCTGTCTAGTAAGTTGACTTTAAAGAACTTATGTTTCAGAGTTCCAGTGCTCAAATACTCTTCTTCAATCAATCCACTCTTACCTCCACATTCCTCTATTATTTCAGCTATTGTGCTTGCTTCATCACCGGCCATTATCAGAATGTTTTTTAGACCATCTAGAACCACCTGAACCACTTGAGAATCTTTCACTGACAGTAAATTACAGAACGGTGGTATTACATTCTGCTGTACAAGGTACTCAACCTAGACAACAAAAGAGAAGAAATATTTTTATTTACATAATTATCTATTTCCCAGTACGGTGTCGTGCTACATGGAAGGCTGAGGCAGGAGGCTATCTTGAGCCCAGGAGTTGGAGGCTTAGTGCGTTATGGTCATGCCTGTGAATAGCAACTGCACTCTAGCCTGGGCAACATAGCGAGACTCCATCTCTTAAAATAATAATAATTATCTTTTCCCCAAAAAGAACACAATACAGTCAGCAACTACTAAACATAGAGAGTAGCATGCTTTCCAGTATTAACAATCATGACAGTTACATGTTTTCAAACTCACCTGATCTTTTCTGCCACTTATTGTTAAGTTGCTGATTGCCCAAGCAGCTTCTTTTTGTGTTCCAAAGTCCCCCTGAAGGTTAAAAATGAGATGATAAAATGGACTCTTTATCCAAAAAGTCTTGGTTATTAACAGATTAATAGACACAGTGAACTCATAATATGACCAACCTTAGCAAGCTGATGAATAATCATAGGAATTAATCCAGCATCTATTACAGCTTGAACTTGTTGCTGGTTGCCTGCTGTTATGTTGGAAAGGAACCACACTGCTTCCTATAATTGAACAAAATATAGGGCACCTTTATTTGAAAAATAATACCTTTAATGCCTTTCTAATATATTTTATATAGACAATAACAAAATCACCTAAATTACGTTAAAGAGACTGCATCTAAAAAGTGATTAGGTATACAAAATCTTCTATTTTAAACAAGTTATAAGGAAATTTCCATTAATTATATTTGGGCTCCAATAACCTGGCATTTATCCATTCATTAATATATAGGCCTACTATAAGCTAGGCATTATTCTAGGAAATGGTGATTTTATAGAAGTGAACAAAACAGAAATCTTTATTCATGGAGCTTACATGTCTGTGCATTAGCTTCCTCTAAAAGACAGAAATAAATATACAACTGAATTTCTTTTTTCTTTTCTTTTTTTTTTTGAGACGGAGTCTCGCTCTGTCGCCCAGGTTGGAGTGCAGTGGTGTGATCTCGGCTCACTGCAAGCTCCGCCTCCCAGGTTCACGCCATTCTCCTGCCTCAGTCTCCCGAGTAGCTGGGACTACAGGCACCCGTCACCACGCCCGGCTAATTTTCTTCTACTTTTAGTAGAGATGGGGTTTCACCGTGTTAGCCAGGATGGTCTCGATCTCCTGACCTCGTGATCCACCCGCCTAGGCCTCCCAAAGTGCTGGGATTACAGGCGTGAGCCACCGCGCCCAGCCACTATACAACTGAATTTCTAAAACTACTTAAAAACTACTTCTAATAAAGGTGATTTTTTTTAAATTTTAAAAACATTTACTCACAAGATACAGTCATTCAAGTATTCCATAGAAATTAACCATCTAACTAGTCTAGCATGGGTCTATATAACATAAATATTCTAAAACTAAAGGATTTATAAGTCATAAACACGTCTGTGAGCTGTTTACAGGTTAGTATCACATGTGTATCTTCCTCTTCCACAACTGAATTTATTTTGCCATCCAACTGTGGTAAGTTTTTAATAATTGCCAAATCTGTGTTTAGAGTACATGGGTGTTCACTATACTATTCTTGCACATTTTTTGTAGATTTAAAAAGTTTCAAAGAGAAATGCTGAGGGAAGAAAATCAAGTTGGTAACTTCTACTTCCAGGGTCCCATGATGGTCTCAAAATGCAAGTAACAAATTTTCAAGCCAAAAAATTTTTGAAGTAACTAATTGCTTGCTGAAGTTGAGACAGCATTTCTATGAAATTTTCCTCTACCCCCACAATACCCTCACTTAAAAGCATACTACATCACAGGCCGGAACCTTTCTCTGCTGACTTCTGCCCAGCTTCCTTACTTCTCAGTTGTTTCCAATTATGCAATATATTCATTTAGCTAAAAAAAAAAAAATCACCTATATTGTTAAAAATTTCTATAGTAAAAATAACTGGCCCAGAGTCTGAAAGTCTCTGGCTTCTTTCTCTTTACTGGAACAAATGTATCTATAAAATGTGTTTTTTGACACCATACTTTTCTATAAGAACCCAACAGTCAAATTATACTCAAGCAACTATATAAATATAGTTATGACGACGAAGAAGAAATGATCAGTTCTGCTGGGTTTGGGTGATGGTAGTATATTAGGCAGACAAAACTTTAGTAAACTAAATGTAAATTTATTTATTTTTTTCTTTTTTCCTTTTTTTTTGAGACAGCGTCTCGCTCTGTCGCCCAGGCTGGAATGCAGTGGCACAAACTTGGCTCACTGCAAACTCCACCTCCTGGGTTCATGCCATTCTCCTGCCTCAGCCTCCTGAGTAGTTGGGACTACAGGCGTCGGCCACCACACCCGGCTAATTTTTTGTACTTTTAGTAGAGACGGGGTTTCACTGTGTTAGCCAGGATGGTCTCAATCTCCTGACCTCGTGATCTGCCCACCTCGGCCTCCCAGAGTGCTGGGATTACAGGCGTGAGCCACCATGCCTGGCCAACTAAATATAAATTTAAACCACAATGAGACACCACTTCACATCTACTAGGATGTGGAGAAATTAGAATTCTAGTAACACTGCTGGTGGGAATGTAAAACAGTGCAGCTGCAAAGGAAAACGGTTTGGTGGTTCCTCAAAAAGCTAAACCCAGAATTAACATATGATCGAGCAATTCTACTCGCAGTTATATATCCAAAGAAATTGAAAGCGGGAACTCAAATAGGTATTTGTATGCCAATGTTCACTGCAGCATTATTCATAATAGTGAAAAGATGGAAACAACCCAAGTGTCCATCAACAGAAGAATGTAAAAACAAAATGTGGTGTATACATACAATGGAATATTTATTCAGCCATAGAAAGAATGAAGTTCTGACACATGCTGCAAAATGAATGAACCTTGAAAACATGCTAGATGAAATAAGCCAGACATGAAGACTTATTACATACTGGTAAGTACATATTACACAATTAATAATAAACTTGTCTATGAAGCTTGAAATCTTAAAAAGAGTAATTTTTTATGATCCTTGAATTTAGGCACCTCGTCTTTGGGTCCAATCTAATTTTGCTGGGAGATCAAAATTTTTATGATCTGTTTGTTTAACAAAAATACCAGCCCATTCAAATGGCAGATTTTGTCTGCACTTTCAAGTGGCTACTAATTTAATGATTGTTG
Source organism: Pongo pygmaeus (assembly GCF_028885625.2). NCBI lineage: Eukaryota > Metazoa > Chordata > Mammalia > Primates > Hominidae > Pongo > Pongo pygmaeus. Next base: position 58,253,305 of record NC_072387.2, read on the forward strand.
CTATGCTCAGTCTACTTAAATAGAAACACAGGTAGTCTAAAAATGATTTTTACTCTGTGATGATCAGGGCAGCACCTACCAGAAGCGATTAAAAGTTGAAAAAGGCTGGGCGCGGTGGCTCACGCCTGTAATCCCAGCACTTTGTGGGGCTGAAACAGGCGGATCACAAGGTCAGGAGTTCGAGACCAGCCTGGCCAATATGGTGAAACACCGTCTCTACTAAAAATACAAAAATTAGCTAGGCGTGGTGGCGGGCACCTGTAGTCCCAGCTTCTTGGGAGGCTGAGGCAGGAGAATCGCTTGAACCCAGGAGGCAGAGGTTGCAGTGAGCCGAGATCGTGCCACTGCACTCCAGCCTAGGCAACAGACAGATTCTGTCTCAAAAAAAAAAAAAAAAAAAGTTGAAGAAAAACATTTGCAGAGGTGATTTAAAATAATTCTCATCTTCGCTGCAGTGGCTTTTAAGAAACACATACAAGTAGCAATAAAAACAAGGAGACAGTTAAAAATGAGACATAGAAAGAAATAGCATAATGAGGACATTATATGCCTTACCTTATTTATCTTCTCTTTTGGGTGTGATAAGAGATTTGGGAAATGTGACAGGACATCACAATTGAGAACAACCTGGGTCTGCTCGTCAGTGCCAGTCACTATGTTGCCAACTGCTCTGAGGGCTGCTGTCTAGGGTGGGGATAAAATGTTTTCTATAAATTTATTTGTTTATAAGACTGATTCTATATTTTTCATAATCCTGAGAAAAAGTAAAAATGCAAGGTGTAAATAACACTTATTTCATCCTTTCACAAAGCACCAAGCAGTCTGAGAGCAATTCTGAATTTTAAATAGTCTCTTGTGAAAAACTGAAACTTTATGAAAAAAAAATTGTGTGAAAATTGGTTGGAAAAAGATTAAAAAAATAAAAGGAAATTAAAATTTTAGAAGTCCAGTTTCTTAAGGCTGGGCATGGTGGCTCATGCCTATAATCCCAGCACTTTGGGAGGCCGAGGTAGGGGGAATCACCTGAGGTCAGGAGTTTAAGACCAGCCTGGGCAACATAGTGAAACTCCATCTCTACTAAAAATAGAAAAATTAGCTGGTGTGATGGTGCATGCCTGTAATCCCAGCTACTCTGAAGGCTGAGGCAGGAGAATCACTTGAACCTGAGAGGCAGAGGCTGCAGTGAGCAGAGATTGCGCCACCATACTCCAGCTTGGGTGACAGAACAAGACTCCATCTCAAAAAAATATATAATATTTTAATAAAGGCCTGGACTGGGCACACACTTCCACCTAGAAAGTCACTTTGGTAGAAGCAGGATGAACAGATCTAGCAAGTGCCTACCCCTAATTAGAGTGGGAGAGAGAAAGAAGAAATGCAATTAGGTTATTGCAATTATTTGGGGGAAAGAGTCTTGAACTAAATCTGTTGTTCTAGATAGATAAGGAGAGACAGATTTGAACCTATATAAGAAGAATTCAAATGATTTTGTAACGGAATGGGAATTGCAAGGAAGAATCAAAATTTCTAGCTTAGGCCATGCTGTTCACTGAAGGTAGACAAGGAAGAAGAGCAGGTTTGTGGGAGATGATCGTTTCATTTCTGTCTAGTTAACCACGGAAAGCTTGAAGGAGTTCTTAGATGATATGTATAAAGGGTCAAGAACAATTGGCTATACAGGTGTGGAACTCAGCAAATCAACTGGGTGAGATAAAGATTTGGAAATCAACAAAATCAGGCTCAGAGACTAGCAGAAGAAATCAGGAGGATAAGCACTTACAGATAGAATTAAAGCCTAGTTGTACAAGTTAACTGGTTATAGCAAACACAACTGTTTACAAATAAGAAAAATTTTAAAATACTTACTTGAACTTTGACTTCCTGATGGCTCAGAAGGGGCACAAGAAATGGCACAACTCCTGAATCAATAACCATCTGTATCTGCTCATTACCTCCATCTGTCAAGTATGACAGAGCCCAAACAGTGTCTACGAGAATCTACAGGAAACACAAAAGAAAAACCATTTTACACATTTGTTTGCATGCTTTACATGTTCAACACACCTCAGGAGTAGTGACAGAAAAAGTAACCAAATTTCAAGTTTTAGCTTAGCGGCAAAAATATCTGCTTAGCTGATTAATCTATTAAGTAGAAAGTACCTTATCTTTCTTTCAATGCCTACCTCAGATCATTCTTCACAAAAAATGAGACACAGGAGTCTGGGAAAACTTCTATTCCAACTTCTGCATTTATGTATCAGACAGATGAATTTAAAAACAGGCAGAAAAGTAATTCTCCCTGCCCTCACAAATTAGCTACCTAATAATCACACAGAAAAACACTATTTACAAGAATGAGGCCAACACACCATACTGTTTCAAGTTCAGAAGAGAACAGAAAGGTCATCTATCTACTCTACTGGTTTTCCAACATATTTAGCAATACAATTTTTCAGACTACTAAAGTAAACCAATAAAAGATATGACTTGGCACTTTAACTTCATCTGGGGAAAAAATTGTTTGAAAATCTCCTGAAATGTGTCCCCAACTGAAGTATAAACCTGGAGTATAAACCATGCCCTATGCCCATCCTAACTTTGCAACTACATAGAAGAAAACAGGCTTAGCGATCTGGTGATTCATTCAAGTTCAAAGATCTTGTATGTGGCATTGCTTGGTGTTGTCACAGAGGAATAGAAGCACTGGTTGTAGCTTATGCAAAATCAAGATGTTTCCTATTAGGTCATGCAAATTGAAGACATCACATCTTTTTGCCCTAAAATAATAGCAGGCACCTGAATTCACATACCCTTCAAAAGAGGATATCGATGAATAAATAAAATAAAACTACACATATAACCCACACCCCTTCAGCATTACTAAGAGTCAGAGAACACTAAAAATTTCCATTATCTGTAAGAGGAGAAAAAATTAAATTCTAGCTTTTGTCTGGACCTCTTGTCTCAAGACTGCGTAAAAGCAGAGAAGGGGAGAGGGCAGTCCACTTTAGTGGGAGAGACTATATAGCCTGTAAAGCATAAAATATTCTCTGAACCTTTACAGAAAATTTTGCTGATCCTTTTACTACAGCATGAGCTTCATTTAAGAGATGACTGGGGAAACTTCAGCAACAGGATTGATAAACAAGCATTTAATGTATTTAATTGTATATCAAGGACTAACACAAACATGGAGATAAGAGTGGAAAAAGAATTTGTAAATGTTATAGGTTTTAGGAAAATAGAAATATTGCAAACTTCAAAAATTGGAGGATAGAAGCTGGGCCTAAGAGCTGAGCCCACCTACCAGCCCATTTCCCACTCTGGAAGTGAGGAGGCCTCCCAGCTGGAGGTGTCTGCAGATGCTGTGTGTGAGAACAAAGTCTGGCTACTGCCCAGCCTGGCAGTAACAGTAACTAGATTTACCTAGAAACAAGGGTCTCAAAGCATAACACCAATATGTGTAGGCTACAATGGAAAATAACCCTTCAGACCAAGATCCAGGAAATTCTCAAAAGAGAAAAGACAGTCAACAGATGCCAATACTGAGATGACACACATATTGGAATTATCTGACAAGGACTTGATAAGATTTTAAAGTAACTATCATAAAAATGCACTGGTGAACAATTATGAACACACTTGAAACAAATTTAAAATGGGAACTCTCAGCAAAAAAACCCGACATGATGGGGGGAAAAAATAAATGAACCCAAAGATACATCAATAGAAATCATCCAAACTGAATAACAGAAAAAAAAAAAAAAAGATTAAAGAGAAATTAACTCTCAGGAACTTCCAGCACAATAACAATAGATCTAATATTTGTGTCTTCAGAGTCCCTACAAGGAAAGGCGGAGCTGAAAAAATATGAAGAAATATGTTCCAAATTTGGCAAAATAGGTAAGTCTAGAATCAGATTAAAAAATGGGAGGTTGAGGCAAGAAAAGAGAAAATAGAATAAGCTCATGCATCATTGCACAGGTAAGAGACAGAAGTAAAAAAAATATCATTTAAAACTGTCAAAACAGTAAAAAAGAAGACAGCATTAAAAAGGTGTAACAATAAAGGTAACCACTAGAACAAAAATAAAAACCTCCTCCCCAAATACCAAAAGAAAATTGAAAAAGACAAAAGTATGCTTAGCAGAGAAAAAAAAAAACAGGGACATTATTTCACAAAATGACAGTTCAAATCAATCTATCAACCTATGTGAATGGGCCTAACTAACCTATTAAAAAAAAAAAGATTTTCAAATTGGCCCTGGCTCTCAAAACAAAATCCAATTCCATGCTGTATACAAGAGACACATAAAACAAAGAATTTGGAAAGGCTAAAAATAAAGGGATGAGTAAAAGTATGCCAAGTAAATGATAAAAAGAAAGCTGAGGTTGTAATCCTGTTAAAAGACCAGTAGAATTTAAGCTAAAAAGCATTACAAAGAAAAAAGGATATTTTACAAAGTTAAATCCCACAATTTATCATGAAAATACAACAGTTATAAACATCTATTAACCAAATAGCCCTGCAATCACTGTTTTAAAGCACAGAATAAACACACACACACACACACACAAATATATGTAAAAACATACTAATAATAGGAGGTTTTAACATACTACTGCCATATGAGGGAAGTCAAATAGGCAAAAAATAAAGGTATAACTCTTATGAATATATATTGAACTTTATACCCTGATAATGGCAACTACAACTTGCACATGTACAAATATCTTATTAGGTTCAAAGAAAACATCAATAAATTACCTAAGTTAGAAACATTATAAGCCTATCACAAGGTAATAAACTTATACATTAATAAAATGAAAACCAAAAAGGCTTTTCTATATAGAAATTTAATAGCCTTATATTAAACAGCTCTTAGGTGAAAACACACACACACACACACACAGACACACACACACACACACACAAAAAAAACCCAGAAAAACCCAACAACAAAATTTCTAGTTTTCTTTTCTTTTTGAGACAGAGTCTCACTCTGTCACCTGGGCTGGGATGCAGTAGCACAACCTTGGCTCACTGCAATCTCTGCCTCCTAAGTTCAAGTGATTCTCCTGCCTCAGTGCCCCATGTAGCTGGGATTACAGGCGCGCGCCATCACACCCAGCTAATTTTTGTGTTTTTAGTAGAAATGGGGTTTCACAATGTTGGCCAGGCTGGTCTCAAACTCCTGACCTCAGGTGATCGGCCCGTCTCAGCCTCCCAAAGTGCTGGGATTACAGGCATGAGCCAAAATGCCTGGCCTGAACTCAACAAAATTGCCACTCAATTGAACTCAAAAATGCCACACATCAGAATCTATGAGATTTAAAACAGTGATTAAAGGAAAATTCATAGCCTTACAAATTTATACAAATTTGTCTGAACCCACAGAATGCACAACAGCAAGAGTGAATGAACAATGGTGTAAACTATGGATTTTGGGTGATTATGATGAGTCAATGAAAAATACAAAAGTAATGAGATAAAGAACAGGAAAATCATAGATCTAACTAATAAACTGAAACCCTGGTTCTCTGAAAAAAACAAAAAACAAACAAAAAAAACAACTAAGAAACAGAAAAAGTCCTACCTAACTTAATTAGAAAAGAGCAGGGAGGGGGCACAAATACACAAAATGAGAAATGATAAAATAACCCTTAAAATAATAAATTAGAACAAAAAACTACCCTGCACACTTTAATGCAAATAAACGTAGATGCAATGAATAATTTACTAGAACAACAGTTGATACAAATTGACCTCCTTTAGAAAGCGCTTAAACAAGCCAACTTCCATATCAAAAATAAAGAAAATTATCATGAAACTAACTCCACAAAAAAATACCAAAACCCCAAAGGATTTAAGAGGGAAACTATCAAATCTTCAAAGGTCAGATAGACTCGATGCTATATAAATTGTTCCAGAGAACAGAAAAAGAAGGAAGCATAACATTAACACTTAAACTTTAATAAAACAATAAAAGTATAAAACCTAATACATCATGATTATAGCACCATTAACTACCTGTATTAACATAATTAAATTTAATATTAATATTTGTAATTAATGTAAATTATTGCCTAATAAATTGAACAAAAGCTAAACTGCAAACCAGTATCACTTATGTGAATGCTGATGTAAAAATGTGAAATAAAATATTATTAACAGAATCACATACTACATTGAGAAACTAACATATAATGATCAAGTGAGATGATTCAAAGAATGCAAGGATGGTTCAATTTTTAAAAATATCATTAATATAAGTTTTATTAATAGATTTAAGGAGAAAAATAATAGAATTTTCTCTATAGACACTGAAAAATTCATCACATTTTTTCAGTGTCCTTGACAGAACACCCAAAAAAGGAATGTACAGATATTTCTCTAACATAAAACATCTATAGTTCAGACAAAATGTAGATACAATTTAAAAAAATTGATGAATTTGATTATATACAAAAAGTTCACATGGCAAAACATCATAGTCAAAGACAAAAGACAAACTAGGGAAGTATTTTAAGTATGGCAGAGCTAATATCCTTAATATATAAAGAACTCTTAAAACCTAAGAAAAAGACCAAAAATCCTACAGAAAAACAGACAGTAAATATGACTAGTCTGTTCGCAAAGATACAAATTAAAATGGCCCTTAAACAAATGAAATAATGTTCAACATCATTCATAAAAAGTAAAATGCAAATTAAAACTGAGATACTATTTCTCACCTATCAGATGAGCAAAAATTTTAAATGTGACAACACACTCTATTGGCAAGGATACTGAGAAAGTCACTTTCACTTTTGAATGCATACTGCATACACTACATAACAGATAAAGGAGTCGAAAAATGTCGTTTAAAACTATCAAAACAGTAAAAAAGAAAAGATATAAGAATAAGGGCAACCACAATAAAGGCAACCACTAGAACAAGAATACAAACCTTCCCAAATACCAAGGCAAAATAGCACAACCCTTATAGCAGGGAATTGGGCAGTATGCAATGAAATTACAAATGCATTCACTCTTGACCCAGCAATCCTGCTTCTAAGAATATACCCTGAAGATACACCTCCAATAATATGAAAACACACAATAGTCATTGGAATAATACTTTCACATTTGCAAAATTCAGGAAATAGCCTAAATGCCTATCCATAATAGTGTGTTTAAATAAACTGTGTCCACAAAACAGAATCCTGTGCAAAACGACATGATGCCTTAAGATGTTTCTCCATTACATGGTCACTACTATTAGCAGAAAACTATTTTTTTTTTCTAACTAATATAATAATGAAATTGTAGACTGAGATCAACTAATGGTTTTCAGTGGGGTCTCCATGACAATATCTCAAAGGCTGGGAGAAGGTAAGCTACAGCTGGGTGTTAGGCACCCTGAAACTGCAGACACTCATACTCTCTAATTTTTTACTTTTAGAGATGGGGTCCCAGTATGTTGCCTAGGCTGGGCTTGAACTCCTGGGCTCAAGTGATTTTCTTGCCTTTGATCTATATTAGCCTTTGAGCTATCAATCCAAAATAAAAATTTGACCATTTATTCCCTGGCTCCTTATCTGCTACACAAAAAGGAGATGTAGTTCTTTAGACAAGACTATATGATCTAGAATCTATTAAATCTCTGCCTTATTTTTTCCCCACATTTGTTCCACAGTTTATGCTTCTATCACACTACTTTAATTTTATTTATTTATTTTTTTAACACAGCATCTCGCTCTGTTGCCCACGTGGGAGTGCAGTGGCGTGATCTCGGTGCATTGCAACCTCCACCTCCCCGACTCAAGTGATTCTCCTGCCCCAGCCTCCCAAGTAGCTGGGATTACAGGCACGCACCACGATGCCCACCTAATTTTTGTATTTTTAGTAGAGACGGGGTTTTGCTATGTTGGCCGGGCTGGTCTCAAACTCCTGACCTCAAGTGATCCGCCGTCCTCAGCCTTCCAAAGTGCTAGGATTACAAATGTGAGCCACCGTGCCCACCATCATCATACTGCTTTTAAAAACTCCTTTGTTGGTTCTTCTTCCCTTGCTGCCATTCCTGAAATGTCGGGAATTCCTGAGTTACATTTTTAGCCCTCCTTCTGAAATACAGCCTCCCCCAGGCGATCTCATTCAATGCCCAGGTTTTCATCAATCCCTTAAATACTGACAAATCCAAAATCTGTATTGTCTTTCGCTTTTGGAAAATACCACCACTGAGGAACAACAAGTTCCAAGTTCTACTCACTTTATTTCCTAACACTCAAAAGTTTTTTCTCCCTTAACCATTCCTATTATTGCAATTTAGTAATAGTCCATGCCTTCATCAACTTCCCTAAACCTATTATGATAGCAAAATACATCTACCTACAGTCAAACTTTCCCTACTTCAAACCTTCCATACCTTTGCTGTGCTATTTGTCTGTTACAGATAATTTTATCTGTATAAAACAGAAATATCATTTCCTGATTTAAAAAATCTACAATGACTCTGCACTCATTACAAGATAAACTTAAAACTCTTTTAACATAGAATCAAAAACTCATATAAAAAATTAGCAGGGAATGGTGGCGTGCACTGTAATCCCAGCTACTGGAGAGGCTGAGGCAGGAGAATCCCTTGAACCCGGGAGGCGGAGGTTGCAGTGAGCCTAGATCGCGCCACTGCACTCCAGCCTGAGTGACAGAGCAAGACTCCATCTCGGAAAAAAAAGCAAAAAAAAAAAAAAAAAAGAATCAAAGACTCTGCAAATTAACTCCTTAGCAAATGTATTAGGTTGTTATCTACCTGTATTCTCTTAAACCTCCATGTATTCTTGAGTCCTTAATATCTTCCCCCGTGTTCTTGAAATGACTTTCTCTCAACCTGTGAAAATCCTATTCATCCTAGTTATATGACGTGAGACAAATTACTTAAGTACCTCTGCTTCTTTTACAACGTTTGTAGATGATGGAGATAATGAGAGTACCAATCTCACAAGACTTCTGTAAGAATTAAATGGGTTAACATAGCAAAAGTGCTTAAAACAGTGCCTGGCAGATTTTAAACTCAATAAATGCTAACTATGAACACTATAATCTCTGACTCTCTCCCCACTTCTGTCTCCTTATAATGCTCGTCTCAAATGTTCCTTTGTCAACGAAGCTTTCTGCTTCACCAGCAAAATTATCTGTGCTTCCATAATATAGCACTTTGGTCATTGCTCTTACTTTTTTTCTTGTTGGCTTTCATACCATGTTTTGTGTTTATGTGCTCGTGGTATGATTTTTTTTTTTTTTTCACTGTGAGCCTATGGATTACACTGAATATGTGATCATGGTATGAAAAAGCACAGGCCTTGGACCTGGCTTCAGTTCTCAGGTATGGCTCTCATTCATTGCATGACCTTAGAAAGATTATTTAACTTTACTGGGTTTCAATCTCTGTATTTGTAAAACAGGAGAATAAAACTTATCTCACAAGGATACTGGTAAGATAAAAGGAGTCTACAGAGAGATCCAGCACAGCAATTTCTTGACATAAGTTCTTTCCTTTTAACTCTTTTTACGTTTTTAATGTTAAGGTCTTAGACGGCACGGTCTCTTTATGTCTTATCACTGAGTGTACGATTCATGGCACAATTCTGGCTTTAAGTGGAACAATTTGTGAGTGTTTGCTAAACTTGACTAATATACCTGTAACTACAGTACACTGCCACTTTAATACCCCAGCTTTCACATAAACACAACCAACAGATGGTGAAAGCTTTTATTTGCCTAAAATTAATTCTATAATGTTCTGGGGGAAAGTCCTGAGGCAAACAGCAGATATTTTGCTTATTCCCCTTTTAATCTTTGCTGTCAGAAAGCTTACAACTAAACTTAACTTTCAATAGCAACAACTAAATTTCTGTAAAAATTTTACTTTTTCCTTTACAGATATTATCTTACATGTCTTTTGTTAAGTCACTTTATATCCATTTTGGAAATAAGACAGCATATAAACATGTTTTACTTCATTTTAATGACATTTTAGGCTGTGTCAAACACGAAGTGACTTTAGTTACCTTTAAAAGATTCCATCCTAAGAGCTTAAAATCTGCAAATGAGCTAGAGTAATGTGATACAATTTTTATACACAAATTATATTGCCTTGTGAGAAAGGTAAGCAAAGATGTATTTTCTTTGTCCCAATGATAAATTACACATAATTCACAATTCTGCCACACATAGACACATATGTACGTACATGTTATGTGTATGTAAATAAAGATAAGATTACAAAAACACAAATATACAACAAATCAGAAAGAGATGTTAGAATAAAAGAAACTGGATCAACACTAGTCACCGAAATTTATCCACTGTTTTACTCCATGGAAAAGTAACAATTAACCTTACTGCATTTAGGAGAATTTTCAGATTGCCTAGATAGTATCAAACTTGCCAGAATGTCGACAGTAAATGCTTCACTAAATCTGAATATAATGAAAAAAAAAATCACCTAAAAATGCCTTGCATTTAAAACTATATATTCTTCAATACTATATCTAAAAAGGCTGTAGCATAAAAAGGCAGCATGGTTTTGTGACAAGTACCCAAGACCTGTTATGAGAAGACTTCAGTATGAATATTGACTCTGACCCTTACTAGCTCTTCCACTTTAGATAAGTCATTTAACCTCTCTCTGAGAGTCTGTTTCTTCTCATTCTATAAAATTGGGGGAATAATATCTAGCCTATCTGTTGTAAGAACCAGTGAGATTTTTTTAAAAAGTAAGGTGTTTCATGAGGTTTTACTGCTTTACAAATATTAAGGCTTAAAAACACTACTTAATAATGACAGAAATAAACTACATATGCAGTAATTTCTCAAAAGTGAGCATTTTTGCTGTCTGGCTGTTACTGCTTACAGATTTAAGCTATAAACCTAATTTAAGCTTAATCCTATTTCTGAAAACTGTAAATACATTGTCGAAACTTGACAAGTTGATAAAATGTATGCTGACACTTACATAAAAACCCTTTCAGTCCCATCAAGAGCAAAATCTCACATTTAAGCTGCGTCTTAACTTACGTTTATATCCGTATGGTATATGAGGACACATAAAGCTGGCAAAATCTGAGGAAAGAAAATAAACAATACTTAACATTAGTTAATTAATATGTCTGTAAAAATAAACAACTTTGACATAAAAAGCAGGTAAATATGGTTTGTAGGGCGAGAAAGACAATGTTAAATTTGTCTGAATATCTTTTAGGAAAATGAAAATCTGATAAATTCAATCTAAAAAAACCAAAAACATATTTCAAACGTTAAACTGAAATACGTTCAATTAACAAGTTAAAATATCCAAATAAATCTGGCAGAAGTTAATGTACCTTAAAAGAAAAACATTTGTTTTTAATAACCTTCTTTATGGCATAAAATGTCAAGTGGAAAAAATGGAGATGCAAGTATACAGTTACAGCTATTTAAGAAAAGCCACACTTAAAACTGCCATAATTGTCTCACTTACCTGCTTAAGGTAAAAATACGATTTTACTTAATAAGCTACTTAAGTCAAATTAAAGTTTTCAACTTCAGCTTTAGTCAAGAAAATTCGAACCAGTACAAAGTACAAAGCTTTGCTTGTTAAATTCAAGCCCCAGAGATCTCTTTTTAAAATCTAGGAGAAAGGGAGCAGGGGGTTGTAGGAAATCACACAAAATACCTTTGCATAGCAACAAAAAGTAGCAGGTGCTAGAGAAAGATGTCCATTATAAAGATACACAGTTGGCCAAGTGTGGTGGCTCATGCTTGTAATCCCACCACTTTGGGAGGGCGAGGTGGGTGGACTGCTTGATGCCAGGAGTTCAAGACCAGCTGGCGAACATGGTGAAAACCCATTTCTACTAAAAATACAAAAATTAGCCTGGCATGGTGGCACATGCCTGAGACATGAGAATCGCTTGAACCCTGGAGGTGGAGGTTGCAGTGGGCAAAGATCATGCCACTGCACTCCAGCTTGGGAAACAGAGCGAGACTGTCTCAAAAAAAAAAAAAAAAAAAAAGAGATAACACAGTCAACAGTGAATAAAGGTTATGTAGGATTTTTTTTTTAAATGCAAAGTACTCGGATCTATTTACATACCAAATGTAAATAAAAAAGTTTTTACTTTGTTTTAATTAGTAGATTTAACAAAAAATATGTCACACTTTTAAGAACTCCAATTTTGTCAGAAATAAATTAGAGTTAGGCCGGGGGCAGTGGCTCACACCTGTAATCCCAGCACTTTGGGATACTGAGGTGAGCAGATCACTTCAGGTCAGGAGTTCGAGACCAGCCTGGCCAACACAGTGAAACCTCATCTCTACTAAAAATACAAAAACTAGCCGGGTGTGGTGGCGCTGACCTGTAATCCCAGCTACTCAGGAGGCTGAGGCACGAGACTCGCTTGAACCCAGGAGGCAGAGGCTGCAGTGAGCTGAGATCATGCCACTGCACTCCAGCCTGGGCAATAGAACAAGACTGTCTCAAAAGAAGAAGGAGAAGAAGAATAAAAATCAATTGGACTTAAAGCAAACTCATTCAAGAACATTTGCATGTAAGTATACTAGTTTTGCCTGTAGCAACCCCCTTTTATAGCTTTAAACCAACAATGCAATACAGTAATAAAACTTTGAGATTGTTTTCCTTTTGTATTTTTCTCTCTGAATTTTTATATTTTCTTTTTATGCAGACAATAAAAAAAAATAGGCATTAGGATGAACTGACATTCTTTCAGGTACAGTAAGACACTCAAACTTTTATTTCATAGGAGTCAGTAATTAAATATGGTACGTTACTTTTAAAACCTTACACCTGTGGCCGGGCATGGTGGCTCACGCCTGTAATCCCAGCACTTTGGGAGGCTGAGGCAGGCAGATCACAAGGTCAGGAGATCGAGACCATCCTGGCTAACATGGTGAAACCCCGTCTCTACTAAAAATACAAAAAAATTAGCCGGGCATGGTGGCGGGTGCCTGTAGTCCCAGCTACTCAGGAGGCTGAGGCAGGAGAATGGTGTGAACCCGAGAAATGGAGCTTGCTGTGAGCCAAGATCATGCCACTGCACTCCAGCCTGGGCGATAGAGCAAGACTCCGTACCAAACAAACAAACAAACAAAAAACTCACACCTGCAATGAAATCAGTATATGTGTTATTTTGTCTCCTGTACATGAATTCCTAAAGTACAAACATAGGGAAAATATGCCATCTGGCCTTTACAATTCTTCATTTACCTCCTGAACTGTCTCCATAGGCGGTGGGGGATCCTTATTCCTGCAGAGATTGACAATGACCCATGTGACGTTCCGAAGGAAGGTGATGGGGATGGAGGGATTGATGAAGGACAGAAGAGGTTTGACAACTCCCAGTGATATGACATAATCTCTACATTGAGGACCATCACCTACAGAAATGAAAATTGTATTTAAAAAAAACTTACATTCAGGATGAGAAAGTCTGAAATGTATGTAATGGCTCATATGGGAACACTGACGTTCTATGTTTCCTCACCATTAGTCAAAGGCATCAAGTGTTGTTTCTCCAGATTTTGATTTGGGGAACATAAATTTAACCTACCAATGCTAACAGCAAACTGTATATCCTTTTCAAAGAGTATCATCTTAAGTCAGTACTTATGAGGCAAGAAGAGAATCAACCCACATTAAATTCAGAGGAAACATAGTATGCAATGGCTATGCCAATGTAGGAAAAAAGTTAATTTAGATTCTTAAGAGGATTCCTTTCAAACCACTTACCTATAATGTTTCCCAAAGCCCATACTGCTTGTTCACAAACATTCTGATGTGGTGAATGAAGAAGTCTCAGAAAAAGAGGTACTGCATCTGCAATAAAGAAAAACTAATATTTATACTAGCAACATGTTGAAGAGTTTATAGATTTCAGATCAAAGAAACTGATCAAATACAGAGCCTGGCACATTGTAGCTGGAAGAACGAATGTGGCAAATATCTTTACCCTAAAAAGAATCAATTTCAGTATTTTCCCCTAGTAATAGTCAAGTAACATACCAATTGGCAGTATCTAAAAGTTGCTATCATATCATTAACAAAAAGAAAGCAACAGCATGAAATCCTTCCTAAAATCCATTAAAAAAAAAAAAAAAAGTTCCTACCCCAAACATGTAACCTTAAAATGTAATGCTTTAGTCTACGTAATCTCAATTCCTGATATGGGGATTAACCAAAGAACTGATCAATCTCATATCAGGTCTATGTTATACTTTAAAATAATTTCTCATAATCCTTACTCTTTACAGAATTTATACATTATACCCATTTCCAGCATAAGCTAGATCACTTTTTAAAAATTTCAATCAACTGTGTACTACCTCTAAGATTTTTCTTTTTTGCTGTATCTGTGTATTACTTGTATTATTTACTTAAAATTTAAATTAAAATTAATTCAGTTTTAACAACTTTACTGAGATATAATTACAATAAATTTACATTTAAGTGTGTAATTCAATGACATTTCATATTTATACAGAGTTGTGAGGACATCACCACAATATAATTTTATAACATTTCCATGACCTCAAAAGAAATCTTGGCTGGGTACGATGGCTCACGCCTGTAATGCTAACACTTTGGGAGGCCGAGGCAGGTGGATCACGAGGTCAGGAGTTCAAGACCAGCCTGGCCAAGATGGTGAAACCCTGTCTCTACTAAAAATACAAAAATTAGCCGCGCGTGGTGGTGGGCGCCTGTAATCCCAGCTACTTCGGAGGCTGAGGCAGAGAACTGCTTGAACCAGGGAGACGGAGGTTGCAGTGAGCCGAGATCACGCCACTGCACTCTAGCCTGGGTGACAGAGCAAGACTCCGTCTCAAAAAAAAAAAAAAAAAAAAAAAAAAAATCTCATACACACTGGGCACAGTGGCTCACACCTATAATCTCAGTACTTTGGGAAGCGAGGCAGGCAGATCACGAGGTCAAGAGGTTGAGACCATCCTGGCCAACATAGGGAAACCCCGTCTCTAATAAAAATACAAAAATTAGCTGGACATGGTGGTGTGCGCCTGTAGTCCCAGCTACTTGGGAGGGTGAGGCAGGAGAATTGCTTGAACCCGGGAGACGGAAGTTGCAGTGAGCTGAGATCACGCCACTGTACTCCAGCCTGGCGACAGAGCAAGACTCCGTCTTAAAAAAAAAAAAAAAAGAAAAAAGAAAAAAGAAAAATCTCATACTTAAGGCAGTCATTCCACATTTGTTCCTCTGCCACACATTCCCCAAGCCACAGGCAACCATTAAATATCTGCTTTCTGTCTTTACAGATTTGCCTATTCTGGACATGTCTTACAAATGAAATCATACTGTGTTTTTTGGGGGGTCTGACTTCACTTAACATTTTTCAGGTTCATCCATGTTGTAACAGGTAATGGTACTTCATTCTTTTACTGCTGAATTGTATTCCATTGTATATACCACATTCACTTTATCCACTCATCAGTTAACGAACATTTGGGTTAGTTATGAATAACACTGCTGTGAATATTTATGTACAAATCTTTGTATGAATATGTTTTCATATCTTTTGGTTTCACCTAGGAGTAGAACTCCTGGGTCATATGATAAGTCTTTTTATTTTTTTGAGATGGAGTCTCGCTCTGTCACCCAGGCTGGAGTGCAGCGGCGCGATCTCGGCTCACTGCAAGCTCCGCTTCCCGGGTTCACGCCATTCTCCCGCCTCAGCCTCCTAAGCAGCTGGGACTACAGGCACCCGCCACCATGCCCGGCTAATTTTGTTTTCGTATTTTTAGTAGAGACAGGGTTTCACCATGTTAGCAAGGATGGTCTTGATCTCCTGACCTCGTGATCCACCCGCCTCAGCCTCCCAAAGTGCTGGGACTACAGGCGTGAGCCACCACACCCAGCCTTTGTTTGTTTTTGAGATAGGGTCTCACTCTGTTGCCTAGGCCGGAATGCAGTGTGCAGTCTCGGCTCACTGCAACCTCTGCCTCCCGGGCTCAAGCGATCCTCTCGCCTCTGTCTCCTGAGTAGGTGGGACTATAGGCGTGCGCCACCATGCAATGCTAATTTTTAAATATTTTGCAGAGACACAATTTCATCATGTCACCTAGGCTGTTCTTGAACTCCTGAACTCAAGTGATCTGCTTGCCTTAGCCTCCCAAAGTGCTGGGATTAGAGGCGTGAGCCACCCGTGGGTCTGGTGAGAATAGTATTCTCAATACATGATTCAATGTAACTTACTGCCCATATCACATGCTACTTAAAATCACCTTGATTACCACACCTAAAATTAGCTAAGCATCCCATACTATAATAACGTACGTGGTGATATCTAGTACTTTTCTAAAGAGCTTGTGTCAGTGTCATTTAACAATAATTATTAGCCCATCTTGAGGAAAATAAAATTTAAAATATGTCATAAGCTAAAAGGCAGAAGCCATTCAGCATCTTGAAGATATCAGAAACGGAATTTAAAATCCTGTTATCACACCATGATGTCTACTCCAAAAGATAAAACTCTACTCTTCTTTTAATAACCACAATTAAAATTTTTTCATGACAGATTAATGACGGCTATGAAAAAGATATCGGTCATCAAAAGTAACTTATAAAAGTCATCATTTTAAAAATGTTACAAGATAAAATTTCTTTATTACAAAACTCTACTTCCTTGCCATCATTAAAACATAGAAAGTTCAGACAATAAGGAATTTACTTACTAGACTGCACAACAGCTTGAGTCTGTGCAGAAGTTCCTGATGCTATGTTAGTTAATGCCCAAGCAGCTTCAAACTGTAATGAAGGACTGTGAAAAGACAATAAAACATCTTTTTAGACACATAACTACCACTTAAATTCATGAATCTTAAGACTGGTAAGATATGGCTATCCTTTGCCTTGTCCTTGAATTTCACCTTGTTATAATCCAATTGCCTGCTAGCCAACCCTACTTTTTTTTTTTTGAGATGGAGTCTCCCTCCATCACCCAGGCGGGAGTGCAGTGGCGCCATCTTGACTCATTGCAATCTCCGCCTCTGGGGTTCAAGTGATTCTCGTCTCTGCCTCCCAAGTAGCTGGGATTACAGGTGCACACCACCACACCTGGCTCATTTTTGTACTTTTAGTAGAGATAGGGTTTCATTATGTTGGCCAGGCTGGTCCTGAACCTCTGACTTCAGGTGATCTGCCCACCTCGGCTTCCCAAAGTGCTGGGATTATAGGCATGAGCCACTGTACCCAGAAGCCATCTCTACTTAAAAAATCTCTTTGGCTCCCAAAGCCAGTCACTATGAACCTGCTTCTTTATGTCCACTGGTATTACAACATTTAGCCAGTCATTATTTCCCTTGACTTTGACTGCCTCTCCACAGACACATCTCATCAATATATCATGTCGATTTTACCTCTTAAACATTTCTTACATTTATATAATCACTCCTAATATCAAGTGCTAGTTGAGGCCCTCATCATCTCACTTTAACCACTATCACAGGCTCTAGGCTGGTCTTAAAGCTAGAACCCCATCTGTCTCCATTACACTATCTGCTTTACATACTAGGGATATTACAAGGCTGTATAATTTTGTTAAAAAAACAAGATCATTATATTTCTGAATAGTAATGGAAGACCTCACAAAGAAAGTGACAACTGAACTAGCTTTTCAAAGATGGATTTAAAAAGAAAGGCAGTGACAGTGGGAAATAAAAAAGGTATCATGCATTGGAAGGATCATGATGTGTAGGAACGACAAGGATTAGATCAAGAGAGCTGAAACTAAGAAGCAAGTAACAGGGTGTTTGTGCGTGTGTGTGTGTGTGTGTTTCAGGATGGGAGTGAGGAGTGTATTCTACAGATATGCTACAGATGGGGCATTGAAAAAGGGAGGAAACAAAATAATGTTCAAATCAATGGTATGCCGAATGGCTAAAAAAGGTTAAAGGCTGATGTAGGAGAGACCTATTAAAAGACATGCTGGGGCTTACACCTGTAGTCCCAGCACTTTGGGAGGCTGAGGCAGGCAGATCACTTGAGCCCAGGAGTTCGAAACCAGCCTGGGCAACACGGTGAGACTCCATCTTTACAAAAAATTAAAAAATCAGCCAGATGTGGTGGTATACACCTGTAGTCCCAGCTACTTGGGAGGCTGGGCGGGGTTGGGATGGGGACATTGCTTGAGCCTAGGAGTTTGAGGCTTCAATGAGCTGTGATTGTGTCACTGCACTCCAGCCTGGGTGACAGAGTGAAACCCTGTCTCAAAAAAGACATAAAGGAAAGACCTGTTAAAAGGAAATGATCGATATTAAGTTAGGATAGCTGAAAGAGTACAAATTCCCTTAAGTGGAATACCAAGGTTGGGGGGGATTTAGTCAGCAAAAATTAGGATTAGACAAAGGTTAGGGAGTTCGAAGAAAAGCCTATAAACAGGGAAGAGAGCAAGCAAGGTTGTTAGTATCAAAAGGTTAAAGAAGTCCGGGCACGGTGGTTCACACCTGTAATCCCAGCACTTTGGGAGGCCAAGGCGGGTGGATTACCTGAGGTTGGGAGTTCGAAACCAGCCTGGCCAACATGGCAAAACCCCCTCTCTACTAAAAATACAAAAATTAGCTGGACATGATGGTGCATGCCTATAATCCCAGCTGCTCGGGAGGCTGAGGCAGGAGAATCCCTTGAACCCAGGAGGCGGAAGTTGCAGTGAGCTGAGATTGCACCACTGCACTACAGCCTGGGTGACAGAGCGAGATTCCATCTCAAAAAAAAAAAAAAAAAGAAAGAAAGAAAAAAAGAAAAAATGTTGAAGAGATCCAAGAATGAAAGGTTTTAAGAAGAATAAATGTCAGAGATACAGCAAATAGTGAGGATGGAATATATATACAGGTTAAAAAGATGGAACATATGAGAAAATGAAGTAGCAGAGAAGAACCATGAGGGCACTTTAAAAAGCTCATTAAAAATGTGTATTATGAAAAAACTCATGGATTTCAATTTTTTTGCACCAAAATAAACTCATACTAACTTTCTATACACGTCTGAACATGATCTAGTTTGAGGCACTAAGAGGGGTAAGGGGTAAGTCATCAATCTGAAAAGAGCCCCTAGAAGGAGAGCAACATGAATCCTGCTAAAATTAAAGCAAAAACAAACATCAAATTTATGGTGAAGCTTGGGTGAAATAATGGTGAACTCACTGATGTACTTAAAAGTTTATGGGGAAAATGCCCCCGAAGAAATCAGCAGTTTACAAATGGTTAACTCCTTTTAAGAAGGGACAAGTCGGCCGGGCATGGTGGCTCACGCCTGTAATCCCAGCACTTTAGGAGGCCGAGGCAAGTGGATCACGAGGTCAGGAGATCGAGACCATCCTGGCTAACATGGTGAAACCCTGTCTCTACTAAAAATACAAAAAATCAGCCGGGCATGGTGGCGGGCACCTGTAGACCCAGCTACTCGGGAGGCTGAGGCAGGAGAATGGTGTGAACCCGGGAGGCGGAGCTTGCAGTGAGCTGAGATCGTGCCACTGCACTCCAGCCTGGGCGACAGAGTGAGACTCTGTCACAAAAAAAAAAAAAAAAGGGACAAGTTGATGTTGAAGATGAAATCCACAGTGGCAAACAATCAACATCAATATCTGAGGAAAAAATTAATCTTGGTCGTGCCCTAACAGAAGATGATTGCTGATTAACAGCAGAAACAATAACCAATACCAGACATCTTGACTGGTTCAGCTTACACAATTATGACTGAAAAATTAAAGTTGAGCAAACTTTCCCCTTGATAGGTGTCAAAACTATTGTGCCCAGATAAGCCGTAGACAACAGCAGAGCTTTCAATGAAAATTTTAAACCAGAGGGATCAAGATCCTGAAGTATTTCTTCAAGGAATTGTAAGAGGAGATGAAACATGGCTTTCCCAGTATGATCCTAAAGACAAAGTACAATCAAAGTAAAAGTGGACTGGTCAGGAGGAAAGGTAATGACTAAAAAGTTTTTGGGGATGCTCAAGGTATTATTCTCGTTGACCTTCTAGAGGGCCAAAGAATGGTAACACCTGCTTATTACAAGAATGTTTTGAGAAAGTCAGCCAAAGCTTTAGCAGAAAAAAGCCTGAGAGAGCTTTACCAGAGAGTCTTTCTCCACCACAATGTTTCTGCTCATTCCTCTCATCAAACAAGAGCAATTTTGCAAGAGAATCAATAGGAAATCATTAGGTATCCACCTTACAGTTCTGACTTGGCCATCTTGTGACTTCTTTTTGTTTCCTAATCTTAAAAAACAACCTGTAAAGGGCATCTAGTTTTCTTCAGTTAATATCATGAAAAAGACTGTGCTGACATGGTTAAATTCCCAGGACCCTCAGTTCTTTAGGGATAGACAATGGCTGGCAGTATCACTTACAAAAGTGTCTTGACCTTGATGGAGCTTATGTTGAGAAATAAAGTTTATATATTTATTATCTTTCATATATTTTATTATCTTTTGATTCCACTTTTCCACAAACTTTTAAAATTTCCCCTGTATATGATGAATTCTAGCAGAAGGCAGGAAATAAAATGGTATATCAGAGGCAGGGAATAAGTAAAAAAACAGTAAGATCAAAAATAGTAAGACAGTATATGTTGCCTCAGACTGGAAGTAGAAAGTTATTAAGCTGGTTAGGTGGTTTGGCAAAATACTGGGAATGGGGGACTTAAATAAGAAAATGGATAAATGTAAAAAATAAAATTATAAAGCCAGAGAAAGCCTTTCAAGATGTCATGTGGAAAAATTTTAAAAAATGAGAAAAGATATAGAAAAAATAAATGAGTGCAATAACAAATGGACATTTATGGCCGAGTGCAGTGGCTCACGCCTGTAATCCCAGCACTTTGGCAGGCCGAGGTGGGTGGATCACAAGGTTAGGAGATCGAGACCATCCTGTGAATGGTGAAACTCCATCTCTACTAAAAATACAAAAAATTAGCTGGGCATGGTGGCAGGCGCCTATAGTCCCAGCTACTCGGGAGGCTGAGGCAGGAGAATGGCGTGAACCCAGGAAGCAGAGCTTGCAGTGAGCCGAGATTGTGTCACTGCACTCCAGCCTGGGCAACAGAGCAAGACTCGGTCTCAAAAAAATGAATAAATAAAAATAAAAAATAAACGGACATTTATCCTAAGTTTGACATTGTGTAGAGTGCTTTGTATGTATTATTTCCATTCCTTACCACCATCTAATTTTTATAGATGAGATATCTGAGGTTCAAAAGCCACGTGGATTTTTATCAACAGCAAACCCTGGATTTGAACCACAGTCAATCTGGCTCCAAAGTATATGGCCTTTTACATTATAACACAACTTCCCACGACAAATCCATAAAGTCAGATCCAAATCATGGAAAATTTTCTGTTTTTGCTTTGGGTGGTGGTTACAGAGGTCTTAGTTTTATAATTATTCATTAAGCTGTATATATTTATATATTTTAGCATATTTTTCTGTATTATATATTATGTTTCACAGACACACCCACACAAATGAGTCTATATATAAAAGACTGGAAAGAAAAGGAGAAAAAGAAGAGAAGTTGGCCACAAACAAGGGGCCCTAGGCCGGGCACAGTGGCTCATGCCTGTAATGTCTGCACTTTGGGAGGCCAAGGCAGGAGGATCACCTGATGTCAAGAGTTTGAGACCAGCCTGGCCAACATGGTGAAACCCTATCTCTACTAAAAATACAAAAATTAGCCACACCTGTAATCCCAGCTACTCAAAGAGGTTGAGGCATGAGAATCGCTTGAACCCGGGAGGCAGACATTGCAGTGAGCCAAGATTGCACCACTGCACTCTACCCTGGGCAACAGAGCGAGACTCTGTCTCAAAAAAAAAAAAAAAAAAAAAAAAAGAACAAGTGGAGGGTCCTAAAAGTAGAAGTAGAATAGAACGTATGTATGTATGTATGTATGTATGTATTTATTTATTTATTTTTTTGAGACGGAGTCTCGCTCTGTCACCCAGGCTGGAGTGCAGTGGTGCGATCTTGGCTCACTGCAACCTCCGCCTCCCAGGTTCACAACATTCTCCTGCCTCCCGAGTAGCTGGGACTACAGGCACCTGCCACTACGCCCGGCTTATTTTTTTTTGGTATTTTTTAATAGAGACAGGGTTTCACCATGTTAGCCAGGATGGTCTCGATCTCCTGACCTCGTGACCCACCTGCCTCAGCCTCCCAAAGTGCTGAGACTACAGGTGTGAGCCACTGCACCCAGACGAATTTATTTTTTGAGTCAGGGTCTTGCTCTGTTACCCAGGCTGGAGTGCAATGGCACGATACTGGCTCATGACAACCTCCACATTCCAGGCTCAAACGATCCTCCCACCTCAGCCTCCCAAGTAGCTGGGACTACAGGCATGTGCCACCATGCCTGGCTAATTTTCGTGTTTTTTTTTTTGTAGAGCTGGGATTTTGCCACGTTGCCCAGGCTGCTCTTGAACTCCCGGACTCAAGCGATCCACGTACCTTGGCCTCCCAAAGTGCTGGGATTACAGGCGTGAGCCACCACGCCCAGCCAGAATTTATTTTTTCAACAGCTAAAATAAAACTTACCTTTACTTAAGTAACATTGTTATAGAAAACAAACATGATAGTATTTTAAAAAGTGTTAACGGGCCTGGGGGTGGAAAGTGGGAGAGGTTGTGGCACACAACGAAAGCAAATGGTATTTTCAAATACTACAAACCCTTAGTGGCAACATTTATATACCACTATTCTTATCTAGCCAACTGAAAATTCCTTGGACAACTTTTAGCAAAATATCCCAAGTTTCAGTCTAGATGCTCTTAAATGCAAAAAAAAAAAAAAAAAAAAAAGCATTGGTTTTAATATATTTTGGAGTTCAAACTTATATTCTCCCCAGTTAATCCAAATTAACAAAGTTTAAGGCACAGCACTGAGATATCACTAAACGAAAATGGAAATAGGGCCAGTTCCTCAAAAGATATCAAGTGGAGTTTTACTCCTTCTCTTCTGGGTAAGTATAACCTGTCCCCTTATTCTTAATTTGCAACAAACAAAAAGTCTGACATTGGACAACTTATCATGGATGAAGTTCTGTTAAAGACAGCACAGAAGATCAGTAATCAGCTGGAAGATTCCCAGGGCAAGAAAGAGCCACTTAGTTCTGGAAACCATCCATGCTGACTTAGTCATGAGGTTAATCTATATATAGACTCATAAGCAAAGAGTGACTCAAACATCATTTGTTTTAAAATATTACTAATAAAAAATCCTAATAAACTTATCCTTATTTGAGATAAGTTAAAACAGGCAATAAACAGGAGATAAAAATTTCCTAGAAAACATACACATCCTTCAGAAACGAAAACGAGAAGCACTCTGGGTCTGCTAAATATGATCCCAGAATAAGAAAATTACATTAAAATATATAACGATTGAAAAACATCATAAGTACAAAACCAAACTGAACTCACTGGTTAAATAACAATCCAAACTTTGAAGTTAACTGAAAAAAACTGAATAGGGAGTCAAATCCATACTTACTTATCATCCCTTTCTAGACATTTGACTAGAATTGGTAAAATCCCAGATTTTATTAAGTCATCAATCGGTGGATTTCTGTCACTGGATAACAGTTTTCTAGGAAAATAAATATAAGAAATTAATTGCTATAATTTTCAAACTGTGAAAAGAAATAACAATGTATTAACTTCTAGACTACCAGGTAACACAACTGGGGAATGACATAATTCTCTCTCTGGACAAATTAGTATTTACCTTGCTGCCTGGACAGCACTCAATTGGACCACTGGGTTATCACTTGTGGCATTCTGCAATACCAAATGTAAATTTCAGAAATGAAAAAAATAATCAATTTCAAAATACTTCAAAACGAGAATATTAAATTAATAACATACCTGCAATATAGCTTCTAGGGTTACATTTTGCTTAAAAAGAAAAAAAAACATAGTTCAGCAGAGTTTATTAGCAAAATTACATTCATTAAATAGTGTACCTGATAAAGTTAGAGTTAATATACTTTAATTATCATTATAAAGTTGGTCTTATATTAGAAATGAAGTTCTCACAGTTACTATAAAAATTATTTTAAAATCACTATTAAAACATGGTAACTTACTGCTTTAAAATCAGCATCAACATCTGAATCTTCTAGACTTTCTTCTTGGGGAACATTTCTCTTTTTCAGTAAGTGTTCATCTCTTTTGTTCTGAAAGGCAACCAATAAATGCTTAAGAAGTCATAAGGACTACTGGTAATGAAAAATCCATTAAAACTAGTTCAACTTTATTAGGCAATTATGAAACAAATACTGAACACATAAGGATAATATGAATTAAGTGTGCATACTGCAAACCAATGACGAGGGTCACATTCTGGCTTTGGTAACAAAATTACCTGGCTTGCTTTTACATACACACAGCACACACACTTCATTAAGCACCCACTGTGGTTTGTTTTTTTTTTTTTTGGAGACAAGAGTCTTGCTCTGTCACCCAGTCTGGAGTGCAGTGGCACAATCTCAGCTCACTTCCAACCTCTGCTTCCCGGGTTCAGGTGAGTCTCGTGCCTCAAACTCCTGAGTAGCTGGGATTACAGTCATGCGCCACCACACCTGGCTAATTTTTATATTTTTAGTAGAGATGCATTTTTGCCATGTTGGCCAGGCTGATCTCAAACTCCTGGCCTCAAGTGATCCGCCTGCCTCGGCCTCCCAAAGTGCTGGGATTACAGGTGTGAGCCACTGCGCCTTGCCTATTTGCGTAAGTTTGCTCATACTTAAATTGTAGATTGTTTGCAAAAATGGCAGTAATTCCCCTTCCCATATCCAGTCCCGCACTGACTGTAGGCATGGCTGTGTGACTTGCTTTGGCAATGGGACATTAAGCAAACAGACTTGAAAAGTGGTTACATATCAGGGACAGGTTCTCTTTTGCAACTTTTTTCCTGAAACCACCTTGTGAACACTGAGCCATGGAGAATGAGACTGCGTGGACAACAACCAAGTCCCAGCCAAGTTACCTGAGACCATGCTAGATCATCTAGTCACCAACCAACCCTGCCAGCTGACCAGAGACAATAAGGGAAGCCTGCAGAAAACAGCTGAACTGGCCTATGCCAGAAAACCCACTCTGCCAACCCACAAAATTGTTAGCTCAATAAAATGGCTATTGTTTTAAGCTACATAGTTTGGAGTGGTGTATTATGAAGCAAAAAACTAGATGATGCACTCATGTTTTTAAATTTATGCTGTATTTAAATGAATGACTTCTAAAATTTCTAGTATTTTGTTGTTGTTCCTTCTCTCTACTTGCTATAAATTTGTCTCCTGAATTACCACTTTAACTGTATTCTACACGTTCTGACATATAATAGTTTTCCTACTGTTCATTTTTAGGTATTCTTAGACTCCATTAAGATTTCTTTGATGCTCAATATATTCAATATATTCAGACATACTTTAAAACATTCACAACTATGAGGTTTTTTTAACTGTCTTATTCAGTGATTTCTAATTTAATTATATTGTAGTCAGAGAACACGTATGTACAATACACTGAAATTAGCTGACATCTGCTTTATACCAGAAGTTCTCAAACTTTCTCAGTCCACAGTGTAGGCCAAAGTAGTCATTTGGGAAAAAGAAAAGAAAAACAAACTGAAAGAAAAAACTATTTCACTCTTAGATAAAATAATTGTAGAAAGGAATGTAGTGTTATTTAAGTGTTTAAACTGTGGACTACCTCGAGATCTAACAGTTCTGTGGTATCTGAAAGATGTCACTGTATTTCTCTCAAAACTGAAATATCCCAAAGACCCTTTCAGGTCACTGTGGAGCCCCATGTTACCTCAGCGCAGAGTTTGGAAACTATATCTTATTCTATCATAAAACCAGTTTCCAAACACATATGTGGTTTTACATGTGTCTATTAGTTAAAATTTGTGAATTAAATTATTCAAATTTTCTATCTCTTCTTGTGTTTATTCACTACTAAGAAGAAAATCTCCCACAATGATTATATCTTTGATGAATTTCCCCTTCTAATTTTGCAAATTTTGACTTTATATATATATATAGAGAGAGAGAGAGAGAGAGAGAGTGTTAGGCATATACTAGTTTAGAGCTATTATAGCTTCTTTGTAAATTATTTCTTTTATCAAACATTGGGTAACAACCCCTGCATTTAAATTGAAAACATCCTAACATAGACCAAAATATCTATGGCACAAGAACCATATTTACTTATTTTTTATTTTTTTATTTTTTATTTTTTAGATGGAGTTTTTGCTCTTGTTGCCCAGGCTGGAGTACAATGGTGCGATCTCGGCTCACTGCAACCTCCACCTCCCGGGTTCAAGTGATTCTCCTGCCTCAGCCTCCTGAATAGCTGGGATTACAGGCATGCGCCTCCACACCCGGCTAATTTTGTATTTTTAGTAGAGATGGGGTTTCTCCATGTTGGTCAGGCTGGTCTCGAACTCCCGACCTCAGGTGATCCGCCCACCTCAGCCTCCAAAAGTGCTAGGATTACAGTCGTGAGCCACTGCCCCCGCCCCATACTTTACTCTTAACAAAAATATGTACAAGCCAAGGAAAAATAATCACTGGGCAGGTTTCTAATGGTCAGATTAATCACTAAAACCAATAACTTAAACTGTCCCTTCACTTGATACCTAGAGATTTTTACCCTCCTGAAAACTGCACTACAATAAATTCAGCATCCATAAAGGGTATACTTTTCTTTTGTCAGGTGAGAAAGCAGCTCAGGGGTTATGGGAACTTACCTAATTTCAACACCCAACCAATCCTTAAACACACATATGGATTAGATGGATTTCTAAAATTCCTTTAAAAATCCATTATTAATCTATTATCCATGTATGCATGTATTTACCTAGCCCTTTTGGATCTTGTTTTTTACTAGGTTGAACCACATGAACTGCTTTGTAGGTCAAAGCAGTTAACTACGGGCAATTTCTTATAACCCAACTTAATATATTGTTTGAGTTAGTAAGTTCTGTATGTTATTAAACTCTACATAAAGTACTTCCTTTTCATTCCCAAATTCCTCTTTCCATCTTGAAAAACTGGCTTGCAATTCTATACCTAAACTTGTGGAACAAGTTTGATGTCACTTCTTTTAAATCTTATGAAAAGGATAATTACATTATTCATCAGCCCCCTTTCAAGCTTGAAATAAGTAATTAAATCTGTTTTTATCCAATAATACCCTCACTTTAAATCTTCATCTAGTTTAGGTTTTAGTTCCTTGGGTTTTTTTTTTTTTTTTTTAAAGAAATAGTCCAACCCTGGTTGCATCTAAATGCTTTCAATGAGGTAGGAAAATATACTCAATGAAAATTCCCCTCCATATTAACATTTATGAAATGATATTTCTGCTGGGTGACTACATGGATATTCACCCACAAGTTTTATAAGTTATATTTATGTTTTGGGCAGTCTGTTCAGTGTGTTATACTTTGATTAAAACAAATTTTTTAAAATAACACTACTGGTTCATCAATCATGTTAAGAACTGACAATCTAATGCATGTTTCTTTTTTCCCTGCAGGATTATTTAATTCATCTTATCAAATAGCTGCTTTTTTCAATACTAACTTAGGCTTTTTTTGGTAACTGAAATTTTTATTGAGATAATTGTATATTCACATGCAGTTATAAGAAATAATACGGAGAGATCCCTTGTATGCTTTGCCCAGGTTACCCCAATGGTAACACTTTGCAAAACTATAGTACAGTATCACAACTGGGATACTGACATTGATACAATCCACTTATTTTATTCAGACTTCTCATTTTACATGTATTTGCATGTGTGTGTGTGTGTGTATTACATCCCATACAATTTTATCACCTGTATAGATTCATGTTATCTATCACCACAGTCAAGATGGTAAACACTTCCAAAAACACAAGATGCATTCCTCCTGACCTTTTATAAGCAAAATCAACTCCTTCTCATCTCTCTGACACCGTATATAACCCTTGGCAACTACTAACCTCTCTTCCATTTCTAAAATTTTATCATTTCAAAAATGTTATATAAATGGGATCATATGGTATATAACCTTTTTTTATGACAGAATTATAGGCTCAGTATAATTGTCTGGAGATTTATATAAATTGTTGCTTGTATCAACAATTGTTGCTTATATAATTGTTCATTTTTATTGCTGAATAGTATTTCATCATATAGATATACTGTAGACATATTACAGTATGTCTACTTACCCATTAAAGGTCATCTGTGTTGTTTCTAAGTTTTGGCTATTAAAAATAAAGTTGCTATATAGACATGCATGTACATATTTCATATAAATACAAATCTTCCTTTCTCTGGGATCAATGTCCAGGATTGTATGCACTGGGTTATACAGAGGTTGCATGTTTAGACAAAAAACTGACAAACTGTTTTCCGAGTGACTGTACCATTTTACATTTCCACCACTAACATGAGTGACCAGTTTTTCCACATCTTCGCCAGCATTTGGTGTTGTCACTATTGTTTATTTTAGCTGTTCTGATAGATATGTAGTTGTGGCTTTAATCTCTATTTCCCTAATAGCTAACAATGCTAAACATCTTTTCATGTGCTTATTTAATGTCTGCATGTCCTCTTTTCAATGAAATGACTTCACATCTTTTTAAATTAGACTGTTTTGGTTTTTCTTACTATTAAGTGTGTGTGTGTGTGTGTGTGTGTGTGTGTGTGTAAGAATCAGGGGTCTCACTACGTTGCCCAGGCTACAGTGCAGTGACTGTCCATAGGCAAGATCATAGCATACTGCAGCCTCCAACTCTGGGGCTCAAGTGTTGTTTCTGCCTCAGCCTCCTGAGTAGCTGGGAATACAGGTGTATGCCACTGCACCCGGCTCTTACTGCTGAGTTTTGAGAGTTCATTATATGTGCTGGATACTAGTCTTTTACTGAATACGTAGTTTAACAGATATTTTCTTCCAATATCTAGCTTGTCTTTTCTATCTTTTCATATGGGCTCTCACACAGCAAAATTTTTAATTTAATCAGGTCCAATTTATCAATTGTTCTTTTATGGATTAGGCTTTTGTGGTCAAATATAGCTCTTTGTCTCCAGATCCAGAAAATTCTCTGTTTTTTCTAAAACTTTTATAGCTTTGTGCTTTACATTTAAGTCTATAATCCATTTTGTATTTTTGCATAAGGCGTGAAGTTTAGGCTCATCATTTTTTAAAAACCTGTCCTTCCCTCCATTGAATTGGTTTTGTAACTTTGCTAAAAATCAGCTGGATGTATTCATGCAGGTCTATTTCTGGGTTATATTTTCTGTTCCACTGTCTATATGTCTTTCCTTCTACCAATAACACACAGTATTGATTACTATAGCTATATACTATAAGCTTTCATATTAGGTGAAGTAATTTCCCCTTTTTTCTTTTTGTCAAGATTGTTTTAGCTATTCTAGAGACTGTGTCTTTCCATACACATTTTTAAATGTCTATCTGTGTCCACAAAATATCTTGGTTGAATTTCAATAGGAAATGCGCATTAAACCAACAGATCAATTTAGGGAGAATCAATGTCATTATTACGTTAAGGCTTCCAATCCGTGAACACAGTATACGTCTCTCCATTTACTTAAGTCTTGTTTCATGTCTTTCACCAATATTTTGTAACATTCACTGTATAAATCCTGTACATGTTTGTTAATGTATACTGAAGTATTTTATTTTCTTTGAATTGTCTAAAAATTGTATTGTTTTTAATTTTGGTTTCTGCATGTTCAGCATATATAAATGCAATTGATTTCTTTATTCTGTGACCCTGCTAAACTCACCTGTTAGTTCCAGGAGCTTTCTGATAGATTCCTTGGGATGTTCTACATAGATAATCACATTATTTGCAAATAGGGACAGTTTTAGTTCTTCCTTTACAAACTACATACCTTTCATTTCTTTTTCTTGCCTTATATGGCACTGGCTAGAACTTCCAGCATTATACTGAATAAGAGCAGTTATGATGGATATTATCACCTTGCTTCTGAATCTCAGGGGAAAGCATTTAGTCTTTCACCATTAAGTATGATGTTAGCTGTGAGGTTTTTGTGGTGCTCTTTATCAAGATGAGGCAATTCCTTTCTATTCCTTTTATCAGAAATGAGTAACTGATATGATCATATTTTTCTTTTTTGGCTTATTAATATGGGAGAATTTAGAGTATTTTTTAAAAGATCTTTCAAACAATTAACTAAACAAGTAGTGGATCTTATTAACCAAGTGGGGCACTTGGGTGGATTTTTTCTTTATGTAGGATCTTAAACTTGCCTCACCTCCAAAGCTAATGAAAATAAGGGCCTATGGCCTATCTGACTGACCAATCATCAAGAAAAGATTAGGTCAAATTTAATATAATGTGCCAAAAGTTGAAAATATAAGTAACAGGTTTTGAGCTCATTCTCAACCCACAAAGCATTATTCAACCAACACACATGTATTTTGAGAGGCATTACAGCATAATGGTTAAGAGCTCTGCCATTTATTAGCTTTTGACTATGCAAGTTACTTAATTCCTATGTAACTCTGTCTATAATGTGATAAAAAAAGAGGTACAGATGTGTGTTTAAGTGTTGATGCATAAAAGCCTCTCTAAATTGGGAAGAAAGAGAGCAAGGAGGTAAAAGAAAAAACAATTCACACGAAAGGAGTCAGAGGCCAGGTAAACAGGACCTATTAATAAACAGATGTCATCTGTCATCCTCAATTTTGAGGGATCAGTATCTGTTATTTGAAGTGTGATCCTTACACTAGTTAATAATTCTCAAACTGTTTGTTACAGTTCTGCTACAAGATAAGGAGCTTTTACCTTCAGGGTGATAAGCCTCTAAAGTAACAAAACAAGGTGGGGAGGGGAGCTTGTGCCAGAATGTAAATCAACTGTGAAACTAAGCAAACTGTTTAGTTCAGCTCTTTATTTAGACAGAAAGACCTGCTTTAAACATATTATTTTTAAAAAGTTGACAAAAATTCTACATACGTATTGAGTAAAACATGATGCTCTGAAATATGTATATGCTGTGGAATAGCTATGAGTTAATAAACACAGTTGAGTGCGGTGGCTCATGCCTGTAATCCCAGAACTTTGGGAGGCTGAGGCGGGCAGATTGCTTGAGCTCAAAAGTTCAAGACCAGCCTGGGCAACATGGCAAAACCCCGTATCCACCAAAAATACAAAAAATTAGCTGAGCAAACTGGTGAGCACCTGTGGTCCCAGCTACCCAGGAGGGTAGGAGAATTGCTTGAGCCTGGGAGGCAGAAGTTGCAGTGAGCCAAGATTGTGCCACTGTACTCCAACCTGGGTGACAGAATGAGACCCCATCTCAGAAAAAAAAAAAAAACAAAAAAAAACCACACATGTATTACCTTACATTTCATTTTTGTGTGTGTGGTGAAAACACTTAAAATCTACAGTCAGTGATTTTTCAAGAATATAACACATTGTTATTAACTATAGTTCATAACCATGTGATATGGTTTGGCTGTATTCCTACCGAAATCTCATCTTGAATTGTAACTCCCACAATTCCCATGTGCCGTGGGAGGTGATTAAATTATGGGGGTAGGTCTTTCCTTCGCTGTTCTCATGATAGTGAATGAGTCTCACAAGATCTGATGGCTTTAAAAACAAGAGTTTGCCTGCACAAGCCCTCTTGTCTGCTGCCATATGGGTATGCCTTTCACCTTCTGCCATGATTGTGAGATCTCCCCAGCCACACGGAAGTTTGAGTCCAATAAACCTCTTTCTTTTGTAAATTGCCCAGTCTCAGGTATGTCTTTATCAGCAACGTGAAAATTGACCAATATACATGTTCTACAGTAGAGGTCTTGAACTTATCCCTCCTAACTGAAATTTTTTATACTTTGAATCAGTATCTCCCCAAATCCCTGTGCCCCCCACCCCTGGCCCCAGCCCCTGGTAACCACCATCCTACATGAGTCTAGCTTTTTTAGACTCCATGCATAAGTGAGAGCAAGTGATACTTGCCTTGTTTGCCTGGCTTATTTCTGGTAATGTAATGTCCTCCAAGTTCATCCATGTTGTTGCAAAAGAGAGGGTTTCTTTCTTTTAAGGCTGAAAAGTATTCCACTATGTATACATACCACATTTTCTTTTTCTATTTGTCTACTGGTGGACATTTAGGTTGATTCCTTATCTCGGGTATTGTGATGCAATAAACATGGGAGTGCAGATATCTCTTCAACATACTGGCTTCATTTTTCCTTTGGATATATACACAGTAGTGGGACTGCTTGATCACATGGTAGTTCTATTTTTACGAACTTCCCCATACTGTTTTCTATAATGGCTATACTAATTTACATTCTGACCAAGAGTGTACAAGAGTTTCCTTTTCTCCACATCCTCACCAACATGCGTTATCTTTCATCTTTTTGATAACCGTTATTCTAACAGGTGTAAGATGATATCTCACAGTAGTTTTAATTTTATTTCTCTGATTAGTAATGTTGAACAATTTTTAGTATATTTATTAGCCATTTCTATGTTTTGAGAATGTTTATTCTGCTCTTTTGCCCTTTTTTTTTTTTTTTTTGAGACGGAGTCTCATTCTGTCACCCAGGCTGGAGTGCAGTGTGATCTCGGCTCACTGCAAACTCCGCCCCCCAGGTTCACGCCATTCTCCTGCCTCAGCCTCCCGAGTAGCTGGGACTACACGCAAATGCCACCACGCCCAGCTAATTTTTTGTATTTTTGGTAGAGATGGGGTTTCAACGTGTTAGCCAGGATGGTCTCGATTTCCTGACCTTGTGATCCGCCCGCCTCGGCCTCCCAAAGTGCTGGGATTATAGGTGTGAGCCACCGTGCCCAACCCTTGCCCATTTTTTAATTGTTAGTTTTCTTGCTATTGAGTTCATTATATAATATTAACCCCTTATCAGATGTATGGTTTGCAAATATTTTCTATAGGTTCTCTCTTTATTAATAGTCTCTTTTGCTGTGCAGAACCTTTTAAATTTGAAATAATTGCATCTGTCTATTTTTGTTTTGTTGTCTGTGTTTTTGGGGTCATATCCAGGAAAACATTGCCCAGACCAATATCATGGAGATTTTCCTCTGTGTTTTCGTCCAGTAGTTTTACAGTTTCACATCTTATGTTTGCATTTTAATCTATTTTGAGTTGATTTTTGTATATGGTGTGAAATAAAGGCCTGGTCTCATTTGTCTGCATGTAGATAGCCAGTTTTCCCAAGACCATTTATTGAAAAGGCTGTCCTTTCCTGTTGCATGTTCTTGGCACCTTTGTCAAAAATCAACCACAAATATGTGGATTTATTTCTGGTGAAATAAATTCTTGCATGTCAGAGCATATCTTTTTAAATATTCACCTTAGTTGCCTTAGAGACCCCTTTCTTTTTTTTCTGGATAACATTATTTCCTTTCCAGTTACTATGGTTCGATTTCTGAAAATACTTGTAGTAGGACCAAAAATGAAATTAACTAAAGAAATCTCAAGTAATTTCTTATTTCAAATTTAAGAATTCCCCAAGTAAGCCATAGAAAGCAAACTCTTCTGTTCCACTGTTCTGTGTGTGTGTTTTTATGTCACTATCATGCTGTTTTGATTACTATGGCTTTGCAGCAGATTTTCATATCAGGTAGTGTGATGCTTCTGGGTTCATTCTTTTAAGATTGCTTTGGCTACTTGGGGTCTTCTGTGGTTTCATACAAATTTTAGAGGTTTTTTTTTTCTATTTCTGTGAAAAATGACATTAGAGGTTTGATAGAGATTACACTGAATCTGTACATCACTTTGGGTAGTACTGATATTTTAATAATACTAATTCTTCCAAATCCGTGAACATGGGATATCTTTCAATTTACTTCTGTCAGAAAGACTCTCTTGAAGGAAGCACTGCCTTCTTTTACATTTTGGCACAAGCTCCCTAACTTGTCACAGATGAGAACTTTTGAGTAGCACGGCCTATATCTGAAGTATTTGTCTTAAAATTTCAATACATGACTTAAATATAAGTGCATATTTTTAGAGATTATAATTAAATTTAATTCGTGAATATCAGCACTTAATCGACTACATAGCCACAATTTGATTAGGCATTTTAAGATGGGCTAAGGAAGAGACTTAGGAGTTATTTGGGAGGCTGGGGTGGAGGGATGTAGATGGATAGTGAATGTGGTTATTATCTGCACTTTAGAAGCTTACAATCTAAGGGAAAACGAAATATTCAAAGCAAAATCCCATAGAGTAAAGTGAGTTACAATTGACGGATGATATCCACTAGTTCAATTTCTCAGTGAAACTCTGGGGACTAGATCCCTTTTGTTTTCAAGAATCTTAATGTCACTAAATAAAAACAATGTGATTCTCTCCTCAATGGAGCAATAGAGAGAGCAAGGCCTGGAATCAGGGACAGATACTCTGACCATAAAGAGTGGAGGAATCTTCTCTTGAAGAGCTCTCCACATCTCTGTAAAATCACATCAAAATCAATTAAGTTTTGTCTGAATAAACTTCAGGCGTTGTTTCAGGAAAAGTTTGCTTTCTACTGCTTACTTGGGGAATTCTTAAATTTGAAATAAGAAATTGCTTGAGATTTCTTTAGTTAATTTCATTTTTGGTCCTACTACAAGTATTTTCAGAAATCGAACCATAGTAACTGGAAAGGAAATAATGTTATCCAAAAAAAAAAAGAAAGGGGTCTCTAGGGCAACTAAGGTGAATATTTAAAAAGATATGCTCTGACATGCAATAATTTTTAGTTCTATAAATTAGAGAAGGCAGCACAACAACAGGAGGAGGATCAAGTAACCAAATATAATATATAAATTAGTAGCTTAGATTTATAAGCATATTAGAAGGGCTAAAATGATTAAACAAGAGGAGGCTTCTGAACTAATACAAAAGTTTTAAAGTGGAATTGCAAGCGTGAAAAGTTAAGGAAAAGTAAGGGCCCATATCTGGTGGCAGACGGTGTAATGTTAACAGATGGCAATAAATACTAATTACTTAATTCCAATTTTACTTCTATTGCATCTATTAAAGAAAGTAATCTTCATTTGGTGAATGAAAATCCAGACAAAAAAAGGACGCACACTAGTCTACCTACATAGAGTTCTAAATATGCAAAATAATCTGTGTTAGAAATCAGAATAATGGTTACCTTCGGGGATAACCAATACCTAGAAAGGGGCCCTGGGGTATTCTCTTTTTTGATCCAGGAGCTGGTGGTTACACAAATGTGTTCAAACTACAAATATTCATCAAGCTGGATACTTGTGATGTGTGGACTTTTTGTATATATGGTGTATGTCAACAAAATGTGAAAAAGAAAAAAAGTTTAAAGCGTTAAGACTGGAAAAAACACCTTACTTTATTAAGTTAAGGTTTAGCTCATTTCTCTGGTCTAAATGACCCAAAGATCTGAAAGAACTTGCCAATATGATTACCAAAGTATTGTTGTGTCCATAAAGGAGTTGACAGGGAATGGGAATTAGCAAGTAGTTTTATGCTTATGTTAATGTTTATTATGTTAATGTTTATTAATATACACAATTATTGATGATTAATAGATAATAGACATAACATATTCTAACATTAGTTGTTAATCCATTGATGACTGAAACAAAAAAAAATGATCTTCCTTGTTAATTTCCTAATTTTGGAGCTACTGGACTAATTACATAGAAAATATTCTATGTTCCGAGTAGCTGGAACTACAGGTGCATGCCACCACACCCAACTAATTTTTTTATTTTTAGTAGAGACAGGGATTCACCATGTTGGCCAGGCTGGTCTCGAACTCTTGACCTCAGGTGAATTTTTTGAAATTTAGTAAATACATAATACAACTCTTAGCAAGTATTTTCAAAATTTAATTTTAAAAAGGGGGTGGGGAAAGGGTACAGGAGAATGGATGTCAGGAACTATATACTATACCAATGAGCATGACATTTATTGGCAAAAATTCAAAATATGGTTATTTAAACATCTGAAAAAATAAGCTAATTCCAATTTATCCTTCAGGTTTCAGCTTAAATGTTATTTCTTCAGACAAATCACCTTTGAATGCCCAATTTTAAAAAAAACCTCACTCTTAACTTTCATGGCTATTTTTCCTCCACAGCATCATTCACAATTTGTAAGGATATATTTGGTTATGTGATTATCTAGTGTTCACCTCCATGAGACAATTGCTCAAATGGTAATGCTTGGTTGAATAACTAAATGCATTTCTGATGAAGACCTTATGAATGTAGTTAAAATGAGCTTCTGGCAATATTGTTGTAAAACTACAGATTTGAAGAGCTACCTAGCCCATGTATGAAACAAAGTGTGTATTTAAAATAATTATTAAATAATAAATGCACAAGTCTATTTCTAGTGACTCTAAGAGAATGTGTACTTTCAGAATCAAGACCCTCTTCCTTCTCCCTACAACTGAAAAGTTTCAAGACGGTAATTTTTTTTTTTTTCTTTGAGACAGAGTCTCGCTCTGTCACCTAGGCTGGAGTGCAGTGGCGCGACCCTGGCTCACTGCAGCCTCTGCCTCTAGGGTTCAAGCAATTCTCCAGCCTCAGCCTCCCGAGTAGCTGGAACTACAAGGTGCGTGCCACCACACCCAACTAATTTTTGTATTTTTAGTAGAGACAGGGATTCACCATGTTGGCCAGGCTGGTCTCGAACTCTTGACCTCAGATGATCTGTCTGCCTTGGCCTCCCAAAGTGCTGGAATGACAGCATGAGTCACCGCACCCAGCCCAAGATGGTAATTCAATATAGGAAGGACTTTTAGGAGTGAATTACATGAGGAAAAGTCTAACCTAAGACAAACACCAAAGATCTGAAATAAGTTTTAAATTTATTTTTTAAAAGATATGTGTATAGGCCGGGTGCGGTGGCTCACACCTGTAATCCCAGCACTTTGGGAGGCTGAGGCGGGCAGATCATGAGGTCAGGAGATTGAGACCATCCTGGCTAACACGGTGAAACTCCATCTCTACTAAAAATACAAAAAATTAGCCAGATGAGGTGGCAGGCGCCTGTAGTCCCAGCTACTTGGGAGGCTGAGGCAGAAGAACGGCGTGAACCCGGGAGGTGGAGGTTGCAGTGAGCCGAGACTGCGCCACCGCACTCTGGCCTGGGTAAGACTCTGCCTCAAAAAAAAAAAAAAAAAAAAAAAGATATGTGTATATGTGTATAGAAAGAGAATTCACTATTATTTTCTGGATTAGCAATTTAAATATTTGTTTCAAATAAAATGTGTTCACATGAAAACACAATTTGGGCCAAGCATGGCAGTTCATGCCTGGAATCCCAGCAGAAGGACGACTGTTCGAGTCCAGGAATTCAAGGCCAGCCTGGGCAACATAGTGAGACCTAGTCTCTACAGAAAATAAACAAAATTAGCTGGGTGTGGTGGTGTGCCTGTATTCATAGCTACTCAGCCGGCTGAGGTGGGAGGATCACTTGAGCCCTGGAGGTCAAGGCTGCAGTGAGCCAAGATCACACCACTTCACTCCAACCTGGACAGAGTGAAACGCTGCCTCAAAAAAAGAAAAAGAAAAAAGAAAACACAATCTGATGAAGGTAACTCTAAAATCCTCCAAAAATAATGGAAGAAAATACAATAAATTTTAATAGCAGTTGCTTTCAGTTGGGAAAACACAAGGTTTTTCTATTTTTATTTACTTTTCTAAAGTATCTTTACCGCGTATGTGTAACTTTTACATGGGGAAAGGGAGAGGAAGCCCACAGAAATAGGATGTCAAAGAAAAACTATCTAACTTCATCAGATGTTATGAGAATTTCAGTGATGGTAAAGTGCTTCACACAGGGCCTAGTACCCTCAGTAAACGAAAGCTATTATGAATAAGTACCATGATAAAGTATCCAGTGATGTGTGGTTTTAGGGATGACCACTAATTTGCCACAGTATTTTCATTATTCAAGATACACAGAATTTTAACATCAGAAAAATCTAATTAGTTTTCTTTAAATGTAAATCAACCTTACCTTCCGCAGTTCCACTGTCACTTCATTTCTATGTCTTCGCATTGTCTAGAAAAGAAAAACAAAGATTACAGATGTATCAAAATATGGATACTGCTAATATATAAAGATCTCAGCTGGGTGCAGTGGCTCATGCCTATAATCCCAGCACTTTGGGAGGCCGAGGCGGGCAGATCACTTGAGGTCAGGAGTTCAAAACCAGCCTGGCCAACATGGCGAAACCTAGTCTCTACTAAAAATACAAAAAATTAGCCGGGCTTGGTGGCAGGCACCTGTAATCTCAGCTACGTGGGAGACTCTGAGGCAGGAGAATTGCTTGAACCCGGGAAGGGGGGGGTTGCAGCAAGCCGAGGTGGCGCCAGTACACTCCAGGCCTGGGCGACAGAGCGAGACTGCATCTCAAAAAAAAGAAGAAGAAGAAAAAAAAAAAAACACTCAAGTATTTGAGTTAGAAGTCATTTAATATTGCCTGGGTGCAGTGGCTCACACCTGTAATCCCAGCACTTTAGAAGGCTGGAGGATCACTTGGGCCAAGAGTTTGAGATCAGCCTGGCCAACATGGCAAAACCCCATCTCTACTAAAAATACCAAAATTAGCTGGGTGCAGTAGCACGCCGCTATAGACCCAGCTATTCCTGGAGGCTGAAGCTCAAGAATCGCTTGAACCTGGGAGACGGAGGTTGAAGTGAGCTGAGATCACGCCACTGCACTTTAGCTTGAGTGACAGAGCGAGACTCTGTCTCAAAAAATAAATAAAAAGGAAGAAATTTATAATCTCAATGACTGATACATCTTATACTTTAAATGATGAGCTACAATTAGTTAAAAAGCCAAATTCTGTATTTTACTGGATATCTGTTGGTTAATTTTGTGGAAGGTGGGACTTGGCTGCCTAGGACCCATTTCCCTGCCCTAACTGTACCCAGTCATCTTTGGGGAATTATATCCTTCCCATCCTGTAGTCTTAATGAGACCTAAAGTGGCTCACTCTCTCCTAGCTTAAGTAGGTCGCAAGACTCAACTACACTATCAGAATTATCTCCTCTATAACTCTGAATCTTAAGGAGAAAGGGAAAAAAAGGCACATTAAATTCCAAAGGAAGAATTTTGGACAAGCTAGTAAATAATGCCTATATCCCTGACTTGCTCAATTCCCAGTTCTTCCATTTCTCTACTCATCTTATGAACTACCTTATATTCTTCCAATAAATTATGGTTTTGCTTAAGTCAGCCAGGGATGGTTTCTGATGCCTGCAATCAATGAACTATATCTCTAATGATTCATATTTTTAAAAAGTAAATTCACCGCCATGGCCTTAAAAACATGAAAATAAAAATAAGTTTGAGATAGATGTTTTGTATCAAAAGGTAAGGTACCCTTCTGAGTTTAAGAGGATCTATCAGGCATGCCTTATGGGGAAACACTGAAATAATATATATCTCCCCTTTAACATACTGATATAATGGATTCTTTTATTACACATATAAGCATAGTTACATCCTTATATTATTGGAATAAAGGCTATAAGGTCATGGTATATTATTATTTTAATATACTGCCAGATTCAGCGTGCTATATTTTATTTAATAATTCTTGTGATATCTCTTTCTTAAACCACAGTGATCTTAAGAAAAAAAAAATCTCATAAAATCCAAATTATAAAGTTTGCTAACTATACTGAAATAATCTAAACTTATACTTAAATACAGATATATATTAAATATAAACAAAAATGCCAAACAAAATTCAAATTAGTAATATTCATTTTGTGTAATGGAATGATATACTGATAAAAACTATTATCCCTGATAAGGTTCGACACTAGAAAGAGCCTTGAATTTAATTCTATATTTAGTATGTTTCTATATTGTGACTTTAGTACTATTAATATAGAGAATGTCTTACGCATAAATTCATAAAAATGACAAATGTTGAACAATCTTCAAATACCAACATTAATGAAGTGTTATTTGATAACTCTATAAGCCATCTTTATTCACTGGAAGATTAGAACTCTACCACTGTTAAAAATTTTACCTAAATGAATATTTACTCCAATTTTTCCTATAACTGAAAAGAAAAATATTTTCATTGCAATATTTGCAACACTTAACTATTTATGAATTACTAAAAGATGATGCATAACAAAAAGATCCAGGCAGCATATCTGCTCCAAAATATGATTTTCTGCTCTATCATCTTAATTCGCACTAAGATATTTCTGTATAGACAGAATTAGTGAGTTAAATTCTGAAGAACTACACTAAATTAGGAAACCACACTTAAGAGGTGATTAAAACTTAAATGTTTTAAACACCCCTAAACAGGAGTTAGCTCCCAGGTAGTAAGTGCTTCGAATATGAACATCTCAATTTATAGACACTGGTTTGATAATCTGCATAAGGAAAGTTGGAAATAGATTTTTACTGCTAAAGTAGAACTGTTATTCAAGATAGATGAATTGACTAGAAATACAGGCACCTCGATTCTTACTTGTTTGGGGTCTAAGAATCCGGCAGGCCCTACAGCTCAACTTCAGAGAAGCTTCTGTGTCTAGAAACCCCCTTGATCCTGTGTTCCATCCCTTCTTAGAGAACTGTATCACCTAATCCTAGTCAGAAAATTGTGGTATCTGCTTAGGGTTGAAGTTTTCTTACAAGGTGGTAATCTCCAGTCTAAAAGTACTATACCCATGAAACGAACCATATGAGTTTTGTGACTGCTTACTAATACATATTTATATATGTAGCAGAATTCTAAGATTTGTGTATATAACTCACTAGTAGCAAAACTTCAAAGGCGAAAGTATCTGTTACCCTCACCTATCTCTAATAATTAAAGACCACTTATTCACCCAAAAGAATCATGTAAGTATAAATGGCCAAACTCACTTAGGTCAGTTAAGAAGAGGTACTGACTACCATACATAAGTACCTCTGAGTTAGTCATGACTTACTATGCTCTGTTTAAATTACAGAAAAAGATGGACTCC
The DNA here is from genome assembly GCF_028885625.2 of Pongo pygmaeus. NCBI lineage: Eukaryota > Metazoa > Chordata > Mammalia > Primates > Hominidae > Pongo > Pongo pygmaeus. Next base: position 58,294,347 of record NC_072387.2, read on the forward strand.
CTTATATTCTCCCTTATATTCTTCCCAGGTGATCTCATCTACCCTCGTGTCTGCAATTACTGTTTCATGACCACTTCCAAGTATCTATTTTTAGTCCACTCTGTCTCTTAAGCTCCTAATCTATAAGTCATTCACCCATTCAACAAAAATTTACTCAATACATTTAAAATACATTGGGCAATACATTTGCCAACTGGGAAGCAAGTACAGAATTCACAGTCTGGCACAGGGATCGGCAAACTATAGCCTGTGTATCAAATCTGGCAGGCTATCTGTTTTTGTAGGTCCCAACAGGAATGGTTTTTACATTTTTTTAAGTGGTTACATTATAAATGATATTAAATACCTACATCATGCTCTTATTTTTGCCTCTTTGCCCTCAAATGCTAAAATATTTACTATTTGTCCTTTTAAGGAAAAGTTAGCAGACTAGGTGCAGTGGCTCACGCCTATAATCCCAATACTTTTGGAGGTCGAGGTGGGAGGATCACTTGAGCACAGCCATGCTCAACTAGCTGATTTTTCATTTTTTGTAGAAGTAGTATCTCATTGTGCTCATGTGTGCACCTACAGTTCCAGTTACTCGGGGGAGCTGAGATGGAGGATTGCTAAAGCACAGGAAGTCAAGGGTGCAGGGAGCCATGATGGTGCCACTGCATTTCAGCCTAGGTAACAGAGTGAAACCCTGCCTTAAAAAAAAAAAAAAAAAAGGTTTGCCAACACCTGGTCTAGTGGAAATGAGAGTAATAATGAGTGATAAAAATCTGTTAAGCTGGCTGGGCACAGTGGCTCATGCCTGTAATCCCAGAACTTTGGGAGGCCAAGGCAGGCAGATCCCCTGAGGTCAGGAGTTCGAGACCAGCCTGGCCAACATGGTGAAACCCCATCTCTATTAAAAATATCAAAATTAGCCGGGCATGGTGGTGCACGCCTGTAATCCCAGCTACTCAGTAGGCTGAGGCACAAGAATTGCTTGAACCTGGGAGGCGGAGGTTGCAGTGAGCCACGAGTGGGCCACTGCATTCCAGCCTGGGCGACAGAGTGAGATTCTGTCTCGAAAAAAAAAAGTGTTAAGCTTGAGATAGGAAAGTAAATGTTAAGATCTGTATCAAGAGGAGATATAATCAGAGGGACAGAAAAAAGCTCCCAAAAGAATTAAAATATGTGCATATGTGTGTTAAGGGCTGGAAGAGAGATGGTTTAAAGGCTTCAAACTCAAGTATGCTTAAAACTAATATACTTGTTCCCTTCCTGACACCCTCACCAAAAAGATCCCCCACATCTCCTCTCCTGTCAATATTCCTAATGTTAGGAAACTGTACAACCATCCAAATAGTTTCAAGAGACCAATCCTGGAAGACTATCCCTGTCTACTCACTTTCAATCCTCTGAAATCAAACAAGTCACCAGAACAGGATTCAAACCTCCCAGCTCCACTGCCACTATCTAAGAGTAAGCCACCATCATCTAATCTGGACTACTAAAATAGCCTAACTAGTCTCCTTCCATGCACTGAATCAATTTTCCACAATGTAGCTGGGGGGTTCTTTTTAAAATGCAAAATCTGTGTCATCTTTCTCTTGAATAAAATGTGTCAATGATTTTTTTCATCTCTTGGCATCCCCTGCCCCACACAAAAAATGTCATCAGAATAGCCAAACTCAAACTCCACAGACAAAACCTACAGAGGGCCAGGCACAGTGGCTCATGCTTGTAATCCCAGAACTTTGGGAGGCCAAGGTGGGAGGACTGCTTGAGCCCAGAAATTTGAGACCAGCCTGTGCAACACAGTGAGACTTGTCTCTACAAAAAAATTAAAAATTAGCCAGGTGTGGTGGCATGCACCTGTGGTCCCAGCTCTTCAGGAGGCTGAGGCAGGAAGATGGCTTGAGCCGAGGAGGTCAAGGCTGCAGTGAGCCATGATCATACCACTACACTCCAGCCTGGGTGATAGAGACCCTGTCCCCAAAACAAGCAAACAAACACCACCTACAAGGTTGGAAGACAAAGTATTCTAACGAATTCTCAAATACAAGCAGGGTCTGGTTAAATCACCAGCTACAGGACTCATATGCATATATGCAGAAGAAAATGGAAGGGCAGAAGTTATGGGGCGATTGAAGACCCTGAGAACAAGAGAACTCCCAAATCATGAATGACTAGAGACTTTGGAAAGGCAACTTGAGAACAGTTGCAAATGGAAGGGATCTTTTGCACACACCAACATCGTTAAGTATGATGGAGCTAGACACAAAATCAAAGAACTAAAGTCCTCTTCCTGGACAATGTCCTATAATGAACAGAGCCAGACCTCAGAAAATAGGATGCCAATGCCACCCCCTTTAAAAAAAAATCATCTTGTAACAACAGAAGAAAAAGATCTTGAGTGGTGAAACTAGAAAGGCTATCCTGACCCACTTCTTGCTCTTAAAAGTTCAGGAAAATCTATCAAAAAATGGACAGGAAAGGATTGGCGTTGAAGCCCATGCTGTAAGAAATGAGAGAACAGGAAACAGAGTGTTGCTATTGAAAGCCTACTGAAAAGACATATACACAAAACTGATAAAAACTATCCTAGAAAATGATAGAAAATGTGAAATAACATTATCAATCAGAATTAGAAAAACTCAGAAATGAGGTCCTAGCAATCAAAAAAGAATTAGAAATAAAGCAAAAAATTATTTCAGAAAGGAACCTAGCCAAGAGCAATCTTAAGAGCCAGTACACAACAGATAATGCTTAAGAGAAACAGACTATGTAAAGAAAAAAACTGTAATCAGAAATGAAGGTGAAAATTATCAGAAGGAAGTGACAATAAAGGCACTTAGATTTTAAATTCATATAATAAAGAGTTCTCAAATAAGAAAACCGAAGCAATGAAATAGAGCAAATACTTAAAACTACAAATCAAAAAACACTTCCTGAAATGAGAAGACTTCAACTGAAATACTGAAAGTACACCCAAGTACCTGGGGAATCCATCCAGAAAAACCAACACTGAGAAATACACAAGTAAAACTAACGGACTTCCAAAAAGAAAAGAAGAGAAAATTGCATTTGGACATCAGGCAAAAAATATTGAAAATGTGAATCAAGGACTTTATATCCACTCAAAACCGCTAAAATTTAAAGTATACAAGTGGCAAAACAACTGTTATAAACACAACTCAAGAACTACTGTTTATATGAGCACTTTCTGAAGAATCTAATAGAGAATGGTCACCACCCAACCAAAATAACTGGAGAGACACTGATAAAAGGTGACCGTGAGCAATGAATTTATTTACCTGTAGAACTAAGATTAAATAGTCCTTATAAGGTAGGCCCAATACCTGGGCCATGAACTGGTGCCAGTCCACGGCCTGTTAGGAGCCGGGCTGCACAGCAGCAGGAGGTGAGCATTATGGCCTCAGTTCCATTTCCTGTCAGATCACGGCTGGCATTAGATTCTCATAGAAACACAAACCTTGTTGTAAACTGAGCATGTGAGGGATCTAGGTTGTGTGCTCCTTATGAGAATCTAACTAATGCCTGATGATCTGTGGTGCAACAGTTTCAACCCGAAACCATCCTCCCCGACCCGCCATTCATGGAAAAACTGTCTTCCGCAAAACTGGCCCCTGGTGCCATAAAGGTTGGGGACCACTGTTATAAGGGATAAAATATAGTATTTAACTGCTACATGCTCTGACAATGTAGACACAAAATTGAAGAGGAAGACAAAACATGTATATGATAATACAGAGTAAGTGGGCCAGGTGCAGTGGCTCACACCTGTAATCCCAGCACTTTGGGAAGCTGAGGCGGGTGGATCACTTGAGGCCAGGAGTTCGAGACCAGCCTGGCCAACAGGGTGAAGCCTCATCTCTACTAAAAATACAAAAAATAGCTGGGTGTGGTGGCGTGCACCTGTAATCCCAGCTATTCAGGAGGCTGAGGCAGAGAATTGCTTGAACCTGGGAGGTGGAGCCTGCAGTGAACCGAGATCACGTCACTGCACTCCAGCCTGGGTGACAGAACAAGACTCCATCTCAAGAAGAATAAAAACAAAAAAAAAGTAAGTGTACTGATTGCCTTATTAACTATTAACTGGTGAGAAAAGGAAATTGCATCACATCAGATGCTGAAGGAGAGTAGAGCAGAAAAGAGGTTAAAGCAGTGATGAGAGAAATTTAAAGCATCTAATGCAAACATTAAGAAAGTCTCAAACCAATAATCAAAACTCCCAGCTTTGACACCCTACAACATAAAAAGCAAAACAAACCCAAAACAAGCAGAAGGAATAAACAGAAATCAATGAAATTGAAAACAAAAAAGTAGAGAAAATTAATGAAAAGCTAGTTATTTCAAAAAAAAAATCAGCAGACTGGCCAAAAAAAAGAGAAAATGCAGAAATTATAATATTAGAAATGAAAAAGGTACTATCACTACAGACTTTGCAGACATCGAAAGAACAAGGGAAAACTACAAATAACTCTACACACACAAATTTGACAATTTAGATGAAATGGACCAATGCTTCAAAAAGCAAGAACTATCACACCTCACTCAATATGAAATACCTAATTTGAATAACTCTGTAACTATTAAGATGATTATATTTGTAATTTTAAAACTTCCCTTCAGGGTTTGGATGGTTTAACTAGAGAATTCTTCCAAATGCCTAAAGAAGAACTAACACCAATTTTATATAATCTCTCCAAAAAACAGATGGGATACACTTCTCAATTCACTTTATGAAGCTAATTACAAAATTACCTGAATAACAAAACCAGACAAGACAGCATTAAAAAACAAGAAGAAAAGAAACTGCAGGCCAATATTCTCAATGACTGCAGATACAAAAATCCTTATCAAAATGTTACCAACTAGAATTCACTATACTAGCAGGCTTCATTCTAGTGATATGAGGCTGGTTCTGTATTTGAAAATCAATCAATATAAACCATACTAATAGGCTAATGAAGACAAATCAAAGATTATATTATTCAATGCAGAAAAAAATGACAAAATTCAACATCCATTTATAGTAAAAACCCTCAGAAAAATAAAAGCCTAGAGTTAACATTCTAGTGGTGAAAAGTCTGAATACTATGTTTCCCTAGATTGAGAACAAGAAAATGGTGTCCACTCTCACCACTATTATTCAACATAGTATTAGGAATTCTAGCCAGTAAAATAAGGCAAGAAAATAAAGTAAAAGGCATATAGATGCAAAAGAAAGAAAATAATCCCAGCCAGGCGCTGTGGCTCACTCCTGTAATCCCAGCACTTTGGGAGGCCGAGGAGGGCAGATCACAAGGTCAAGAGATCAAGACCATCTGGCCAACATAGTGAAACCCCATCTCTACTAAAAATACAAAAATTAGCTGGGCATGGTGGTGCAAGCCTGTAGTCCCAGCTATTCGGGAGACTGAGGCAGGGGAACTGCTTGAACCCGGAGGCGGACGTTGCAGTGAGCCGAGATCGCGCCACTGCACTCCAGCCTGGCGACAGAGGGAGACTCCATCTCAAAATAAAAAATAAAATAAAGAAAGAAAACAATCAATTATTTGCAGAAAAGATGATTTAAAAATTCCAAGGAATATACCAAAAACTTCCCAGATCTATTAAGTGAGTTCAACAAGGTCACAGAATACAACATAAAAATCAATTGTGTTTCTATATACTAGCAATGAACACACAGACACTGAAATTAAAAATACAAACAACAGCCGGGTGTGGTGGCTCACACCTGTAATCCCAGCACTTTGGGAAGCCAAGACAGGTGGATTGCTTGAGCCCAGGAATTTGAGATTAGCCTGGGCAAAATGGCAAAACCTCATCTCTACAAAAAAAGCAAAAAAAATTTAGCTGGGCATGGTGGTATATGCCTGTAGTCTCAGCTATTGGGGAGGGTGAGGTAGGAGGATCTCTTGAACTCGGGAGATGGAGGCTGCAGTAAGTGGAGACTGTGCCACTGCACTCCAGCAGGAGCTACAGAGATAGACCCTGCCTCAAAACAAACAAACAATGGTGGACGATGGCTCAAGTACTCCCAGAGCTTTGGGAGGCCAAGGAGGGAGGACTGCTTGAGCCCAGGAGGTCAAGACCATACATAGCCAGACTCAGCTTCTACAGAAAATTTAAAAATTAGCCAGGTATGGAGGCAAGTGTTTATTGTCCTAGTTACTTGGGAGGCTGAGGCAGGAGGACCGCTTGTGTCCAGGAGTTCAAGGCTGCAGTGAACTATGATTACACCACTGCACTCCAGCCTCAGTGACAGAGCAAGACCCTGTTTCTAGCTTAAAAAAGAGAAAAAATGGAGGGGCATATTGTGTTCATAGATTGGTAGACTCAACTTGGTAAAGATGTTGATTCTCCTCATACTGATATACAGGTTTAATGCAATTCCTATCAAAATCCCAGCAATATATTTTGCAGATACAGAAAGAATTATTCTAAAATTTATACGGAAAGGCAAAGTAAGTAGAATAGTTAAAACAATTCTGAAAATGAAAAACAAAGTGGAAGGAATCAATCCAGCCATTTCAAGATATATTACATAGCTACAGTAATAAACACTGTGTGATATCGGTGGAAGAATATACACATTGAAAAGAACAGAGAACCCAAAATAAGCCTACACAAATATATCCAACTGATTTTTTACAAAGGTGCAAAAGCAATTAAATGGAGGACATCAATGGACTTTTCAGCAAACAGTGCTGGACCAGATAGATACTGACAGACAAAAATATTAACCCTGACTTAAGCCTCACACCTTAAAAAAATTTAATTCAAAATAAATGTGAAACTATAAACTTTTAGGAAAAACCATAAGAGATAATTCTTTGGGATCTGGGGCTAGGCAAAGAGTTCTTAAACTTGACCCTAAAAGCATGATCCATAACAGAAATAGTTGGTAAACTAGACCTCATCAAAATAAAAAACTATTTTGCTCTTTGAACACCCATGTAAAGAAGATAAAAAGAGAAGCTAGAGACTAAAAAAAAAAAAATTGCAACCACATATCCAAGAAAGAACTACTGTCTAGAATTAAAAAACAAAAACAAAAAAACCTCTCAAAGCTCAAAAGGTAACCAACCAACCAATGGAACTAGAAAATGGGCAAAAGAAATGAAAAAATATTTCATGGAAGAGGATATACACATGGCAAATAAGCACATGAAAAGATGTTCAATACCATTAGCCATTAGGGAAATGCAAATTAAAACCACCATGAGATCTTATTATACATCTAAAATTTAAAATTGTGATAATTTCAAATGCTGGTGAGTACGGAGAGTTTTCATACATTGCTTGTGGGAATGTAAAATGATAGCACCTTTGGCCATTTCTTAAAGTACACATGTAACAACCACAGGACCCAGCAACTACACATTGGACATTTATACGAGATAAATGAAAACTCATCTACACACACACACACACACACACACACAAACACACACACACCTGTACAGAAATGTTTACAACAGCTTTATTCTTAATAGCTACCACCTGGAAACAACCCAGGTATCCTTCACGCTTAAACTGTGGTATACCCATACCATGGAACACCATATAGCAATTAAAAGAAACAAACCGCTGATACAAGCAATGACTTGGATGAACATAAATACTGTACAAGCATCTTGCAAGATGTTACCACTGGGGAAACAGGAGAAAGGATAAACAGGATCTCTCTATGTTATATTTTACAACTGCATGTCAATCTACAATTACCTCAAAATAAAGGTCAGTTTTTAATAAAAAATTTTAAAGGATATGCATCAGATGCTGAGGGGGAAGGAGAAGAGAAGGTCATAACTAATTTCAATAATGTACATAATGGGGAATCAATAGAAAATAACTAAGAAAGAGAGGACTAAAGAAAACAAAAACAAAACCACAAACTAAAGGCCAAAAGTATACTAAAACAAAAAATAAAACAGATCACATACAATGACTATTTTACACATAAATATATAGGTGATGACAAGGAAACTAGGACTTTAAAACCACGAAAATAAACTGCATATGTATATGACAAAATCAAATTTAACAAGAAAAGCAATCCCTAAAAATAAAGAAATGAACCTAAACGTGTATCCAGTTGGTAGCATAATCACACTATCCTGTGTAACTTTTCAACACAGCAATTTAACCCTGCATCCCCAGTTAACCCTAAAGAGAACTACCAGGAAAACCCCAAACTGTTCTTGGTAACCCTATTACTGGGTGCAGCGCTGCTGGTATTGTTATTCTGAGACTGTTATGTGTCTATGTGGAATAAAGCAAATGAGTAAAAATGTCATATTCTATTATTCCTGGTGTCAGAAAAAAACAGGAAGTTTGGCCTAGGAGAAAGACGGATATATGATAGAAGTAGTTTATTAAAACCCCATAGTCCTGAATTTGAATTGGAATATCAATACATGCATTACATGTGTGTATGTATGTATATAAATATGCATATAAATATGTATACATATAAATACACATACACACACATATATTTATATACATACATACACACACAAAATTTTGTTTTAATCCTACATCTATCCACCCCAAGATGTCTACTTGGAGATGTGTATCTCCAACACCGAGAAACAATGACCAAATCAGTGAGTGCATAGACAATACTCTCAAAAATACCACCAATAGCAAACAGAGAGAACTGGTTCATTCCAACCAATGGGCAGAAAAGGTACAAGGTAAGCCTGCAATATCTTAACATACCAAATATCAAAGATATTTACAAGACTAGAGTCTTGTAAAAACTACTCAAGAGCTAACATGAAGAGGCTCCAAATGTTCAAAGACAGAACAATTATTATCAATTATCAATAAGACAATGAATTCAAACACACATAGATTTCAAACTGTAAATCCAGGAAATGGAAACAAAAACCCAAACAACTAAATGGTCATCATTGAAGGATGATAATGAACTACCTCATTATTTTGAAAACTGATAAAGAATCAAGCATTTATTTTACTGTTTCTAAACAAATTTTATCATGGGGTAATCTAACCAATTAATAAATGAGCAGAAGGTTTCTCTTAATAGATGTAGTCTAGCTCAGCTGTTCCCAAACTTTTTGGCACCAGGGACCAGCTTCACAGAAGACAATTTTTCCATGGACTAGGAAGTAGAAGGGGTGGTTTCAGGATGATTCAAGTGCATGACATTTATTGTGCACTTTATTTCCATTATTATTATATTGTAATATGAAATCAGTATACAACTCACCATAATGTAGAATCAGTGGGAGGCCTGAGCTTGTTTTCCTGCAACTAGAGGTCCCATCTGGGGATGATGGGAGATGGTGACAGATCATCAGGCATTAGATTCTCATAAGGAACATGCAACCTAGATCACTGGCATGCACAGTTCACAGCAGGGTTTATGCTTCTTTGAGAATCAAATGCAGCTGCTGATCTGACAGGAAGTGGAGCTCGAGTGGTAATACAAGCAATGAGGAGCAGCTACAAATACAGATGAAGCTTCACTTGCTTGCCTGCTGCCTACCTCCTACTGTGCAGCCCAGTTCCTAACAGGCCACGGACTGGTGGTGGTCCAGGGTTGGGGACCCCTGGTCTAGCTTAAAGAAGGAATGATAGATTATCACCATTTTACAAATCCTAGTAAATAACAGACTTAGACAGTGTTCCTCAGTGGTGATGTCAACATAACAGAAAGAGACAGCCAGACACTACATGCCTTTCTGATGGAAGAGAACACCATCACATATGATGCAGTCGTGTTCCCAATTCCCCCAAATAACCTGAATCTGATAAAGCCTCCAGCTTCAACTTTGAATTTACAGGAAATACAGAGGGCCGATATACGTGTCAAGTGACATGATAAAATGTAAAATCCAGCCGGGCACAGTGGCTCATGCCTGTAATCCTAGCAATACAAGAAGACTGCTTGAGCTCAGGAGTTCAAGACCAGCCTGGGCAACATGATGAAATCCCATCTCTACCAAAAATACAAAAAACAACTCAGCCAGGAATGGTGGTACATGCCTGTGATTCTAGCTACCCAGGAGACTGAGGTGGGAGGATTGCTTGAGCCCAGGAGGCAGAGGTTGCAGTGAGCCAAGATCACACCACTGCACTCCAGCCTGGGTGACAGAGTGAGATCCCATCTCAAAAAAAAAAAAAAAAAAAGTAAAATTCAGATTATGAGAACCTCTATGAACCTAGTTTCTCAAACAATAAAGTATATAGAAAAAGACAAAGATGGTGAGATTAAGAGACCATAAATTAAAAAGGAGACTTTGAACTCATACCAATCAATCGATCACAATGTGTGGACCTTGTAATGGTTGATTCCAGGTGTCAACCTGACTGGATTAAGGGATACCCAGATAGCTGGTGAAAGCATTAATTATCCTCAGTGGTTCAGACGGCACTGAGCTCGTCCCTCTTCTGCTGAAAGGAAAACCCAGGCGGTCAGGCATTTGATTAGAATGATGGGGCTGTCCCAGTGCCTGTGAGGGTATTTCCTGAAGAGACTGGCATTTGAGTTAGTAGACTGACAGGGGAAGTTTCACTCTCAATGTGGGTGGGCAGCATTCAATAAGCTGGGGCCCAGATGGAACAAAAAGAGAAGGTAAGAGTAATTCTTGCTGTCAGAACTCCAGATTCTATGGTCTTCGGATTCCGGGACTTGCACCAGCACTGCCACCCTTTCTCCCCATGATCACATTATCAAGTGTGATAATGGTATCGTGTTTTTAAAAAGAATTCCTATATTTTAAATAACATACATATTCTTAATAACAAAAAAATTGGACAAAAACAGTATATGTTACTTCTGAAAGACCTCATACTTTGGGAGGTCACCTGTTCTACTACAACTGGATCCTGGCTATTAACAGAAAAAAATATTTTTTAATGCAGTGCTGATGTCATGTAAGTAGTAGAGAAGAGGAGAGGTCAGTCAACTTGAACCTAAGAGGGAAGTCATAAAAGGTAATTAAGTGAAATGAAAACTATGAAGGTAGCTGCCTATTTCATACTGGGAACAAATTAAGTCCTGACCCCTGAGATGCCAGGTTGGAGAGTTAAACCTAAATTAACACTTAGGTTATACAATATAAAATAAATACAGCAAGTATTTCAGGAACAGAAAAATGGAACTAAAATATATCAGCAAGCCAGAAGAAATGATCAGAAATGACCAGATCTGAAAAATAAAAAAAGAACCAAACAGAACTTTGAGATATGAAAAAGTAATTATTAAGTTAGACATATAACCAAAATTAAGAACTCAACAGATGGGTTTTACAGCAAATTTAAAGTAGTTTAAGAGATTCTGTGAACTTTAAGACAGGTCAGAAGAAACTGTCAACTATGAAATAAAAGAGGGCCAAAGACGACAAATATAGAAAAGAGGGTAAGAAACATAAAGGATACAATAAAAAATACAAAACAGTGTTTGTTTGGGTTCCTCTGGACAGAAGCAACTGTTGAAGAGATAATAGCTAAGAATTTTCCAGAACTGATAAAAAACAATAAACCACAGATTCAAGACACCCAACAAACTCCAAGTGGGAAAATAAAAAGATTTCTTTCCCCCGGAGGAAAATATCCTAGAAGGAGCCAGAGAAAAACAGATTATCTTCAAAAAGCAACAGACTAAAAACTGGCCAGGCACAGTGCCTCACACCTGTAATCCCAGCACTTTGGGAGGCCTAGGTGGGAGATCATCTGAGGCCAGGAGTTCAAGACCAGCCTGGCCACCTTGGTGAAACCCCATCTACTAAAAATACAAAAATTAGCCAGGCGAGGTGGTGGGCACCAGCAATACTAGCACATTGGGAGGCTGAGTTGGGAGGAGTGTTTGAGCCCAGGAGTTCAAGAACAGGCTGGGCAACATAATGAGACATCTCTACAAAAAGATTTTTAAAAACTAGCTGGGTGTGGTGCTGTGCACCTGGAGTCTCAGCTATTTGGGAGGCTGAGATGGAAGGATCGATTGAGCCCAAGAGGTTGAGGCTGTGGGGAGCTGTGATTGTCCCACTGCACTCCAGCCTGGGTAACAGAGAGACACCCTGTCTCAAAAAAAAAAAAAAAGAGTCAGTTTGTCAGTTTTTAGTCCGTTGGGGTTTTTTTGTTTTGTTTTGTTTTGTTTTGAGAATCTCACTCTTCCTGTTTTTGTTTCCTTCTTATATAGTCCTCATACTTCATCAACTCCAACTCTTGTACTTCTATCCTGTTGCCCTGGTGAAAAGTTAACCCTGGGTTGTTTCAATTCTCACTCCAAAAGCTGAGTTGCTAAGTGTGCAACAGAAAAAAATAAATTACTCAACCTCCATTATAGGTATAACAAATTCTAGGTCTATAACCTCAATTAAGCTCTCAATGCTTACTGTCCGGAAATCTTTCCAGGCTTTCCTAGTTAGATTTTGCACAAAAAGCTACTGCTCAAGCCCCCTGCCAAATCCTCCTTCCTCTCAGCAGAAGACCAGCCCTCATATTTATTGAGAAAACAGAAACTATCAGATAGTAGCAACTCCCTCAACTTCCTAATGTGCACATCCAAATCTCCTCCCCAATCCCAAGATCCCTGTCTCCTTTCATCCTATCACAATGACAGTGCAAGAGGTGGCTAGCTGTGCGCTGAATCTAATTATTCTCTCATCAACTGTCCCCTTGCTTCATCAATTATCCATCTCCTCTCTCCCATCTTTCAAGTATTCTATTTCCCATATCATGAGCATGCCCATGTCTTTCACTTAAAAAAAAAAGGCCCTTTCTCAATCTACATTTTCTTCTAACTAGTTCCTGTTCTCTTTTGCCATAATTTTTGAAAAAGTAGTCTAGACTGTCTTCACTTCTACTTATTTAGTCCACTCCATCCAAAATTCCATTGGCACTGCTCTTGCCAACATTATCAGCAGTCTTCTATTCATGGAACACAATCCTTAATTACATGCTACCTTTGCAGGAGAACACTTCATTCATTCTCATCTCCTTGACTTCCATAATACCACATTCCTGGTTTTCCTCCTCTTTGGTCTTCCTCCTTCATCCATCCATGTCGCTCTTCCCAAGGTTTTGCCTATTCATCTAGTTACTCTACAAACCCTTTCTAGGTTATCATATATATCTCCATGGCTTCAATTATCAATTACATATTAATAACTCTGGATAATCCAGATTTGTTTCCTGATGAATTCTGAATTGTACAGTAATATGTAACTTTTCAATGTTATAAACAGAATACATATAAGGGAAAATCTAGTTAATCTTTAAATATAGAAAAATATTTGTATCTGGCATCTAAAACGTACTATTTATTATTTTGCTCACCTGTATATATTCTAGGTTATGATTAATCAATACATCAAAGTGGAACCATTACCTTTTTTGTCATAACAGCTTTGAGATATAATTCACTTACCAAACAATTCACCTGAAGTATACAATTCAATGGTTTTTAGTGTATTTCACTGAGTTATAAAACTATTAACACAATCAATTTTATCATATTTTCTTTTTTGAGATGAGGTCTCACTATACTGCCCAAGCTGGTCTCAAACTCCTGGGCTCAAGTGATCCTCCCATCTATGCCTCCCAAAGTGCTGGGTTACAGGCATGAGCCACCATGCCTGGCCTATATTTTCATCACTACATAAAGAAACCTTTTATCCTTTAGCAGTCACTTACCATTCTACCCAGCTCCCCATTTCAGTCTTACAAAACCATTAATTTACTTTTTGTCTCTATAGATTTGAAAATGCTGACATAAAATGTCAGATGTCAGACGTCAATCACCCCTCCAACTATAGCTCCCTTTAGCTAGCATCCTTTAAGCAAACTGCTGTAATTGTAAGTAAACAGATTTTGGTGTGTTCTGCAAGTCCCATAACCTTGGGAATTTAAGCAGCTTAAAATTTTAAGCCCGGATCTCTCTCCTGAACTAAAGTATCTCCCTGGATCACTCCCTAGAAAACCTAGAAAATGTTCCTTAAGACATTCAAAACTGAGTTCATCATTTTCCTCACTGGTCCTACTTAATTTACTGTTTTCACCTTATCTGTAGATAACAGCACTCTCTAAAAGTGGGATATTCAACTACCTCAAAAAGTAGTTCCAAGAATTAAATAAAATAAACATTAATAAAAGCAGCTCGTGTCACCAAGCAGGCAGTCATCAATGTTTGTTTCCCTTTTCTGTCTACAGGTTGTAATCTCCATTTCCAACATTAAATGCCATTACTTCTCCTGTCCATTGAGGTTTTAACATCAATGATTTATTTTTCATTTCTAGCAAAACAATTTATTTTTGTAGTATTTCTTAATGTTTTTAGGTCCTTCTTAAAATGATTCAATCATCTTAAAAATATTTATTTTATTGTCTTTCTGATTACCTCTATTGCTAAATTTCTTAGGAGACATAAGACTGATGTTTTTGGTGTCTGTATTATCTGTGATATATTTCTTCCTGTGTTTTATAATTTTGGATTATGAACCTGTTCTCTTCCTGTGCTAGTGAGACCATCCAAAATTTGAAACATTTAGCCTCTCTATAATAGTAACTAAAAATCAAATAACTTAGAATCTAAATACCAGAAGTTATATTAAATTTGCTATTTGAATGGCATCCTCTCTGGAAGACAAGCATTATTTTGATCTAAAAAGTCTTGTCTAGTATGTGAAATTAAGAATAAATCGGAAACTTCAAACTTCCTTCTCTATCCAGTCCCACTGGTCTGCTAGTTACAGATTAAAAAAATATAGCAGGGGGTGGAGAAGTTTATTAATAAACCTAACATCAAAAATTAAAGCTTGTTTTACCCTTCCAAAAAAGCCTATTCCTACTCCACTGCAGACAGAAAATTCCATTGCGTTAATATTACAAGATATGAACTAGAATTTTTTTAAAAAATTAAGGGAGTGAGATTTTTCACTTTACAAATAACTGAAATGGGATTCCTTCCCCCCCCCCCCCCCCCGCCTTTACAGAGGTAATCAAGTTAGGATTCTTTTTTTTTTTTTTAATAATTTTAAGTTCTGACTGGAAAAAGAGAACTGGAAGTATAGGTTTAGGACTAAACACAGGACATTATGTCCCAAGAGTTTAAAATTTTACAGCGATACCATGAAATAATTTAATGCAAGAATAATATCAATTAGGCCTGTGCAGTGGCTCACGCCTGTAATCCCAGCATTTTGGGAGGCCGAGGTGGGCGGTTCACTTGAGGTCAGGAGTTCGAGACCAGCCTGGCCAACATGGTGAAACCCCGTCTCTACTAAAAACACAAAAACTAGCCAGGGGTGGTGGCAGGTGCCTGTAGTCCCAACTACTGAGGAGGCTGAGGCAGGAGAATCGCTTGAACCCAGGAGGTGGAGGTTGCAGTGGCTGAGATCGCGCCACTGCACTCCAGCCTGGCAACAGAGCCAAGACTCTGTCTCAAAAAAAAAAAAAAAAAAAAAAAAGAAGAAGAATAATATCAATTAAATTAGAATAAAAAGAACTATTACAAATTATATTTTCATTATCTTGATTGTGGTGATGGTTTCATCAGTGTATATATGTGTGTGAAAGAGTATCAAATTGTGTACTTTAAAGCTGCTTTAAAAAATAATGTGACTCAAATTGCAAAAAAATCTATTCCTATGTACCTTCTTAGGTATTAAAGCCACAAGAGTTACACAATGGAAAGACCATATGAATGGCTCTGTTACTAGCTAGCTATGTGATCCTGAACATATTACTTAACCTCTCTGAACCCCAGAGTCCCCACTTAAGAAACAAGGATATCACAATCTATCTCTGGGACAGTATAGTGAAAGTACCTTCCATAACAAGTCCTTACTGAACATCTACAAAATATGACTTGTTTACTGTACAAAGTATACCTATATGAAGCATTCATTAAAACTTGTGCTTTGTTACTAAGTTACAATGTGAGTACCAACAACAAACAAATCTACCTTACTTACATAGTCCAAAATGTACATACCACCATTATATTTTTTCATCTTTCTACTTTCAAACTGTGTCTTTGTACTTAAAATGCTGCTACACAATCCCAGCACTTTGGGAGGCCAAAGCAGGCAGATCACGGGGTCAGGAGTTTGAGATCAGCCTGCCCAACACAGTGAAACCCCGTCTCTACTAAAAATACAAAAAATTAGCCGGGCATGGTGGCAGGTGCCTGTAATCCCAGCTATTCGGGAGGGTGAGGCAGGAAAATCACTTGAACCTGGGAGGCTGAGGCTGCCGTGAGCCAAGATCGTGCCGTTGCACTCCAGCCTGGGCAACAGTGCGAGACTGTCTCAAAAAAAAAAAAAAAAAAAAAATGCTGCTACATATAAGCCAATATGCACTGTAGCCAAAATGCACTACATAGTGCAAAACGTATTTAAAATGGACAGTATGCAGTTGGGTCTTGCTTCTTAATCCAGTTTGACAATCTCTGCCTTTTAATTGGGATGCTTTAGTCAATTTAAATGTAACATAATGATTGATATTGTTGAAATCAGGCATTTCATCATGGTATTTTTGTTCTTTATCATCTCGTTTGTTTTTTATTTCTCTTCCTGCCGGCCTGTCTTCATTTGGGTTAATCAATTTTTTTTTTTTTTTTTTTTTTAAGCATTCCATTAGATATTCCTCTCCTGGCATTTGGGTTCATCTTTTAATTTTGAGATTTCTCACTAGGGATCACAACTGTGACTTTAACTTAAAACAATCTATTCAGAGTTAATGTTCTACCTACTAAATGTCAAGAACCCAACTTGAGTGCCACACATATATGTACCACACATGCCACCACTGCATGCATAGTATTTAAAAACTGCGAAGAATTTGGACAGATCTTATATGCGAATTTTTTTGGACTCACTTTCTTTGTAGCTGCCTCTCTTCCAGGATTTACCCACTAAGTTTCTTGCTGTTCTGTTAGCCCAGAACTCTGTACCCTTACATTTCATGCAAATAAGGTTGTGGTATTCTTCACCAAGTAACAGGAGGATTACAGAGCACCCTCAGACAAAAACCCACCAACTCATGAATTTCACAAGATAGTTATGTTTTAAGAATAGGCTCTCCTCCAGTTTGTCTGCTTTTGATCACTCTCCAGTACCTTTAAATTAAAGAAAAATTAATATATTTTGTCCAGATATTATCATTGTTATCTATGGGAAGGTAACTCTACAGTATTGCACCATTACTAGAAGCCAGAATGCCACGTTACTTTTACTACATAAACTCCATTCTGAAAATGCCTTCACGAGGTAATTTATGCTACTATTAGGTATATTTTTCCTTTTTATTTTAGTAGCAGCTTTATTCAGATATAATGCCCATGCCATAAAATTTATCCTGAAAGGGTAAGTTCCGTGGTTTCTAGTACAGAGTTGTGTAACCATCACCACTACCTAATTTTAGAACATTCTCATCACCACAAAAAGAAATCACATACTCTTTAGCATTCGTTCCCCATGCTCCTTCCCACAACCCCTGGAAATCACTAATCTACTTTCTGTATCAATGGATTTGATTGCCAGGACATTTCATATAAATGGAATCATATAATATGTGGACTTTCATGTCTGGCTTCTTCACTTAGCATGTTTTTGAGATTCATCCATGCTGTAGCATGTATAAATACTTTACTCCTTTTTATTGCTGAATAATATTCCACTGTATGGACATACCCCATTTTATCTACCTATTCTTCCATTCAAGGACATTTGGGTTGTTTCCACTTTGGGGATATTATGATAACGCTATAACAAGCAGTCATGTACATGTTTTTCATCTTTTGGACACATACCTAAGAATAAAATTGCTAGGTGATATGGGAACTCTATGATTAACATCTCGAACCGCTAAACTATTTTCTAAAGTTGCTGTACATCCTACCAGAAGCGTATTAGAGTTCCAATTTCTACTTATCCTTCCCAATGCTATTATTTGATTTTAGCCATTTTAGTGTATGTGAAATGATATCTCTTGCTTTTGATTTGCACTTCCCTAATGACTAATAACATTAAGCATCTTTTCATGTGTTTGTTGGTCATTTGTATGCCTTCTTCAGGGAACTGTCCAAGTCTTTGCCCCTTTTTAAACTAGACTGTCTTTGTATTGTTCAGCTGTAGTTCTTTACAAATTCTAGATGTTAAGTAGTACCTTTAATGGATGTATGATGTGCAATTTTTTCCTCCCATTTGTGGGCTGCTTTTCTTTTTTTTTTTTTTTTTTGGAGACAGGGTCTCGCTCTGACGCCCAGGTAGGTGGCGTGATTACCACTCGTTGCAGCCTCAACCTCCTGGGCACCAGTGATCCTCCCATCTCAGCCTCCCAAGTAGCTTGGACTACAGATGTGCACCACCACATCAGGCAAATTTTTAAATTCTTTATAAAGACGAGGTCTCACTACACTGCTTAGGCTGGTCTGGAACTCCTAGGCTCAGGTGATTCTCCCACCTTGGCCTCCCAAAGTGCTGGGATTACAGGTGTGAGTGAGCCACCATGCCTGGCCACTTTTCTACTTCCTTGATGGCGTATTTTGAAGTACAAAATATTTTAATTTTGATAAAGTTCAATTTACCTATATTTCCTCTTGTCACTTGTGCTTTTAAGGTGGTACTATGAAACCAGTGCCAAGGTTACAAAGATCTATACAGATGTTTTCTTCTGAGAAGTTTACACATTTTAGTTTTTACATGTATTATCTTTAATCAACTTTGAGTTGGTTTTTGCATACTGTGTGAGGTAAGGGTCCAGTATTCTCTTGTATATGGATAGTCATTTGTTCCATTTGTTGAAAAAAAAACAACAAAACTATTCTTTCCCTGTAATACTGTTTTGCCACCCTTGTTGAAAATCAATTGACCTACCCACCTACCAAAAAAAAAAAAAAAAAGAAAAAAAAAAAAGAAAAAACCCCCCAAAATATAACTGGTAAATGTGAAAGTTTATTTCTGGACTCTCAATTCTATTCCATTGGTCCATATGTCTATCCTTATGCCAGTATCACACAGTCTTAATTACTATAGGTTTGCTTGTTCTGTAAATTCTGAAATTGCTAAATATAAATATGAGTCCTTCAACTTAGTTCTTATTTTTCAAGTTTTGCTTTGGTTATTCAGAGTCCTTTGCAATTCCATACAAATTTCAGAATCAACTTGTTGATATTTCAAAAAGAAAAAAAAAAGAAGAAGAGAAAAAGAAGAAAAAAGAAAAGAATAGATAAAAAGAAAAAAGGCAAGTCAGCTTGGATTTTATGGGAAATTGCATTGAATCTCTTAGGTCATTTGGAGAATACTGCAGCTTAACATTAACTCTTCCAATCCATGAACATGAAATATATTTCCATTTACTTAGATCTTTCTTTCAATGAAGTCGTAGTTTTCAGCGTACAAGTCTTAAACTTTCAGTAAGCAATGAATTCCTGATAAAGAAAAAAAAGTCTTACACTTTTGCTGAATTTATTCCGGAGCATTTTATTCTTTGTAATGCTGTTGTAACAAAATTGTTATTTTGTTTTTTAAGACGGGGTCTCACTCTGTTACCCCCGCTGGAGTGCAGTGGCGCAATCACCACTCACTGCAGCCTCAACCTCTCCAGCTCAAGGCTCCCTCCTCTGCCCCCAAGCAGCTGGGACTACAGGCCTGTGCTACCACACCCAGCTTTTAAATTTTTTGATTTTATTTATTTTTGAGACAGGATCTCACTCTGTTGCTTATCCAGTCTCACCCAGGCTGGAGGCTCTATTGCTCATCGTAGTAACACAATTACAGTTCACTTCGGTCTTGACTTCCCAAGCTCAAGCGATCCTCCCACCTTAGCCTCTAGAGTAGCTGGGACTACAGGTACACACCATCAGACCTAGCTAATTTTGGTATTTTTTTTGTAGTGATGGGATCTAGCCATGTTGCCCAGGCTGGTCTTGAATTCCTGGGCTCAGGCAACCCACCTGTCTCAGCCTCCTAAATTTTGGGGAGTATAGGCATAAGCCACCACACCTGGCCTGTTTTAATTTTAGATTGCCCATTGCTGGTATACTAAAATACAATTGATTTTATATACTGATCTTGTATCCTGCAACCTTGTTGAAATCATTTATTATCTCTAATAGTTTTTAAGTGAGTTCTTTAGAATTTTCTATCCAGAAGATCATATCATTTGCAAATAAAGAGTTTTAATTCTTATTTTCCAACCTGGTTATCTTTCATTTTGTTTTCTTGCCTAATTGTGTTGGCTAGAAAATCTGGTACAATACTGAATAGGAAGAACAACAATAAATATGGCTGTCTTATTCCTGATCTTAGGGGGAAAGCTTTACATTTACACCATTAATATGATGTAAGCTGTGGATTTTTCAGATGCTCTTCAACTTCATCAAGAGAATGTGAAGAATGCAAAATAAAACCATAATAAGACATTTCTACACACTTGGTAAAATGATGAAAATTTAAAAGACTGGCAAAACAAAGTATTGGTGAGGATGTGGAACAATTAGAATTCTCGCACTGTGGGTGAATGTAAAATAGTACAACCACCTTGGAAAATAATTTCAAAGTTTCTAAATACTGTTGGGCTGGGCACAGTGGCTCACACCTGTAATCCCATCACTTTGGGAGGCTGAGGCCGGCGGATCACCTGAGGTCAGGAGTTCCAGACCAGCCTGGCCAATGTGATGAAACCCCATCTCTACTAAAAATACCAAAATTAGCAAGGCATGGTGGCGCACGTCTGTAATCCCAGCTACTTAGGAGGCTGAGGCAGGAGAATTGCTTCAACCCGAGAGGCGGGGGCTGCAATGAGCTGAGATCGTGCCATTGCACTTCAGCCTGGGTAACAAAAGCAAGACTCTGTCTCAAAATAAATAAAGACAGTTAAATACACACTTATATGACCCAGCCACTCTATTCCTAGGTATTGATCCAACAGAGAAACACACAGACTTGTACTGATCCAAAAGACACACACATAGCTTTATAAACAAATATTCATAGCAGTCTTACTTATAATTGCCAAAAACTAGTAACAACTCAAATGGCCAACAGTAGGTAAATGGCCTACTGTTGTGGTATATTCATATAATGAATATGAGTCAGCATTTAAGAAGAATGAACTTTAGGTACACAAAACATTAATGTTAATATTAAGTTTTAAAAAAATCAGACACAAAAAGGAGTATGTATTGTGATCATATTTAAACGAAATTCTGGAAAAGGCAAACTGATCAATGAAAGAAAGCAGATTAATATTTGCCTAAGGGTTAGGGACAGGAAGGGGTTACTGCAAAGGGATATGGAGGAACTTTTGGGAAGACAGAAATATTTACATTTTGATTGCAATGGTGGTTACAAGGAGGTAATCATTTGTCAAAACTCATCAAGCTAAATACTGATGTGTATTACTTCTGTAATTTTTTAATGTTAATTATTCTGAGAAGTACTTAAATTATTTAAAGTCCTTTCTAAATTAATCTGCCTCAAAGATTATTTTTTCTATGATATAATTACCAATGCCCTAATTTTTTATCCTGTTAATACCATATTATGCACTTGGATCTGTGTTGCTTATCAACACTTGGGGCAGCTGATAAATATTCCCTGTAATTTAAAAAAATTGTAAGCAGTCAAAAACTAATAAACATTCAAGAGTGTTATAAAAAGATAAAATTTACAATAACATTTACATGACACCTATTTTAATGTTTTGTCCATTTTATGTTCCAATGATAATTAGGACTAAGTGGTGAGCAGTTCATGTAAAAATGACTTTACAGTAGTTATAAAACCAAACTCACACTGCTGAAGTCTACTAGGCAGAAGAACTGAACAAGAGCAGGAAGGTGTTATATATTTTCTGAAGGTCCCTAAAACACCTCTAGGCACCAGATAACTCCTACCTCACCAAAAGAAAAAAGAAAGGAAGAAGTAACCATATTCTGAAAGTCTATAGCACCAATACTATCCCATTCATAGTCATCTTTTTGAGACAGGTCTCGCTCTATCACCCAGTCTGGAATGCAGTAATGTGATCATGGCTCGCTGCAGCCTCGACCTCCCAGGCTCAGGTGATCCTCCCACCTCAACCTCCCAAGTAGCTGGGACCACAGGTGTGTGCCACTAAACCCAGACTAACTTTTTTTTTTCTTTAAGGGATGGGGTTTTGCCATATTGCCCAGGCTAGTCTCAAACTCCTGGGCTCAAGTGATCCCCCTGCCTCAGCCTCCCAAAGTGCTAGGATTACAGGTGTGACCCACCACACCAGGCCTTAGTTCTTTTTCTTGATACAAGTTAGCAGAGACTCCAATTTCTCCACTTCAATAAATTAATGGATTCTTTAAAAAGAGAAAAAGATTAATTAAAGCCACATGAGCCACAGCCCCAAGAATCTACAGTTATACCCCGAATTCAACACCTGGCAGCAGTCATAACTAGGGGTCTCCTATAACACCTAGGCCTGGATGTCCAGCTGCCTGGTTTCCTCTGGTTTATAAATTCAGAACTTTTAGGTTTCTCTTTTGCTCATTCTCCCTTCTCTGCCTTTTAGACAAGAGAGCTCTGGACCTCCTCTCAAGACTATCTTTACCCTAAGCAGATCTGCCCAACATCCCTTCCTCCCTAATACCTGCACTGCTGTAAACAGTATACAGTTTTCTCAGAAATAAGTCCAATATTTACTATGTTACCAAAACAAAAGCATAGGGAGGGATATGTTGGTTAAATTATATTTAAAGTTTAGCCATGACCACAAGCGTATCATGTCCTCACATAATGTCATCACATTCACAAATACAAAAACTTAGAATGAAAGTGATAAACCTGGCTGTGCCCCCTAATTGCTGCATGGAGCTATGTCTAACGTATCAGAAGACTCCTGCACTGGTAACTAATACAACTAATTAGGAATGTGTTCTCATTATGAAAATATTCGGCCAGGCATGGTGGCTCATGCCTGTAATCCCAGCCCTTGGGAGGCCAAGGCAGGTGGATTACCTGAGGTCAAGAGTTCAAGACTAGCCTGACCAACCAGGTGAAACCCTGCCTCTACTAAAAATACAAAAATTTGCCAGTTATGGTGGCACACACCTGTAATCCCAGCTCCTTGGGAGGCTGAGGCAGGAGAATCCCTTGAACTGGGAGGCGGAGGTTACAGTGAGCGGAGATCATGCCATTGCACTCCAGAGTGAGTGCACTTAGATGACAGAGTGAGACTCTGTCTCAAAAAAAAAAAGAATATATTCTAGCTATTTTTGACAAACGCTAAACAATATACTAAAGAATTTATTACCAGGAGAGAAATATTTAGTAAGTTAAAATAGTGCTTCCCAACCACTTTCATATCATAGCATGCACAGAAAATATTTATACAGCACACTGAGATAAAAGGACAAGGCTACATAGGCTCCACCACCCAAGTCCCCGGGTGGCCACCCCTAGGGCAGCGCACCAGATGGGAAACACTGACTTAACAGGCTCTCATGCTAATACCCTGGGTCACTGAGACAAACTAGGGAGAAGTTCCTCCATATGGCTGTACACTGTCACAAACCAGTTTTAAAAAATATTTGTTCCTGCTTTTCTAACTTATACATCTTCATCAAACCATGAAACATTCAAGGCCCAGTTCATCCCCAAGAAGCCCTCGCAAATCTCTAAGGCTGTAATTCACACCTATCTTTTCTCTGTGTTCCCAAACTTCCTTCACTCTTACTAAACTACCGTGTTCTGTTTTATAGTTGCCTTTAGCTATTACTTACCTTATTAAATTAAGTATGTCCATTGAATACAAGGATCTTGTTTCATTCATTTTTATTTCCTTCTTGCTCCACAATATTGAAAAAAGAGTTTGTACAACCTGTTTGTTCAATCGGACTTGGGGTGGGTCATATTCAGTGACAATGCTTTTTGAACTACAACAGCCCATGTACTTTCTCCCTCTGTATTCTGAAATTGGATTTATTTAGTTCCAAGCCTCTCAAATATCCCAAATTTTCCAAAGTTTCAAGAGTTCAACAGGATACACAAAAATGTTTGTTTGCACTAGCCCCACATCCACAAAATTTAGAAAACAAAGCACATATCCAGCCCCTATAGAACTTTTTTTTTTTTTTTTGTATTTTTAGTAGAGACAAGGGTTTCGCCATGTTGACCAGGCTGGTCTCGAACTCCTAGCCGCAAGAGATCCACCCACCTCAGCCTCCCAAAGTGCTGGGATTACATGCACAAGCTACCATGCCCGGCTGTACCCCTACAGAACTTTAACATCCAAGTATCAATTCTTTCTTCCAAGCAAAAACAAGGTTTCCAGAACTCAACAGATAACTGAAAACCACACTGTTGTTACCAGCCATAGTCCCTGACAGTAACTTTAAATTGCCCAAGAGCAGTGAGGAAGCATTTTAAATTATTTTCACATCTATTGAAGGATTCCAGTCAAGAGAATTTATTCTTATTATACAGGAGTAAATATGCATTTTATCATTAAATAGTATGATAATCCTAACTAGGAATTATCAGCTTATACATTTTCTCTGTAAAATCTGTGAATCTATCTGAACGCTAAGATTTTATTTAGAATCACAATTTTTATTTTAATCTTCCCCTTCTCTTTAAAAAATAGTTAAATTTTTAACTACTAGTAAGAATAAATACAAAAATAACTATAAGTGAATACTTAATATGAATTAGTACACAAATTAAGTTATACAAGGACCATTCCTAAAATATTTATTGAAAAATGCTTCTATCCATTTCCGATGTTTTTCTGACCCTTGTTTAAGATACCAGATGCTAAAGTTAACTAAAATTTATTTCTGCATAATCTAAAAAGACAAAAAAAGCACCTCAATAAGCATTCCCAAGTATATATTATTTCAAAACCAAGATACATATAGTCATGGAAGTAGTTTCAAATTTACAGTCAGTTCAAATTTATAAAAAGATACTAACTGTATAGTCCATTGCTCTCTGCTAGCTGAGGTTAACACTGTACAAAAGCTAGTTTCTACTTTTTCTCTACCACCCATATATGCATCTCTACAATCTGCAGCCCAATACTTAGCCAACATGATCATCCTTCTCAGTCTACCGAATTCCTTTTTTCTTGCTGATTCAAATGTTGAGGAATGCACATGCAATATCCAATCCCTCTAATTATTTAATGCCTGTTAAGCTACCTTCCTCCATA
Source organism: Pongo pygmaeus (assembly GCF_028885625.2). Lineage (NCBI taxonomy): Eukaryota > Metazoa > Chordata > Mammalia > Primates > Hominidae > Pongo > Pongo pygmaeus. The sequence continues at coordinate 58,319,511 of NC_072387.2, forward strand.
CTCTATTCAGCTTTCTACCTTTCAGTCCCTATTATTATCACTTTGCATAAAGAAAAATAACAACAGTATCTGTCTTAACACCCTCTGTAAACACCACAGATACGCTGAAGAGTTGGATCTGTACCCCTTTGTGATTCTGAAATAGGAAATGCAAAGAAAGTATACAGGTTCCAAGACCTCCTAATACCAAAATCCAAGGATGCACAAGTCCCTTTATATAAAATGGCATAGTATTTGCATATAACCTATGCACTCCTCCCACATATTTTAAAATCATCTCTAGATTACTTATAATACCTAATATTATATAAATGCCACATAAACAGTTGTTACACTGTTTATTTTTTTCTTTATTTGAGACAGGGTCTCGCTCTGTCACGTGGGCTGGAGTGCAATGGTGCAGTGCTTGGTGAAGCCTTGACCTCCTCAGGTCAAACAATCCTTGTGCCTCAGCCTCCCAAGGAGCTTGGACTACAGGCACACGACAATGCACCGAGCTGATTTTTTTTGTGTGTGTATTTTTTGTAGAGGTACGGTCTCACTTTGTTGCCCAGGCTGGTCTAGAACCCCTGGCTTCAAGCAGTCCTCCCACCTAGGCCTCTTAAAGTGCTGAGATTACAGGCATGAGCCACACGCCTGGCCAGTATTATTTTTTAGTAAAATCACTTTCCAAAATACTGCAATATGAGGAAACCTTTATTCCAAAAAGTCTACTCATAATAACTTATAAACATCTTTGGAAGTTAAAAATTAACCACATCAACCTGCTTAGCCCACATAACCCACATTAACCCACATCGATCTGCTTAGCCCACATAATCCACATTAACCCATACTGTGGGTTATGTTTTAAAAGGGGAAAAAAACACTGAAACTACCATATGTCTTACCTTTTAGGCATACATGTTAAAATTTTGGCAGATGAAACATAATACTGATAGATGACACTTCAAAATAATGCAGGGAAGAGTAGAAGTGGGTAGAGATTGTTAAATCAAGTTTAGTCTAAAGCTGTCTCCTTACATATTTGAAGTTCAGTCTAAAGGTTTCTCTGTACATAGTGAACTATAAATGTATCTAAATGGAGGTGTAAACAGACTGTAACCTACTTTTGTGCCAATCACCAAGTTTTGGCCAGTTAAAAGGGGCCAACTGTTCAAATCATGTTCAAATAAGGCAAATGCCAAGCTGTAACCAATCTGACTGTTTCTATACCTCTGTCTATACATCTTCTTCCACCACCTGGCTGTGCTGGAGTCTCTCTGAACATACTGTGGCTCAGGAGGCTGCCCTATTCACGAACCATTCTTTGCTCAGTTAAACTCTTTAATTTGACTAAGGACTTTCTTTTAACAAGATATAAATTAAACAAACGACCATAAATTATAATTGTTTTAAAATGCCACATGGGAGTTCAATACATTATTCTCTCTACTTTTACGTATGTTTGAAAGTTTTATAAAAGAGAGCTTTTGTTTTTTTGTTGTTGTTTTTTTTGAGATGGTACAATCTCAGCTCACTGTGGCCTCCACCTCATGGACTCAAGAGATCCTCCCACCTCAGCCTCCCAAGCTGGGACTACGGTTGTGAACCACCATGCTTGCCTACTTTTAAAATTTTGTGTAGAGATGAGGTCTCACTATATTGCCTAGGCTGGTCTTGAACTCCTAGTCTCAAGCAATCCTCCCTCCTCTGTCTTCCAAAGTGCTGGGATTACAGATGTGAGCCACTGTGCCCAGCCAGAATTTTTGTTTTTAAGTGTGTTATGATAAAACACATAATTAAAAACAAGTGATTTTTGATTTTCTGAAATCAGAAAACCTGGTTACCAACTAGATGAGTGGACAACATTCATTATTTTTCTATGCCTTAAATTTTCACATCTGTGAAAAAGGAGTTGGACTCATTAAATTCCAACATTCCTGCTAGTTCCATTTTTTTTTTTTTAACAATTCAATTGAATGACTTCTACACTTTGAATTTGGTTTAACAATTCTAACTAAAATCCAGAATGCATTCATAGTTAAATCTGATATAATTAACTGAAAATTGTTCATTACTGTTACCAAAATAACAATCTAGTACAGTACTTACATCAGCTGGGCCTTCATTCCTATATAAATCCTATTTTGCTTTCCCTCAAACACCTTTCCTTCAAATATTACCTCTTAGACCCTTCATTCTCTATAGATAACATTGTCAAAGAAAACAGAGGCCACTAAGTATAATTTGTTCCAGTTTCCCTACCCCTAATGCAGCCCATCCTCATTTCTGTCTGTACTTCAAGTCGTTTCCACCTGAGGCTGCTTCAAGATCTCTCCACATCTCACACATCTCTTACATTTCTTATTCCCTTCCCCAACAACTCCCTACTTACTCTATCTAGGCTCAGTCGTTTGTTCCTTTTCTAACCAAGTCCTCAGGTCTCTTTTGCTCTGGCTTCTTCAGTTTAGCCTACAGTCACCACCACCCTTCTTAACAAATAAAAAACAACGAACAGCCTTCTTTCAACCCTACTTCTTCCTCAAACTAACCTGTGATTCCTCCTTCCCATGACTACCAAATATTTAAATCAAAGTTCTAACTAGTCTAACTAGCTCAACTCCAACTTACTCCTTAGCTCATCATGATCTAGCTTCCAGCCTCCATCACTCTCTCAGTTTTCCCTTCTCACTGGCCCCCAAAGAGCAAATACAATGAATGGCTTATTGTAAGGTCTCATCATGCCTCTCCTCTCTGTAGCATTTGATACTGCAATTACTGCCCCTCCTTCAGGAAACTCTCCTAAGTTCTGATACACCATTTTGCTGCTAAGCTTCCTACAGACTCCCTCAGTACCATTTTCACCTCGTCTCCTAATATGATTTGGTTCCTCAGGGTTCTTTCCTCCCCTGCTCCTCTTTCCTTCTTATCCCTACGATCCCTCACCTATATTATCTTCTTACTGTAGCCAATGCTTGAACTATTAATCTTCACCACTGGACACACTAGCCTAGAAGGGCCTGTGAGCAAAATCTAGACCCCCAACTGATTTCATAAATAAAGCTTTATTAGAATACAACCACACTCATTTGTTTGCCTACAGTCTATGGCTGCTTTTGCGCTCAAGACACAGGTGAATAACTGCAATACAAGCAGAATGGCCCTCAAAGCCCTAATATTTAGGCTTTTAAAAAATATTACGGCTCTTTGCAAAAAACTTGCCAACCTCTATTCTATAAGGTAAAATATGCCAAAAGATTAGTCCTAATAACTTTTTCTGCTTTTCAACCTCAGTGTCAACACTATAGTCAGGCCACCCATCTGAGACCTTGAGGGTTTTCTGTTACTCCCAAACTCTCTTCTCGTCTTCACCAATCCATCCCCTATGGTATAACCAAAGCAATGCTTCTAAATGCACAAATCTATTTCACTGTTTAAAATGTTCCCCAGAGGAAAGGTTTTTCACAATCTAGCTCTTGTCTGTCCTACCCAAATTTCAAATTACTCCACACCTGAATATTGAAAAAATATTTCTTCTTCTTCTTCTTAAGACAGAGTCTCACTCCATCGCCCAGGCTGGAGTGCAGTGGTGCAATCTCGGCTCACTGCAACCTCTGCCTCCCAGGTTCAAGCGATTCTCCTGCCTCAGCCTCTGGAGTAGCTGGGACTACAGGTGCACGCTACCACACCCGGCTAATTATTGTATTTTTAGTAGAGACAGCGTTTCACCATGTTGGCCAGGCTGGTCTCAAACCCCTGACCTCAGGTGATCCACCCACCTCAACCTCCCAAAGTGCTGGGATTACAGGTGTAAGGCCACTGCGCCCAGCCAGAAATACTGAGTTACTTTAGTTCCCCAGAATGTATCACACTATCTCTTACTTCCAGGCTTGCCCAAGATTTACCATAAATACCTACACATTTTTCTACTTTCAGCTCAGGCACAATCACCTCCATGAAGCCTTCAGTGACTTACCCAGGCCAACTCAGGTGATTCTTTCCCCATGTGCCCGCTCCACTAGGTACACATTTCCATTACAGGAAATATTTACTTGCTTTCACATAATCTGCATACTAGTCTACACATTCTTTGAGCAGGAACCCTGAGGTAGAGTAGGAAAACGGCTATTAAGGGCATGGAGTTTTAAAGTTGGAAATCTGGGACTCAATGCCAGTTCTGCCCCTTCCTAACTGTATGTTCTTAACAAATTAAGAAGAAAATGAAGAAATGAAGAACTCATTTTCTTCCTCTGTATAATGTAAACTTTGTGAGGATTATTTAAGGTTATTCTTATAAACACAGTGCCTTACACATAGTTAAGTGCTCAACAATTACTGGTTATCATTATTTTCATTGTTTTATCCCTCACACTTAGTAAAGAATTCAAATAGCTGCTGAGTGACATAACTGAAGCAAGCTAGTTCTGCACTGTTTTCAGCTGCATACTGAATATTTTCATCTGAACAACATTTGGATCCCAAGAACTCATTATCTTTATGCCCAAACTGTTTCAATTAGAGCAATCAACTTGTTAAGGTTTGTCCAGGACTTTCTCTGTTTGAACACTGAAAGTCCTGTATACTGGGAACTACCTCAGTTCTAGGCAAACCAAGACAGTTGATCACCTTAGAGTTATGTTGCAAACAACAGAAACTGACTTGCATAAATTTAAGAAGAAAAAAAGGGAAGAGTGAATTTATTGGTAGAATATACAGAGTAATTCACAAAACCAAGACAAAGCTGAAGAATCGAGCCTATGAAAGCAACTCCCACATATCTAGCCAGCAGGAATTAATGGATGGTTACCTTCACAGTACTTCTGTAAGGATGAATCAATTAGGTCTCAGTATCAGCTCACTCAAGATTTAAATGCCAGGGACAAATTAGCCTAATTTGTGTTAGCCAGAAAAATGTGAGGCACATTAATTAACCAGAGGCAGGAGCACCTACATTAAAAATCCCACCATGAGATAGCCCATGGCAGAAAAGTAGCTTCCAAAGGCCAAATCAGAAGGCTGTTTCCAAAAGCAGGGGGAATGGATACAATGTCCCTCATATCAGCTGCAGCTTAAACATGTCAAGCCTTTAGACTCTATGACACAGTCACTGTTATTCATGCTATTTTTCTTTCTGAGTTGGCAAACTCATCCTTCAAGACCTAGCTCAAGTATGACCTTCTGTGTAACCTTACTAATTTCCCCAGGTACAGCTACACTTTTTCTATACTCTTATAGTACTTTAAAAATTATCTACCTGTATCATAGAACTTATCACACTGTACACTAGCCATATGCTTAAGTATCAGTCTCTCCCACTAAACTGAACTTCCTTAGATCAGGGAATATTTTCATATTTATAATCTTTGGCACCTAATGATGTCTACATAGCATGTAGAAAATACTAAATAGGCTGGGCATGGTGGCTCATGCCTGTAATCCCAGCACTTTGGGAGGCTGAGGTAGGTGAATCACTTGAGCCCAAGAGTTTGAGACCAGCTTGGGCAACATGGCGAAACCCTGTCTCTACAAAAAATAAAAAATTAGCTGGGCATGGTGGCGTGCATCTGTCCAGCTACTTGAGAGGATCACTCGAGCCTGGGAAGTTAAGGATGCAGCGAGCCGTGATCATGCCACTGTACTCCAGCCTGAGTGACAGAGCAAGACCCTGTCTCAAAGAAAAAAAAAAGCTAAATAAATGTTTAATAAATCCGTTTCCCAAGTCACTAGAATATGTAAAGCATCAAATAAAAAGAAACACAGGGGCTACCACAAGTAAATATGCTGACAGTATCAAAAGAAAGCTGATAGACTAAAAGCAAGGGAAGGACAAGCCAAAAAAATTAAGAAGAGAAAAAACTCCACAAGCATAAATATCAAGAACAAAATTCTGTTAATTTAACAACCTGAAGGCATCACTTATGTAAAAGCAAAACCCAATATCCATATGCATAATGGTGATTCTCAAGAACCAAGAAAACAACTAAATTATATTCTATTTAAGGCAAGTGTCAAAGAAAAATCTAGCATGTATACAACCTCCCTAATCCAGAAAACTAAGAATGATTAATTCCAAGTAAATATAGTCATGATTTATTTTACCACATTTTAACTGCTGATGTTGGCTATGCTGTAACAAAATTTTTCTTAATAGCAAAACTGCAAGGAAGGATAGCTACATCCTCCTTATACTTTTAATATTCCTTCACCTCCACTTGAAAATGAGAATACAGTCCTCCCTCTGTATCCTCGGGGGGGTTGGCTCCAGATGCTCCCTCCCCCGAAGATACTAAAATCTGCATATGCTCAAATCTCTTCTATAAAATGGCACAGTACCGTCAGCCCTACGAATCCACAGGTTACAAAGGGCCAACTGTACAGCCAAACCGTATGCTAACTAAACAAAAGGTCAACTCAGTGGTGTCAGTCATAGAAAGAAAATCCTACTGCCTCTGAAGTTAGAAGTTCTAGAAACACTTTGTAACTCCTTTACTGAATACCAAGAAGTTACTCTTTTTTCCACTTCTTGAAATGTCATCCATTTCATGTCCCATTTCCCCCAAATAACTAAAATTCACTTCACAAACTGTTAAGTAACTTTCACATTCATGGCATTAAACTATTTGTTCTTTACCACCTGAACCCTATTATCATTACTGAGATATATTCTAAAGTACACACTATCACCAATTGAAGTTTAAATAAATAAATAGAAGCTTAACTTGAAGCTAATCAAGACTTTAAGTTAAACTTCCAGTTTAGACTGGGCTCAGTGGCTCATGGCATTTTGGGAGACTGAGGAGGGAGGAATGCTTGAGGCCAGGAGTTGAAGACCAGCCTGGGCAACACAGCAAGAACCCATTGCTACAAAAAGTAAATAAGCTGGACATGGCGGTGTGCACCTGTAGTCCTAGCTACTCAAGACACTGAGGCAGGAGGATCGCTTGAGCCATGATCGTGTCACTGCACTCCAGCCCAGGTAACAGCAAGATTCTGTCTCAAAAATAATGTTTTAATTTTTTTTTTTTAAACTTCCAGATTACAAAAAATCCGAAGCGTGGTAAAAAAAATAAGAGGAACCAGTTAAGCACCACCAGAAGGAAACAGACAAACCTAGTAATTAGGACAGTCTATTAGGCTAAATATGAAATTGCCAATACTTGGCTGTTGTTACAAACCTGGAAAAAGGCAATTTCATATAGTGCAATTTAATATAAGAAAACTGACCTAAACAAATTAGTGGCATTTTTAAATGGTTGGGAGACAACAGACTAAAGTTGGAAACAATCCAAGTATCTATAGATGAATGGGTAAACAAAATGTGATATATACATATAATGGAATGTTACTTAGCCATACAAATTAGCCTTAATCACTAATTCATTCACTATGTATATGCCTTAATCTCCCAGAACTTCACCTGTCATAATAAAAAGCTTGGAGTTGATTTGGGAAGCAGTAGGAAAAGGCACTAGAAGAGTAAACGTTTCAGTTCAAAAATACATGAGAAAAAGTATTGCGTCTGCGGTGCCTAGGATGTATTTATTCAAGGAATATTTTAGTGCTTGCTTGGTTCTAGCCACTGTACTAACTGGTAGGCAATGAAGACACATAGTCTGTGCCCTCAAAAAGCTCACAATCTAGCAGGAAAAATAAAATCTAATTAAAATACATTATCATAATTGCAACGAGAAAGATACACTCAGACTTCTTCCAGGAGCAAAGAATGGTACCTACCCAGAGTTGAGTATTTAAAAGTGGTAGGAATTAGCCAGGCAACAGGAGGCAGAGAAGGATATTCCAGTCAGCAAGATGGCCCTGAGAATAGAAATAGCACTGGCGAGGAGGGGCAGGCGGGATTCCAGATTATGTATAAGCATATAAGAAGTTCAGTGTTGCTAGGGCTTAAGGGGGTGGGGGAGGAAGGCTGAATCTGGAGAAATAATCAGGCATCAGGCTCACTGAAAAATCTCATAAACTAGAGGAAGAACACCACTTTGGAGATAGTTTTTAAACAGGAAGGTGACAGGTAATAAGGCCTAAAGTAGGCTGGAGGCAGCAGAATATAGAGGTAGGGCCAAAATCCAGAGACAGCACAGAGATTTGAGCTACATAACTGGCATCTGACTGAATGTGGAAGAGGAGAAGGAAGTCCAAGAAGCCTCTCGAGTTTCAAATTCAGGTCACAGTGAGGGTGATGATGCCATAAACAGAAAAAAGAAAAAGAAAAAACAAAGGCAGAACATGGCTTTAAACACTTTGAGCTTGAGAAGCTAAAAAGATGCTCACGCGAATAATTTCCAGCAGATGATTTTATGAAATTTAAGTCCCTGCACACTGAAATGATTATTAAAGCCAAGGGAGCTGCTGATATGAGCAAGAAAAACAGTCTATAGATAAAAGAATCATAGACAGAATCCCAAGCCATGCCTACTACATTCAAAGGGTAGGAAGAAGACTTACCAAAGCTGACTAAAAAAGAGTACTCCAAGAGAACCAGGAAGCAGTATATGCCCCATTAGTGAATTCATGGGGGGGAAAAAAAAAAAAGTTTGTCTGCTGTATGCCATATAGATTCCTGAAACACTTTACACTCTCCAAACTTAGGAAGAAAGAGGGAAATGCACAGGATGGATGGTTGTAAGCACCTTTAGACACTGCATATGGTTAAACAGAGCCAAGAGGCAGAACATGGGTGCATGGCCAATATGCATACTCCTGGGCTTGATCCGTGCAACTGTTTCTGTACTTTATGTTCAACTGTTGTTATTTAAGAGTGCTAAACATTAATGTGATACTAAAAATCACATATGAACCAATATGAACTTTGCCTTAACATTCTTTTATTTACCATTCAAGTATGAGTGAGTTCATGTTACAGAAATACATTATAGGAGAACACGCTGTTCAAGGAGGGCTAGGCAACAGTATCAATGCCATGGAGTCAACACCAAAAGAAAATTAATGTCTTAGAATACTACTGAACCTTTCATTCCCAAATGTAGACTTTTTTCAGGTATATCATCTAGTCTCTCTTCTCATTAAGTTTCATGGGTTTCAAGTTACATCCAAGGTATCTATTCTCACTGAGCTTCTCAACAGAGCCCAAATACTTTAATAGCTATACAAACACAGAATCTGTTGTACATCACAGCAATTTATCCCAAATAGGTGAAGGAAAATTCACCTAGGAAAACACTAGAGAGGAGGAAAAGAATAGGGACTGATAGTACCAAGTATGCTATATGTCAGGAAAGGCTCATGGAGAACTTTTAAAGTTTTTTTTTGTTTTTGGTTTTTAACTAGAATGACATGGTGTGGCAGAATTGTAATCTTGGTGTTCCAGAGATATATGAAGGAGTCTTATCGAAGAGATAGGTTGCCAGAGTGAACCCCAACTCAACAGACAGTCAAAAGAAGGCACACAGAACAGCATATACAAAGGCATGAAGAAGAAACTACTGGTTACTCAAGCATCTCCAGTACTTTACCACAGCTATAGGAGATATAAGGAAAAGTGCAGGGTGAGGTAAAAAAGGTAAGGCCTTATAACTATGTATGGCATGCTAAGGACTTTTATCCTGAAGTCAATGGGAAAGATCATAAACAGGAAAGTAACACAAAGATATGAGAAAGATCAATCCACAAGATACACTGGGAAGAGAAGATACTGAACACAGAAGAGCTAGGTACACTATTATACTTGTTTAGGCAAGAAAGATAAGGGTCTAAACTAGGGGCAGAGGAAGTAAGGTTGGTAACAGGTACAAACATGAGGGTTCTTCAGATGACTAATACAGAGAAGGCTGAAGGAGGGGAAGAGAAGGGAGTCAAGGATAGAGTCTTAAACTTGGATAATCAGATAGTGCCACTTAGCATTGGAGGTTCCAGAGAGACAGAAGCAAGTCTGGTAGAGCTAACTGAATTTTGCAGGTGAGAAAATATATATTAGCCCTGGTATCAGAAACTAAAGCATAAAGCTTAAGTGTTAAGCCCAAAGATATGGATTATCATTTTTTGGTAAAACCAACCAACTGGCTCCTTGCTGATAAGAAGGAAACTTTGCAAGAGTAAAAAGATAAAAAGGCAAATAAATCTAATAATAAAGTTCATCAAAATTTGCAAGGTTTTAAAGTATAGAAATAGCAATTTCTGTGATACAGTCAATATTTCTTCGATATTTTCCCCATTCACTAACTTTCAGGCGTGGTTTGTACATGTCAAGTCTTAGACTCCCTTCGGTGGAGTGCAGCACAGTAAGCAAGAGTTCTAGCTTTAGCATCAAGCTTTGTTTGTTTGTTTTCAAGACAGAGTTTCACTCTGTCGCCCAGACTTGAGTGCAGTGGCATGATCTCAGTTCACTGTAACCTCTGCCTCCCCGGTTCAAGTGATTCTCTCTCCTCAGCCTCCCTTGTAGCTGGGATTACAGGCATGAGCCACCAGGCCCGGCTAATTTTTGTATTTTTAGTAGAGACGGGGTTTCACCATGTTGGCCAGGCTGGTCTCGAACTCCTGACCTCGGGTGATCCACCTGCCTTGGCCTCCCAAATTGCTGGGATTACAGGCGTGAGCCATTGCAACCAGCCGCTTAGCATCAACCTTTGATATATTGTAAGCCCAGGCTTTGCCACTTAACACCAGATGGAAGACTTAAGGCCACTTACTTAAGGGTTGTAGGCCTCAAGTTGCCTCAGCAGTATTATTATCTGTAAAAACAGATAATAATAGTACCTACTTGATATAGGACTGTTGTGAAGATTAAATAATCTATATAAAGTACTTAGCACTGGTATACTGTAAACAATAAATATTAAGGTTTTTAAAATAATTATTAATTACTGTTACTAATGAAAATGTCACACCCTTGAGGTATACAGGAGCAAGAAAATGAGAAGTTGACCTGGATTGCAGTTACCTGAGCATTTGTTTTGTAAGTATTCATTAAACAGAACATTTCTGTTTTGCACACTTTTCTGTAAGTTATCTTTGAAAACAGGAAAAAAGTTTTTAAGAATCAATTCCTTACATGAAAAGGTCTAGTATTAAAATGCACATTCCAGGACCGGGCATGGTGGCTCATGCCCCTAATCCCAACAATTTGAGAGGCCAAGGCAGGAGGATAACTTGAGCTAGCAGTTTGAAACCAGCCTGGGCAACATGGCAAAACCCCGTCTCTACAAAAAACACGAAAATTAGCCGGGTGTGGTGGCCTTTGCCTGTAGTCCCAGCTACTCAAGAGGCTGAGATGGAAGGACGGCTTGAGCCTGGGAGGAGGCGAAGGTTATGGTGAGCCGAGATTGGGCCACTGCGCTCCACCCTTGGCGACAGAGCCAGACCCTGTTTTTTTTTTTTTTTTTTTTTAAAAAAAAAGCACATTCCAGAACAAATAAAAGGAAATGTTTCCCTTTCAATATGTACTTCCTAGTTTTTGCTACAAAATGCATCCCCTACCCAAGCTCCAAATTTCTATCAGTGATGGTAATTACTCCCTCTCTTCCTCCATCTATAAACCTCAGAATAACCTTTACTCCCTTTCTCTTCAGTGATCTTTACAAAGAGAATGTGAAGGAGGAGGAAGAGGGAGGAAGAACAGCATCATCAAATCCTCATTCCAGGTTGTAGCCATTCCCAGTCTCAATTTTTTGGAAAACTCTTCTTTGCAGACCAGACAACAGCACTATTTCTCCAAAATGAATTCTAGGTATTACTGCCCTGTCACCCTTTCCATTGCTCTAATCATGTTACATCTCCTCTTTGCTCTGGAATAAATTCCTTCACATCTCCCTATCAAGAAAAAGCTTCCAAGCAACTCTTTGCCACAAGATATTATTGGATCAACACAGGCCACCTGGAAGTCTCCTCTCTTTAATATAATCACTCTTCTTTTTTACCTGGATATTTTATTCACCAGTTAACATGCCCCTTTTAAGTTTGGTACATACTTCCTATAAGATTCACTAACCTCATTTTTTTTTCCTCTCCAAAGATCTCTTAAAGTCTCTCTTGATTGAATGACAAGGAAATTTTCTTCCTCAACCCTCTCTCTACTCAAATCCCCTGGCATAACTCTATCCTTTTGTTTTCTTTAACAAGTATGGATCTTGTTCTTGAACCTAACATCTTGTGTATCAGCTGCTTCTATAATTTATAACATGTTCTACCTTTTGTCTATCCTATATGTGAAAAAATAGGCATCATAGCTTATCAAAGTGCATCTCACTGTTTTGGAACAGCCTGATAACCACAACTACTCAGTTACAGAGCTAAGTTGTACAATGTTTCTAATGGACAAGACTAAGCATGGTTATCTACTCTTAGATATGCCTAAATCCCCAATAAAGGCCCTTCATCAGATCTGACCCCACTTTACCCTGTAGTCTCTCTCTCTCCTGCATTTCTCTCAGGACTCTTCAATTACTGCTCCCTCTAGTCTGGAATGCCCCTTTCTTCCACCTGCCTTCTCCCGCCATTTGCCTGGCCACCTTTCTTTCATCCTTCACAATCAGCTCACTCCCATTCATCCATTAGAAATCAACCAGAGTATCTTCCTTTTCTGCTCACCTCCAAGTAGTTTTTTTGGCATGCATTCTCGGAATACTACACTGTTAACAATTGTTGTTCTGCATTGTAATTATCACCCCCACTGGACTGTAAACTCCTTGAGGTACAGACTGCATCTTCCTCCTTATCCCCAAGACCTAACATTGATAACACCCAATAGACAATTAGTGAATAAATAATACCCATATCCACTGAGTGACATGCACAGGCTACATAAGCACACTGAGGTTTTGTATCTAAAGTTCCAGCTGGGTGTGACGGCTAGCATCTGTAGTTCCAACACTTTGGAAGGCCGAGGCGGGAGAATCACCGGAGCCCAGGAGTTCAAGACAAGCTTGGGCAACAAAGAGAGACCCCGTCTCTAAAAAAGATTTAAAAATTAGCCAGGTGTGGTGGTGTCCGCCTATAGTCCCAGCTACTTGGGAGGCCATGGTGGGAAGATTCCTTGAGCCTAGCAGTTTGAGCTTGCAGCTGAGCTATGAGTGCCTGAGCACTCCAACCTGGGTAAAGGAGCAAGACTCCGTCTCAAAAAATACTTTACTCATGTAAAGTGGAGATAATGCCACACCTCATACACTTGTTACACAGATTAAATAAGGTATCATGAAGCTCGTAACAGTGTCTGCCACATTAGAACTACCATTTGAATGTCTATTTCATGTTTTAGTTACACTATAGAATCCCGAGAAATGTAATGTTGTGACCAATACCAGGCTGAATGGCTTAGCAACCATGCTCTTTTTCATGCATCTAAAAGTCACGGGTTACATTCTTATCATCAGCAAATATTTGTTGTGTACCTATTATGTGCAGGAGTCCTTATTAAGTATCACTGAGCTACCAGAACACAATAATAGAGGTAAACAATGAAACAAAAACCTGTACCAATATCCAAGAGAAGAAAGAATGTTACTGGTTTTTCTGTACAAACAATGAGTATTTTTCAATAAATTTTTATTTGGAACAGGATAGGCTTCAAGAAAAATTCCTAATGGGAAAAGTTCAAAATTAACACTTGTCATCAAGTGGACCGATAACAGGAGGCAGTTCCAAAATTTCTTGTTCCTATTCCCAAGTTTTACTTTCACTTAGATGTATTTCTTACAAAGCGTCTTTAACCATGATCAGGAGAGAACATATGATCTTTATTTGACTCATTTAAATGGGAATTCCACGGATATCTCCCTAGGCTCTTTCCTACTAGTATTTAATTTTGTAGCTCTGAAAAACGGCCTGAGTTTGTCTGTTTCTCTACAAAATAGAACACTGAATGGTATATTTACCCCACAACCTTCCTTAAGACAGGATAAAACACACCTCTTAATCACACTAGTTTATCAAAAATTACAAAACTGCAAATCATGTCGCCTAGTATTAGAAAAGAAGACTGTGGCCTTAAAACCATTTTCCCCCTAACAAATCCAAAGGTCACGGTCCCAGTGAAGTTTGTGCATTATACTGTTTTCAGTAGCTGCAGAGAGACCTCTAGCGCTGCCTCAATAAGCCGAGTTTGCAAATAGTACCTGCTAATGTCACCTTAATGAGACAATGGCAACATGCTGAGTAGCAACTAACTGAGTGACCGCGATGAATGTTTAGTTTTGCAACCACTTGGAAATTCTACTAGCTTGGAGTAAGAGGTATGTAAAAGGACGTATGAACCTATGTATCCAATTTATTTTAGTAAAACGTGTCAAAGAAATTATCACCCTATGCACACCCCACTCCAAGAAAGGCTAAGAAAACAAGTCCTATGAGCGGAGGTCGGAACAACCTCTTTTCCGAAGCCTGAACACAATAGATGGCAAACTATTGTCCACCTTCGGCTCGCTCCAAATGCCAGCAGTTGCAGGAGTATGAGCTGGAACAGCTCGGCACGACTAGTCTAAAGACGAGCACTGGAATATAAGAAAATGGTCCTGGCGCATCCTACCCTCCCCCATCTATCACCCTCAAACAAGTCAGTTACCCGGCTGGTCCCCACCCCCCTCTGCGGGCCGCCACCGCCCGCCTGGGCCCGGCTCGCAGAAGGTAGGAGCCCGGACCGGCAGAGCCGAGGCTCCATGTGAGCCGCGCGGGAGGCGCAGAGGGGGCTGCACCGGGCGGAAGGTTGCACCAGCGGCGGGCGCAAGCAGCGGCCGCCCCCTCGGCTGTGCGGTTGGCGGGCCGGGGCGGCAGCATCCCCGTTCATCCGGGCGGCCCCGGACCGCGGACCCCGCCTCAGCTCCACATCCCCTCCTCGCCGACACCAGGCCGCGCCCGCGTGACGGGGCCGAAAACGCCGGCATTTCCCGGTCGCCGCGCCGGCAGCTCCGGAGGGTGACTGCAGCCCGGCCCGCGTCTCGCCGCCCGCTCCGCCCAGCCTGGGGCCGCGGTGACGGGAGGCGGCGGCCAACTCCGGCCGACCACAAGCCGGCGAGAACCAGCCCGGCGCCGGCCCCCCGCCCCTCCCCGCGTCGCCGGGCCGGCGCGGCCAGGCGGGCCCAGACCGCGGAAGCACACTCACTTCCACATCGCGGCCCTTGTTCTTGAAGCTCTTGATGCGGTGGTTCTCCAAGCTGGGGTTCTCGGCCATGGCTGCGCGCGGCTCCGGCGGCGGCTACTCCTGCGGCTGCGGCGGCGGCGGCGAGTCTTGGCGCGGGAGGGGGAGGAGGGGGAGAGCGGGAGGGGGGAGGGAGAGAGAAGAGCACGTTCCGTGACGCCTCCGAGCGCGAGGTGGCAGTAGCGCCGGGGGAGGCGCGGGCCGACTGCCGGGCCGGGTGGGGCGGGAACGTTGCTGAGAGCGGCGCGCGCCCGCGGAGGCTGGCGACACGTGACCGGGGGCGGTAACCGGCTTGGGCGTTCGCCGGGCTGTACGTGCCCGTTGGTTCTCGGGATGACCCTGCCCTCTTCCCCTGCAAGGGCTCTCCACAACCCCTCGGTGCTGCAAGTTTTGTGCCAGAAATGGAGCCGGACCTGGCGGCTTTTACTGCTCCTCCGGCGCGGGGCGGCGGTCGTCAACTACAGTTCCCAGCATGCCACGATCCGCCTGGAGTAATTCTCCACGCCTGGTGAGAACGAGGAGAATGCCGGGACCCTTGCGCGCGCGGCTCTTTGCGCGCCGCGCTCATATTGCTGGGCGCAAAGCTCCGCCCCAACGAGGCCGCCTCTGGGCGGGGAAGAGCGGGGGAGCTTCCCTGGCACCTTGCGCCCTATCAGGAGGAAGAGGGCGGGGCTTCCTGGGAGCGCACCTCGCTGCCTGTAGCTAGAAGATCAGAAAAGGAACAACCGCGGGTGCTTCGCAGTCTCGCTTTTTTGGGGGTCTTCTCAAATAGCAGCCACCTTCATTCGCTCTTCCCATGCTCTGCTTCAGTTTTATAAATAGCATTTATTTCTACCTGACATGTACATGTGTATCTATGTGATACGAGTGTTTATATGCGTTACCTAGCTGCCCGCGCGGGAATTCAGCTCGATGAGAGCAGGTACTTTGGTTGAATTACTGCTGAATCTCTAGTGTCAAAACAATGCCTAGCACGTCGCAGATACGCAATAAAGACTTGTTGAACTGGCGCTTTAGTGTCGCCCAGTTTCTTCATCATCCTTCCAAGCCCGGTTCTGCAACCTTCACTCTGGCAGTCCCTGTATTTACATGCCCCCAACACTTCTTGTTCTACCACCACACAGAATCTTAGCCTTCAGGCAGCAGCCCAGCCCTGGTCCGCAGACTCTCCTGTGTAGCACTCCCACTCCCTCTGGGGGCATCGAAGGAATGAAAGAGGGAAATTTGGATGGATTACACTGATAAAGAGCTGCTTTCGGCCGGGTGTGGTGGCTCACGCCTGTAATCCCAGCACTTTTGGGAGGCCGAGGCGGGCGGATCACAAGGTCAAGAGACCGAGACCAGTCTGGCCAATCATGGCCCGCATGGTGAAACCCCTTCTCTACTAAATATACAAAAATTAGCTGGGCGTGGTGGCGCGCGCCTGGAGGCTGAGGCAGGAGAATCGCTTGAACCCGGTAGGCGGAGGTTGCAGCGAGCCGAGATGGCGCCACTGCACTCCAGCCTGGCGACAGAGGGAGACTCTGTCTCAAACAAAACAACAAAAACAACAACAAAAAACTACTTTCCGGAGCAGGTGGGCTTCATTTGCTTGTATGTTAATTTTCAGAATCTATGGTAGACATGAGCAGGTATGTAATGTTGTAGTACTTATAATTTAATTGAACTGAGGTCAAAAGTTGGTAGGAATATACCATGAAGAGATCAAAAAGGACAATCTTTAAAGCGAAAGGGCCTTGGCTGGGCGCGGTGGCTCACGCCTGTAATCCTAGCACTTTGGGAGGCCTAGGTGGGTGGATCACAAGGTCAGGAGGTCGACACCAGCCTGGCCAACATGGTGAAACCCCACCTCTACTAAAAAAATACAAAAATTAGCCGGGCATGATGGCGCATACCTGTAATCTCAGCTACTTGGGAGCCTGAGGCAGGAGAATTGCCTGAACCTGGGAGGCGGAGGTTGCAGTGAGCTGAGATCGCGCCACTACACTCCAGCCTAGGCGACAGAGTGAGACTCCATCCGCAAAAAAATAAAAATAAAAAATTCAAACAACCCAACAAAAACATGCAAAGGACATAGATCACAGAAAAAGAATAAATATATGAGGAGATACAGGGAAAAAAAAAAAAAGTGAAAGGGCCTTAAAGAACCTGAGGCCCAGAAGTCAGGAATTCAGAAGCCTTTGGTGGCCAAGCTATGTCCAGGGGCATTCGTCTTGTGAGTGGTGGGGTGTGGCCTGTTGATAAACACAGGCTTCAGATCCTCTGGTCATATTGGACTGTGGCCCAGTGTTGCCAGAAGATTCCACTTTTCAAGGAAAACCAAAAAGGTAGATTCTTTTTCTCTTTATGTTTAAATGTTAATTCACATTTTGTTAATGGACTTAAGCATTTCCGTCACTTCAGAATATCAGGTCCTCAGTTTGCAACACCTGATCTTAGTCTAACCACTCATTTGAAGGGAAAAAAACACACACACACACCCCAGCTATGAATTTAGAAGGAATACATTAGGCAGAGCACGGTGGCTCATACCTGTAATCCCAGCACTTTGGGAGGCTGAGGTGGGAGGATCACCTGAGGTCAGGAGTTTGAGACCAGTCTGGCCAACCATGGCCCACATAGTGAAACCCCTTCTCTACAAAAATACAAAAATTAGCCATGCATGGTGGTGCATGCCTGTAGTCACAGGTGCTCAGGAAGCTGAGGCAGGAGAATCACTTGAACCTGGGAGGCGGAGGTTGCAGTGAGTTGAGATCGCGCCACTGCACTCCAACCTGGGTAACAGAATGAGACTCTGTCTCAAAAAAAAAGAAAAAAGAAAGAATACATTAGCTCAACTCTGGGTTTTAAGGAAACAAAACTTGTGTGTTTGCCATTCTCCTTGGCTAAATGGAAGAGAAATTTTCAGACTGTTGCTCAGTCTCTATTATAATTTAGTAGGTATTCCCTTTTCAGGTTACCTTATGCCACCTTTCTTCCCACCCAGTCCAAAGCAGGGCCACCCTTTTGCCTGGATCTAGTTTAGTCATTTTTATTCTTTGCCAGTATCCCTGGTAACTTCAGCATTCACAAATGTGGCACCCTGACACCACAGTCTTTCTACATCCTTAACTTCACCAAGTTTTTTACCACTCAAGTGGTAAAAAGTGCAAGCCTGCACCAGACCTTGGAGACCTTAATCTCTGGGAAATGACCACTTCCAGGGACTCAGATTTGGTGCTTCTCATTGTTAGAAACTATCTCCTTCTCTTTTGCCTTACTCTAATCATCACCCTTGGCCTGAAACTTCTCTGGACAGCTCTTCTTTTAAATGGATTTATTTTCCACACATATTGTGAGTGTCTACCATATACCAAGCATTGTATTCATCGGGCACATGTATGAAGGACTAGGGGGTCTTGGGGGAGACAGGAAGGAAGGGCCCTCAGACCAGGGGTCAATCAAACCCTCTGACTCGCTCTTCACCTTCCCAAGGCATGGGGAGTCATGCCAGCAGTCAGTCAGGTAGCAGTATGCCGTAGGCAACACAGGCATAACAGATGGGAAAAAGACTTCATGATTTGCCTCCTAAGTCAGCTTCTTTCTGCAAACTCACCACTCTGTTACTGGCATAACCATTCTTCCAGGGACACCTCTCCAAGCTAAGAGCCATCTTTACTTCTTGTCTCTCTCCCTCAACTCCCTCACCTAGTCACCATGTTAATTCACCACTCAGTGTTTCTGGCATCTCTCTCTTCTTCCCATGCCACCCACGAGACTACCTTAACACCTCCTCCTGCCTCCCCAGTCCCTCCACAGCAATCTGACTCACTTCTCCAGATCTTCCTGACTTCATCTCTGCCCCCAATCAACATACCCTTCTCCTCTGCCATTGTCTGTCAAATCATTTCTAAACTCAGTCTAGGGCCAGGCTCCATGGCTCACGCCTGTAATCTCAGCACTTTGGGAGGCCGAGGCGGGTGGATCACCTGAGGTCAAGAGTTCAAGACCAGGCCAGGCGCAGTGGCTCATGCCTGTAATCCCAGCGCTTTGGGAGGCCAAGGTGGGTGGATCACGAGGTCAGGAGATCGAGACCATCCTGGCCAAAATGGTGAAACCCTGTCTCTACTAAAAATACAAAAAAATTAGCTGGGTGTGGTGGCGGGTGCCTGTAGTCCCAGCTACTCGGGAGGCTGAGGCAGGAGAATGGCCTGAACCCAGGAGGCGGAGCTTGCAGTGAGCCGAGATCGCGCTACAGCGCTCCAGCCTGGGCAACTGAGCAAGACTTCATCTCAAAAAAAAAAAAAAAAAAAAAAAGAGTTCAAGACCAGCCTGACCAACATGGTGAAACCCCGTCTCTACTAAAAAAAATACAAAAAGTTAGCCAGGCACGGTGGCATAGGCCTGTAATCCCAGCTACTTGGAAGGCTGAGGCAGGAGAATCGCTTGAACCTGGAAGAGGGAGGTTACAGTGAGCCGAGATCGCACCACTGCACTCCAGCCTGGGCAACAAGAGCGAAACTCCATCTCAAAAAATATATATATTAAAATAAATAAATAAACTTGTCTAGTGGTTAAGATCATATGTGATGCAGCCACAGTGCAAGATACTTTTTCTTATTTTTGGTTCCCCTGCACATCGCTCATGCTTCAGCTAACATGTTCTGCTCACCTTTTTCCAAGTATATCTTAACCTTTCCAGTTTTTACATCTTTGCCGTTTGACTTGCTCAGATGGCCCTGCCTGTGTCTCTGCCTGTCAACATCGCTTCCTCTTTGAATACTCATCCCACATGGTCACCTTCTCTATGAAGCTTTCCCTGCACAGTACTGTGGAAGGATCTTCAGAACCTGAAAATTCAGGTCCCAGGGCTGAATCCTATCAGATCAAGCTCAGGCAAGTCAATTATCTGCCCTTAATCCTCTTTTCATCTACAAGTAAGGATTCTGAATCACTGGGATTTTATGAGAATCAAATTCTAAAATGCATGTGGAAGTGCTTTGAAATTGCTCTATTAATATTAGTTGTTACTATCTTCCTAGCCAGGAGTAATATGTTTCCCTCTGAACCTCAGAAGAACTTTACTTATGGTTTTGTATTGCTGCAATTTGTGTAGTCTTATCTCTCTCTTACCTATTGCTATGGTGTGAACCTCTATGTCCCTCCAAAATTCATACGTTGGAAGCCAATACCCAATGTGCTAGTATTAAGACGTGGGGTCTTTTGGGAAGTAATGAAGTTTTCATAGCTCTGCCCTCATGAATGGATTAGTGCTCTTATAAAAGAGGCTGGAGCCAGTGTGTACCTGTGGTCCCAGCTACTTGGGAGACTGAAGTAGGAGGATCATTTGAGGCCAGGAGTTCAAGGCTATAGTGGGTTATGATCACACTTGTGACCAGCCACTGCACTCCAGTCTGGGCAACATAGCAGGACCCCATCTCCAAAAAAAAAAAAAAAAAAAAAATGTTGAAGGGAGCGCCATAGTGCCTGTTGCCCTTCTGTCTCTTCCACCATGTGAGGACACAGTGTTCATCCCTCCTGCCATGTGAGGATACAGCAACAAACAGAGAGCAGCCTTCACCAAACACAGAATCTGCTGGTACCTTGGTCTTGGACTCCAGAACTGTAAGAAATAAGTTTCTGTTGGCTGGGCGGGGTGGCTTATGCCTGTAATCCCAGCACTTTGGGAGGCTGAGGCGGGTGGATCACAAGGTCAGGAGATCGAGACCATCCTGGCTAACATGGTGAAATCCTGTCTCTACTAAAAGTACAAAAAATTAGCCAGGCGCGGTGGCGGGCGCCTGTAGTCCCAGCTACTCGGGAGGCTGAGGCAGGAGAATGGCGTGAACCCGGGAGGCGGAGCTTGCAGTGAGCCGAGATTGCACCACTGCACTCCAGCCTGGGTGACAGAGAGACTCGTCTCAAAAAAAAAAAAAAAAAAAAAAAGAAATAAGTTTCTGTTGTTTATAAATTATCAGGTCTCAGGTGTTTTGTTCTGGCAGCATGTTCTATCATGAATGTTTGCTGAATGAACAAATGAATTAATGAGTGAATGAATAAACTCCTTTCTTCCCTCATGATCACCTTTTGGCTAATTCACCACACTTTAAGCACACCTGAAGCAAAGACCAAATACTGAAAATTGAAGAAAATGACATCCAAATGCATCAACCCAGCTACCTAGCAGTGCTCTTACCTCAGTGGTAAAGAAATATAAAATAATAAGTGTTTTCATTTACTGATTTCCTGCCAGGAATTTATATACATCATCTCTAATCCCTGTGAAAGCCCTGCATGGTTGAAATTATCATCTCCATCTCTCTCTGGGGCAGGCAGAGCTTGGAGCTCTGGTTCCAAGGCATGGTGAGGGTCTGTGGTGTTGGCAGGAACAATGGAAGCAAAAAGACACAGAAAGACAAGTGGTTTCTCTTGTGGCCAATCTCTAGAATAGCAGTAATGAAGACCTCCACTCTCCCCAAAGAACAAATACAGTCCTTAGACTCTAGGAAAGTAAGGTCTCCTCTCCAAGGGGTGTCCCCTGTCTGGGGAGCATCAGTCATGGAAATGGGTGTGCCTAGCAGGGCAACCATCTCATGATCCATGATAGTCAGTAGCAGCAGACACAGCATTGTAACAGTAAGGTGAAAAGTCAGAGAGGAAGAACCAGATAAATCCCCAGAAATAATTGGGGACACCTCAAGCGAGGCTAGTGTCTGGCCAGTAAGCACTGATACATAATTATGTGGATAACACAAATAAGATAACCTCAATGCATAATAATGGGCTAATGGGCCTGGGACACACACATTGTACCTCCAATATCATTTTCAAATAATCAGACTACAATAAAATAAACAATGTTAAAATTGTAGTGGGCATAATTTAGAATATACTTACCGTCTCAAGGTCATGATTCTGCATGATTTTACACACATGTGAAAGCTACATGATTTTACACACATGTGAAAGCTACATGATTTTACACACATGTGAAAGCTACATGATTTTACACACATGTGAAAGCTACATGATTTTACACACATGTGAAACCTACATGATTTTACACACATGTGAAAGCTACATGATTTTACACACATGTGAAAGCTACATGATTTTACACACATGTGAAATCTACATGATTTTACACATATGTAAAAATATAATTTTATACTACTAGATATTATAGGACACATATAAACATAATTTTAAAATACTAGATATTATAGTACATATATGTAAAAATATAATTTTACAATACTAGATATAGAACCAAATGGTACCTTAGAGATGAACACAGTCCTGGAAGTTTAGTAACTTGCTGGTTCTTTAAATAACAAGCAGTGTGTCCTTGAACAGGTTATTTCACATAAGTAGCAAGTTGCTCACTTGTGAAATGAGCATGTTGGACTGGGTGATCTCAAAGCCTCCTCTCACAGGCATAATGCTTTGAACCTGTGAGCCCATCACTCCAGTCCAGCAGCATCTCTTCTCCTGTCTCTCCCTATTTTATAGATGAGAAATACAAAGACAGTAAATGATCATAATTGTCAAACGGACTGAAAGTTGAGTGTTCTGATTTTTTTCCACTCATGTCCAGTCCTTCATGGGCCTTCTGATTTTCCAGAAGCTGCCACTGTGCTCAACCCACCAGGTCTTCCCTGTCTCAAATGCATTAGGCCACCAAATCACCCTCAAACCAAAGTTTTCGCTCTCAAAATAGTTGAGATAGGCTGGGTGCAGTGGCTCGTGCCTGTAATCCCAGAAACTTAGGAGGCTAAGGCAAGAGGATTGCTTGAGCCCAGGAGTTTGAGGCTGCAGTGAACTGTGAATGCACCACTGCACTCCAGCCTGGGTGACACAATGAGATCCCATATCCGAAAAAAAAAATTAAATTAAAACTTATTAAGATAAATCATCATCTCAGATAAGAAATAATTCATTCACGTTAAGGTATGAATGACCTTATTAAACCATGTGAACTCCAGCCGATGGAATGTCTGATATATCTAACCTATTATTAACATCCACCTTCCCCTCCCCACACAAGAAAACAAAAAGCAACCCTTTGGCATCCAATTTCAGCTGATCCCTGCTGGAAGTTATTTTGATAATACTAGGCCTACTGGGAAGTGACCTCTTTGAACGAATACCAGATTTGTTATCTGTTTCTGCATCATCTTCTCCAGTAAACATGAGTACCTGGAGCAAAGCATTTATGTCTTACTCATTTTTGGGTTCCCTGTGTCTAATATGGTACATAGCACATGATGGGGCTTCAACAAATGCTAGGTGGATTAATAAATAAACTCAAGTAGAGAAAAAACATTAACCTTACCCATTGGAGGGGAATCCATAAAATGTTTTGTATAATAAAAATGAGGAGCAGCCGGGCGCGGTGGCTCATGCCTGCAATCCCAGCCCTGTGGGAGGCTGAGGCGGGTAGTTCACGAGGTCAAGAGATCAAGACCATCCTGGCCAACATGGCGAAACCCCGTCTCTACTAAAAATACAAAAATTAGGTGTGGTGGCGCACGCTATTCAGGAGGCTGAGGCAGGAGAATCGCTTGAACCCAGGAGGCAGAGGTTGCAGTGAGCCAAGATCGCGCAACTGCACTCCAGCCGGGCGACAGAATGATACTCTGTCAAAAAAAAAAAAAAGAAAAGAGGAGCACATTTCTTTTTGCATAAAAAAGTCATATTATGGTCTGGTGAAGATAGGGATTATGGTTATAAAATAATAATAGGCTGTGGTGGCTCACGCCTGTAATTCCAGCACCTTGGGAGGCTGAGGCAGGCAGATCACTTGAGGCCAGCAGTTCGAAAAAATTAGCCGGGCATGGTGGTGGGTACCTGTAATCCCCGCTACTCGGGAGGCTGAGGCTAGAGAATCTCTTGAACCCAGGAGGCGGAGGTTACGGTGAGCTGGGATCATGCCATTGCACTCCAGCCTAGGTGACAGAGGGAGACTCCGTCTCAAAATAAATAAATAAGTAAATAAATACACAAAAAAATAAAAAATAATCGGGGGATGGCAGGGAGCGGGGGAGAGCATTAGGGAAAAGAGCTAATGGATGCGGGGCTTAATACCTAGGTGATGGGTTGATAGGAGCAGCAAACCACCGTGGCACATGTTTACCTATGTAACAAACCTGTACATCCTCCACGTGAACCCTGGAACTGAAAAAAATAAAATAAAATAATGATTTTTAAAAATCACCAACATGTAGAGATGTAAATAGGAAAAAAAAATGATCAGTGACAACTACTGAGTGTGCACCATGTGATGTTAAGCCTTTTCTGGGATTACTTCTTTTAATTCTCACAACAGTATTATCAGGTAGAAACTATTTTTACTCCTATTTTATAGAGGAAGAAACTGAGGCCAAAAAATGCTAAGTAACTCTTGCACAGTCAGGAGGAGAGAGAGTCCATGCAACTTGATTGCAGGGCCCATGTTTGTAATTTGGTTTTCTGCGGGCAAGCACGCAGAGAGATGAGGGAGAGCCATGTGTCCTGTCCGGGTGACGATACCTAGAGATACCTCCTTGATCCAGCATAAACAAAAGGGTTTCCACAGGACAATGATGTTATATTTAGTTGTAAAACAAACAAACAATAAAAGGTCTAGGTAAACTGGTTACCAAATAGGAAGAATTAAACAAGTGTGAAAAGCTAGTCTCTACTGAAAAGAGATTTTTATCGTCAAGTCAGCAGGACTAGGAGAGGATTCAGACAAACCGCCAAATCCACAAGTCGGACAAAAAAAGGCTTGTCATCTAGAGTTGTATTAAGTAGATAACTTTTTATCCTTTGCATATTGCCATTTGGAGGAGACATACTCTGCTTACTAATTATGGAGCGTTAAAGACTCCAGTCTATAAATATTCAGCTCTAAAGTCATTCCTGGAAAACAAGGTAACGGGAGGCAGGAGACACCTGAAAGTAGCCATCCAAAAGACTGGTTCATTAGTTTGATTGTAAACATTCTCCTCTGTCCCTACTATTTGAGGAATTTATGATTCCCTAGGTTGGAAAATGCCTGGAGAACTGAAACGTGCAGTAACAATGCTTTTTTTTTTTTTTTTTTTTTTGTTTGAGATGGAGTTTCCTTTTTTTTGCCCAGGTTGGAGTGCAATGGCGTGATCTCAGCTCACTGCAACCTCCGCCTCCCGGGTTCAAGTGATTCTCCTGCCTCAGCCTCCCGAGTAGCTGGAATTACAGGCATGTGCCACCACGCCCAGCTAATTTTGTATTTTTAGTAGAGACAAGGTTTCACCAGGCTGGTCTCAAACTCTTGACCTCAGGTGATCTGGCTGCCTTGGCCTCCCAAAGTGCTGGAGTTACAGGCATGAGCTACTGTGCCCAGCATTTTTTTTTTTTTTTTTTTTTTTGAGACAAGGGCTCGTTCTGTTGCCCAGGTGGGAGTGCAGTGGCGCAATCTCAGCTCACTGCAACTTCCGCCTCCCAGGTTCAAGCAATTCTCATGCCTCAGCCTCCCAAGTAGCTGGGATTACAGGTGTGTGCCACCATGCCTGGCTAATTTTTGTATTTTTAGTAGAGATGGGGTTTCGCCATGTTGGCCAGGCTGGTCTCAAACTCCTAGCTTCAGGTGATCTGCCCGCCTTGGTCTCCCAAAATGAACAATACAGTTCTGGGCACACTGTTTCCCCCCTATTTCAGATTTCTATGTCCCTTATAATCAACATTGCCAATACATTAATAATCCTTAGTGAAATGGCCAATAGAAATTTTCTAAAAGAAATTTTTCTTCCCTAACTTGTATGAGTCTTTTAACTTTTAGGTCTATTTCCCTTTAAATACTGCAGTTTAAATAACTTTGCTTTGGCCAGGCGCGGTGGCTCAGGCCTGTAATCCCAGCACGTTAAGAGGCCAAGGCAGGTGGATCATGAGGTCAGGACTTCAAGACCAGCCTGGCGAAGATGGTGAAACCTCATCTATACTAAAAATACAAAAATTAGCTGGGCATGGTGGCAGGTGCCTGTAATCCCAGCTACTTGGGAGGCTGAGGCAGAGAATTGCTTAAACCCGGGAGGCGGAGGTTTCAGTGCACCAAGATCGCGCCACTGCACTCCAGCCTGGGCAACAGAGCGAGACTCTGTCTCAAAAAACAGAAAAGAAAAGAAAAGTAACTTTGCTTTGGATAAAATGTGTTTTTTCCTCCAACTACACTTTCACATTTTCTCTCTTTGATACCCAGATGTTCTATACATAAGATCATAGTAGCTTAAGCATTTATAGACAAGGCAGTGTGATGTCCTACAGCTATGCCGTCCAGTACAGCTGCCACTAGCTACATGTGGCTATTTAACTTTAAATTTAAATTAATGAAAATTAAATGTAACTAAAAATTAAGTTTCTAGGGCCAGCACAGTGGCTGATGCCTATAATCCCAGCACTTTGGGAGGCCTAAGCAGGGGATCTCTTGAGACCAGGAGTTTGAGACCAGCCTGGGCAATATTATGAGACCCTGTCTCTACAAAAATTATTTTAAAAATTTCTTTTAAATTTTTAAATTTAAGCCACTCCTAGCTACTCAGAAGGCTGAGGTGGGAGGATTGCTCGAGCCCAGGAGCTCAAGGCTGCAGTGAGCTATGATTGCGCCACTGCACTGCACCCCGGGCAACAGAGAGCAAGACCTGTCTCAAAAAAAAAAATTGAGTTTCTCTTCACACTAGTTTCATTTTATGTGCGCAATAGCCACCATATTGTGGGGACTGTATTGGTAACAGAGATATAGAACATTATCACAGAAAATTATGTGGCTACCCCAGAAAGAACACAACACACGTTTAGCAACAGACAGACCTTCCTCTTTTCAATTTCCACCTTAATCTTTTACTAGACTTGTGACGATGGGAAGTTTCTTAAACTTTCAAAGTTTCAGATATTTAAACTATAAAATAGAAATACAGCTGGGTGCAGTGGCTCATGCCTGTAATCTCAGCAGTTTGGGAGGCCAAGGCAGGTGGATCACCTGAGGTCAGGAGTTCGAGACCAGCCTGGCCAATATGGTGAAATCTCATCTCTACTAAAAATACAAAAAATTAGCCGGGCGTGATGGCAGGTGCCTGTGATCCCAGCTACTCAGGAGGCTGAGTCAGGAGAATCGCTTGAACATGGGAGGCAGCGGTTGCAGTAAGCCAAGATCACACCACTGCACTCCAGCCTGGGTGACAGAATGAGACTCTGTCTCAAAAAAAAAAAAAAGAAAAAAGAAAAAAGAAAGAAACACAAATATACCTACACTTGTATGGTGGTAGTCAATAATGCCTAACACACTTTATTGCTTAATAAAACTATTATTATTAGTGCTTAGGGATCAAACATTCCCTTTTTGATCCAAAGTAAAAAAGCTTTTGAGGCCGGGTGTGGTGGCTCATGCCCATAATCCCAGCACTTTGGGAGGCCGAGGCAGGCGGATCACCTGAGGTCAGCAGTTGGAGGCCAGCCTGGCCAACATGGTAAACCCTGTCTCTACTTAAAATACAAAAATTAGCTGTGCGTGGTGGTGCACCCCTGTAGTCCCAGCTACTTGGGAGGCTGAGGCATGAGAATCGCTTGGACCTGGGAGGCAGAGGTTACAGGGAGTGGAGCTCATGCCGTTGCACTCCACCCTGGGCAACAGAGCGAGACTCCGTCTCTCCAAAAAAAAAAAAGAAGCTTTTAAGATTCAAATTAGATATCAATATTTTCTTCATACCTTGAGTACTCAATAAACCTTGCGGACTACCAAAAATTTAGATTAAAAATGTCTTAGAATACTTACATGTTTTTGTTCCTTCTCTAGGAGAAAAACAACTTGAATTGCCCTGGAGAAACCTTAGACTCTGGTAGCTGTTTAAACTCATAAATTGTCCCAGAAGATTTCTAATTCCCAAACCATCCCTCACATTTAATTCAGGAACATGTTCAGCAAATGTTTGTGTTTGTACACGAAGTCTCTCAGCGATCTAAGTTTGACTTGAAGAGCAATGAGGCAAAATTCCCATCTTCCTACCCCACTTTAATTTGGAGATAAAACCTACTCAAGTTATACATACCGGTACTTTCAAAAGCCCTTCAACTTATCTAAGCATCTCTCTAGCCCCACCCACTCTTCCCCTTTTCATCTCAATATGGAACTCTGTGTAAAAGCATCCAAAGCTGAAAGACAGAGCTGTGGATAATGTGCCTGCAGAGCTTAATCCCTGCCAATCTCACAGAGGGGCACGTTACAGTTAGGAATGTGTGCGACCAGAGCCAGGATAAGTTCAGATTCATCAAACGATTGTTTTATCAACCACGATTACTCAATACAACTAAAACAAAAATAACCTTGAGAGGCGATGAGTAACCTACAACTCATCATGATATGAAGTTCAAATAATTGCTAATGCCACACTTGGACAGTCAAGTTTTTCAAGCTTCCCCCTGCTCCCCCTGCCCAAAAAAATAGACAAGATTATGCAATGAGAAGATAAAGGAGATAGAAGACAATGCTCCAGGGCCAGGTGCGGTGGCTCATACCTGTAATCCCAGCACTTAGGGAGGCGGAGGTGGTTGGATCACGAGGTCAGGAGTTCAAGACCAGCCTGACCAAGATGGTGAAAGCCTGTCTCTACTAAAAATAAAAAAAAAAATTAGCCGGGCATGGTGGTGGGCGCCTGTAATCCCAGCTAATCGGGAGGCTGAGACAGAGAATTGCTTGAACCCGGGAGGTAGAGGTTGCAGTGAGCTGAGATTGCGCCACTGCACTCCAGCATGGGCGGCAGAGTAAGATTCCATCTCAAAAAAAAAAAAAAAGAAAAAGAAAAAAAAGAAATCAATGCTTCATCCTTACTATTCAAAGCTAGATTGCAAAACATACTAATCTAAGAAATCTTTAGTTTGTCTCCTCCCTATAGCTTTAGTTGAGCTTTTATGTAGGGTTTCTTTTATACAAAGAAGCACAAATATCTCTCTTGGAAGACTACAGCTCAGTAACTGATGGGAACATGCAGGGGCAGGTGAAAACACACAGCAGAATAATATAAGAATGTTTTCTGATGCACAATATGAGCAAATACGGTTCTAGTCACTCTCTTTCTGCTAAGCAAAAAATCTGAACCAAGCCAACCCCTGCTATCTAAAATGGTCATTTCTGAAAAATCTCTTTATTAGTAATCATTTGTTTTCTGTAGAAATAGGAATAATAATAGCTAGCATTCATTGAGCATTTAATATGTTTAAAGCACTATTTTAAGTAATTCGCATGTATTAACAACAGTCCTATGTGGTAGGTAGAGAGTATCATCTTTCGTTTTACAGATGAATACACCGAGGCATAGAGAGGTTAAACAATTTGCCCAGGGTCACCCAGCTAATAAGTATTAGAGCCAGAATCTGAGCTTGGGCAATCCGGCTCCATTTTACACTCTTGTCTCTGTTGGCAGTTGAAACAAAGATGCACTTACATGGACACTGATTCCTTGCTACACACAAACCTGCAAACATATGTCAAGACTAACATCTTATAGTTTATGGTTACTTGTAGAAACCAAATTAAATGAGGAAACCAAACATTTGATTGGAACCTATTACTGTCATCAAAACCCACTTCTCCTTGGTTTTCTTAATTCCCAGTGAGGAGCATATCTCAGTAATTTTGTCTGTCAGGAATTTTGAAAAGTCAAGAGGTGAGTCCTAGTGACATTACTTTAGCTCCAAATCATAGCACACCTGAAGTTGGAGCCATCCATGAATTTTTCTTCTTTTTTAGTTACGTGGCTAAATAAACTCCCCTTTTAAAATGGCCATTTGAGTTTCAACTGAAAGACTCATAACGGATACACCCCCTTCTCCAGCCACTGCCATCCCCACCCCCACAGTGAGTGTCTCACAGGTGGGACCATGACCTCAGCCGGTCTATTTATTCAGAGTGAACCTCAGGGCTTTTGTAGGCATGGCCAGAAAAGAAGCTCTCTTTCCATTGGACTTGAACCTGGAAAGACATGAGCCTGGAAATACTGCATCATCTAAGGCTGCTGGAGTCTGCTGCACAGAGCTGGGGTAATAACCCATCGAGGGTGAAGGTGGAGTTAAAAGAAGCAGGGACATTGAACCCTGTGGGCATCATTTGAGTCCTGAACCTTTTAGTGTCTGAAGCTACTCAACCTCCAGCTATCTATTCCTGCCTTACAAAGACCCTAAATGTAGTGGCTTAAAACAACAAAAATTTATGATGTCTCTCAGCTTGGCAATCTCGGTGATTGTCTGGATTTACTAGTCAGCTTTACCACAGTAACAAATGACTTCCTAAATCCCAGGGGCTTGTAACAACCCACGTTCCTCACTCTGCTGTTACACGTCTGCCGTCGCATCAGTGAAGGCTCTGATTCTGCTCCATGTGTTTTCACATTCGGGGACCAAGGCTGCAGGAGGAGCCCCCATTCAAGCAAGACCTGTCATCCATGGCAGAATGAAAAGAGCAAAATACCCGATGGCCCTTTAAAGCCTCAGTTCAAATACGGTGTATGTTATGTCCTTTGATACCCCATTGACCAAAGCAAATCCCTTGCTTCGAGGAGTCCCTGTAGCTGTCTGGGTAAATTAGGTTAGCACCTGAGGCCCTTTGTGAGAGTTTAAAATAAGGAGATATGCACATACAGAGAAAAAGAGAGACTGAGGCAAAGAAGGAGAATTTATGTGTATTTCTACATGCATGGTGTGTGTATGACTTTTTTTTTTTTTTTTTTTTTTTGAGATGGAGTTTCGCTCTTGTTGCCCAGGCTGGAGTGCAATAGTGTGATCTCAGCTCACTGCAACCTCCGCCTCTCGGGTTCAAGTGTTTCTCCTGCCTCAGCCTTCCAAGTAGCTGGGCTTACAGGCGCCCATGACCACGCCCAGCTAATTTTCTGTATCTTTAGTAGAGACGGGGTTTTACTATGTTGGCCAGGCTGGTCTCAAACTCCTGACCTCAGGTCCACCTGCCTCATCCTCTCAAAGTGCTGGGATTACAGGCATGAGCCACTGCACCCAGCTGGTGTATAACATTCTTAAGGCAACTTCATTTCTGTGTGGAAGGTTGAAGGTCAGTCCCAACCTGAGATATAGGACCAGTTCTTTTCTAGTCAGGGAGAATTCAGGAAGCCACGTTCCAAAACAGTAAGTCAGACTTCTGTTGAGCCTGCTCTGATTTCAGACCTTCGTTCTGCTAACAGGGATCCAGCCTTTGGCCCCATCTGTAGAGTCACAGCAGCTCTGCTGCTGCTCATCCGCTGGGGCTACTGCCAATTGCTGCTCAGTCCCTTGCTGTCTTCATAGAGCCTTGGTCACAAGCTTCTTCTCGAGGACAACTACAGGGTCTGCCCCAGGTACATCCCCACCCATGAGCATCTAGTTTCTACCTCCTTTCTGCCTACCAGTCAGGGGCTAAGATAATACTGATAATATAGTAATAATAACATCTGTCATTTATTGCATATAGTAATAGCATTTACCATTTATTGCATATAGTCTCAAATTCTTATGTATCCCAGAAGTGCAGCTATTTCCAGCTGGGCCTCTGTTTTCATCAGGCATCATTCTTGATATAGATCTCAACCCTTCTTCAAGTCCCCCAGAACAATCCATGAACACCAAAAGTATTCATGAGCCATGTATAATTGACTGAGGCTTCCCCCAAAACAGTGGAGTAGAGATTTATAGTGCACACCCAACAGAAGCAGCTTTTCTCTAATTTTCTTTTCTGCTGTGCTACCATCAAGCCTCCTCCTTCTCCCCACACCTCGAAGCTTAGCCTTCTCAGTTGTATGCTGAATGCATACTGAAGTAACAGACAATGGAATATGTAACTACATAAAGCTTAAATAATAAAGCTTATTATCTCTGGGGGTATCATTTTCAGGCTTTGTTGATTCAGGGACCCAACAACATCATCAAGCACTCAACCCATGTGTTTTCTACTTCCCTCTGTGCCGTCCCCAGCCTGTTGGTTTTCATCCTCAGAGTTTCCCTCATGGTCACAAGAAGGCTGCCATAGCTCCAGGAATTACGTCCACACATAACTATATCTAAAGACATGAAGAGGACCATTATTCCTCCTCCCCACATCATAAAGGAAAAACTTTCACAGAAACATCTCAGAAGACTTACCTTTAAACTCCTCCACTGGGGTTGGGTTACATGCTTCTGCCCTAATAATAAAAGTTATTCAGCTGAGACAGGAGAATCGCTTGAACCCAGGAGGTGGAGGTTGCAATAAGCTGAGATTGCGCCACTGCACTCTAGCCTGGGCGGCAGTGCATGACTCCGTCTCAAAAAAAAAAAAAAAGTTATTCAGGTTGAATATCCCAAAATGCTTGGGACCAGAAGTGTTTCAGAGTTCAGATTTTTTTCCTTCCCGATTTTGAAATATTTGCATTATACTTACCAGTTGAGCATCCCTAATCCAAAAACCCAAAACCTGAATGTTCTGATGAGCATTTCCTTTGAGCACCATGTTGACACTCAAAAAATGTTTGATTTTGAGGCGTTTCAGATTTCAGATTTTGAGATTAGGGATGTTCAACCTTTATGGGCATTTTTAGCCTCTGGAGTTGGAAAGTGGATTCTGACAGCAAGGATGAAAGATGAGGAGAGAATGGCTGTTGGGAAGAAAACCACCAGACTTAGCCACCCTGAGTAGCTTGGTGTCCTACTCACTTGTGTGCTCTGCAAAGTACAATGCCCAACTATGACTAGGCCATGCTCTTGAAGCCTGGGTAAGAGCCATCTAACATTACTCAGGAAGGCCTTTAGAGTCCGACCCCTGCCCCAACCCTAGCAAGGTTATCAAAGCCAGGGGTATCAAAACTCCTTCCTTAGAGGAGTTTTACTCATCTTTATACCTTTACTGCTTCTCCACATGCACAGCAATTCTGCAGTCTGAGAATTATCTCATTTTTTCAGATATGGAAGCTGAGTAGCAGAGAATTTAAGTGACTCACTCAGAGTCAGATAACTACTAAATGATAGATCAATATTTGAACCCAGGGTTCTCTGGTTCCAATGTCCTTGCCGTCAATGAAAGCAGAACAAAGACCCAAAAGAAAAAGCAAAGAAGACAGACTAGGCTCAAATTTTAGCAGAAGAGTAAATATCTTCTTGGTCCTTTAGTAACTTAAAACCATTACAAGGTTTTACAGAGGAATGTAATTTCTGTCCTTGGTTATCTGGAAAAGATAAAACAGAGCAGTGCTTTCAGTACTTGGCTGAGGACATGGAGGCATTTTAAAGTGTTGGAATGATTGAACACAAGCCATGCTGCTGAGTTCTGGACACCCAACCCTTTAAATGGCGCCTGGGGAGACATTTACTGAGGATCTGGCCCCTGCCCCAAGAAAGGGGGTCCCAGGCCAAAAAGCTGCGTAAACAGATATTTTTGCCACAGTGTGGTAAGTGCTATTATGGAACTATGAACAGGGCTGTGAGAGTGTGGGTGGGGGAGAGGGGCGGAGAGGGTGGACAGTAGAAAAACCCCTGACTGAGGTCATCCCTGTGTTCCAGGACAGTGCAGTCACTCATTGCAAAACAGGGACCCTGAGTCATGAGGAAAGAGCTAAAGTGAATTCAGTAGACACCATTAAACAAGGCAGGGGATGGGAGATGTCTTGGAAAGATTTCCTTCCAATATGGTTTACAGGAAAACATTTTAGCAATTCTGAATGTAAATTTCAGGGGTTTGTTTGTTTGTTTTTAAGCTTACTTTATGGAGCACTTCACATGGCTTTATGAGGATTAGTTCTTACTTCATGTAATATAGTAAGTAATTTGCATACACTATCTCATTTAAAGCTTAAAATAATCCTGTGAAGTTGATAGTTCTATTTTCCCACTCAAAAAAATTTTTTTTATTTTCGGCGGGGAGTGGTAACTCATGCCTATAATTCCAGCACTATGGGAGGCCCTCAAGGAAAGATCACTTGAGTCCAGGAGTTTGAACCAACTTGGGCACCATAGTGAGACCCCATCCCTATAAAAAATAATAAATAAAAAATTAAATTTTTTTCAAAAATGTTAGTAGCTTCCCCCCACACAGTGCACACTGTTTTAGGTACATAAATTGATCAGAGAGTCAAGACAGCTTGTCCAGGGTCTGTCAGTTCTTCATTGGCAGAGTTGGAATCAGACCCTCCCTGTCATGAGGCCAAGGTGCCTTCTAGAAAATTCACTCCCAGCAAACACATGATTTCCTGGGAGAGGTGGTTACAGCTTAGTATACTGGATCCAGAGAGAGAATAGATGTCCTGTGCTCACAGTGGAAAAGCAACAAAAATGGTAATGAAGGTTGAATGATCATCAGTAGAAAGAACCTTTTTTTAAAAAATGGATAACGGACAATGCTCTGTCCTCATATATTTCTGTAACAAAGAATTAAGGAATTCAGTTTTAAGGAGAAAAGTTTGTCACCCTGTATTTTCTATAGCTTGGGCAAATTGACAGATGTACTACAAAATGGAAGCAGTTAAACAACATCCAATCCAGACCCTTGCCACTCAGAGTTCCTCATCCCCTGGTTTCTTGTTAGAAATGCAGATTCTTGGGCCCCTTCCAGACCTACTGAATCATTTGAACAGGAACTCCAGTTGATTTGCATGCACATTAAATCTGAGGGGCTTGCTGCTCTACATAGATACCTTTCTCTGCCATTGTTTCTTCCATTGCAGATAATGTCTTACGAGTCTATGAAAATCAAACACATGAGCAGGTCATGTTGTGAGCTGCAGAAGACAAATTTGACAACAAAGCAACATTTGCTATCTTTTTTAACTGAGTTTAATTTTAACTTAATCTAATAACTTCTTTTGAATAGGTTTTTGGGAGGATTTGTGGTCCTACAAGGGGAGAGGGAAGATAATGGGGAAAAAGAAGTCAGCAGGAAGGAAAAGGTGGGTATTTTCCCCAATGGCACAGACCAATCATATGACACCCTTAATGTGTTATCAGATTTCTACAGGGGTCAGATGTGAAGCCCATTACCTGACATGCCCACTGGGTGGTCTGGACTTTGAACAATGGCTCCTCCCATCTGGAACCCTCTGCTATTTTGCAAATGTTTCAATGGCTCTGCTGAAAGCAAGGAAACAACAGCTGGTGAATAATCTCATTTTATATTAATAGAGCAGCACTGACCTATCCAGGTCCCTTAATACTTCACGAAACAGAACATCCTTTCTTTCCCAGGGCAAGGAAGGGAAGTCTCAGCCATACCACATTACAGCAC
This sequence comes from Pongo pygmaeus, assembly GCF_028885625.2. Lineage (NCBI taxonomy): Eukaryota > Metazoa > Chordata > Mammalia > Primates > Hominidae > Pongo > Pongo pygmaeus. The sequence continues at coordinate 58,354,814 of NC_072387.2, forward strand.
GAGTAGGGGCCCTGAAGAAGAATGAACAGAAAGAGTTTTTTCTTGCAAACCCACCTCACTGGACTTTTTCAGATGAGGATTAAGTCAGGCTAAAGGAGGATGGAAGAGAATATCTGCATTAAATCCCTGGACTTTACCTATGCAAGGAAATAACCAGAAAGTAAGAAGATTCTTGCCCCAGCCTTGCCTCTGTCTTTGTACGTGCAGCTCTTTCTGTGAAATCAAGGTAGAGATGTCCAAGTTAAGTGACAACCTGAAAGATAAATGTGGGCTATTTTTAATATCAGGGGTAGCTGGTGGTTTAATGTTAGTGGAGTCAAATAAAACAGAATGTGACAACACCACCAGTTAATGAGTGTTTGTGCCCGTGCCAGTAGCAATTTTAACGCTGTAGAGAATTGCAAAGGAATAAGGTATAATCTGTGATTTCAAGGAACTTCATTTTGCTGGAGGATTTCTTCAACACAAATGACTAGAAGCAAGGATGTAAAATATAAACTGAAAGATATATACCTTAGCCAATTATACCATCACTGACACATACAGAAAAGGAAGATTAAAATGTTTTGATTAAGCAACATTTCTAGAGATTCTGTTAAAACTTAAACAAACAAACAAAAAATCCTGGAAAATAGTAATGCTTTCTTTAACATTTATGAAAGTTCAATTGGGTATTCCTGCTCCAGTTCTCTCAGTGTGGAATAGATGAAAAGTTGCTAGAAGGGAGTGGTTACATGCCACCAGAGTAAGCAAGCTGGACCAGGCATAGAGACTAGCTGATGAGAGGTAGGGAGAATGGCAGAAACTTCTTAAAACAGTAGTTCCTAACCTTTGCCTTTTGTTTGGGTCAAGGACTCTGTGATGGTTAATTTTATGTCTCAATTTGGCTAAGTGATAGTGCCCAGATGTATATGGTCAAACCTTATTCTGGACATTTCTGTGAGAGTGTTTTTGGGTGAGACTAACATTTCAATTGGTGGACTCTGAGTATAGCAGATGGCCCTCCCTAATATGGGTGGGTCTCATTGAATCCACTGAGGGCCTGAAAAGAACAAAAGACTGACTCCCCCTGAGCAAGAGGGGATTCTCTGGCCTGACAGCCTTCAGACCTTAACTGCAGCCTTGGCTCCTCCTGGTCTCCAGCCTGCCAGCCCATCCTGCAGGTTTGAGACTTGCCAACCTCCACAGTCATGAGCCAATTCTTTAAAATAAATCTCTTTATAGACACATCCTATTAGTTCTGTTTCTCTGGAGAACACTAACACTGACCCTTTTGTGAGTTTTTAGAAGGAATATTTGTTGAATGTCTTCCATGTGCCTAATTATGGACCCTCCTCCCAGAAAATTGCACATGAACACAAAATTTTACATATGGTTTCCAGGGAATCACCAAACCCTAGAAGCACATCCATGGACTCCCTCCCTTCATTTAAAAACCCCTGGGCCTCCAGCCTTCTATATAAAGTAGACATAGCTGAATATTTCCCTATCCAAATATTCCTGCTCTGAAAGCAGTTACCACCTGGTGGGTGAAGTAAGGAGTCTACCTGCCCAGAGTTACAAAAGGACCAGGAAGGCATCCGGCCACATAACTCTCTCTCCCTCACCTCACTGGGAGGCCAGGAATTTCTACGTTAGCATCAGCGCTCTGGGGTGGACGTTTGTTCACTTAACTAGAATAAGGCATTGTTACTACCCATGGTATGGCTGAGACTAGCTGGTTGTTCTTAAGCTTAAACATCAGCATTGCCTTCCTTGACATTCTCCTTATCTCCTCGTCCTTGCTGATGGACTGTGAGTGAAGGTGATGTGTGTCACCTCCAGTCAGAGGCCATGCAGATGGGGATGCCTTTCATGCCCTTTCCCCGCTTTCAGCAGACTCAGTGAAGGACTTCTCTGAGGTATTGACAGAGGCCTCAGATGGCCAAGGGGCCAGATCCTCTTTCTCCTGCACTCCACACTGGATTGTGACACAAGCAAAAGATCATCCTTTATTTATGTTACTTATGTTAAATGACTGAGATCTGGACCTTGTTTTTCAGCTTATCCTGACTAATGCATACAGGAATTTTATCATTATGAGAAAGATAGTAAAAATATTAGACAAATACCAACTTAAAAATTCTAATATGATCTAGGCTGGGTGCAGTGGCTCACGCCTGTAATCCCAGCACTTTGGGAGGCTGGGGCGGGTGGATCACGAGGTCAGGAGTTCGAGACCAGCCTGGCCAACATGCTGAAAGTCTGTCTCTACTAAAAATACGAAAAATTAGCCTGGATGGTAGCACGCACCTGTACTCCCAGCTACTCAGGAGGCTAAGGCAGGAGAATCGCTTGAACCCAGGAGGCGGAGGTTGCAGTGAGCCAAGATCGCACCACTGCACTCTAGCCTGGGTAACAGAGCAAGACTGTGTCTCAAAAAAAAAAAAAAAAAAAAAAATTCTAATATGACCTAAGCCATTATTACCCACTGACCTTAGCAGAGACTAAAGCCTAGGTCCTGAGGAAGTAGCTGTGTTTAGGACTAAGAAGTCCAAACTCAGAGACCGCAGGAGAAGACTAGGCTTTTGCTGGAGGCAGTCATGCTGCACAAGTCCAGGAGGCTCCATTCACCCAGATTCTGTAGTTCCCTGGAGTTGTACAGTGCACTGCCTGCACAACTGTACAAAGTAGCCCTGTTCCTAGTAGTGGCAAAGCAGCACAAAAGAGGCAGGAAGAAATAAGAGAGAGGAAGGGTGACATGGGAGCCTGCTATGCCTCTCTCATGACCTCATCACCCAGTCAAGTGCTGGCCCTGCTCATTGCTGAGATACCTGAAAAGTCCACCCACACCTCAGCTAATCAGATTCTAGGACAAGGCTTAGTTTGGGGGCCTTTTTGTCTATGAAAAGAAGCGTATCTCCCCTGAACTAGTTCTTGAGGGTCTACCTTAAATGATTGGTTACTAAAGGAAAAATAGTACAAAGGGTGACCTGTATGTTGGCCCTGCAGTTAGAAAATAGGGATTATTATTCCCATTTGTCACAGAAAACCTTTCTTTCTTCTTTCTTTCTTTCGCTTTCTTTCTTCCTTTCTTTTTTCTTTCTTTCTTTCCTTCCTTCCTTCCTCCTTTCCTTTCCTTTCCTTCTCTCTTTCTTTCTTTCTTTTTTTTGACAGAGTCTGGCTCTGTCGCCCAGGCTGAAGTGCAGTGGTGCGATCTTGGCTCACTGCAACCTCCACCTCCCAGGTTCAAGCGATTCTCTTGCCTCAGCCTCCCGAATAGCTGGGATTACAGGTGCCTGTCACCACACTCAGCTAATTTTTTTTTTTTTTTGTATTTTTGGTAGAGATGGGGTTAAATCATGTTGCCCAGGCTAATCTCGAACTCCTGAGCTCGAGTGATCTGCCCACCTCAGCCTCCCAAAGTGCTGGGATTACAGGCGTGAGCCACCACACCCAGCCACCCTCACACCCACTTTTAAAACACTTTATATTGTAGAACATTTCAAAGATATACAAAATAGGGAAAATAATGTAATGGACCATCATTAGGCTTCAACAATTATCAACGTGTGGAAATTCCATTTCATCTATTTCTCTCTAACCCTTATTCTCTCCCCTAGTTTCTACCACTTCTCTGGATTATTTTGAGATGCATCCCAGACTTCATATCATTTCTTTCATACATATTTTAGTATGTAGCTCCAAAAAAAAAAAAGGATTCTGTTTTTTTTTTTAAAACATAGCCATGACGTCCTTATCACACCTAAGAAACTTCCTTAATATTGACAAATATTCAGAGTTCAAATGTCTCCAATTTTCTCATAATTTTTTTCTACAATTTGTTTAAATTAGTATTCAAACATGATCCACACCTACAGTTGGCTAATATGTCTACTGGCTCTCTTTTCAGTTACAAGCTACCCTGCCTTCTTTTCTTTCTTTTTTTTTTTCTTCTAATTTATTTGTTGGAGAAACTGGGCCATTTGTCCTGTTGAGTTTCCCACATTCTGAATTTTGCTGATTGCATCCCTGTGGTGTCATTCCACCTGTTTCCCTAAGCCCTGTATTTCCTGAAAAGTGTCTGCTAGATCTATAGCCTTGATCAATTCCAGCTTGATATTTTGACAAGGTTATTTCATAGGTGGTGTTGTGAGCTTTTGCATCTCATCAGGGGTACATGTCTGCTTCTCTCTCATTTTTGTAATGTTAAGATTAATTAGTGGATTCGGGTATTGCCAGCTTAGTCCATCCGTTAGAGAGTTCCCCAACAGCATTTCCCCTAATAGTTTTAACAGCCATTGATGACCAGTGCTTGGATACATTATTTCTATTATTGCAAAATTATGGTATTCTAATTCTATCATTCCTCCTTCATCTATTAGCTGAAATGCTTCTAAAAGAAGACCTTTCCCTCAACAACAATTTAGTTACCCTGAAATGCAGTTCATATACAAAAGACAAATGCTCAATTCTTTCCCTTTTTAAATCAGTTTTCAGAGTAATGAGTTGGTTCCCTAGCAACCTGTAAAGGTGACCTATGAGAATTTTTTTTCTGGTATAATTATAAACTCATGGATTTTAACATATTTGATGTATTTCAATCCAGTGTGGATGCTTGAATTATTCCATCTTTGAACAGTGAGTTTCTTTCTATTGGTTCCTAACCTAAGCATTTAGGACACAACCAAGTCATCTCTGAAAGCTTTGTTACTTTCTAGTATGTCAAAATGTCTATTTCTTTTCTTTTTTTTTCTTTTCTTTTTTTTTTTTTTGAGAGAGAGAGAAAGAGAGTCTCCCTTTGTCACCCAGGCTGGAGTGCAGTGGCACAATCTCAGCTCACTGCAACCACCACCTCCTGGGCAGAAGCAATCCTCCTGCCTCAGCCTCCCAAGTAGCTGGGACTATAGGCACTTACCACCATGCCCAGCTAATTTTTGCAGTTCTTTTTTTTTTTTTTTTTTTTTTTTGAGACAGTCTCGCTCTGTTGCCCAGGCTGGAGTGCAGTGGTGCAGTCTCGGCTCACTGCAAGCTTCAGCTCACTGCAAGCTTCGGCTCACTGCAAGTTCCACCTCCCGGATTCACACCATTCTCCTGCCTCAGCCTCCCGAGTAGCTGGGACTACAGGCGCCTGCCACCACGCCTGACTAATTTTTTTGTATTTTTAGTAGAAACGGGGTTTCACGGTGTTAGCCAGGATGGTCTCAATCTCCTGACCTCGTGATCCGCCCACCTCGGCCTCCCAAAGCAGTTCTTTTTTTGTAGAGACAGGGTTTCCCCACGTTTCCCAGGCCGGTCTCAAACTCTGAGGCTCAAGCAATCCGCCTACCTCAGCCTCCCAAAGTGTTTTGATTACGGGCGTGAGCCATCAGGCCCGGCCCAAAATGTCCGTTTCTTGCCTCAGCTCTGGAATCAGTGATTATCCAAGGACGCCCTGGTTCCCTTTAGTGACAAATTGGATTTAGAAACCACAGTCGCAGAGCTGGCCACCTCCCTACCTAGGAGCCCTCTCCCTCAGGTCCCTCACATCTTCATTTGATCCTACTTTTTTTCCCAACCCTTGACTGTCCCAGCTTTTCCACAAGGGAACAAAAGACTAATAGCTAAAGGAAACTCATGAAACAGTCATGTGTCACCTAATAACAGAGATGTGTTCTCAGATATGCATCATTAGGAGATTTCGTCATTGTATGAACACCGTCATGTTCTCACACAAACCTAGATTGTAAAGCATGCTGCACGCCTAGGCTAATGCTATAGCCTATCCCTCCTAGGTCACAAACCTGTACAGCATATTACTGTACTGAATATTGTGGCAATTGTAACACAATTGTACGTGTGTGTCTATCTAAACATATCTAAATGTAGAAAAGGTGGCTGGGTACAGTGGCTCATGCCTGTAATCCCAGTACTTTGGGAGGCCGAGACGGGTGGATCACAAGATCAAGAAATCAAGACCAGCCTGGCCAACATGGTGAAACCCGTCTCTACTAAAAATACAAAAATTAGCTGGGCATGATGGCATGTGCCTGTAGTCCCAGCTACTAGGGAGGCTGAGGCAGGAGAATCACTTGAACCCAGGAGGCAGAGGTTATAGTGAGCTGAGATTGCACCGCTGCACTCCAGCCTGGGTAACAAGAGCAAAATTCCAAAAAAAAAAAAAATTAATTAAAAAAAACCAAAAGAAAGAAAAGGTACAGTAAAAATTCAGTATTATAATTTCATGAGACCACTCTCCTATATGCGGTCCATCATTGACTGAAATGTCTTTATGAGGTGCATGACTATAACTGAAAACAGTTATCACCTTGATACAGGTGAAGATTGAGACAAATCTCTTCTTTAGTGGAACGTGTCTAATTCCCTCACATGAATAGCCTACACTCTTTCCCTTGGTTAAAAGGGCTCCAAAACTATTGGGTCCCCAAAACCAAGGAGGTAGGGGGTTGAAGGACACTTACCTTTGCCTAATGATGTTTTTTTTTGTTTGTTTTTTGTTTTTTGAGATGGAGTCTTGCTCTGTTGCCCAGGCTGGAGTGCAGTGGTGCGATCTCGGCTCACTGCAAGCTCTGCCTCCCAGGTTCATGCCATTCTCCTGCCTCAGCCTCCCGAGTACCTGGGACTACAGGCTCCCACCACCCTGCCCAGCTAATTTTTTAAATATTTTTAATAGAGACGGGTTTCACCGTGTTAGCCAGGATGGTCTCGATCTTCTGACCTCATGATCCGCCCGCCTCGGCCTCCCAAAGTGCTGGGATTACAGGCGTGAGCCACCGCGTCCGGCCTGAAGTTTTATATATAATACAAGGAGAGCACATCCTTTCTCTACAGGTGTCTTTTGCACTCTGGTAATCAAACAGTTGTTTGATTGTATGGTTTCTCATCAAGCATTTTTACCCTTCAAGTTTTATCTATAAGTTTAGTGTAAGACTGGGGGATATTTCTAAGTTGTGGTTTGATGAGTCCCTGACTTCAAACCCAACTGGTACCTCACAAAATAAGAATGCTCTGTAGTCACCAAAATCTTTAGATCTACCTGAATGGATGTGGACCCATCTCCTAGATAGGTTAGGTGGAAAACAGTATTTATTATGTTATCATTTGTGTAAAGGGGAAAAAGAGCTTGAATATGCACAGAACATGTTTGAATCTATAACAGATTGGTATAGAGATAGAAGGGAGACTCCCATTTCACCATATACCTTTTGGTTGTAGTTTTGGCATTTTAATAATGTGCATGAATCATCTATCAAAAAATTTATTTTAAAAAACCTGAAGAAAGCACTTTAGTAGAGAATCAATACTGTCTGATTGATTGATTGATCGGCCTCAGCTTTCCAAGGAGTTATCGTAGATGGAAAGTGAAGAAGGGTATGCTTTTACAGGAGTATATTTATGTCTTAGGGAAGGCTTGAAAGCCAGAGGGGATGAGGATAAAGAGAGTTTGAACAGACACCCAGAAACAACTGCACTTGAAAGAACTTGTGAAATGCTTAAGTTCTCTGACACTTAGAGAATTATTCCCTAGCTGTGATACCATTATGAGATGTGAGAGTATGCTTGTTTAGAAAGCACCGGAAGTTGACTTCAGGTTCTGGAGCCAGCCAAACAGTCTCCTCTCTGTCTGCAAGGGTTGTGTCAAATTCATGCACATTCTCAACAATGACTGTCTTTTTCTAATGGGGGATGGGGGGATGGTGGGATGGGGAGAAAGGGCAAATATTCAAAGCCAGGCAAAGGTGGGGGCGGAGTCAGGAGGCTTTTGGACTTTGACACCTTATCTCTGTTTTTGCCATCTTGGTGGGGAGCGGGGAACAGAGAAGAGCTTGGTTTATTCTCAGGGAAATGTCTGGAGGCTGTCCCATGGCCTCAGGTCAGCCTGAATTTAGGATTTAGTTCTAATAAAATTTTATTCTAGGATGCAACCTCCCTCTAGTTGTTAAGACTTCTGGTTGTCCAGTCTAGAATTGTTTAAACCATATCAAAGCCAAGCTTGCCAATGACTTCCAATAGAAAGAGCTTAGAATGGAAGAAAAGAAATAAAGAGAAAAAGGGAAAGATGTTCATTAGTTAAAGCCAAATCACTGCTCACTTATGGCAGGCCCTTCACTTTATCTCTCCTTTCATGTACCTTCCCTATCAACAGCACTTCTAGTGAGGTGGCATTTTGGAGTGGGAAAGACCTAGGTTTGAATCCCAGCTCTGCCATATTAGTGGAACAACCTCGGGCAAATTACATAAATGCTCTGAACCGATGTCCTCTTTGGTAATGTGGGACACTGATGGCTACTTTAGTCTTAAGTTAGGATCAAGTGAGAGCATTTATACAATACAATAAGCATTTTTTGAGTACCTATCATGTGATAGTGAGATAGAAGACCAGCAGAACTTGCTTTCTGGTCACAATCCCGCTGACCAAAACAGAATCTAGTCCAGACAAGATAGAGTGAAGAGCCTGGCCAAAACCAGCTGATGGTGACAAAAGCAATCCCTAGCTGCCCTCATTGTTCATTAGCATAAGACATTCCCACCAGTGCCATGACAGTTTACAAATGCCATGCCAATGACCCCGAAGTTACCACCCTTTTCTCTGGCAATGCCCCAGAAGTCACTGACTCTTTCCTAGAAAGCTCTAAATAACCCACCCCTCAATTTGCATTAACCCTCCCCTTAATTTTTCAAACAACTGAAAGTGAGTATAAGTGAGTATAAGTACAGTTGCTGAGAGCCCATACCTTGCTGATTCTAAGCACACTGCCTGTGAGTTAGCCCTGCTCCAAAAGAAGCAGTACTGTTCAGGAAAAGGTTGCTATCTAAAACCACTGGCTTGCCCTTGAATTCTTTCCTGGGCAAAGCCAAGAACCCTCCTGGGCTAAGCCTCAATCTTGGGGCTCACCTGTCCTGCATCGTCTGGTTGCCACAAAGGGATGAAGATAGTGAGTGGGAGGAAGTGACCAATGTGGCATTGAGACAGCAGAAATGGCAGTCATCAGCGGCAAGATGGCAAGACAATAGCAATTAGCAAAGAGGCCAAATGATAAATACTTGAGAGATAGAGAAATGGTGAGACAGCAAGATGGCAAGACAGTGACCAGCGAGATGGTGAGAGGCGGCAATCAGAGAGAGGTGGTGATGCGGCAGTCAGTCAGTGCTGTAAGGATCAAAGCTGCAGAGAGCTGGAACGCTAACCAAAGGTTCTTTTCAGGACCATCATCTTTCCTGGCAGATGGTTGAGCTGAGTGGATAGACGAGTAGCCATAGCACAGGGATTCAAAGCTCTGGCTGGGAGGCTGCAGGATCACATGCCAATTCCCTCGCAGCAACCAAGCCTGCCCAAGCCGGGGAAACCTGGGGAGCAAACCTTCACCTGCACCGTACATCAGAGACCAGTTGGCCCTATTTTGGCTCCTGTGGACAGGTAAGTATCCCTTTTGACTCACCCCTCAAATATCAGGTAAGCCAGGAAAATAAGGCCTTTGGCTTAGACAGTCAATTCAAAGTCCACCATAGCATACCTAATTACACCCCTATTGCCCCTTTTCTAGGTCGTTTCTCCTCTAACACGATTTTATTTTTCTGTCAGCCATTTTATTTTATTTCTCACCCTGAAATATATGTTTTCTTTGCAGTTTTTGCTTTGGCTTCCTGCTAACTCTATTTGGGCAATTGTTTAAGGCTGAACACTTGGTTATGAGAGGTACCCTGTTGTGTTGACCCCGGGATGCCAGAGTCATGTTGTTCTGTGGCCCCAACTTGGTCTTTGGCCACCCCCTGGATGCTCTGGGATTTTCGGCATTGGGTGTGGGGACTCTCATTGGCCACCACTCAGTTACTCTGGGTTTTCAGCATTTGGTATTGTTGGCTGCCCCAGGCACTCCGGGGTTTTTGGCATTGGCATTCCCTCTAGGATTGTGGGGTAGGAGCCTACCTAAGGGGAATCTTGGTCTTGCCTTTTCTCATTTTCTACCCTAAAGTTATAATTTCCCATAACAGCATTTATTTTTGTTATTGCCACTCTATTTACACTTTTCCCACTATAACTTGCTTAATAAAAATACTTCTTTTGTCACATTTCATTCACTTTATAAGCCACTTTCATAATACTTTGCTACCTATACTTACACCTTCTCTGCAGGAAGTGGAAATTAGAAAGCAAAATAGAAAGGGCCCCGTTGCTTTCCCTCTCACTAGACTCAGAAGGACTTCTATGTCCAGTAGAAATCATTGTTAGACATGGAGACAATGATAAGCATACCTGAGGACTCACCATTAGGATGCCTTTCAGGCTATTGGAGCAAATTCAATTTTGGCTTAAAGAAAAAGAAACTCAGGCCGGGCGCGGTGGCCCACGCCTGTAATCCCAGCACTTTGGGAGGCCGAGGAGGGCGGATCACGAGGTCAGGAGATTGAGACCATCCTGGCTATCATGGTGAAACCCCGTCTCTACTAAAAATAGAAAAAATTAGCCAGGTGTGCTGGTGGGCACCTGTAGTCCCAGCTACATGGGAGGCTGAGGCAGGAGAATGGCGTGAGCCCGAGAGTTGGAGCTTGCAGTGAGTCGAGATCACACCACTGCACTCCAGCCTGGGCAACAGAGTGAGACTCTGTCTCAAAAAAAAAAAAAAAAAGAAAAAGAAAAAGAAACTCATTTCCTATTGCAACACCACTTGGGTCCAATACAAATGAGAAGACCAAGAGATTTAGCCTAAACATGGTTCTATACATTATAATGCTATTTTACAATTAACATTAAAAAGAAGGAAAATGGGACAAGGTCCCTTATGTACAGGCTTTTACGGCCCTTTACTGACTCAGTGTTACTTCAAGGCACCAGGAAGCCATGCCTAAGGGATCCCCTCCTAGCTGCTTCTCTTAGAAGGCCTACTTCCTCCCGAGAGCCTCCTCAGTCTCCCAATTTGGAGGGGTTCCTGCCAGTTCTCTAACACAGGATTCCACCCAAGGCCATCAGGCACTCCTCCCCGTTATTCAACTAGCTCCAGCCTAAACCCTCTGCTGTTGGAAAATGTAGCCCAACCAGTACCCCTAGAAATGGGCCTCCATATTAGCCCCTGAAGTCAAAGCTGTGTCCATTGTGGGAGGTAGTTGATGGAGATGGGGGGACATTTAGAATACACATGCCATTTTTCTATGTCTGATTTGGCTCTATGCAAGGAAAAATTCTGCCAATTTTCAGAGAATCCATTAAAGTTTATAGAAGAGTTTGTTAAATTGACTATGTTCTTTAGCTTGGCATGACTTGCCAGCATTGTTGCCCACTTTCTATGCCATAGAGAAAAAGCAGAGGAAAGTGTGTGGCTAAGCCTCTCAGTTATGAAAAGGTTAGAGATGTAATTCAGGGTAAGGATGAAAATCTCACTCTTTTTCTGGGTAGTTTGGTGGAGGAACTCAAGAAATATACTAATACAGACTCAGACTGCCTGGAAGGGCAAGCTCTCCTGGGTAGGCATTTTATTACTCAATTTGCTCTGACATTAGGAGGAAGCTACACAAAGTAGCAGTGAGACCTCAATCCCCTGTGAACTAAGTCTTAAACATGGCCTTTAAAATTTATAACAATAGAGACAGGGCAAAAATGGAAAAGACCAAAAGAAATAACCAAAAAGAACAATTATTGGCAATGCTGTAAGCACCCTTCAACCTCAGGGTTACCCATCCTCCGAAAGTGTCTCAACATTGGTGTCTGGGATACCTAGACAAGAGCCCCAACTTGCTAGCCCCTAGGACAGAATCAGTGTGCCTACTATAAGCAAAAGGGTAATCGGCAATAAGAATGTCTTAATCATCCCTCCTGAGATGAAAAAGCTCCCTGTTGATGTTAGAACTAAACTTCTTCCACTAGCCCAACAAGCTGCCTTGCTCAAGTAAGCCAGGGCTTTGAATCTCTGCGCTATGGCTGCTCATCTATCCACTCAGCTCCACCATCTGCCAGGAAAGATGATGGTCCTGAAAAGAACCTTTGGATCAAGTCCCGGACCCTTGATCCAATGGTCAGCTTCCCACAGTGGCAGACAAGCAGCCACCCAAACATTTTTCTTCCGTGTCTCTGCTGCTGGGTGACCTCTCTAGCAGCTCAGGGACTCTGAGGTCTCCCCTTTAGCAATGGGCTTTGCCCCTTCCCTTCCTTATTTGATGCTACAAGATCCCCTTCCCTGCCTCTTCCTGTCTTCCATATCTATTGGAGCAACGATATTTGGCCAGGTAGATAGGTCTCAACTTTATAAATAACAGATCCAGCTGTCTTGTATAGGTCACTTCATTTGTGTGATGTGTGTTGTGTCTAGCGTGCTATCAAATTGGTTCATAGGCTGGGCACAGTGGCTCAGGCCTGTAATCCCAGCATTTTAGGAGGCTGAGGCAGGTGGATTACCTGAGATCAGGAGTTCGAAACCAGCCTGGCCAACATGGTGAAACCTCACCTCTACTAAAAGCACAGAAATTAGCTGGGTGTGGTGGCATGCACCTGTAATCCCAGCTACTCTGGAGGCTGAGGCAGGACAATCACTTGAACCTGGGAGGCAGAGGTTCCAGTGAGCAGAGATCATCCCGTTGCACTCCAGCCTGGGCAACAAGAGTGAAACTCCATCTCGAAAACAAAAACAAAACAAAACAAAACAAAACCAAAACATTGGCTTATAAATAAAAGAGCACTCATAAATTAAACAAATAAGACTAAATTTGTTAGTTTGAAGGGAATATTGTGTCTTCTAAAATTTAACTTTAAGCTTTTTACTTAGATAAAATACTGATTTTCATAGGCTTCAGAATGGTTAAAATGGCTTTAAATGTTGAACTTTTTGTGTAGTTTAAAATCTTAAAATTGGCTGGGCATGGTGGCTAACACCTGTAATCCCAGCACTTTGGGAGGCAAATGCAGGCAGATTGCTTGAGCAAGAGTTTGAGACAAGCCTGGGTAACATGATGAAATCCCGTCTCTACAAAAAATACAAAAATTAGCTGGATATGGTGGCATGAACCTGTAGTCCCAGATACTTGGGAGGCTGATGTGGGAGGATCGCTTGAGCCCAGGAAGTGGAGGTTGCAGTGAGCTGAGATTGTACCACTCTACTCCAGCCTGGGTGACAGTGAGACCCTGTCTCAAAATAAATAAATAAATAAATAAATAACTCTTAAAATTATAGAATGGTTCTCATCTACAGAATGTCAATATCTGATAGTTCAGGATTCTTTGCTTTCTAAATTTATATAAAATGTACCAGGGAAGATATATATTCTTTATTGTGAAAAAGAATAACTTGTTCAATTCAGAAATTATTAAAAGGGAGGTTCAAAATATAAAGGAATCTGTGAATAAAAAAGAGAGATATGAGATGAGTTATGGATAGAAGACTTTTTTTTTTTTTGGTGGGGCGGAATATATATATTTTTAAATGATCTTGTATAACGAGGAATCTTGTGTGGTGGATTCTTGTCCTAGAATAAAGTCACTGGTGTTTGGGAGGGAGGTGATATAGGATGGGTCAGAGGGTCCAGACATGTCATGGATGGTCTGTGTGTGTCGTGAGGGACTCATGAAGGGGAATTTGTGAGGGGAGTTAAGTGTTTGACTAAGCTGGCTATGATTGATGGGAAATTGTTTGTGGTAGACTTTCTAGAAAATGGTCTATGTGCCAAGCGCAGTGGCTGACACCTGTAATGCCAGTACTTTGGGAGACCAAGGTGGGCAGATCACCTGAGGTCAGGAGTTCCAGACCAGCCTGGCCAACATGGTGAAACCCCGTATCTACTAAAAACACAAAAATTAGCTGGGCGTGGTGGTGTGTGCCTGTAATCCCAGCTACTCGGGAGGCTGAGGAGGAGAATCGTTTGAACCAGGATGGCAGAGGTTGCAGTGAGCCGAGATCGTGCCATTGCACTCCAGCCTGTGTGACAAGAGTGAGACTCTGTCTCAAAAAAAGAAAAAGAAAAAGAAAAAGGAAAAAAAAAACAGCCTATGTGTTGAAACTGGGTTTTCTTTAGGTGTTCATTTGCTAAATTACCAGAACTTTTGCTTTTCCATTCTGTGATATATTTCTTTTGAAAGCTTTTCAAATTTGTGTAACTCTCTCCTTCAGCTTTTTCATCAGCTCCTGTGACTTTTTCTCCTCCAATTCTGACAGTTGCTGTGGTCTGATGCTAAAGTGTTTTGTCTTAGAGGTCTGTGGGACCAGTGTTTTTCCCGAATACAGCTTAATTCTACGCTCGTAGTTTTCCTTAAATATAATCTTATTTTTGGCTTTTAGTTTTTGACTCTTTTTTTTTCTTTTTTCTTTTTTTTTTTTTTTTTTTTTTTGAGACAGAGTCTCACTCTGTCACCAGGCTGGAGCACAGTGGCTCGATCTCGGCTCACTGCAACCTCTGACTCCCTGGTTCAAGCGATTCTCCTGCCTTAGCCTCCTGAGTAGCTGGGATTACATGCGCATGCCACCACGCCCGGCTAATTTCTGTATTTTTAGTAGAGACGGGGTTTCACCATGTTGATCAGGATGGTCTCAATCTCCTGACCTCGTGATCTGCCCGCCTTGGCCTCCCAAAGTGCAGGGATTACAGGAGTGAGCCACCATGCCTGGCCAGTTTTTGACTCTTACATTGCTTAAAAGGGTTTTGAGGGTTAATGAACATGTGCCGACCTCCACTTCTATCTGGCCTAGAATGTTTAATTGCCTACAAGTCATTGGACTCTAAGTCTGTTGGCCAAAGAGAATCCCTCCCCCTGCCAAAAAAATGGAAAAAGTAACTCAGGCCATGACAGGAAACAGGGAGTCAGATGCCTCACTATGCCTTTCCCTTGGAATTTAGGCCAGGTTCAAAAGGTCTTTCAAAATTTTGAAAATAAAGTATTGGCCTTTCCCACAGAGAAAAAAAAACAGCTCCTCGGTTCAATCAGGAGACTTGGTATTACTAAAAACTTAAAAAGAAAGATCCCCTGAGCATCAGTTAAAACCAAAATGGAAGGGTCCCTTCAGGTATTGATAAATACTGTCACTGCTGTTAAGCTTCAGAGAGTTACTAGCTGTGTACACCTGTCCAGGATTAAACCTGTGTCTTATGAGTTCCCCATGGGCATAAAAGGAACACACCACGACCTACATTTATAAACCTAGAAACTTAAAGCTGTTGTTTTGCAAGCACATAGATAAATAACAGGATGCTGTGGGTGGGGGTAGGAGCATTAATTTTTCTCTTCCTCCTAATTGTCATTTTCTTGTTTAGCCTCCCTCGTAAACTTTGTATCTTCTAGATTCCACATAAAGATGATGCCAGCACAAGGCTTCCAACTCATCCGGTCTTTGGACCTGGAAAAGAAAAACATCCTGCCATTGGGCCTCTTAGGTCAGGTATCCAGAGATTTTTACACTGCCAATGCTAGGCAGGGTCTATGCCCATAAAATCAGCAAGAAGTAGTTACAGAAGATGGACCTTCACCCCTCTGCAGCCCCGTTTAAGATTAGGAGGCTTTGGCCAGACGCGGCGGCTCATGCCTGTAATCCCAGCACTTTGGGAGGCTGAGGCAGGTGGATCAACTAAGGCCAGGAGTTCGAGACCAGCCTGGCCAAGATGGCAAAACCCCATCTCTACTAAAAGTACAAAAATTAGCCGGGCGTAGTGGTGCTCACCTGTAATCCCAGCTACTTGGGAGGCTGAGGCAGGAGAATTGCTTGAACCCAGGAGTCAGAAGTTGCAGTGAGTTGAGATTGTACCACTGCACTCCAGCCTGGGCAACAAGAGCAAAACTCCATCTCCAAAAAAAAAAAAAAAAAAAAAAAAAAAAATTAGGAAGTGTATCTAATTTCTAAGGGGGAAGTGAGGTAGGAGACTGATAGCACTTGTTTTCTGGTCACAACCCTGCTGACGAAAAGAGGATCTAGTTCAGACAGGATAATGTGAAGAAACTGGCCAAAACCAGCAGATGGCAACAAAAGTGCTCCCTACCTGCCCTCCTTGCTTATTAGTGTGAGACACTCCCACTAGTGCCATGACAGTTTATAAATGCCATGGCAATGACCCAGAAGTTAGCATCCCTTTCCAAGAAAGTTCTAAATAACCCATCTCATTTTGCATTAACCTTCCCTTAATTTGCATATACTTAAAAGTGGGTATAAGTGAGTATAAATACAGTTTCCAAGTGCCCATATGTTGCTGACTCTGGCTGCACTGCCTATGAGTTCGCCCTGCTCTGCAAGAAGCAGTACCATTCAATAAAAGATTGCTGTCTAACACCACCAGCTCATCTTTGAATTTTTTCCTGGGTGAGGTCAAGAATTCTCCAAGGCTAAGCCCCAGTCTAGGGGCTCTTTGGTGGATCATTGAGTCCAGCAGTTTGACATCAGCATGGATAACATGGCAAAGCCCCATCTCTACAAAAAAAAAAATACAAAAACTAGCCAAGTGTGGTGGTGCATGCCTGTAGTCCCAGCTACTTGGGAGGCTGAGGCAGGAGGATCACCTGACTACAGGAGGGTCGAAGCTGCAGTGAGCCATGATCGTGCCACTGCACTCCAGCCTGGGCGACGGAGTAAGATTCTGTCTCAAAAAAGAAAAAAAAAGTGGCTGGGCAGGGTGGCTCAAACCTGTAATCCCAGGACTTTGGGAGGCTGAGGTGGGCGGATCACCTGAGGTTAGGGTTCAAGACCAGCCTGGCCAACATGACTAAACCCCATCTCTACTAAAAGTACAAAAATTAGCCGGGCAGGGTAGCATGTGCCTGTAATCTCAGCTATTCAGGAGGTTGAGGCAGGAGAATTGCTTGAACCCGGGTGGCGGAGGTTGCAGTGAGCCGATATCGTGCCATTGCACTCCAGCCTGGACAATAAGAGCGAGACTTCATCTCAAAAACAAAAAAAAAAAAAAAAAAAAAAAGAAAGAAAGAAAAAAGAAAAAAAGAAAAAAATAGATAAGGAAATCCTTGTGCTAAAGGGTGTCAGAGACAATCTGAGAGGTAAATGTTATGCTATGGACTAACAGTAAGGGGAAAAGAAGATGGTAAATTTGCAGAGATCAAGTTTGATCAGTTTGCTGGCCTGAAGGTAGGACAATGACAAAGGCTCATTTTAGGGGCTTCTGGTATACAAAGGTGTAGGGGCACTACAAAAAAGTCATTCTAACACTTGTTGAAATGCTGTAAGGAAGACTTTATTTAAGACTATTGCAATAGGAGAGACAGATCAGGCTCAACTCTGAACACAGCTTGGACAAATGGATATTTATAGTCAAGGAGCAGAGTGATGGGGTTGGTGGGTGAAAAATTACTAGGAGGAGACATCAAGGGTAGAGAGATTCTTGCTAAACTGAACTAACAGGATTCTCACTGAAGGAAAGCCAAGGACTTAGACATCAAAGGTGGAGGATGAGGAACTTGCTCAGGTATCAGTGGTGATCAGACCACAAAATGGAGGGAATTCTCCCTAAGCTGACTTAGCAATATTCTTGTTCATACTGGGCTAGGCAAGCCAAAGACAGGACAGGTGCCAAGGTCTTAGTGGAGTCTAAGTGGAAAAGAAGGCTCAGAGGAGCATGATTCAGGTTTGGTCAAGGAGAGGGTCTTTGTTGGAGGGGGAAATTAAATGGTGTGGAGGGGAATTTTAGGTGGTTCAACAAGGAGGCAATGTAGTGAGTGACAACATGGGAGAACTGAGGCTGGAGTTCTCAGCCCATGCTGTTGCCCCTGTTTTGCCCCTTCCCTCCCTCTCTCCCACAGGAGCAGTTGACTGGCTGCCTCTTGCTGTGGTTCCTGTGAAAGGCGGCTTTAGTTTGGATCTTCAGTGGGGTAACGGGCTCTTGCTCAGAAGAGAGGCTTCCAAATATGCATGAAGGGAAGTAACACAAGCAAAATGCATGGTACACAGTAGGTGTGCAATGCCTATGGGTCCTCTTCTCTTTCTCCCACTGCTCACTTTTCAGTGATGAGCCCAGAAAAGCTATAGTTCTATACCCTGTACACATGTTCATCTCTCACTTTGAGGAAGAACAATTCCCCCAAACATTTTTTAAAAAACAGTAACATCTAGCAATAAATTAACAACTGGTAATGAACTGTTTCCTGCAATTTAAACTGTTTCTGAATGCGATGTCACTAGCTCCTGGCTGTAGGCTCTTAGGGACTGCACACCTGGAAGGCTGCTGGGCAGAAGTGTCATAACCCATACCCCCAGCTCTTCCTTCTCTCAAGTGTCACAATCATTTTGAACTATTTGGAATTTCCACCTATTCCCCCAAATTGGCAGCCTCTCCTGACTTTCATAGCTTTTGCATTTTGTACAAAGTGAATGTGTTAACTATTTAAATTTTTATATTTTCAAAAAACGATGATCTCTGTTACAGCAGCTAATGTGGATTTTCCCCACCCCAGTAACTCACCACCGCATTTCCCTCTTTTATCTTCTTAGTAGTACTTGTCAGCATATTGTTTTTATACTGTGCCCAGTCTCCCTCCACTAAACCATAATCTCCTCGAGCCAATACTCTGACTTGTTCTCTATGAAATCTCTAACATCTAGAGTATTTATTTTCCTTCCTTTTCTCTTCTCTTCTTTCTTTTTTTTTCTGTTAGTATCTTATTTAGATTTTTAGATTGAGATGCCTTCATACAATGTTTTAGAGATTTTTAGTGTTTTTTTCCTATAGCCTGAAAGAGTTTACATAACAGAAATTATCTATTCATAAAGCAATGCTACTCAAAATGTGTTCTGCAGGCACTAAAGTATAAATCAAACATACTGTTTAGTTCAAATGTACTATTTAGCTGAGTTTTGTTTTTTGTTTTTTAGCAAAGACTTTGTTGATGAAGGAAGCACTATACTGATTTATGTTCCAGTACAAGCTCCTTAACTTTTTGCAGGCTGGTAGCAAACAGTTCTGTAACCAGCTACCTGAATAGCACTGCGGTAAAGGGTAACAGAATACAGATACAAAACCACCGCGGTAAAGGGTAACAGAATACAGATACAAAACCACCAGAGCCTGGTGCTTTTTCAACTGTTAGATTTAAATTGCCTTTCTAGTCTCTTCCGTGGGCACTGATCTGTTTAGATTTTCCTCCTTTACTTGGCTCAATTTTGCTAAGTTATATTTTACTAGAAAGCTATCAATTTCCTCTATTTTCAGATGCATTTCTAGAGTGTCGCACAGAATAGTTTCTTTTAGTTCTCTTTATCTCTTCCATATCTGTTTTGGATCCTCATGAGTAAATAGAGGAACATGCAGTAAAAAAAGATTGAGAAAATACTCAAAAAGATTAGAGTGCAACCAGGAGAGCTCAGTATTATTCTAGTCACTGGAGATGCAAAAATATGCAAATTCTCGAGTGGCTTCATATTTTTTCTCTTTTAATTATCCCGAAATAGTTTTATTATTAATTGCTTTTTGAAGAAGTAGATATTGCCTATTAAATTATCTACTTAGAGACTGGTCAAAGAGTTTCATGTTCTTTTTTTGTTACTTGTTTTGTTTCACTTTTTTTTACTTAATTATTTTTATTTTTATTTTACAGGTGCCCACCACCATGCCCAGCTAATTTTTGTATTTTTAGTAGAGATGGGGTTTCACCATATTGGTCAGACTGGTCTCAAACTCCTGACCACCAGGTGATCCACCCGCCTCAGCCTCCCAAAGTGCTGGGATTACAGGTGTGAGCCACTGCACCCAGCCTTCATTGTTATATGTTCATTATATCACTTATAATATATTATGTTTATAACGTATAATGTTTGTAAGTATTATTGATAGGTTTGGCTGTGTCCCCACCCAAATCTCATCTTGAACTGTAGGTCTCATAATTCCCACGTGTCATGGGAGGGAGGGGGACTCAGTGGGAGGTAACTGAATCACAGGGGCGGGTTTTCCCATGCTGTTCTAGTGATAGTGAATAAGTCTCATAAGATCTGATGGTTTTACAAAGGGCAGTTCTCCTACACATGCTCTTTTGCCTGCCACCATGTAAGACGTGCCTTTGCTCCTCCTTCACCTTCCACCATGATTGTGAGGCCTCCTCAGCCATGTAGAACTGTGAGATTAAACCTCCTTTCTTTTATAAATTACCCAGTCTGGGGTATTTCTTCATAGCAGTGTGAGAGCCGACTAATACAATTATGTTCTTGATGTTCATTCAAGTATAAAAAGTGCATCCCTTTGGGTTCTCATCCTATTTCTGCCACTGACTGCTAAGTGATCCTGGGCAAGTTCCTCAGGCTCTCTGAACCTTATAAGCTGCAAGATTGAGAGGTTGCTCTAGATAACAATAGCTAAAATTTATCAACTGCTTACTGTGTACTAAATACTGACTTAAGTTCTTTACATGAATAATTTCGTTTAATCTCTGTGAGTTAGGTACTATTATTTCTTTCATTTTACAGATGAGGAAACTGAGGCCCAGATAACTTGCTAACGTTTCCTGAAAAAATAGAATCTAAGTCAATGCTCTTGGGAGGTACAATTCTCGGGAAGTGGGAGTGAGGGGTAGGGGGAGTGAGGCAGGGAAGATGGGAAGCAAATGCAAGGCGATGTGTTTCCACACTGGCTACCACTTTACTGTGAGCCATGAAGCACCACACCTGGTCTCATGGCAGGAATGGCTTCTTGGCCTTAGGGAACACTGGCTGCATGGAAAAACCACACCTCAGAATGATCCATGGGAGAGAAAAGGGGAGAGGGAGTTTGCTGCCATCTCTCCCCTGTCTCTTGTCTCTACTGGCCCAAGTTTGTCCCATGGGGAGTCGAGAATGCCTTCCTCCTGGGTGGTGTCATGCAGCCTCTTTAGCAGGCGCTGGGGAAGTTAGTTCCCAGGCCTTGTGGGTTGGCTGTTCATCTGAATCTGGAAGTGGTTGGAGGAGCCATAACCCCAGATAGGGAGCAGGTGTGTGAGCCACACACAGTAGCTGAGGCAAAACAGGCAGCTGAGGAGGCAGATGAGGCTGAGAGAAGTCTGATATTCATGAATGGGTGTGGTGAGTAGTCATTGAAATGCAGACAGCTGGGCTGGGTGTGGTGGCTCACACCTGTAATCCCAGCACTTTAGGAGGCCGAGGCGAGCGGATCACTTGAGGTCAAGAGTTGGCAACCAGCCTGGGCAACATGGTGAAACCCCATCTCTACTAAAAATGCAAAAATTAGCCGGGCATGGTGGCGTGCGCCTGTAATCCCACTACTCAGGAGGCTGAGGCAGGAAAATCACTCCAACCCAGGAGGAAGAGGCTGCAGTGAGCCAAGATCAAGCCACTGCCCTCCAGCCTGGGCAACAGAGCAAGGCTCCATCTCAAAAAAAAAAAAAAATGCAGACAACTGGACTCTAGGGCCAGACCACTAGCAATATGCTACACATCTCTGAGAGCCCTTAGATATAGAAAAAATATTATTATTATTTTTTAAGACAGGATCTCACTTTGTTGCCACATAGATGAGAGTAACTACCCAGGGCTGCGTGATGACTTTCTTTTTGAGACGGAGTCTTGCTCTGTCGCCCAGTAGGCTGGAGTGCAGTGATGAGATCTCGGCTCACTGCAACCTTAGTTTTCTAAGGTTTCTTAGTTTTCACCACTTAGTTTTCTCCACTGTAAAGTTGCTCATTTTCCCCTTTTCCATATTGTAGGCTTTGGAAGAAAGTCACTGTGTGCAGCCTACATTTTAGGAATGATGGTTTATACTCTATTTCCTTGAGGGTGGAGTACCAACATAAATTATTTGGAATTCTTCTGCCCTGGGGATTCATCTATCCTTTCCCATTTATTCAATCATTTATTTATATCAGTATGGACTCTTGGATATTTGCTTTATACTTTGGGTCATCATCTAGTACTGCTTTATTTTAGTTTGTTTTAATTTTTGAGACGGAGTCTTGCTCTGTCACCCACGCTGGAGTACAGTGTCATGATCTCGGCTCACTGCAACCTCTGCCTCCCAGGTTCAAGCAATTCTCCTGTCTCAACCTCTTGAGTAGCTGGGACTACAGGCGCATGCCTCCATGCCCGGCTAATTTTTGTATTTTTAGTAGAGACAGGGTTTCGCCATGTTGGCCAGGCTGGTCTTGAACTCCTAACCTCAGGTAATCCACCCATCTTGGCCTCCCAAAGTGCTGGGATTACAGGCGTGAGTCACTGCACCCGGCCTAGAACTGCTTTATTTTGTTGCACAAATGTTCCCAGCTCTGGCTATTGGGAACTCTGTCAGTTGGTTTCTGTGACCCTTTGGCATACCCCAATCATTGTCGGGGGTTTGGGTTTGTTTCGGTTTTTAAACACTTTATTACTTTCTGGCACTAAAGATGTTCCAGGCTCACCTTGTATATTTCCTGACCCAGTCCTAGAGTCAGCCATTTCTCCAATAAGCCCTAGTTCCTTTTCATGAAGAATGGTATTACAAACCAAGAGCTGGGCTCTAGCTGTGTCATTACCACTGGGGTGTCATTAATTCCAGGCCCTCTCAGCTGACAGAGCAGGAAAATATATGTGTGTGTAATAGTCAGGAAGGTTCCTTTAATCTTACAAAGCACACTTTGAAAAATTGGACCAATTTAGAGTTCTCTGGCTGCTCAGTCTCAGTCTCTTTTGTTTTCCTTTTCCCAGTGCCTGTTCCTTTGTGCAAGTCCAGACCAGTTTGTCCTCGCATCCCTTCCTTGCCTTCCCTCTGCTCCACGGCCTCCTGCAGGGAGCTGATCCCTGATGTCTCCTAGGTTCCCAGGTCAGCTGGCTGCTGGCTGGACTCCGGCCAGGCCAGCGGTGCACCAGCTGGAGGTGGGGGCAGCACTTCCAGATGCAGCTCCAGGGCCTGCTGGACAGGTCCCCTGTGATTCTGCCTTCTTCTAGGCTGTAGTGACATCACCCCTGTCCTTTGTCCCTCCTGCCTGGAGGTGTCAATGACTTCTGACTGGGGTCTCCTTGCCCCTGGTGGGCTTCTCAACTTCTTCTGTCACATATGTAACCATTTCTCTGAATAAATTCCCTTTGTTTAAAACACTCAGTGCTACCTGCTTCCCTGGTGGGGTCCTGGACAGAACTGTGGGTAGGGAGTTTCATTAGGAAGGGACTCCAGGAATGGCAGTGGTGTCTGAGTAAAAGCAGGATGGAGGGAGAGTGAGTCCAAGGCAGTATTCTCAAGCCAGTCACTGCTGTGGGCCCTAGGACGCCATCCCACTGAGGACGCTGAGTCGCTGGGAGAAGAGCCCTCAGCATTGTCTGATGGCCCCAACTGCTCGAGACATGCCCAAAGGTGAGGAACTCCCTAGTACTTACAGGTTTTCACACAAATCTGAATGGCTCAATGGATCCCCACAGGGATCCCCAGCCCCCCATAGATGCCAGAGATTCGACAGGAGGCTGAGGGGAGGGATGGATGGGGTATCAGCCGAACCCATTGCCACAGCAATAACTGAAGTTTAAACAAAATTAAAAAGGATGGGGGGGCGGGGGAGACAGGCCCAGAGGTGTCTGGGATGCTGAGCTCCCCTCTGCTGGGGCCTTTCTCACGGCTCTCTTTTCCTCCCAGTCTTTACTCTTTCTGAGCAATCTCTTACACACCCCGGGGTTTCAACAACTATCTACATGATATGGGAGGATCAGAGTTTGCTTTGTGCTTTAAAAATAAATCCACTGAAACCCCTGACTGGCTTTACTTGCAGAAATTCCCTTTGCAGAGAAGAGAGGCTTCCAGACACTTTGCCTAACTAAATAAGAAAATGGACAGTTTATATAATAATTGAATTACATTAATGAGGTCATTCTCAGCAGGTATTTATGACAAGGCTGGGGAGCAAATGCAACCTTCTAGAAAAACCACAGTGGTGGTCATTTTAAGTGAAGAAACACATTCTTTTTTTTGTTTTGTTTTGTTTTTGCGACAGGGGTGGGTCTCACTATGTTGCTCAGGCTGGTCTCGAGTTTCTGAGCTCAAGCGATCCGCCCACCTCAGCCTCCCAAAATTCTGGGATTACAGGTGTGAGCTGCCATGCCTGGCCTAATAAATACATTTTTTTTTTTTTTTTGAGACGGAGTCTCGCTCTGTCACCCAGGCTGGAGTGCAGTGGCGGGACCTTGGCTCACTGCAACTCCCGGGTTAAAGTGATTCTCCTGCCTCAGCCTTCTGAGTAGCTGGGACTACAGGTGCCTGCCAGCACGCCCGGCTAATTTTTTGTATTTTTAGTAGAGATAGGGTTTCACCATGTTAGCCAGGATGGTCTCGATCTCCTGACCTCATGATCCACCAGCCTCGGCCTCCCAAAATGCTGGGATTACAGGCATGAGTCACCGTGCCCGGCCAAGAAATACATTCTTTACCACAAACATTTCAACAAATGCAATTTTCTCTAACAAATATGCATAGTTTCAAGGTTACAAGTCAACTGTCCTTGGAAGAGAACTATTGAAATTAAACTCTATGACAAGAAGGCTTTTTGCCCTTCTAAGTACCAGAAACCCAACTACATGATGTTCAACTACAGAAAGAGTACAGACTTAACTTAAATATTATGGTAAGCAATACATAAATATTCGCTAACCTTCCCCCTTCATCTCCATGCTCACAGTCATTGCTTTGGATCCTCAAAGTGATTGTGTTTTGGTTTTCTTTTTTCACTCAGAAGTTCTCGTTAAGTGTCACTGAAACTTGTGGCATAAGATGGAACAATGGTATTAACCCGAATTGAATCAAAGCAGATAAAACAGCTTAGGCAACGGCTGTTTTAGCCCTTTAAAGATTCCAAATCTGGCCTTGTTCCCCATCCCAAATGGAAGCTGCTGACGCTGGAGACTGTGGAGAGAAAAGGGTGGGGCCCAGCACAGGGGCCCAAGGGGTTCAACAAGCCAAGGTGCCAGGTGGTGGCTCAGGGACTCACGGGGCAGACAGTGTTTGTTATTTATTTTAATTAATGGCCTACACTTAAAAGGAGTTTCACAAGTAAACTTCTGGCTTCTCTAGAAAAAATGGATAGCTCTTTCTTTCACCCCTGGACTGGCAATCTCACATGCCAATGGCAGCAGCCGGGCAGTGGTGGCCCCTTAGACCTCATACACGCTCACTCTCTTTTTGGAGAGGAGAGTCACTGTCACTGTCTTGTGGCCATTTCACTTATTCATGCCTGGGCTGGCTCCTGCAGATATTGGTGGTAAAGAGATTAGAGGGTGTGGCCAGATTCCAGAGTGGCTCTAAGAACAGATCAAAGGACACACACACACACACACACACACACACACACACACACACACAGCTTTGCATCTAAGCTCCATCCACAATGAAGTTCCCCCAGTTCCTCTCACCTTGTCTCCTCTCAGCCTTTGCTCAAGCTGTTTTATCTGCCAGAAACACGCTCCTCTACTGTCCCCTGCCCACTTGGTCACGTTCTATTCAACCTTCATGATGTCACCTCTACAGGAAGCCTCCCGGCCCCCAGTGAAGGTTCAGATGGATGTCAGAGAGACCCAAAGTAACAGCAACTTAAAAAAAAAGGCAGACCTTTAATTCTCTTTCAAGGGAGAGTCCTGCCCAGTGAAGGCCCTCCCAGTGCCTGGACTCTTCTATGTGCCGACCTATCCGTGAGGCACAGCAGACACAGTGCCTAGGACCCATGAAAACGTTTTAATTTCATTTAGAATCAGAAGGAAAAAAAGAATATAATGATAAATCCAGCCTGAATTATTTTTGCCACTTTACTAATACAGTAGTAAAATATAATTTTTAATTTTTTTTTAACAGAAGAAGGGGCCCACAAAGGCAAAGGTGCTTAGGGTTCCCAAATGTCATAATGCAGGCCAGGTGCGGTGGCTCACACCTGTAATCCCAACACTTTGGGAGGCAATGGCGGGTGGATCACTTGAGGTCAGGAGTTCCAGACCAGCCTGGGCAACATGGTGAGATCCTGTCTCTAATAAAATTACAAAAATTAGCCGGGTATGGTGGCACGCGCCTGTAATCCCAGCTATTTAGGAGGCTGAGGCAGGAGTATCACTTGAACCTGGGAGGCAAAGGTTGCAGTAAGCTGAGATCTCATCACTGCACTCCAGCCTACTGGGTGACAGAGCAAGACTCCGTCTCAAAAAGAAAGTCATCATGTAGCCCTGGGTAGTTACTCTCATCTATGTGGTCCACGCTGGCTCAGCAGTATAATGGAAGGAGAGAACAAGGAAGGAGGGGATAGGACATTTCTCTTTAACGGTTTAATTTGGGAGTTGCATACTATTTTTCCACTCAACCCATTGTCTGAACCTTAATC
Organism: Pongo pygmaeus; assembly: GCF_028885625.2. Lineage (NCBI taxonomy): Eukaryota > Metazoa > Chordata > Mammalia > Primates > Hominidae > Pongo > Pongo pygmaeus. The sequence continues at coordinate 58,381,005 of NC_072387.2, forward strand.
TCATGGCCACACCCAGCTATAGAGGAGGCTGAAAATGCTGTCTTTATTTTGGATTGTCGTGTGCCCAAATAAAAAGCGTATTGCAATGTGAGAAGGAGAGGGCCGCTACTGGGAGAAATAGTTCCCTCTGCTAAGTGACCTTTCTAGTTGCTTTCATGGCTCCAAGAGGGAGCAGGCAGAAGCTGCAATGTCCTTGATGACCTAACTTCAGAAGCCACATGCCATTGTTTCCACAATCCTATTGGTGACACACAGGCCAAGCCCATCCTGTGTAGGAGGGCCCCACGCCAGGCATGAATATAGGGAGGGGAGAATCACTGAAGGCCATCTGGTGACTTTCTAATGACTGGGATGCACCTGTGAACTTCCTGCATGGGATTCTGTGAGACCCTCTTTGCTCTTAGAAGAGTGGCCCCCCTCCCTTTTTTACTTGTGTCTATAAGTGCATTTCTATGTCCTTGGAGCAGACAGACCCTAAGAAAGTGATGAAGGGAGAAAAAGACACTATTATTGGTCCCGTCTCCTGTTAGCAAATACAGGGGTCTCTGCGGCCTTGTCTTCTTGGTAGCCTGGTGTTTCTTCCTGGTATGTGGCATTCCAAGCTGGTCCCCACTCATCTGCACAAGAGTGAGCATCAGGCCTCAGGGATATGGCCCCAGACAGAACAAAGTCCTTGCTCCCTGGAACTTCCCCTCAGTAAGGAGAGACAGACACCAAAGAAACACAGGGCACACCAGATGGTGGTATTATAAACATAATTAAAGCTGGATAAGTACGTGTGTGCTATTTTACAGAAGGTGTGAGGGAAGGCCTCTCTGCAGAGGTGACATTTGCACCAAGACCTAAATGAAGAGAGGAAGTGAACCATAAGAATACGGGAGGAGGGCCAGGTGCAGTGGCTCACGCCTGTAATCCCAGCACTTTGGGAGGCCGAGGCAGGTGGATCGCCTGAGGTCGGGAGTTCAAGGCCAGCCTGGCCAACATAGCGTGACCCCATCTCTACTAAAAATACAAAAAATTCGCCAGGCATGTGGCATGCGCCTGTAGTCATATATATATTTATATATGTAGTCATATATATTTCCTTCCATATGAAAGGAAAGAGGGCTGCAGGAATTTCACAGTGAAGAAATGGACAGGAGGAGTGAATGCAAGATCAGGAGAGAGTCTTTCAAGACAGGACTAGAACAAGATGGGACTAGAACGTGTCTATAGCCAAGGAGCAACTCGTGATTCAGGGATGCAGAAGAGAGGTGAAATCCAGAGACCAATGAAATGAAATGGCCTCTGACCGGAGCTGAGCCCCATCTCCCATTGTATTAATAGCAGGAGGGGGCTGGGCACGGTGGCTCACACCTGTAATCCTAGCACTTTGGGAGGCCGAGGCAGGTGGATTACTTGAGGTCAGGAGTTCAAGACCACCGTGGCCAACATGGTGAAACCCTGTCTCTACTAAAAATACAAAAATTAGCTGGGTGTGATGGTGGGCACCCAGCTACTCAGGGGGCTGAGGCAGGAGAATTGCCTGAATCAGGGAGGCAAGGTTGCAGTAAGCCGAGATTGTGCCACTACACTCCAGCCTGGGTGACAGAGTGAGAGTCTGTCTCAAAAAAAAAAAAAAAAAAAAAAGAAATAAAATAGCAGGAGGGAAGGCAGGATGTGGATGCAGATGGAAGCAGGTTGGAGATGTGGTGACTGGAAGGTGAAGGGGTTTCGTATGACTGCTTCTGGTTTCTCAATGGAGTGTGAGGCTCAGGGTGATGGCCACAGGGGTTCAGAAGATTTGAGGGGGAAAGAAAAAGATGAGAATGAATGACTGTCCTGATGATCTAAAAAACAAACCACTAGGGCAGTGCTTCTAAACTTTAATTGTGGAAATGAATCATCTGGGCACCTGGGGACCTTGTTACAATGCTTGTTACAGACCTTGTACAATGCTTGTTACAGACCTACTGAAAACAAATTCAGTAGGTCTGGGTGGGGCCTGGCCTCCTGCATTTGTAACAAACTCCCCAGTGATGCCTGTGCTGTTGGTCCAGCACCACGTTTTGGTTAGGAAGGGAAGTGCTATGGTTTGAATGTGTCTTCTCCAAAATTCGTGTTAAAATTTAATCCCCATTGCAACAGTATTGAGGTGAGGCCTACAGGAGGTGGTTAAGTCGTGGGGGCTCAGCCCTCATATGGATGAGATTCATAGCCTTATAAAAGGGCTGGAGGGAACTAGCTGGGTCCTTTTGCCCTTCTGCCTTCCTCCATGTGAGGACACAGCATTCATCCCCTCTAAACGATGCAGCAACAAGGGATGGTGATGTTGGAAGCAGAGAGAGCCGCTTTCACCAGACATTGAACTTGCCGATGCCTTGATCTTGGACTTCCTAGCCTTCAGAACTGTGAGATAAATTCCTATGACTTACCAATCACCCAGTCTGTGGTATTTTTTTATAGCAGCACAAACAGACTAACACAAGAGGTGGATAGGATTTGCGAGCATGGACCTTGGAGGTTTGTGGCCTCAATTTAAAGTGAGTACATTCACCCAGCTGGTGTTTTTCTCTTGCTGCTTGGGCACAGAGATGGAGTAAGTGGGTCTAATCAAGGATAAAGGAAGAGCCAAAGAGATAGTGATATTTGAAAGGAAGTGTTTTTAATGATGTACCATGTAATCTGAGCTCGGTCAGGAATGAAGTGAAAAACTAAGAGATGATGGATGATGATAGGGGCTGTGAAAGGAAAACAAATCTTGGGGCCCCCAAATCACTAAGCTAAAGGAGAAAGCAAGCTGGGAACTGTTTAGGGCAATCCTGCCTCCCATTTTATCCAAAGTCACCCCTCTGCTCACTGAGATAAATGCATATCTGATCTAATCAGAAACTCAAAAGAATGCAACCATTTGTCTCTTATCTGCCTATGGCTTGGAAGCCCTCTCCCCACTTTGAGTTGTGCTGCCTTTGCTTTGAGTTGTCCCGCCTTTCTGAACCAAACCAATGTTCATCTTATGTATGTTGATCGATGTCTCAGACCACCCTGAGCACATGTCATCAGGACCTCCTGAGGCTGTGTCCAAGTACATGTCCTTAACTCTGGCAAAATTAACTTCCTAAATTGACTGAGACCTGTTCACAAGGCCAGTGAATCATGGTTCTTCATGAGATTAAATAATTGCTGGTGTGGGAGCATTAGAGCCACTAAACCAGAAAGAGAGGACAAGGTGGTCAGGAAGCGAGGCGCTTGAAAGTGAGAATATGGGGTGACACGGTCATTGGCCATGACAAGGTCAAGCAAGTGACCTCCAGAGTAGGAGGCTCAAGATCATTTGAGGCACGAAGGTTAAGGAACTGAGAGGCCAAGGTGTCAGATGGATCACTCTCCAAACAGTGACACTAGTAGATGGTCAAAATGAAAGCAGTGAGCCCAATGCTCAAATGCGTAAGGGACAAGGAGGAATGACCAGGGTACTGGCAGGTGACAGCAACCAGGAGGGAAGCAGGATTTTAGTCTGATGACATGAATTTCAAGAGAGCTTTGTGCAGCATCTACAAAGCACTGGGATAGAAGACAGACATAGTCTCCCTCCTAAGTGAAGTGGGTTAGGCAAGGAAGGGTTCTAGGCAAGGAAGTTACATGATCCAGCTAGATTTTGAAAAGATCTCTTGGACTACTGTGTAGAGAATGGATTGGAGGGAGGTTCGGTGGCATTAGGAGGCTATTACAGTTACTTGGATCGAGGTTGTCAAAGGGTGGACCCCAGACGAGCAGCATCAGCATCACTGAGAACTTGCTAGAAATGTACATTTTGGGGTCCCACCTTAGATTTACTGAGTCAGAAACTCGGGGTTGGGGCCCTGCCATTGGAGTTTTAACAAGCTCCGCCAGTGATTCTGATGCAAGCTGAAGTCAAACGAAAACGGTCACAGGATTATGGCAGTCGAGAGGGAGTGGATGAAGCTACAGCTTGTTAGGGGAAGAATAAGGACAGGGTAGCAAAGTGTAGCGGGGAAGGAGTGGGAAGCGCCAGGTTTCTGGGAGGAGGAAGTGGACTGTTGGGAGTTTCCTGTACCCCAAAGGCACAGGGAAGGCTGGAGGAGGAGCCGAGGGGCAGGGCAAGATCAAGAGTTTGGTTCTGTCCACAGCATGGTGCACATGTGTTCCAGAGAAGCTGGTTGGAAAGTAACGCTGTGGGCAAGAACCATATTCCGCTCTAGTTCCCAGGTGAAATGCAAGACATGCTCCTGGAGGAAAGCTGCGCTGGCGGCTCTGGGACATGGCGTGACAATGACACACAGTGGCTCTCTGTGGTCCAGTTAAGCTTGCCAATATTACACACTTGCAATTGAGGGCATGGTGGAAAGCACACTGAGCCTGGAATCCAGAGGAATCAGCCCCTGGGGTTAAGTCTTTTCCCACCAGTCATTTCACCTCTGTGAGCCTGTTTCTGCATTTCTTTGTTTCTATTTTATTTTATTACTTATTTATTTTGTTTCTGATTTTTTTTTTTTTTTTTTGAGACAGAGTCTCACTCTGTTGCCCAGGCTGGAGTGCAGGGGCATGATCTCCGCTCACTGCAACCTCTGCCTCCTGGCTTCAAGCAATTCTCTGCCTCAGCCTCCTGTGTAGCTGGGATTACAGGCGCCTGCCACCCTGCCCAGCTAATTTTTTCATATTTTTAGTAGAGATGGTGTTTCACCATCTTTGCCAGGCTGGACTTAAACTCCTGACCTTGTGATACACCCACCTCTGCCTCCCAAAGTGCTGGGATTGCAGGCGTGAGCCACTGCACCCAGCCGTTTCTGCATTTCTTAACAGATATTATGATATCTGCCTGAACTACTTACAGGGAACACTGTTAGAGCCAAATGAGCCAATGCAAATCCAAATTTATTGATAATTCTAAAATTGTTTCAATGTAAGTCAGGCAGTATTCCAAATAATCTAATAATTATTCTAATATTCTATTATCAAAACTGCTTTTCTTGCTGGTAGCTGCCCACCTGCTATCATGTGATGGCAGTAGAAATATGACCAATTTCTTTAAACACACTTTCCTTCCTGGTTATGGCCTTCAATTCACTGTATGAGGTCAATCCTTTGACTGAACCTTTTGCCTACAAAATAGGAGTACACCTGGAATGGTGACACTACAAAAAATACCTACGTTTTATTTACTGTGTACTACGTGCTGGTGTTTCATATCCACTATTTCATATGCCGTGAAGGAGTCCTGTGCACTAGATATTGCTATGCTCACTTTATAGATGAGGACATTGGACTCAGAGACCAGGGGACTTACCCAAATTCATAGAGCTCGTGGGGGGCAGAGCCAGCACCTGACTGTTTGTGCCTGCCTGTGATGCTGTAGTCTCCCTGCTCTTGCAAGCAGCTTTGGATGGGCAGGGTTAGGGCACCGGGCATCAAGCCTGGGAAAAGAGAGCTTAGCTGGACAAAGGAAGGATGCCAAAGGCTGGGGCTTAAGGATCAGATTCAGTTGACCCTACCCAAGGCACAGGAATTGTTCTATGGACTTTCTGCTCTGCTCTTATGACTTTTATTCACAAGCAGCTCTCTAATGTCTCAACCTTCCATGGCACCCAATACTATTTGCTTAGATATTTGGTGGTGAAATCTTTCAACAGAGATGATGGAAGAACTAAGGGCCCAGGGAGGGCTCCAGAGGAAGGTGGGCTCCTTGTGTCCTCTAACCTATAGAACAAATGCACAGAGGGGCTGGGCGCAGTGGCTCACGCCTGTAATCCCAGCACTTTGGGAGGCTGAGGCAGGCAGATCACCTGAGGTCAGGAGTTCAAGACCAGCCTGGCCAACATGGTGAAACCCTATGTCTACTAAAAATACAAAAATTAGCCGGGTGTGGTGGCAGGCACCTATAATCCCAGCTACTTGGGAGGCTGAGGCAGGAGAATTGCTTGAACCTGGAAGGCAGACCTTGCAGTGAGCCAGGATCATGCCACTGCACTCCAGCCTGAGTGACAGAGTGAGACTCGGTCTCAAAAAGGCAAAACAAAACAAAAGAACAAATGCACAGAGCGGAGGGGAAGGAGGCTGCCACAGCCCTGGGGTCTCTTTTCCAGGGGTCTTTTTTTTTTTTTTTTGGAGACGGAGTCTCGATCTGTCTCCCAGGCTGGAGTGCAGTGGCGCAATCTCGGCTCACTGCAAGCTCCGCCTCCTGGGTTCACACCATTCTCCTGCCTCAGCCTCCCGAGTAGCTGAGACTACAGGCGCCCGCTACCACGCCCGGCTAATTTTGTTTTTGTATTTTTAGTAGAAACGGGGTTTCACCGTGTTAGCCAGGATGGTCTCGATCTCCTGATCTCATGATCCGCCCGCCTCGGCCTCCCAAAGTGCTAAGATTACAGGCGTGAGCCACCGCGGCCAGCCCAGGGGTCTTAATACAGTTCATTTTGCACATGAACAGCACTATGCCTTGTGAATTTTGGTGCAGGCGGGAGAGCGATTAGAGGAGTTTCAAGACTGTGGTAGTGGATGATACCAGCATGTGACATGAGAGATCAGCTGAGCCAGGAAGGAGCCCATGTTCCTTATCTTATATACACAGAAACCAAGGGCCTTGTCTCCAGACCCAGGATTGTTTAGCGCTACAGAATCCCAGCCTCCCCATGTGTTACTCAATCGCTTTAATCCTCTTAAAAAGAATTGCCGGCCGGGCGCGGTGGCTCACGCCTGTAATCCCAGCACTTTGGGAGACCAAGGCGAGTGGATCACGAGGTGAGGAGATCGAGAGCATCCTGGCATGAAAGGCTATGTCTTGGGGGAACACCTCTCCCACTGCCCCGCAGTGTAGACACCAGCAGTCGAGTACATGTAGTTACCACTGTTTTTGTTTTTGTTTTTTTAATGAGTCCTGGCTCCTTCAATGGATAGGCAGTAAGCAATTAAAACCCGCTTCTAAACCATCCTAAGTACTCCTTTGGAGTGGCTGCAAAAATCGATCATCCTCACGGATACAAAGGGGGAGAAAAGAAAAACAAAAGGAATTACTTTAACATCTTCATTTTCAGACTAGGTTAGGGCAGTAAAAAAGATGACCAGTGGAGGCAAACACTGGTTCAGGGCTGTGGCAGCGGCAGCGGGGTTCCGGGGAGAGAAGGGAGGATAACAGAGGCTGTTCTGACCCTCCTTGCTTCTGGGATCTCTTGCTGGGCCTCTGAGTAGGTCTGCAAGTAGGGCTGGGCATCGGGGCTCATTTTGACCACAAGTGTTTGCTGGTTTTGGAGTCAGGCAGACATGTGTCACTGCCTGGATTTAATTTCCATAGCTGTGTGACCCTCGGCCGTTTGCTTAATGTCTCTGAGCCTTAATTTACTCACCTAGGAGGAACAATAGGCCTGTTCAGAGTAAGTGAAGTAGCACACTGGGCGTCAGGCACGTTCGGGGCCGCGCGAGCACGCAGAGAACCTCGACCGCCCGGCATTACTGCCTGGAAACGGCTTGCGGGAACGGTGGAGGATAACAGGGGGCGAGCACCGCCCGCGGCCAGAGCAGCCCTCGCGTTTTTTCCTTGCCAGCGCGGCCGAGCGCCGCTGCGGGTTGTGGAGACTGTCCGCCCTCTAGTGGTCGGCTTCAAAAGTTGCTTTAAAGCTGAATGAAAACCGTTGGGGCGCCCTAAGCCGATGCACAGCATGGAAAGGGGGCTACCTTTCCCTTTCCCTTTACCAGAGCGGACAAAGGCTGTTCCATCTTTTTTGGGAGCCCTAGAGGGGATCCGTTTGCACTAGCCTGCATCCTCAGGCTGCTGAACTGACCACGGTGGGCTAAACTGGAAAAGTTTCTTTGGGCAGGAAAGACTCAGATTTAACAAAACATTTACTGAGCACCTACTACGTTCCTATCTCTGTGCAGGTTGCTTTCACTTACTTTACCCATTTAAACCTCTCAGTAAGACCGGGCACGGTGGCTCACGCCTGTAATCCCAGCACTTTGGGAGGCTGAGAGAGGACCGCTTGAGTTCAGGAGTTCAAGACCAACTGGGCAAGAGTGAGACCCCTCTCTACAAAAATTAAAAAATTAGCTGGGCATGATGGCACACGCCTGTGGCCCCAGCTACTAGGGATGCTGAAGTGGGAGGATTGCTTGAGCCCAGGAGATTTGAGGCTGCAGTGAGCCACGATTGTGCCATTGCACTCCAACCTGGGCAACAGAGCGGGACTGTTTCAAAAAAACAAAAACAAAAACAAAAAACCTCTCGGTTACCTGTGAGTGAGAGTTTAAATATTGTTTTTCTGATAAGATGGTGAAGCACTCTCAGGAAAGTTATTGCACACAGTGGAATCATGGCTATGTGGCTACCTCAGGATTTGTATTAGTCCACTTAGGGCTGCTGTAACGACCTAAAGCTGGGTGCCTTACAGCCCATCCTAATAACCTCACTTTAATTGGATTACCTCTGTAAAGATTCTGCTCTAAATAAGGTCACATTCTGAGGTGTAGGGGTTAGAACCTCTACATATAAAATTTCGAGAAAGTAATTCAACTCATAACAGGATTTTTTTTTAATTTCTTTTTTTTAGAGATGAGGTCTCGCTATGTTGCCCAGACTGATCTTGAACTCCTGAGTTCAAGTGATCCTCCCACCTCGGCCCTCACACATGCTAGGATTACAGGCATTAGCCACCGCACCTGGCCCCATAACAGGATTTAACCCATAACTCCTTATCCCAAGCCTGATGGTTACCTGTATATTCAAGCAGTGCTTCTTAAACGTGGAGGTATATTGGATTTCCTGGAGAATTTAAAAAAATATATTGATGGGCCAGGCGTGGTGGCTCATGCCTGTAATCCCAGCACTTTGGGAGGCCGAGGCGGGTGGATCACCTGAGGTTAGGAGTTCGAGACCAGCCTGGCCAACATAGTGAAACTCCTTCTCTACTAAAAATACGAAAGTTGGCCAGGTGTGGTGCCACATGCCTGTAATCCCACCTACTCAGGAGGCTGAGGCATGAGAATTGCTTGAGCTCAGGAGGTGGAGGTTGCAATGATCTGAGATGGCACCACTGAACTTCAGCCTGGGCGATACAGTAAGACTCTGTCTCAAAAAAACAAAAAAAAAAGTGTGTATGTATATATGGTTTTGAATTCACCTCAAGAGATTACGATTTAATTGGCACATAGTTGACATAGTTGTGCCAATTAAATGTGTCTAGACACTGGGATTAAAAAAAAACTCCTCAGGTGGTTCTAAGGAGAGGTCAAGATTAGAACCATTGACTTAGAGCACCTTCCCATCACCATTTGATAGGCTCCACCTCAGAGGAAAGATATGCCCTCTCCTTGCTTCGCTGCCAGGGAAAGGAGGCCAAATTTGTCTTTAGTTCTGCAATCTTGGCTCCATTTCGGTTTCTATTTTTCTTATTTTTTTTTTTTTTTTGAGATGGAGTCTCGCTCTTTTGCCCAGGCTGAAGTGCAGTGGCATGATCTTGGCTCACTGCAACCTCTGCCTCCTGGGTTCAAGTGAGTCTTCTGCCTCAGCCTCCTGAGCAGCTGGGATTACAGGCGCCCGCCACCACACCTGGCTAATTTTTTGTATTTTTAGTAGGCACAAGTTTCACCATATTGACCAGGCTGGTCTCAAACTCCTGACCCCGTGATCCGCCTACCTCAGCCCCCCAAAGTGTTGGGATTACAGGCGTGAGCCACCACACCAGGCCTATTTTTCTTATTCTTCAAGCACATCTGCTCTTCACACATATCAGACTCACAGCCTAGTACATGACACACATTAGGCCCTTAACAAATATCTGAAGAAGAAAAGGAGGGAGAAGAATCACAAGGGGAGAAGTGCAAAGGGATGGGATTGGAATAGGGGAATTCTTGAAAAAGTGATGTTTCTGGAAAAGGGGGATTTCACGGTACCCACTGGGGGAGAATATTAGTGCAAATAGTGCCCAATGATGGATAAGCATCCAGGGATTTGCCTCCCAGTGATACCACATAAGGGCATCAAATCACATTCACAACCTTAAATTTAATAGTTGTGCATGAGGTGAGGACGAATTACCTTGGGGTATCAGTTCCCCTTCCCACCAAACCCCCAGAGCTGGCAAATGACAGTCCAACAAGGTCTCCTCCGAATGCTGAGTGCCCTGGAAGGCAGAGTGAAGCTCTGACCCCATTGTGTTGTGAGGTGGAGAGTAAATGACAGTGGTTTCCTTGTGCCCTGGCTTGTTTCTCCCCCTCGGGCTTCATCCATTCTCACCCTCAGAGCTAACTGGGGCTGACTGGGAATGAGCTAATTAGGACTGGCCTTTCCCTATATGTGTTCCCCAGAAAAGGAGCATATACCTTCAGGAAAACATGAATTCACAGGTCAAAGTAGCAGATTTCAGAATCACAACTACGTGAAATGAAACATAGCATTTTAGATTACAGAATCCAACTATACATATAAAAACAGTTGCATTGATAATGTGATATTGGCCTAATAAATATACAAAAAGAGATAAAAGAAGATAATGACAATGTAGATAAGAACAAGAAAACATAAAAAAGCAGTATTAGATAAGTAAAATATCATAGTTGAAGTGAACACATCACATGGATAAATAACAAAATGGATAGAGCTGCAAAACTAATTGTCAACTTGGAAGACCAGGTGGAGGAAATCTTTCAGAAGAGATAAGAAAATAACAAAGACGTATAAAATATAAAGAAAAAACTAGGTTATGTGGAAGACAGAAGTACTAACATCCAGGTAATAAGAATTCTAGAAAGAAGAAAAATGAACAGAAAGAAATGTTTGAAGAAAAATGAGATAATCTTCTGTAACTGTAAAAAGATGAAAGAAAGATAAAAAAGGTTATAGAAAAAAGATAAGAAAAAATCCACACCAGAACATTTTATAGTAAAATTAAGAATTTCAAGGCTGGACATGGTGGCTCACACCTTTAATCCCAGCACTTTGGGAGGCCGAGGCAGGAGGATCACTTGAGCCCAGGAGTTCAAGACCAGCATAGGCAACAAAGTGAGATCCCATCTCTACAAAAAGTTTTAAAAATTAGTCAGGTATGGTGATGCATGCCTGTAGTCTCAGCTACTCAAGAAGCTGAGGTGGGAGGATCATTTGAGCCCAGGAGGGTGGGGCTGCAGTAAATTGTGATTTCACCACTGCATTTCAGCCTGGGTGACAGAACAAGACATCATCTCAAACAAACAAACAAACAAAAACAACAACAACAACAACAAAAAGAATTTCAAGGAAAATTCTAAAAGATTATAAAGAGAAAGACAACATCACAAAAAGAGGACTGAAGTCAGATTGACATCAGATTTTTTTTTTTTTTTTGAGACAGAGTCTCACTCTGTCATGCAGGCTGGAGTTCAGTGGCATGATCTCTGCTCACTGCAACCTCCGCTTCCCAGGTTCAAGCAATTCTCCTGTCTCAGCTTCCCAAGCAGCTGGGACTACAGGCACCTGCCACCATGCCTGGCTAATTTTTTTTTTTATTTTTAGTAGAGACAGGGTTTCACCATATTGGTCAGGCTGGTCTTGAACTGCTGGCCTCAGGTGATCTGCCCACCTCAGCCTCCCAAAGTGCTGCGATTACAGGCGTGAGCCACCATGTCCGGCCTGACATCAGATTTTTTAACAGCAACAACTGATGTAAGAAAACAGTGGAATGAGCTGGGCATAGTGGCTCACACCTGTAATCCCAGCTACTCCAGAGGGTGAGATGGGAAGATTGCTTGAGACTAGGAGTTTGAGACCAGCCTGAGCAACATAGTGAGACCCCATCTCTAAAAAAATACTTTAAATTAGCCAGGCACAATGGTGCACTCCTGTAGGCCTAGCTTACTCAGGATGCTCAGGTGGGAGGATCTCTTGAGCCCAGGAGTTTGTGGCTGTAGAGAGCTATGATTATACTATTGCATTCTAGCCTGGGCAATAGTGCGAGACTCCATTTCTAAAAAAAAAAGAAGAGAAAGAAAAAGGGAAAAGAAAAAGAAAAGAAAAAAATGGTGGAGGAATGGTATGGTATTCTCAAAATAATAAAGGCAAAGAAACCATCCTCAATTTTATTTATTTATTTATTTATTTTTGAGACAGCGTCTCACTCTGTTGCCAGGCTGGAGTGCAGTGGCACGATCGTGGCTCACTGCAACCTCTGCCTCTCGGGTTTAAGCAATTCTGCTGCCTCAGCCTCCTGAGTAGCTGAGACTACAGGTGTGCACCACCACGACCAGCTGATTTTTGTATTTTTAGTAGAGGCAGGGTTTCACCATATTGACTAGGATGGTCTTGATCTCTTGACTTCGTGATCCGCCCACCTCGGCCTCCTAAAGTGCTGGGATTACAGGTGTGAGCCACCACGCCTGGCCTATTTATTTTTTTGAGATAGAGTCTCGCTCTGTTGCCCAGGCTGGAGCCTGGTGGTGCAATCTCCACTCACTGCAACCTCCACCTCCTGAGTTCAAGCAATTCTCCTGGATTAGCCTCCCGAGTAGCTTGGGACCACAGGCATGTGCCACCAGGCCCGACTAATTTTTGTAATTTTAGTAGAGATGGGGTTTCACCATGTTGGCCAGGCTGGTCTCAAACTCCTGACCTCAGGTGATCCACCTGCCTTGGCCTCCCAAAATGCTGGGATTACAGGCGTGAGCCACCATGCCTGGCCCATCCTCTATTTTTATATCCAGTTGGCCATTCAAAGATAAGGGCATGATAAAAAAAATATTATCAGGCACAGAAGTTCTCAGAAGATTTACCACACAAAGACTATATTGAAAACTATTTTAGATGAAAGGCTTAAATAAAGGGAGAGTAAATCTAGTAGATACTGCCAGAGATATGTAAAGTAAAGATGACCAAGTACACTGGTAAAATTTCTTTGACTTAAAAGAATAGCTAAGACTAAAGAAAAAGAGAACTAACTCATAGACACAATAATCTGGCATCAAAGTATAGATAGTAACATGATGTGGATTGGGAGCATAGAGATGAAGAGATATGAGTGTATAAAGTTTTGTTCTTATTGGGGAAAAGATAGTTACCAATTTAAAGAAATGGTTAATAATATATGTAGAAAAAATGAGTGAGACTGAAAAAAAATAAGGTGGTAGAAACAGGTCGAAATAAATAATTACAATAAATATAAATGAACTAAACTCATCAGTTAAAGATAAAGATGGAAAAATTTGATTTAACAAAAATTCAGGTATGTGCTATTAACAAGAGATAAAACTAAAGCATAAGGAATTGCAAAGGCTCTAAGTAAATGAATAAAAAAATGATATATCAGTAAAATACTAATCAAAATAAAGCTGGTTTATCTACAGCAATATTAGATAAAATGGACTTAAAGGCAAAAAGCAAAAAGATACATAGTGTGTATGCATTTAATAAAACAAAAGGTGGCCCAGGGTGATGGCTCACCCCTGTCATCCCAGCACTCTGGGAGGTTGAGGCAGGTAGATCACTTGAGCTCAGGAGTTTGAGACCAGCCTGGGCAACATGGCGAGAACCCCATCTCTGAAAAAAAAAAATACAAAACTTAGCCAGGTGTAGTGGTGCATGCCTGTAGTCCCAGCTACTTGGAAGGCTAACATGAGAGGATCATCTGAGCCTAGGGAAGTTGCAGTGAGCCATGATCATGCCACTGCACTCCAGTTGGTGATAAAAGAAAACGATTGATAAATGTTGCTTTGTTAGATAAAGTAAAAAGTTATATATAGAAGATATTCAAAACACATAAAACTGGCAAAGGACTGGTATCATAAAGAACTTCTGCAAATCAGTAAAAGAAAAAACGCATAAGCAGCCCAATAGGAAAATGGGCCAAAAAAAAGAACTGTTTTCACAGAAGAGAAAACACATGATCAATAAACATATGAAGAGATGTTTAACATAATTAGTAATTGGGAAGTATAAATCGAGACTACAGGCAGGGCGCGGTGGCTCACACCTATAATCCCGGCACTTTGGGAGGCCTAGGCGGGTGGATCACGAGGTCAGGAGATTGAGACCATCCTGGCTAACATGGTGAAACTCCGATTCTACTAAAAATACAAAAACATTAGCTGGGCGTGGTGGCAGGCACCTGTAGTCCCAGCTACTCAGGAGGCTGAGGCAGGAGAATGGTGTGAACCTGGGAGGCGGAGCTTGCAGTGAGCCGAGGTAGCGCCACTGCACTCCAGCCTGGGCGACAGAGCAAGACTCCGTCTCAAAAAAAAAAAAAAAAAAAAAATTGAGGCTACAATGACACACAATTTTATACTCATTCATCTGGTAAAAATTTGAATGATCTGATAACACCAAATCTTATCAATGCTGGTGAGAATGTAAAATTGTATAACTACTTTGGAAAAGTTTGACATTTTCTCCTAAATTTGGGCATTCATATACTATTATGGGTTGAATTTTGTCCCCTAGAATAAATGTTAAAATTCTAACTCCTGGAACCTTCAATGTGATCTTATTTGAACTTTGCAGATGTGAGTAGCTAGGTTACAATGATGTCATACTGGGCCCTAAATTTAACAGGACTGGCATCCTTATAAGAAGAGAAGAGGCCAGGCACGATGGCTCATGCCTGTAACCTTAGCAGGCATCACCACCTCAGGTGGGTGGATCACCTGAGGTTAAGAGTTCAAGACCAGCCTGGCCAACATGGTGAATCCCCGTCTCTACTAAAAATACAAAAATTTGCCAGGTGTGGTGGTGGACGCCTATAATCTCAGCTACTTGGGAGGCTGAGGCAGGAGAATTGCTTGAACCCGGGAGGCGGAGGTTGCAGTGAGCTGAGATTGCACCATTGCACTCCAGCCTGGGGGACAAGAGCGAGACTTCATCTCAAAAAAAAAAAAAGAAGAGGAGAGACAGAGACAGAAACACACAGAGGAGAAGACCATGTAAAGACAGAGATAGAAATAGGAGTGATGCATCTACAAGCCACGGGGTGTCCAGGGATGCTGGCAACCATCAGAAGCCGAGAGAGGCATGGGACAAATTTTCCCTCAGAGGCTCCCATAGGGAACCAGCCCTGAGGACACTTACTGTGAGATAGCACATTTCTGTTTTTTTGAGGCACCCAGTTTATGGTAATTTGTTAGGGCAGCTCTATGAAACTAATACACATACTCAATGACCCAACAATTCTACTCCTAGGTATAGACCCAACAGAAATCATCTCATGTGTACAAGTGACTGCATAAGAAAGTTCACAGGATTTCAGTTCACAACAGCAAAAACCTGCAAAGAACCTAAAAGCCTAACTATAAAAGACAGAATAAATTGCAGTAAATCCACACAATGGAATGTTATTCAGCAGTCAACATGAATGAACTATAGCAATGCGGGAGTCTACCTGCAGACCCTGACCCAAACAATGGATGAATGAAGTACACTGACACACAGATATTCTACTATGCCAGTCCAGCTGAGTGTCTGGGCCGCTTACAGACTCCAAGCAGAGTGCTGTAAACGGTCACGACTGTGGCCCTGACCAACTATTGAGACTCACATTTATTTAGTAAAGATAAATTGACAAAGGCTTGAGTCAACACCACCAGAGGGTAATTGACATTGTGGACTTCCTGTAGAAAGTAATTAAGCACCCGGGGTAGATCAAAGGTTATTCTTAAACAACCTAGCTAGATACACTACTCTGCCTTCTTCCTTACCCATTTTAAGCTTTTTACTAAAGGTAAGGATTAGGTTGCCTTCAGCCATTGTCTTATCCTGAGACTTTTTGTAAAAACCTTCAGGCCTTCCAAGAAAGTTTGTGTTTATTTTTATAACTATCTTTAATACTTTTCCCACCAGCCTGATTGAACTCCCACGTAACAACACACAAAAATATGAGGAATCTGAACAATATAATAATAATAATAAATGAATCTAAAGAGGTTACATATAGTGTGATGCATTTTTAATAAAATTTATGACCAAGATAATAGTTCCTTTTTATGAATGCAAATACATGCAATTAAACTATATGAAATGGAAGGCAAGGAAATTGTTTTTTTTTTTTGCAAACACTATGGTGACTTAAACGCAAGGAAATTGTTAACATGGAATTCAGCAATATGGCTACCTTGAGTAGACAAAGGCAGAGGGACACGATGGGAAAAGCAACCATATGGTTAGATGTAGGGTGTTGTCAAGGTCTTAGTTTTTGCTTGAGATGGTGGGTTCATGAGTACTTATCTATGTCTACATCTATGTTTATATGTATATTAACATAACCATATTTAATGGAGGAGGCCACTTAAGGACCACAGAGGAAAGTATGCCATAAATAGGATTAGAACTAATTCTTTTTTTTTGTTTTGAGACAGAGTTTCACTCTTGTTGTCCAGGCTGGAGTGCAATGCCGCGATCTTGGCTCACTGTAACCTCTGCCTCCTGGGTTCAAGCGATTCTCCTGCCTCAGCCTCCCAAGTAGCTGGGATTACCAGTGCCCGCCACCACACCCAGCTAATTTTTGTATTTTTAGTAGAGATGGGGTTTCACTATGTTGGCCAGGCTGGTCTTCAACTCCTGACCTCAGGTGATCCACCCACCTTGGCCTCCCGAAGTGCTGGGATTACAGGTGTGTGCCACCGCGTCTGGTCAATTAGAACTAATTCTAATCCAATCCTGTGCATCTGGGGCTAAACATCTCCCAAATTGCTGGGCTTTTCCAGATTTGTCCATGATTCTACAAACTGGTGCTTCTGGCTAATTCTGATTTTCAGAAGGGTCTGGAAATTGGAATATTTTTTCCACGCTAACTCTATGACTTGCAGTGTGGCTAACCAATCTAGACCAAACATGCAGCTCTGGATTGTTCAGGATTTAGTGTGCCAATTTAGATAGAAAGCTCAATTAATTAAAATAAAGAAACACAGAGACTGAAAGTTCATTGAGTTCAAGTAGAATCAGCTCAGTGGGTGGGAAAAAGAAAAAAGAATCAGTTCCTATAAAAAAGGAGAGCATAGTTGCTAGAACCCTCTAGAGATGTACATATATCAGATAGTTTTGGCAGGAAGTGGTGGCTAAAATACATGAAACAACAACCTGAAAAAATAAGAGTTAATCAGGGATTACAGCAGGGATGAAAACAAACAAGCCAAAAAGCCGCAACAACAACAAAAACAGGTGGAAGATAACAGGAAAATCTAATCTTCACTGCCCATGGGCCGGAATGTAATGTTTTGGCTGTTTTTCTTGGTAAACATCTCTACTATCTGCTTTTGAAATGATGGAGCTGCCTTTCAGTTTTAAAAACAATATATTTCAGGCATCTCAAGTAATCCACAATCTGGAGGCAAAAGTCAAGACTGAGTTGACAGAGCACAAATCTGTTTCCTTGGACTACGTTAAAGAGGTTTGCATTCTTTCAAGGGCTTACTAGCGAGTTGTTCAGAAGCAGTACTGACACGGGGGCCTGGGATTGTTGAGGGATGCTTATGCACAGAGAGGAAGGTTTGCCAATCCAGGAGCACTGAATCATCATGATGTAAACTTGCAGGACTTCATGGCTTCAGTGATACATCATTGATCTTGAATTCCAGTCCACAGAACTTTTTTTTTATGATAAGGAAAAGGATATGGGAAGAAAAAAGTATTATAAGCATGTTTCTCATATTTCTTCCCTCTTTTACCCTATAAATAAAAGGGCAAAGGTATTACTGAGCAAATGTTCTCTTGAAAAACTTGATTTATTCTTATGCTTGGAAATTTTGCTATAGAGATAGTCATTGCTACCGTTTACAGTAGACATTCCAACCCTGAAAACTAAACTCTGAAGTATTTACTATGCTTAGATAAATCACATATTTGTCCTCATGAGTACAGCCTGTTCAGGTTTGTACATACCATTGTGTAATTCCCTAAGAACTCTTTACAATTTAAAGGCATGACTTTGGATACCTTTGTGGAAGTTGACAGGAAAGATTTTTGCTCTTTAAAATACTTGTTAAATAGGCCAGTTAAAACTATGCTTTGTACTGAATTTTGCCTTGATCAGTAGAGGCTCCAAGAATGTTGATAAAATAAGAGAAAAAGAAATCGGGCTTTTCCCCTGCCAGAATTGGAAGGGAGAGACCCAAAACTAAGAACGGAAAATCTGTCATAATAATGGCAGAATCCTCAAAAGAAGATACAGAAATAAATGCAGCTGAGGAACCTGGAAACTTCCCTGGTTTCTGCCCCTTGTGAGACTTCAAATCATAAAATACCCTAATATCTTTCTGTAATCTTCTGTAATGTTCTAAAATGTCTAAAATATTGAAACAGTCCTTATTATCAGAAAAAAAATACTCAATCATGAACAGAGCCCAGAATATGGTATAAAACATTACCTTACTGCTCTCATCATGTCATTGTTCAGTCCTACCTCCAAACAATGTCCCATGAGAAAACCCAGAAGACATCTCCCTCACTAAAGCATTGAGAAATGCATTAATAAGTGGAGCACCTGCAAGCTCTTTCAAAGGAGAGCTCTGTGGTTGCTCTCTTCTATAGGGTAGGTGGAAAATATGCCATTGACATGGTCTCCCCAGTTTCAATGATGGGATGATGGGATCTCAGAGTGGCACAGGTAGGGGTCACACTGAATCTCCAAGGACAAAGTAGATGCATCCACTGTAAAGGACAATCAGAATGCTTTGGCCTGCAGAGATATTTGACGGTGGTTAAGTTATGGTGTTCTTAGGAATGAAATAGATGGGCAATCTACCATTGTATTGCTTGATCTGTAACAGACGGAAAAATTCTAGGTCTGGTAGCTAAAAACTTGATGAGTCACTGCAGTGGACAGTCATGGCTCCTTGTGTTGAGATCTAAGTCAATTCACAGAGCCAAAGCTCCTTGATTAAAGAGGAGGCTGGGAGCCAGGCACAGTAGCCCATGCCATCCCAGTGAGTCAGGAGGCTGAAGCAAGAGGATTGCTTGAGGCCAGGAGTTTGACCTCAGACCCTACGCAAAAATTAATCTAAAATGTCGGGGCGCGGTGGCCCACACCTTTAATCCTAGCACTTTGGGAGGCACAGGTGGGCAGATCACAAAGTCAGGAGTTCAAGACCAGCCTGTCCAACATGGTGAAACCCTGTCTCTACTAAAAATACAAAAATTAGCTGGGCATGGTGGCATGTGCCTGTAATCCCAGCTACTCGGGAGGCTGAGGCAGGAGAATTGCTTGAACTGGGACCCGGGAGGCAGAGGTTGCAGTGAGCCACCGCACTACAGCCTGGGCTACAGAGGGAGACACCATCTCAAAAAAAAAAAAAAAAAAATCTAAAATGGATCATAGATCTAAATGTAAACCTAGAATTATAAATCTACTAGAAAAAATATAGGACAAAATCTGTGAGACCCTGGCATAAGCAAAGTTTTCTTAAGTAGAACACAAAAGAAGACATAAAAGAAATAGATGGGGCTTGGCATGGTGGCTCACATGTGTAATCCCAGCACTTTGGGAGGCCGAGGTGGGCTGACCACCTGAGGTCAGGAATTCGAGACCAGCCTGGCCAACATGGTGAAACCCTGTCTCTACTAAAAAAAATTAGCCGGGCATGGTGGCACATGCCTGTAATTCCAGCTAGTCAGGAGGCTGAGGCAGGAGAATTGCCTGAAGCCAGGAGGTGGAGGTTGCAGTGAGCCGAGATCGCGCCACTGCACTCCAGCCTGGGCCACCGAACAAAATTCCATCTAAAAAAAAAAAGAAATAGGTAATCAGTTGGACTTCATCAACATTTAAAACATATCTCTTTGAAAGTCAGTTAAGAAAATGAAAGTCAGCTAGGTGTGGTGGCTCACACCTATAATCCCAGCACTTTGGACGGCCAAGGCAGGAGGATCACTTGAGCTCAGGATTTTGAGACCATCCTACACAACAGAGCAAGACCCCACCTCTAGAAAAAAATTTAAAAATTAGCCAGGCAGGGTTGTGTGTGCCTATAGTCATAGCTACTTGGAAGGCTGAAGTGGGAGGATCACTTGAGCAAAATCAAAACTGATTTTCATTAAATCTCAAAGTAATTATGTTGACTGAAAGAAACCAGACAAAAATATATATTGTATTATTTCACTTATATGAAATTCTTGAAAATAAAAACTAATTTATGTAGCTAGAATGCAGATCAGTGGTTGCCTGGGGACGGGTTAAAAGGTGCAATGAACTGCAGACAGGCATGAGAAAACCTTCAATGGCAATGGAAATGTTCAGCATCTTGTTTGTGGAGATGGTTTCATAGTTACATATGTTTACCAAAACTTATCAAATAGTGCACTTCAAATATATGCAGTTTATTATTCAAAATTATACTTCAATAAAGTTGTGAAAATGCGAGCGGGGAAGCAACAAATACTGGTGTGGGTCAACAGCATGAACTATATCACCTTTTCTCATTTTCCAGAAGTATGCTGAGTTCCTTGGTCAGCCAAAATAACCACCCTCCATATGAGAGGATCTTCCTTGTCCATTTTCCCCCATAGTACCTGTCATTTTTTTTTTTTCTGCTGCTATAACAAAGGACCACAGATTGGGTCATTCATAAAGAAAAGAAGTTTAGGCCAGGCACAGTGGCTCACACCTGTAATCCCAGCACTCTGGGAGGCCAAGGAAGGATTGCTTGAGCCCAGAAGTTCAAGACCAGCCTGGGCAACATGATGAGACCCTACCTCTACAAAAAATACAAAAATTAGTTGGGCATGGTGGTGTGTGCCCATAGTCTCAGCTACTTGGGAGGCTGAGGAGGGAGGATTGCTAGAGCCAGGGAGGTTGAGGCTGCAGTGAGCTGTGATTGTGCCACTGTACCCCAACCTGGGCAACAAAGCAAGACCCCGTCTGAAAGAGAAAGAGAGAGAGAGGGGATAAAAAAGAGAAAGAAAGAAAAGAAAAGAAGAGAAAAGAAAAGAAAAGGAAAGCTTACTTGGTGTTGCGGGAAGTCAGGGACCCCGAATGGAGAGACCGACTGGAGCCATGGCAGAGAAACATAAATTGTGGAGATTTCTTCTTAATATGAACATTTATCAGTTCCCAAATAATACTTTCATAATTTCTTATGCCTGTCTTTAATCTCTTTAATCTTTAATCTCTTAATCCTGTCATCTTGCTCACTGCAAGCTCCGCCTCCTGGGTTCATGCCATTCTCCTGCCTCAGCCTCCCGAGTAGCTGGGACTACAGGTGCTTGCCACCATGCCCAACTAATTTTTTTTTTTTTTTTTTTTTTTGTATTTTTAGTAGAGACAGGGTTTCGCTGTGTTAGCCAGGATGGTCTTGATCTCCTGGCCTCGGGATCCTCCTGCCTCGGCCCGCTGAAGTGCTGGGATTACAGGCATGAGCCACCACACCCAGCCTGATCAGAATATTTTTTAATGAAAGGATCTAGAAAGCAACTTGGAAATGTAAACAGTCACCTTCATTTTCTCTAACTCGATCAAGACTAGTGGGTCCATGGCCCTGTGTTAGTTCATGCATTCATCTCAGACCCAAATGAAAGTTTCAACTCCCAAAATGCAGTTCTTCAGATGCTCATCTGGACATGATGACGTGCCTGCCATATAAGAAGGTGCAATCATAGGTAACACAGGTAGCCAGATAGAAGACAATTTTTTTCTCCCAAAATTATTCCTTGGGGTGGGGAGTGATATGGGGGAAGAGCTCCCATCTTAAGGGGCACACACTGAGTTGCTTATGCTACTTCCTTGTTCAAAATAAAGTAACTGCCTTAATCTAAAAAAAAAAAGAATATTTACAACATTGAAAATGAATGAACTACAATTTATGTATAGCATGGATGAATTTCATAAACATTGGACAAAATAATCCAGACACAAAATAGTGGTTGCCTTTGGGCAGTATAGAAGGGTGCAAGTGGAAGTGGCCTCAAGGCGTCTTCTGGGGTGCTGGTAAGGTTCTATTTTCTGGGGTGCTGGTAAGATTCTATTTTCTGGGGTGCTGGTAAGGTTCTATTTTCTGGGGTGCTGGTAAGATTCATTTTCTGAACTATGTGGTGATTAAATATGTGTATTCACTGTGTGGTCATTAATCAAACTGTTTACTTTTTTTTTTTTAAATGGGGACAAAAATATCTGCTTTATTATGACCACTTACTTATAGAGGTGATTTACAGATTTAATGAGAATATATCAAAGTACTTTGTAACTCACAAAAATATAAACTTATATAATGCTATTTACTTTGTATTGAGCATATTCTAAATTCTGGGACTAGTACTGGAAGCTTTACATATATAGTGTTACCTCTTCATTCTCAACAGAACCCCACCGTTGTTACGATTACATTTAATGTATAAATGACTTCAGAGAAACACAAAAAAGATTGGGTGATTTGTTAAAGGTCCAGCTAGAAAGGGGCAGTCAGAATTCAACCCAATATTACTTCCAAACAGAGGTTTTACTTTTTCCTTTCTACTCAGAGCTAACACAACAGCATTATTTAACATTCTTAAGAATGGTGGGGAGGAATCACTGAATAACCTGCTTTGACAAAACACCCTGATAAAATCTGTGCTTGTATTTTAGAACCCCTGGGTTTCACACATTGTTTTTATAGTTTTTACACATCAAGTGTAAGGTGAAAAGTGATAGATTTTAAGAACCAGGAATATGGTATGCCACCCCACCCAAACTTATAAACAAATCACAAATAACATGAAATAGAAAAAAACCATAAAGACTTCCTTTGCTTTTGGAAAACAGCTGAGAAACAACAAAATTCTTTTCAGAAGTACAGACAAAATTTGTTTTTGTAGTGTAGCTAATATGCCCTCCTTAGACATTAAGACACTTTTCTGTTTGTAACCTTAATGCAGCCGTATTTTTACTCTTTATAAAAATCAAATCTCTCAATAAAAACAGTATCTTGCTCACTAATCATTAAATTGCATCACTAAAAATGTAGTTATACACACCAATTTCTGACCTCTTAGAATATTCTGCACAATCAGTTTTAATCACTGGAATGAATAACTGCTCAAAAAAGCAGTATGGCTTCAATTGCATTATGATTTGGTAGTCAATATTCTTGTTTTCCAGTAACAGAGATTTCATGAACAGAAACACTGGGCTCCTTATGGTTTCATCGATCAAGAGAACGTTTCTGAGCAGCGTCTGAGCAAACATTTCTTAATAGGTTGATCACAGATCTGGGGTCTTCACTCCTCATAATAGCACTGCCAGACACAATCATGTTAGCTCCTGCCTCTGCACACTTATGGACAGTGTCAGAACCTACTCTACCATCGACCTCTATATCCAAAGATGGGAACTGGGTCCTCAACCAGTGAACCTTTGGCATCATATCTTCCATGAATTTCTGCCCTCCAAACCCCGGTTCCACTGTCATAACCAAGGCCATATCTATTTGATTAGCCCATGGTGCCAAATACTCAACTGAGGTTCCTGGTTTGATGGCAAGGCCAACCTTCATCCCATTCTCCCGAGTGTCTTTAATCAAAGCCCCTGGGTTCTCAGTAGCCTCGAGATGAAAGGTGTACTGATTGGCTCCTGCTACAGCCATTGGCTTTACCCACTGTTCTGGCTTGGACACCATCATGTGCATGTAAAAAACTGACCTCCCTGAAGAGCAGGATGCATCCAGGTGCAGATAATCGGCCCCAGAGTCTAGCACCCAGAGGCACTCGGCCCCTAAACTGGCCAGGTCGCTGTTGAGGATGGATGGGCCAATCTTGCAGCCCGATGCCATACCGCTGGCTCCCAAGAGCAAGTTACCCCACGAGTCCCCACTTTTTTTTTTTTTTTTGAGACTGAGTCTCGCTCTGTCACCAGGCTGGAGTGCAGTGGTGCCATGTCGGCTCACTGCAACCTCTGCCTCCTGGGTTCAAGCAATTCTCCTGCCTCAGCCTCCTGAGTAGCTGGGATTACAGGCGCATGCCACCACGCCCAGCTAATTTTTTGTATTTTTAGTAGAGATGGGGTTTCACCATGTTGGCCAGGATGGTATCGATCTCTTGACCCTGTGATCTGCCAGCCTCGGGCTCTCAAAATGCTGGGATTACAGGTGTGAGCCACCGTGCCTGGCCAACTTTAAAAAAAAAATTTAGGTAAAACCCACATAACATGTAATTGACCATCAGCCATTTTGAAGTGGACAATTCAGTGGGATTTAGTGTATTCACAACGTTGTGCAACCACCACCTCTATCTAGTCCCAAGATATTTTCCTCACCCCAAAAGGGAACCCCATGCCCATCAAGCAATTGTTCTTCATTCTTCTGAGCTGTTACTTTTCTACAAGCATGTTTTACTTCAATTTAAACTTTAGCCCATGAAATCTAGGCAAGACGAGGAGGAGAATGAAGTCATATAGGAGCTGATGAATGTCAAGCCATGGTGGGGTGGGCCACTGGGTTGAAGATTTTGAAAAGGTTGAAGAAGTATGGTAGTGGACACACTTGAGTAAGTGAATTGAAAGGAAAGAGGTAGTGGTCAGAGGGTAGGATGCTTAAATAAAGATTTCACAAATGCGTTCATTTCTGTTGATTCCAAGGAAGTGACCGTGTGAGTGTGTAGCTGAGGTGGAATGGTGAAAAAGATCATTGAGGACACATCTGTTAAAGACCTAAGAAGCCAGAGCACTGAATGGTTCAACTACATGGTGTTAGGTGGTTCCAACCAATCAATGCTGAGGGCACAAAAATGGGTAAAAATGACATGGTAGGAGTTGGGGAGGAGGGGAAAAGCAGGAAGCTAAGTGCAAGTCTCTCCTGCATGGAGGGGCATCGCCAAGAAGTAGCTCACAGCTTCAAGGAGGAGAAGGTCAAGGGAGTTAGAAGACCTGACCTTCAGAAGTGCTGAGGGTTTTGGAGGAGGGAATAGGAATTGGAAACTGCAACTGCAAGCCATAAGGACATTGCCTAATAATGCCACAGTGGCCTTGGGGACAGCCATGTTTCAGGTAGGGCAGGAGAAGAGATGGAGGATGTGGGAGAGTTTAAGATCACAGAGAGGAGCTTCTGAGAACACAGTGAGGTGTGGGAGAGGCAGTGCTTGCATCATATTGGAGGACAGACATGGCAACACAAAGACAGGTGGGTTGGGGGTGACTGGAAAACAGGATGGAGGCTGGACTGGATTCAGCCTGAAGATACTCTCGGGGTGAGGGTGGCAACCAGACCTGATGACGTGTGTCCTGGCAATTTCTTTCCAAGAAACCACTAGTGATGAAGCAGTGCTTTAGGTGCTTAGGGGTTGAGCATCTTCCTAATATGTAGTGTTAACAGCTTATAAATGGCTATGTGTGACTTTTTTTTCTTCTGATCAATGCTGGTTCTTAATCACTATGTTGGATTACCTCCTGCTATGGTTTGAGTGCTAGTCCCCTGCAAAACTCATGTTAAAATTTATTTGCCATTATAACAGTATTAAGAGGTGGAACTTTTAAGAAGTGATAAGACTATGAAGGCTCCATCTTCATGAGTGGATTGATGTTGTTATAAAAGAGAGAATTTGACCCCCTTTTGTCCTCTCTTGCCCTTCTGCCTTTTGTCATGTGATGATGCAATAAGAAGGCCCTCACCAGATGCCAGCAATTTGACACTGGACTTCTCCGCCTCCAGAACTGTGAGCTAATAAGTTCCCATTTATTGTAAATGACCCAGTCTCACGTGTTGTTATAGCAGCACAAAAATGGACTCCCTTAAGAGGGAGATACATGCTGCTGTGGTGGATATATTAGAGATTAATTTAGAAAGATTATTAAATCACTGAAGACCTTTTAAAAATTAATTTTCTTGGCTGGATGCAGTGGCTCACACCTATAATCTCAGCACTTTGGGAGGCCAAGGTGGTTGGATCACGAGGTCAGGAGATCGAGAGCATCCTGGCTAACACAGTGAAACCCTGTCTCTACTAAAAATACAAAAAATTAGCCAGGTGTGGTGGCAGGCGCCTGTAGTCCCAGCTACCTGGGAGGCTGAGGCAGGAGAACGGCGTGAACCTGGGAGGCAGAGCTTGCAGTGAGCCGAGATAGCACCACTGCACTCCAGCCTGGGCGACAGAGCGAGACTGTATCAAAAATAAAATAAAATTAATTTTCTCAACTACGAAGATAGTGAGATAACAATGATTATGATGGTCCTTAACATTTTTTTGACATTGAAAAGTACTTTGTAAAGCATGTATGTGATAAAACACTTGAATTCAGCCTACATAAAGAACACTCAAAACTCAACAGTAAGAAAACAACAACCTAATAATGGGCAAAAAATTTGAACAAACACTCCACCAAAGAAGATATACAAATGGCAAACAAGTGCATGAAAAAATCTCAACGTCATCAGTCATTGGGAAAATGCAAACTAAAACCACACACAGAAACTGAAAGTTAAAAAGACTGACCATGATTAGCTATGGCAGGGACATGGAAGAACTGGGACTCTCATACACTTCTGGTGTAAATATTAAATGGCTAAATGTTGGAAAACAGTTTGGCAGTTTGGTAAGAGCTAAATGTACACCTACTGCATGATCCAGCCATTCCACTCCTAGTATTTATCCTGAGAAATGAAAACATATGTCCACACAAAGACTTGTGTGCCAATGTTCATAGCAGCTTTATTTGTAATATAACTAAACTGGGAATAGCCCAAATATCCATTAACAGGTGAATAAACAAATTGCGATACATCCATGTGATGAAATACTACTCAGCAGTAAAAAGGAATGAATGGTTGATACATAACACAACATGGGTGAATCTCAAAATAGTTATGTGGAGTGAAAAGAGCCAGATCCCCTCCATTAAAAAGAAGTATATACAGTATGATTTTATTTATATAAAATTCTAGAAGATTAGATTTAATCTGTAGTGACAAAGAGACAAAGGAGGTGGGATAGAAAGAGGCAGTGACGGAGGTTACCAAGGGGCAGGAGGAAAGTTTTTGGCGTGAGATGGGTATGTTCATTGTCTTGAGTGTGGTGATGGTTTCATGATTTATACATAGGTCAGAACTTATCAAAGGTCTGGCATGGTGACTCAAGCCTGTAAACCTGGGGCTTTGGGAGGCAGAGGCAGCAGGATTACTTGAGGCCAGGAGTTTAAGGCTGCAGGGGGCTATGATTGTGCCACTTCACTCCAGCCTGGATAACAGAGTGAGACTCTGTCTCTAAAATTATTTTGCCAGGTATGGTGGCTCATACCTGTGATCCCAACACTTTGGGGGGATGAGGCAGAAGGATTGCTTGAGGCTGGGAGTTCAAGACCAGCCTAGGTATCAAAGCAAGACCCCATCTCAACAAAAAAGTTTAAAAAATTAGCCAGGTGTGGTGGCACACATTTATAGTCCCAGCTACTCTGGAGGTGGGAGGATTGCTTGAGCCCAGAAGTTCAATGCTGCAGTGAGCTGTGACAGGGCCACTGCACTTCGGCCCAGGTGACAGACTGACACCCTGTCTCTCTCTCTCTCTCTCTCTCACACACACACACACCCACACATACACACAATTGGGGTGATAGTAGTAACTACGTCAGAGGCCTGTGGTGAGAACACAAAGCATTCAGAATAGTCTCTGGCACGTATAGACAGTCTATAAATGTTAGCTAATTTTAGAAAAATATTTCTGGCAAAATATACATAACATAAAACTTACCATTTTATATGTGGTAAAATATCATTTCAACCATTTTAAGTGTATAATGCAGTGGCATTAATACATTCACAATGTTGTCCAACCATCACAACTACCTATTTCCAGAACTGTTTCATCTTCCCAAACAGAAACTTCAAAGCCATTAAACACTAACTTCCCATTGCCCCTCCTCCCAGCCCCTGGCAACCTCTATTCCACTTTTGTCTTCGTGAATTTCACTACCCTGGGCACCTCATACAAATGGAATCATACAATATGTGTTCTTTTGAGTCTGGTTTATTTCACTTAGCATATGGCTTCAAGGTTCATCCAGGTTGTGGTGTGAATTAGAGTTTCCTTCCTTTTTCAGGCTGAATAAAATTCCTTGTATGTAGACCCCACACTTTGTTTATTCATTCATCAGTTGATGGACATTAAGGTTGCTTCCACCTTTTGAGTATTGTGAATAATGCTACAAATATCCCTTTAAGCCCTTGCTTTCAATTCTTTGGGGCTATATACCTAGTGAAATTGCTGGATTATATAGTAATTCTATTTATTTTTTTGAGACGGAGTTTTGCTCTGTTGCTCAAGCTGGAGTGCAGTGGCATGATCTTAGCTCACTGCAACCTCTGCCTCCCAGGTTCACGCAATTCTCCTACCTCAGCCTTCAGAGTAGCTGGGATTTCAGGAGTGCACCACCACGCCCAGCCAATTTTTGTATTTTTAGTAGAGACGGGGTTTCTCCATGTTGGCCAGGCTGGTCTCGAACACCCAACCTCAGATGATCTGCCTGCCTCAGCATCCCAAAGTGTTGGGATTACAGGTGTGAGCCACCATGCCTGGCCGGTAATTCTATTTTTAACTCTTTTATGGAACGGCCAAACTGTTTTCCAAGGTGGCTGTACTACACTCCCAAAAACAACACACAGGGATTCCAGTTTCTCCGAGTCCTGGCCATTCCTTGTTATTTTCCAACTTTTTTATAATAGCCTTCCTAATGGGTATGAAGTAGAAAAAAAAATTCCATTTTTTCCAACAGATGCTGCAACCTGGCCGTTGGCCGATACCTTCTGTTTGGCCTTGAATAGTTTTATACATAGGAGCCAATACTTTGAAACCATCATATTTTACAGGGAGAGAGAGAGAGAGAGTGAGCAAGCAGGAGCTGGCTTCTTTTGGAAAATGATGTGGAAACTCTGAGCCCACATTCTTGAACCTGTGAATGAGAGGTAGTTGCCCTTGAGGTGGGGGCAAGGGCCACCTGCTTCCCTCCGGGCACACATGGAAATTGTACAGAATACTGGGGAAGTGGAGAGGGACGTGCTCAGCTCAGCTCAGCTCAGCACTGGCTGTCCCACACACCTGCACTTGGGGGTTGGGTTGGGGTCTGGGCAGTGTCTGACCTGGTGGCCTTGCACCCTTCCCACTTCCTCCAACTCACAGGACTAAGCCAATGCACGTGCCCTCTGCCTCATTGTTTATGGTGTCTCCCTGCCCTCATGGGTCTTTGAGTTTGAGACACTCTGTGCAAGAACTAAGCCTGTGACTAGAGCGCTTCTGTCGACTACTCTGTCATTAGCAAGGGTAGAGGCCACACGGAATAGTTCATTAGTTCCTTCACTTTCATCCTCCCCTGCACCAACACAATCTATCCTGCAATTAAGGGAAAGAAACTCAGGGAAGGGGCCTTGGTGGCCTCCATGGAAAGCCCTTGTCAGCCAGTGGGGATGGGACATTGAGTTGCAATCTGGAGTGATTGGAGTGATAGTAGTAAGACATAATAATAACAGGAAGACATACCAAGACATTGTCTCTACAACAAAACAAAACAAAACAAAACAAAAAAAACAAAAAAGAAAACGGTGATGTTGACTTGATCACCAGTTGATTATTTCTTACTTCTTGGACCCAACATATATTGAGCACCTGCCATGTACCAAGCACTTGGCTAGGCTCTGGGAACACAGGATGGTTCCTGCTCTGTTCCAGGAGGATTTGGGAGCTCTTGAGACACTGAGATTGGTTGAGTCATTATTTTATTCATCATGAAATCACCAGAAAAAGATGGAAACTTGAACTGCGAACATTGCTTGGATTTATTCTAAGGCACTGGTTCTCAAACCTGAATGGGCTTCAGAATCACCTGGTGGGCTTGTTAAGACATAGATTGCTGCCACCCCCCAACCCCACCACCAAAGCAGTTTCTGGTCGAGTAGCTCTGGTTCAGGGCCTAATAACTGACATTTCTTTTCTTTTCTTTTTTTTTTTTTGAGGCAGGGTCTCCCTCTGTTGCCCAGGCTGAGTGCAGTGGTGCAATCATGGCTCACTGCAGCCTTGAACTCCCAGGTTTTATTGATCCTCCCACCTCAGCCTCCCAGGTAGCTGGGATTACAGGTGTGAGCCACCACACCTGGCCTGATAATTGGCATTTCTAACAAGTTATCAGGTGATGCTGATGCTGCCGGTCCAGGGACACACTCTGAGATCCACTGTTCCATGAAAATTATGCCAGGGCTGGTTTAAGAATATTCTCTTTCCTTCATTTGTTCTCCTTAACCAATCATGCCGACCCATATGGCAGCCATTGCTGTTAGATGTTACTGGAAGATTGAAATGACTGGCTGTCTCCATCGCAAACCTGAATAATTGTAGGGCTAGAAATGAGCTAACCCTTCGGCTGGGCTGCGGCTTGGGGAAGTAATTACCTGAGAATAACGAAGCAGTCACTTCCTGAGTCATTACTTCTGCATGCAGAGACGGTTCAGGAATCCTTGGAGAAACCCTATCAAGTCCTGGCCTACTTCAAGTCAGTATTGAGGCTTTCCCTGGCAGTGAAACTACTGAGGCCAAGTTTGCTTTCCCAAGCTGGAAAAAACGGCATCCCAGATGACCACCCTGTTCCTGCAGACACATATCTGGGCTTCTAGTCACCGGGGGCACCAGAGGCTGACCGTTTTAACTTTTTCTGAGCAACCAAGCTGCTCTCAGCTTGTTGATTCGAGAATGCTCAACCTGAAAAGTCTACAGGCTCTTATTTAAAATTTGTCCCAATCAAGAAACAAGTATTATTATTTTGGGTATTCCTGAAGTCCATGCTAGAAATGGAGGAGAATGGGAGGAACCCGCAATCAACTAACTGTCCGTTGTGGGTGTAGATTAGTATCTGCAGCCACATGGGTTATTTTTTTTTTTTTAACTTGCAGTTTGCATTAGTCCTAATTTGAGAGAAATCAGGACCTTCATGGTGGCATAATCCTAAACAACGTTTTACTTAAAGCAGTGGTTCTCAGCGTTGGTTGAACATTGGAATCACCTAGCTTTATAAAGGATTGAAATTGATAACCAAAGCTGGGACGATTTAAGCAACAAAATTTATAAAATAGTATTGGACCCAATATATAAATAAATATCCATGAATCCATACTAACATAAATATACAATTAAATTAATTAATTATTTAATTTGTGGTGGGAGAATTACTAATAATGTGCACAAGAATTCCAAATAATGTATGTAGATACTCCACCCTGAGCTGGAGCACAGCTCCCTACAACTAAAGTGTGAGTAGCACACAGTGACTCTCTTCCAAAGATTACAGTATGGAAAGGGGAGAAAAGTAACTTTCCAATGGAGACATCTTAGCCAGGTGTTCAAGTCAGCATCAGTAGTGGTAAATCATGTTGATTGTATGTACTCTTGACATGATGTGATGACAATGGCACTTTACCTCTGTGCTCTTCCTCCCAAAAGCCCATGGCCCTGTCTAATCATGAGACATCAGACAGATCCCAACCGAGGGATATTCTACAAAATATTCGACCAATACTCCTCAAAAATTTCAAGACCATCAAAAATAACAAAAGCCTGAGAAACTGTCACAGCCAAGAAGGGCCTAAGGAGACATGATAGCTAAATGTCATGTGGGATCCCAGATAGGACCTTGGAACAGAAAAAGGATGTTAGGAAAAAACTAAAGTAGTCTGAATAAAGTATGGACTTTAGTTAATAGTAATGTCTCAACATTGATTAATTGTGACAAATTTGCCATGCTAATGTGAGATGTTAATAATTGGGGGAAATGGGTGTGGAGTATATGGGAAACTCTCTGTACCATCTTTGCAATTTCTCTATATATCTAAAGCTATTCTAAAATTTAAAAGTTTTCTCAGTGGCTGTTTAGCTCAATCAGTTAAAGCATGGTGCTAATAAAATTTTAAAGTTTATTAAAAAGAAAAAACATTGATCCATGGAATCCACCCCCGGTCTCCTCAGGGGTTCAAATTTAACTAGTCCAGAATTTCGCCTTGGCTTTGGGCTATTACAGGCAGCCAGGGTTAAGAACCATACCTTCAGTGTTAATCAAAGCCGTTTGAAAAGTGGGCATATTCTTGCCTTATCCCTTTTCCTCACACCTCAAACTATTCTTTTGGTTCCATGAAAAAAATGTTGTTTTATAATTTTCTTTCTTTTTTTTTTTTTGAGATGGAATCTTGCTCTGTTGCCCAGGCTGGAGTGCAGTGGTGCAATCTTGGCTCACTGCAACTTCCACCTCCTGGGTTCAAGCGTTTCTCCTACCTCAGCCTCCTGAGTAGCTGGGATTACAGGCATGTGCCATCACGCCTGGCTGACTTTTGTATTTTTAGTAGAGACAGGGTTTCGCCATGTTGGCCAGGCTGGTCTCGAACTTCTGACCTTAAGTGATGCACCCACCTTGGCCTCCCAAAATGGTGAGATTACAGGCGAAAGCCACCACACCTGGCCTGTGTTATTTTCTTGAATAGTGTCATGGGTTGACTTTTGAGTCCCCCACAAAGATATGTTGGAGTCCTAACCCCCAATTCCTTAAAATGTGACCTCATTTGGAGATAGGGGCTTTGTAGATGATCAAGTTAAATGAGGTCCTTAGGGTAAGCCATAATCCAATGTGAAAACTGTCCTTATAAAAAGGTGAAATTTGATACAGAGACAGACAGACAAGTGTCCACGGGAGACAATGTAAAGACAGGGACAAATCACCATCTACACCATCAGGGAGAGAGGCCTGGACCAGACCCTTCTCTCACGGCCCTCAGGAAGGGCCTGTCGACACTTGATTTTGGACTTCTAGCTCTGGGAATGTGACAATAAATTTCTGTTGTTTGAGCCACTCAACTTGTTACACCATTCCCTTCAAGACTAATACATATAGTATTTGCATTCTTCTGGAATATGTTGTGGCTTCATAAACATACATAAATATAGACATGATTTCAAAGGATCAAATTATGCATAATAACATTATTGTATCAATTTTCCTTTCATATGATGCAGTCCTTTGTGGAAGGACATGTGAGTGGTTTCTCTAAACTGTGACCTCCTCAAGGGCAGCTCTGTGTTGACCACACTGCACCTCCATGGCCAGCATTACATAACACTGTGGTTCCAGCCTCAGGAGCAGAAGCAGGGAAGAGTGGTGGCTTGGAGCTCTGGTGACGGAAGGAGGGCCTTCTGTATGTGCAAGCCCAGGGCTTTTTTGGTGGGAAGCATGGTCTCAAAGGGAGTGGAGTGATCACCTGGAGAAATAAGAGATGGACTGTTACATATTGCAGATCGACAAAGAAGGCCATACTGGTTTTATGTATTTTTCTCTCTCTTTCCACAATTAATATACAGCTGTTTTTGGCAACAGCTTTATTGATATCTAATTTACATACCATATATTTTACTTGCTTAACGACTACAATTTGGCCAGGTGTGGTGGCTCACGCCTGTAATCCCAGCACTTTGGAAGCAGAGGTGGGCGGATCGCTTGAGCCGAGGAGCCTCCAGACCAGCCTGGGCAGCATGGCGAAACTGTCTCTACAAAAATTTAGCCGAATATGGTGGTGGTGTGCACATGTAGTCCCAACTACTTGAGAGGCAGAAGTGGGAGGATCACTTGAACCCAGAAGGTCGAGGCTATGGTAAGGTGTAATCACACCATTGCACTTTAGCCTAGGCAACAGAGTGAGACCCTGTCTCAAAAAAAAAAAAAAAAAAGAAAAAGAAAAAAGAGCACAGTTCCATGGTTTTTAGTATTAATATATTCACAGAGTTGTGCAACCATCACCACAATTTTAGAATATTTGCATCACAGCAGAAAGAAATCCATACCCATTACCAATCACCTCTCATTTCCAATCTCCCTAGCCTTAGGAAACCACTAATTTTTTCTTTTTTTTTTTGAGATGGAGTCTCGCTCTGTCACCCAGGCTGGAGTGCAGTGGCACCATCTCGGCTCACTGAAACCTCCATCTCCTGGGCTCCAGTGATTCTGCTGTCTCAGCTTCCCTAGTAGCTGGGATTACAGGCGTGCACCACCACACCAGGCTAATTTGTTTGTATTTTTAGTAGAGATGGGGTTTCACCATGTTGGCCAGGCTGGTCTCAAACTCCTGACCTCAAGTGATCCGCCTGCCTCGGCCCCTCAAAGTTGCTGGGATTACAGGTGTGAGACACTGCACCCGGCCAGAAACAACTAATCTATTATTTGTTTCTGTAGATTTGTCTGCTTTGGACATTTCATGTAACTAGAATCATACAGAATGTGGTTCTTTGTGATTGGCTTCTTTCATGTAGCATGATATTTTCAAGGTCCGTCCATGTGGTAGCAGGTATCAGTGCTTCATTTCCTTTTACTGCCAAAAAATATTAAATTGACTTGGATACACTATACTTTATTTATCCATTCACCTTTGAATTGTTTCAAAGTTTTGACTATTATGAATAATGCTGTTATGTACATTTCACATACAAGTTTCCTTTTTTTTTTTTTTTTTTGAGACGGAGTCTCACTCTGTTGCCCAGGCTGGAGTGCAGTGGCACGATCTCGGCTCACTGCAAGCTCTGCCTCCTGGGTTCACACCATTCTCCCGCCTCAGCCTCCCAAGTAGCTGGGACTACAGGTGCCTGCCACCACGCCCAGCTAATTTTTTGTATTTTCAGTAGAGACGGGATTTCACTGTGTTAGCCAGGATGGTCTCAAACTCCTGACCTCAAGTGATCCACCCGCCTCGGCCTCCCAAAGTGCTGGGATTACAGGCGTGAGCCACCGCGCCTGGCCTACACCTGGCTTATTTTTGTATTTTTAGTAGAGATGGGGTTTCACCATGTTGGTCAGGCTGGTCTCAAACTCCTGACCTCGTGATCCACTCATCTCCGCCTCCCACAGTGCTGGAAATAGAGGTGTGAGCCACCACGCCCAGCCTTGGGCCTGGTTATTATGCGATGTTCTCCCATGGTGCTGTTTGGCTTCAGTGTTCTTTGGAGTCTGGAGAGGTTTGGCCTTTAAAAAACAAATTGCCATGGAAACTGCTTTACCCACAATTTTGGTTCACAGCCTTCACTGGATTGCCTATCCAGTCAAACAAAGTGTAGCCACATAAACTGGTGATTTGTATTGCTATCTTATGGCTACAGTTCAAAGGCAAAGGCTATTGTATCTTTGTTTATATATGTGTGTATACGTGTCTATATATGTTTATGTATGTACATTATATGTTGTGTCTACCAAATTGGCTTATAAATAAAAAAACACTCATACATTAAGTCCAAAGTCTTTTTCAAGTTCACAAGACTTACATAAACCTTTAATAAAGAAACTGGCTTTAAAATTATTGATAAAATAAAAGTAGAAATGTCTTCAGAATTGTCAGCATACATTTTTGTCTAGGTTTTATATTTGTCTCTGCTAGATGTTTTGAGGTGTCAGGGTTTGGCATAGAAGGTTATAAAACTGAACCCAGCCAAAATAAACAAAATAATCTTCGTTTGTGTGCCTTCTTTGACAAAAGAGATCAATTTAATGTAGTTAGCTGAATCTTCTGAGTTATTGGCAAAAAATACTTATGTATTTAAGTTTCTTACTTAGGTCCTGGCTATTTAAAAAAATGGTTAGCTGGATGCGGTGGCTTACACTTGTAATCCTAGCACTTTGGGAGGCTGAGGTGGGCAGATTACGAGGTCAGGAGTTCGAGACCAGCCTGGCCAACACAGTGAATCCCAATCTTTAAAAATAAATACAAAAATTAGCTGGGCATGGTGGCAGGGGCCTGTAATCCCAGATACTTGGGAGGCTGAGGCAGGAGAATCACTTAAACCCAGGAGGTGGAGGTTACACTTCAGCCTGGGTGACAGAGCTAGACTCCATCTCAAAAAAATAAAAATAAAAATAAAAAATAAAAAATGGGAATTACTTTGATTGATGACTAGTTGTGTCTTATATCTCAGTTTTCAGAAGTAATCTAGATGAACTTAAAAAATGAAATGATTGAGTACTTGTAAATGGGATACATGTTACAGGTAAACATTTTGTATAATTTAAAATCTTAAAATTATTTTTGATGCTTATTGGATATCTGATTCATTTCCAATTAATAAATGGTTATGATATGGGAAAAAATAATTTTACAAATTGTGGATTGGTTCTCATCTATAATTGCTGATATCTGATAAGCAGCTCAGGACTTCTTGCTTCCTAGGTTTTTTCACTAAAATTTAAGGTTACTAAGAATAAGAATTCTAGTTAATATATAATTCTGTGTATAAAGTGTGCCAAAAAAGATGTGTTTTTATTGAGAAAAAGAATCATTTTGTCTGGTTCAGAAGTTATCTAAAGGTTAATTCAAATTACGGGTTTGAAAATGTTATTTATGAAACAAGGTAGAAAGCAACCAGTAAGTACAGGAAAGAGATGTGAACAAAGTTATGGATATGAAGATGTATTTTTGGTACAGTTTCTAAAGAAAAGATTCCAAAGAAAATAGAATAATTTTGTATGAAAAAGGATCTTGTATGGCAAATTTTTGTCCTAAAGTAAAATGACTGGTTATTTAAGAAAAAAAAAAAAGCAGAAAGAAAAAGGGAAAATGTAGAACAAAACAGAAAGTCCAAGCATGTCACAGATGGTCTGTGTAAGTCATATGTTGTCTGTGTGTCTCTCTTCATGCAAATATTCTTTAAAACCTGATAGAAAATTGGAGAAATTTGGCTAATTAACATTGCCCATAGTTAAATCTTGTAGTCTTGATGAAGGTAAAATAAGAAATATAGGAAATATTGTAAAGAAATACATTGGTAGTTTGGCAATTTTAAAAAATATAGTTAAGCATGAAGCCAGATTTAGCGTAGAACCACATTTCACATACTTGCTTGCATTGCTTCACACTACATTTGCTGTTCTCAAGATAGGGCTAGCACTAAAGTATAATACTTACTGGTCATGTACTTAAAGTGAATTTCTGTTGTTATTTTTTTTTTCTGTAAGACAGAGTCTCACTCTGTCACCTAGGCTGGAGTGCAGTGGCAAGATCCCAGATCACTGCAACCTCTGCCTCGGTGATTCATGTGATTCTCCTGCTTCAGCATCCCAAGTAGCTGGGATTATAGGAGCACACCACCATGCCTGGCTAATTTTTGTATTTTCAGTAGAGATGGGATTTCACCATGTTGGCCAGGCTGGTCTCAAATGCCTGCCTGGGCCTCCCAAAGTGCTAGGATTACAGGTGTGAGCCACTGCGCCTGACCTAAAGTGAATTTCTTAATTGCACAAAATGTATAGTAGTATTGGTGGACTTAAAGACATTAAATTGCGTATCAGGAAGAAAATATTCATCATGTGATTTTTTTTTTTTTTTTTTTGGCTCTGAATAACACTGTAGCCTCCAAGGTAAACTGAGTATGAGAAAAAATTTGGGTTGGTTTCCTGTTTATTTCTTTTGCTTCTAATTTTTATTTGTTGTTTGTTTGCTTTTGGGTTTTATTTATACATACATATATATAAAATGATTGACTTTTTTTATTCTAGTGGAAGGCTTTTATTTGGTTCTATGAACAATCATTTTGTTTCCTATGCATTTCTAGCAATTCACCATTTGACCTGTTTATCCTAAGCTACCTTTGTTAAGCCTCCAAAAATTGATAAAGGATACCAGCCATTTAAAATTTGAGGCCAGTCCAGCACAGCACAGTGCAGCCCGCAGGAGCCTGGCCTGCACATGTGCCCACCAGACCTCCAAACTTGAGCCACCATCTCTGCCCATCCCTAGGGAGCCTAAGCCCCCGAAGCACCCCTCCCACCTATCTCCAGCCATGGGTGATGTTGATGCTGCTGTTTTGGAGACAACACTCTAAGCATGCGTGCTTCCAGTTGTGAGTCTGTGAACTCTGTAAAGAGACAGAAAATCGATTCCCAGGCAAGATGGGCAAATAGGAACAGCTCTGGTCTGCAGTTCTCAGCGAGACCAACATGGAAGGTGGGTGATTTCTGCATTTCCAACTGAGGTACTCAGCTCATCTCACTGGGATTGGTTAGAACGTGGGAGCAGCCCATGGAGGGCAAGCAGAACCAGGGTGAGATATTTCCTCACCCAGGAAGTGCAAGGGGTTGGGGAACTCCCTCCCATAGCCAAGGGAAGCTGTGAGTGAGGGATGGTGTTATTTGGCCCAGATACTATGCTTTTCCCACTCTCTTCACAACTTACAGACCAAGAGATTCCCTTGGGTGCCTACACCACCAGGGCCCTGGGTTTCAAGCACAAAACTGGGTGGCCATTTGGGCAGACACTGAGCTAGCTGCAGGAGTTTTTTTTTCGTATCCCAATGGTGTGTGGAATGCCAGTGAGATAGAACCGTTCACTCCCCTGAAGAGGGGGCTGAAGCCAGCAAGCCGAGTGGTCTTGCTCAGTGGATCTCATGCTCACAGAGCCCAACAAGCTAAGATCCACTGGCTTGAAATTCTTGCTGCCAGCACAGCAGTCTGAAGTCGACCTGGAATGCTCAAGCTTGGTGGGGGTAGGGATGTCCACCATTACTGAAGCTCGAGTAGGTGGTTTTCCTCTCATGGTGTAAACAAAGCCTCCAGGAAGTTTGGACTGGGCAGAGCCCACCACAATGCCACAAAGTCACTGTAGCCAGACTGCCTCTATAGATTCCTCATCTCTGGGCAGGGCATCTCTGAAAGAAATGCCACAGCCTTAGTCAGGGGTTTATAGATAAAATCCCCATCTCCCTGGGACAGAGCACCTGGGGGAAGGGGCAGCTGTGCGTGCAGTTTCAGCAGACTTAAACATTCCTGCCTGCCAGCTCTGAAAAAAGCAGCAGATCACCCGACACAGTGCTCAAGCTCCTGCTAAAGGACAGACTGCCTCCTCAAGTGAGTCCCTGACCCCCATGCTTCTTGATGGGGAGACACCTCCCAGCAGGGGTTGATAGACACCTCATACAGGAGGGCTCTGGCTGCCATCTGGCAGGTGTCCCTCTGGGACAAAGCTTCCAGAGGAAGAAGCAGGCAGCAATCTTTGCTGTTTTGCAGCCTCCGCTGGTGATACCCAGGCAAATAGGGTCTGGAGTGGACCTCCAGCAAACTCCAAAAAACCTGCAGAAGAGGGGCCTGACTGTTAGAAGGAAAACTAATAAACAGAAAGCAATAGCATCAACATCAACAAAAAGGATGACCACACAAAAACCCAATCCAAAGGTCACCAACATCAAAGACAAAAGGTAGATAAATCCGTGAAGATAAGGAAAAACCAGTGCAAAGAGACTGAAAATTCCAAAAACCAGAATGCCTGTTCTCCTCCAAAGGATCACAACTTCTTGCCAGCAAGGGAACAAAACTGGATGGAGAATGAGTTTGAGGAAGTGACAGAAGTAGGCTTCAGAAGGTGGGTAATAACAAACTCCTCTGAGCTAAAGGAACATGTTCTAACCCAATGCTAAGAACCTTGCTAGGAAGCTAAGAACCTTGATAAAGGTTACAGGAACTATTAACTAGAATAATCAATTTATGGGCTAGGCACGGTGGCTCACGCCTGTAATTCTAGCACTTAAGGAGGCTGAGGTGGGTGGATCACAAGGTCAGGAGTTCAAGATCAGCCTAACCAACACGACGAAACCCTGTCTCTACTAAAAATACAAAGATTAGCTGGGTGTGGTGGCACATGCCTGTAATTCCAGCTACTCAGAAGGCTGAGGCAAGAGAATCGCTTGAACCCAGGAGGTGGAGGTTGCAGTGAACCAAGATCTTGCCACTGCACTCCAGCCTGTGCGACAGAGCAAGACTCCATCTCAAAAAAATAAATAAATAAAAATAAAAATAGAATAACCAGTTTAGAGAAGAACATAAATGACCTGATGGAGCTGAAAAACACAGCATGAGAACTTTGTGAAGCATACACAAGTATCAATAGCCAAATTGATCTAGCAGAAGAAAGGATATCAGAGATTGAAGATCAACGTAATGAAATAAAGCATGAAGACAAGATTAGAGAAAAAAGAATGAAAAAGAATGAACAAAGTCTCCAAGAAATATGGGGCTATGTGAAAACACCAAACCTATGTTTGATTGGTGTACGTGAAAGTGTTGGGGAGAATGGAACCAAGTTGGAAAACACACTTCAGGATATTATCCAGGAGAAATTCCCCAACCTAGCAAGACAAGCCAACATTCAAATTCAGGAAATACAGAGAACACCACAAAGATACTCCTTGAGAAGAGCAACCCCAAGACACAAAACTGCCAGATTCACCAAGGTTGAAATGAAGGAAAAAATGTTAAGGGCAGCCAGAGAGAAAGGTTGGGTTACACACAAAGGGAAGCCCATCAGACTAACAGTGGATCCCTCTGCAGAAACCCTACAAGTCAGAAGAGAGTGAGGGCCAACACTGAACATTTTTAAATAAAATAATTTTCAACCCAGAATTTCATATCCAGCCAAACTAAGCTTCATAAGTGAAGGAGAAATAAAATCCTTTACAGAGAAGCAAATGCTGAGGGATTTTGTCACCACCAGGCCTGCCTCACAAGAGCTCCTGAAGGAAGCACTAAATATGGAAAGGAAAAACTGGTACCAGCCACTCCAAAAACACACCAAAATGTAAAGGCCATCAACACTATGAAGAAACTGCATCAACTAATGGGCAAAATAACAAGCTGGCAACATAATGACAGGATCAAATTCACACATAACAATATTAACCTTAAATGTAAACTGGCTAAATGCCCCAATTAAAAGACACAGACTGACAAATTGGATAAAGAGTCAAGACCCATCAATGTGCTGTATTCAGGAGACCCATCTCATGTGCAAAGACACACATAGGCTCAAAATAAAGGGACGGAGGAAGATTTACCAAGCAAATAGCAAAAACAAACAAACAAACAAACAAAAAAAGCAAGGTTGCAATCCTAGTCTCTGATAAAACAGACTTTAAACCAACAAAGATCAAAAAAGACAAAGAAGGGCATTACATAATGGTAAAGGGATCAATGCAACAAGAAGAGCTAACTGTACTAAATATGTATGCACCCAATACAGGAGCACCCAGATTCGTAAAGCAAGTTCTTAGAGACTTGCAAAGAGACTTAGACTCCCACACAATAATAGTGGGAGACTCTAACACTCCACTGTCAATATTAGACAGATCAATGAGACAGAAAATTAACAAGGATATTCAGGACTTGAACCCAGCTCTGGACCAAGCAGACCTAATAGACATCTACAGAACTCTCCACCCCAAATCAACAGAATATACATTCTTCTCAGCACCACATAGCACTTATTCTAAAATTGACCACATAATTTGAAGTAAAATACTCTTCAGCAAATGCAAAAATACAGAAATCATAACAAACAATCTCTCAGACCACAGTGCAATCAAATTAGAACTCAGGATTAAGAAACTAACTCAAAACTGCACAAATACATGGAAACTGAACAACCTGCTCCTGAATGACTACTGGGTAAATAATGAAATTAAGGCAGAAATAAATAAGTTCTTTGAAACTAATGAGAACAAAGACACAATGTACCAGAATCTCTGGTACACAGCTAAAACAGTGTTTAGAGGAAAATTTATAGCACTAAATGCCCACAGGAGAAAGTAGGAAGGATCTAAAATGGACACCCTAACATCACAATTAAAAGAACTAGAGAAGCAAGAGAAAACAAATTCAAAAGCTAGCAGAAGATGAGAAATAACTAAGATCAGAGCTGAACTGAAGGAGATAGAGACACAAAAACTCTTCAAAAAAATCAATGAATCCAGGAACTGGTTTTTTGAAAAGATTAACAAAATAGATAGACTGCTAGCCAGACTAATAAAGAAGAAGAGAGAGAAGAATCAAATAGACACAATAAAAACTGATAAAGTGGATGTCACCACTGATCCCACAGAAATACAAACTACCATCAAAGAATACTATAAACACCTCTATGCAAATAAACTAGAAAATCTAGAAATGGACAAATTCCTAGACACATACACCCTCCCAAGACTAAACCAGGAAGAAGTTGAATCCCTGAATAGACTAATAACAAGTTCTGAAATTGAGGCAGTAATTAATAGCCTACCAACCAAAAAAAGCCCAGGACCAGACAGATTCACAGCCGAATTCTACCAGAGGTACAAAGAGGAGCTGGCACCATTCCTTCTGTAAGTATTCCAAACAGTAGAAAAAGAGGGACTCCTCCCTAACTCATTTTATGAGGCCAGCATCTTCCTCATATCAAAACCTGGCAGAGACACAACAAAAAAAGAAAATTTCAGGCCAATATCCCTGGTGAACATCAATTAGAAAATCCTCAATGAAATACTTCCAGACTGAATCCAGCAGCACATTAAAAAGCTTATCCACCACAATGAAGTCGGCTTCATCCCTGGGAAGCAAGCCTGGTTCAACATATGCTAATCAATATATATAATCCATCACATAAACAGAACCAATGACAAAAACCACATGATTATCTCAATAGATGCAGAAAAGATCTTTGATAAAATTCAACACCCCTTCATGCTAAAAACTCAATAAACTAGGTATTGATGGAACGTATCTCAAAATAATAAGAGCTATTTAAGACAAACCCACAGCCAATATCATACTGAATGGGCAAAAGCTGGAAGCATTCTTTTTGAAAACTGGCACAAGACAAGACCACTCCTATTCAACATAGTACTGGGAGTTCTGGCCAGGGCAATCAGTCAAGAGAAAGAAAGAAAGCGTATTCAAATAGGAAGAGAGGAAGTCAAATTATCTCTGTTTGCAGATGACATGATTGTATATTTAGAAAACCCCATCGTCTCAGCCCAAAATCTCCTTAAGCTGATAAGCAACTTCAGCAAAGTCTCAGGATACAAAATCAATGTGCAAAAATCACAAGCATTCTTATACACCAATAATAGACAGAGAGCCAAATCATGAGTGAACTCCCATTCGCAATTGCTACAAAGAGAATAAAATATCTAGGAATACAACTTACAAGGGATGTGAAGGACCTCTTCAAGAAGAACTACAAACTACCTCTCAAGGAAATAAGAGAGGTCACAAACAAATGGAAAAACATTCCATGCTCATGGATAGGAAGAATCAATATGGTGACAATGGCCATACTGCCCAAAGTAATTTATAGATTCAATGCTATTCCCACCAAGCTGCCATTGACTTTCTTCACAGAATTAGAAAAATCTACTTTAAATTTCATATGGAATCAAAAAAGAGCCCATAAAGGCAAGGCAATCCTAAGCAAAAAGAACAAAGCTGGAGGCATCGTGCTACCTGACTTCAAACTATGCTACAAGGTTACAGGAACCAAAATAGCATAGTACTGGTACCAAAACGGATATATAGACCAATGGAACAGAACAGAGGCCTCAAAAATAACACTACATATCTACACCCATCTGATCTTTGACAAACCTGACAAAAACAAGCAATGGGGAAAGGATTTCCTATTTAATAAATGGTATCGAGAAAACTGGCTAGCCATATGCAGAAAACTGAAACACCTTATACAAAAATTAACTCGAGATGGATTAAATATTTAAACATAAGACCTAAAACCATAAAAGCCCTAGAAGAACACCTAGGCAATACCGTTCAGGACGTGGGCAAAGACTTCATAACTAAAACACCAAAAGCAATGGGAACAAAAGCCAAAACTGACAAATGGGATCTAATTAAACTAAAGAGCTTCTGCACAGCAAAATAAACTATCATCAGAGTGAACAAGCAACCTACAGAATGGGAGAAAATTTTTGCAATCTATCCATCTGACAAAGGGCTAATATACAGAATCTACAAGGAATGTAAACAAATTTACATGAAAAAAACAAACAATCCCATCAAAAAGTGGATGAAGGATATGAACAGACACTTTTCAAAAGAAGACATTTAAGCAGCCAACAAACATGTGAAAAAAAGCTCATAATCACTGGTCATTAGAGAAATGCAAATCAAAATCACAATGATATACCATCTCACACCAGTTAGAATGGCGATCATTAAAAAGTCAGGAAACAACAGATGCTGGAAAGGATGTGG
The DNA here is from genome assembly GCF_028885625.2 of Pongo pygmaeus. Taxonomy (NCBI): domain Eukaryota; kingdom Metazoa; phylum Chordata; class Mammalia; order Primates; family Hominidae; genus Pongo; species Pongo pygmaeus. Next base: position 58,424,906 of record NC_072387.2, read on the forward strand.
AGAAATGGGAACGCTTTTACACTGTTGGTGGGAGTGTAAACTAGTTCAGCCATTGTGGAAGATGGTGTGGTGATTCCTCAAGGATCTAGAACCAGAAATACCATTTGAACCAGCAATCCCATTACTGGGTATATACCCAAAGGATTATAAATCATTCTATTATAAAGACACATGCACACATATGTTTATTGCAGCACTATTCAAAATAGCAAAGACTTGGAACCAACCCAAATGCCCATCAATGATAGACAGGATAAAGAAAATGTGGCACATACACACCATGGAATACTATGCAGCCATAATGAGTTCATGTCCTTTGCAGGGACATGGATGAAGCTGGAAACCATCATTCTCAGCAAACTAACACAGGAACAGAAAACCAAACACCGCATGTTCTCACTCATAAGTGGGAGCTGAACAATGGAAAATATAGGGACAGGGAGGGGAACATCACACACTGGGGCCTGTTTGGGGGTGGGGGGCTAGGGGAGGGAAAGCATTAGGAGAAATGCCTAATGTAGATGATGGGTTGATGGGTATAGCAAGACACCATGGCACATGTATACCTATGTAACAAACCTGCACGTTCTGCACATGTATCCCAGAATTTAAAGTATAAAAACATTTTTTTGATTGGCTTTGCTGATGATCTTGAGATCTATGAGAGCCTTAAGTTTCTTGGCAAATAAATAAATAAATAAAAGACATTTTTTATAAGGTTTGAACAGACAGTACATTTATTTTGTTGTTTGAAAAGATAGGTGAGAATTAAAATGTTTAAATGGTGTTTATTTCCAAGGTAATTCTTTTCATTATGATTATGATTATGATTATGATTATGATTGTGATTATTAGAGATATTGTCTTGCTTAGTCTCCTAGGCTGGACTGGACTGCAGTGGTGCGATCTCAGCTCACTGCAACTCGCCCTCTCGGGTTCAATCGATTCTTGTGCCTCAGCCTCTTGTGTAGCTGGGATTACAGGCGTGCACCACCATGCCGTCTAATTTTTTATTTTTAGTAGGGATGAGGTTTTGCTATGTTGTTCAGGCTGGTCTTGAACTCCTGACCTCAAATGATCCACCTGCTTTGGCCTCCCAAAGTGCTGAGATTACACGCATGAGCCACCATGTCCAGCCTATTTCCAAGGTAATTCAATGAAATCAATAATTTGAGTTGGTTTCAGATCTTCTTCTTTAATGAGGAAAAACTGTGATATGGGTACAAAATTTTAATGCTCAGGAAAAATTGGCCTTGTCCTTATGGAAATTATATTGATTGAGATTTCTTTCAAACTACTTTAATTCTGTTTACTATTATTAACATTAAGTGCTGGGCGTGATGGCTCACGCCTGTAATCCCAGCACTTTGGGAGGCCAAGGCGGGCGGATCATGAGGTCAGGAGATCAAGATCATCCTGGCTAACATGGTGAAACCCTGTCTCTACTAAAAATACAAAATATTAGTCGGGCAAGGTAGCAGGTGCGTGTAGTCACAGCTACTTGGGAGGCTGAGGCAGAATGGTGTTAACCTGGGAGGCGGAGCTTGCAGTGAGCCGAGATGGCGCCACTGCACTCCAGCCTGGGTGACAGAGCAAGACTCCGTCTCAAAATTAAAAAAAAAAAAAAATTGACATTGGCTTGGATTAAATAGTAACAACAACAAGTATGAGACTTCCTAGTGATTTTTGATCCCAAGGTGTTTATCACTGATGGGCCTTCATGTGTGTACTTGAAAACAAAATACATACAAGTGTTGCACTGGTTTGAAAATTTTAGTGGTGAAAGTTACCTAATCAGTTGACAGTACTGTATCTAGAAAGCAGTCTTGGAAATGTATGATGATGCTCTTTTATTTATTTATTTCATTTTATTTTATTTTTGAGATGGAATCTTACTCTGTCGTCCAGGCTGGAGTGCAGTTGCGTGATCAGGGCTCACTGCAACTTTCATCTCCCGGGTTCAAATGATTCTCGTGCCTCAGCCTCCCAAGTAGCTGAGATTACAGGTGCGTGCCACCATGCTTGGCTAATTTTTTAATATTTTTAGTAAAGACCAGATCTCACAATGTTGACCAGGCTAGTCTTGAACTCCTGGCCTCAAGTGATATGCCCTCCTCAGCCCCCCAAAGTGCTGGGATTACAGGCGTGAGCCACTGTACCCAACAATGATGCTCTTTTAGATAGCTGAAAAGAAATTATTGTGTGCTTGTTCTTACTTTGTCCTTGTTTTGTTGTACAGTATTTAAGTGAAAGGAGATTATTTATCCCCATACTGAATTTCCAAAACTGGTATTTGTATTTACCATTTTTTAGTGATGGAGAGAAATGTTAGTTGTCTTACTTTGATAAGTTTGGCATAGGACCTGTCACATTTTTTATGCTTTTAGCCACAATTCTGTCACTAGAATGCTAGCAATTAGACATATGCAACGAATAACCTAACTACTTTAATACAGTGGTTTGAAGTGCTGCAGGCAGTAGCTCCTAAACACCAAATCACAGTGTTTTAATTTGTGATGTGTTAGAATGACAGGACTTTCTGGAGTAAAAATATCCTATTAACTAATCCTTGTGCTGTTAAATTACAGGGCTTTGACTCTTGGGTCTGAAGAAGGCACCGACTCCTGCTAAATCTTGAGCATTGATATCAGTCAAAGCCTTGTCGTCAGACCTGGGAGAAGCTGACAATCAAAATGATTGGCTTTTTTTTTTGAGACAGAGCCTCACTCTGTCACCCAGGCTGGAGTGCAGTGGTGCAATCTTGGCTCACTGCAATCTCCACCTCCTGGGCTCAAGCAATTCTCCTGCTTCCAGCCTCTGAGTACCTGGGCTTACAGGCACGTGCCACCATGCCCGGCTAATTTTTGTTCTCTTAGCAGAGATGGGGTTTCGCCATGTTGGTCAGGCTGGTCTTGAATTCCTGACCTAACATGATCTGCCAGTATGAGCTACTGTGCCCAGCCGTGATCTGCTTTCAAAAGACACAGGGCTGGCTGGGCACAGTGGCTCACGCCTGTAATCCCAGCACTTTGGGAGGCCGAGGTGGGTGGATCACCTGAGGTCAGGAGTTTGAGACCAGCCTGACCAAAATGGTGATACCCCATCTCTACTAAAAACACAAAAATTAGCTGGGCGTGGTAGCAGACGCCTGCAATCCCAGCTACTCAGGAGGCCGAGGCAGGAGAGTCACTTGGACCCGGGAGGCAGAGGTTGCAGTGAGGCGAGATTGCACCATTGTACTCCAGCCTGGGTGACAAGCCATATTCCATCTCAGAAAAAAAAAAAGACACAGGGCCAGAAATTAAAACTATTCAATCCCTCTAGGCTCAGGGACTACTGCAGAAGAGGCAGGCACATGAGATTGTAAGGGCCAGTTTTGAGGGATAAGATTAGTTCAGGGCCAGGTGCCATGGCTCATGCCTCTAATCCCAGCACTTTGTGGGGCGGATCACAAGGTCAGGAGATCAATACCATCCTGGCTAACACCATGAAACCCCATCTCTACTAAAAATACAAAAAAATTAGCCGGGCGTGGTGGCAGGCACCTGTAGTCCCAGCTGCTTGGGAGGCTGAGGCAGGAGAATGGCATGAATCCGGGAGGCAGAGCTTGCAGTGAGCCAAGATGATGCCACTGCACTCCAGCCTGGGTGACAGAGAGAGACTCTGTCTCAAAAAAAAAAAAAAAAAAAAAAGAAAGATTATTTCAGTTTTTCTATAAATTAAACATTAACACCAAAACCACACTGATGCAAGGCCAGCATCTGGGACTTCCTGGAGCATTAATCTGCTCCTTAATAGAAAATTGTGAAAGATTATAAAAAGTTTATGGAAATCTTACCTTATGGTCAAACTGATTACAATTGGATAGATTTGTTTATAAGGTTTTATTAAAATTAGTTTTAACATTAATAATATACCATATAAAGGTAAAATTTGATTTTCCCTTGAACAAAATGTTCATGTAAGAGATAAGAGATTTTTGAGTAAAGCTACAGAAAAGGAGAGGGTTCTCTCCCTCCTAGCTGGCCTCATGCTGTCTTTATTAGGGCTTATTGTTTGGGAAGCTGAGTCTCCTCACTATCAAAGGGTAAGCTGTTTTGTATTATCATTTTTGCTAAACGAATGGCTGTTTTTATAGTGACCTGTAATCCTGTTTTGTGATGTCAAGTGTCTTAAAACTGATCTCTGACAAACTTTCCAATGGCAAAATTTCAACTTCTAAATTCAGTCTTTTTGACCTCAAACTAACTTTTTTGGGTATAAGTTTCCCTGACGTCCAAGAGAGACATATTAGGTTTATTTGGCTTATTTGTTATGTTCGAATTATGCAGGAAGCATTGTCAATATGAGGTGGTGTTCAGCTTCCTTTGGGTTTTATTGATTGATTGATTGATTGATTGATTGATTGATTATTTATTTTTTAGATGGGTCTTGCTCTGTTGCCCAGGCTGGAGTGCAGTGGCACAATCTCAGCTCACTGCAGCCTCTGCCTCCCAGGTTCAAGTGATTTTTGTGCCTCAGGCTTCCAAGTAGCTGGGATTACAGACATGCATCACCATGCCAAGCTAATTTTTGTATTTTTAGTGGAGATAAGGTTTCACCATGTTGGCCAGTCTGGTCTTGAACTCCTGATCTCAGGTGATCCACCCACCTTGGCCTCCTGAAGTTCCAGGATGATATGAGAGTTCTAAAATTCTGATATGTCTTAATATATGTTGTCATAGTAATTATTATTATGATGTTAACTTGTATGCCACAGGAATAACAAAATACCCTTGTTAACTGTGCCTTTAACTATGGCTGTCTTAAAACTTTTGTCATCCACAGTTGTAGTTTTGCTTTGATCCTTCTCAAAGAGTGACTTATAATCAGCTACAGTCCAGGGCTTTCTTCTTTGGGGAAGTTTATGAAAAATTCAACCTCTCGAATGGTTTCTTATAACTTTGTAGACTGTGCCATTGGATTAGAGAGAAAACTTCCAGGGCGCTAATTGAAATGCTGATATGTTCATAAAGATAGCTAACCCAATATGAAGCATACCAGAAATTGATTGCATGGACTGAATTAATGGAGACTGAAATAATTTTTTATGGTTTTTTTGTTTGAAATATTGCTGATTCTTTTTGTTTTGTTTTTCAGAGTCTGGAGAATTTTTTTCTTTGGAGCTTTTTATTGCCTCTGAGTATACTTTAAGTATATTGAATATAGCATGCTTTCCTCAAACAGAATTTGAGGCATAGTTCTCTCTATGCCTAATTTATCCAGAATTTGTAAATTATTTGTGAATATTCTTAATTCATGGCAATGTGTTTGCTTGCATAAGTTCAATAAGAATCTATTTTATTTTATACTGCGACACAGGTGGATGAACTGGCTATTTTCCCAGGTCTTTGACTGAAATGACCTTGTGAGAGATTCCAGCAAGGCCAATTTAGGACAGCCTATGTGGACAGTAATCCTCGCCGCACTTTGTGGGGTAATCAGGCCACGTTTATGGGACTGCAGCTTATTTTGCAGGTAGGTTTGTCTTGCTGAGATTTGTCTTTGGTGGAAGTAGGGGACTGGAAAAAGAAAGATTGTTTCAGAAGAAAAGGATAGTATTAGATTAACCTTTGATTCCTGGGGGCCACAGAGTCACCCATGGTATGAGGCTGCCCAGGATGCCCCTTGTCAATATGAAGCAGCCAGAATGATCAACAAGATTCCCCAGGAATGAGGAATTGATATTTATGTATATACTATATTATTCTTTTTTTAAGATGGGGTCTCGCTCTATCGCCTAGGCTGGAATGCAGTGGTGCTATCTTGGCTCACTGCAACCTCTGCCTCCTGGTCCAAGTGATTCTCCTGCCTCAGCCTCCTGAGTAGCTGGGATTACAGGTGTGTGCCACCATGCCTGACTAATTTTGTGTTTTTAATAGAGATGTGGTTTCAGTATATTGGCCAGGCTGGTCTTGAAATCCTGACCTCAAGTGATCTGGCTGCCTCAGCCTCCCAAAGTGCTGGGATTACAATCGTAAGTCATCACACCCAGCCTATTTAAAAAAAAAAAAAAACCAAAAAACTGTCAACCATTTAAATTTAGCAATGGAGGGTTTTATACCAACTTTAGTGACACTAAATGTTAATAAGTTCTGATAACCCACTATCATTGGACCAACCTGTACTATAATTTTTGTCATTATTTTAGAGTGTACGGTTAGAAGTTAACCGTAAAACAGCCTCAGGCAGGTCTTTCACGAGGTATCCAAAAGAGGGCATTGTTGTCGCAGGAGGTGACAGCTCCATTCCTGTTATTGCCCCTGAAGACCCTCCAGTGGGACAAGCTGTGGAGATGGAAGACAGTGATATTGATGATCCTGACCCTGTGTAGGCTGAGGCTAATGTGTGTGTCTATGTCTTGGTTTTTTAACAAAAAACTATTAAAATGTAAAAAAAAGAAAAATTTAATAGAAAAAAAGCTTATAAAATAAGGATATAAAGAAGACATTTTTGTAGAGCTATACAATATGTTTGTGTTGTAAGTGAAGTGTTATTACAAAAAAGTAAAAAAGAAAAAAGGTTAAACATTTATAAAGTTAAAAAGTTACAGTAAGCTAAGGTTAATTTATTATTGAAGAAAACAATTTTAATTAATTAGTGTAGCTTAAGCATGCAGCGCTTGTGAAGTCTGCAGTAGTGTATAGTAATGCCCTAGGCCTTCACATTCACTCACCACTTACTAACTCACCCACAGCAGTTTCCAATCTTGCAAGCTCCATTTATTTATGGTAAGTCTCTATAGAAGCAGATCTTTTAAAAAAATATTTTATACTATATTTTTACTGTACCTTTTCTATGGGCCTGTGAGGCCTGTGGGTTCCCGCGTCCCCCAGCTCCCCCCGCAGCCGGCTCCTCAGTGGTCCGCTCTGGTTGCCAGGTGCAGATTCTGTTCCTAACTGAAGGCTGAGTGTTCTTCCCCACTAACTGTGGCCCCGACAGGCCTGGGTTACTGCGGCCACCGCCAGAGCAGCCTTGGAGCTATGGAGGAGCCCGGGGCTACCCCTCAGCCTTACTGGGGGCTGGTCCTGGAGGAGCCACGCAGGGTTGTGGCAGCACTGCCTGAAGGCAGGAGACCAGATTCGAATCCTTATGGATTTCCATGGGAATTGGTGATATGTGCAGCTGTCCTGGGATTTGTTGCTGTTCCCTTTTTCTTGTGGAGAAGTTTTAGATCGGTTAGGAGTCGGCTTTATGTGGGAAGAGAGAAAACGCTTGCTGTAGCGCTTTCTGGACTAATTGAAGAAAAATGTAGACTACTTGAAAAATTTAGCCTTGTTCAAAAAGAGTATGAAAGCTATGAAGTAGAGTCATCTTTAGAGGATGCCAGCTTTGAGAAGGAGGCAACAGAAGCACAAAGTTTGGAGGCAACCTGTGAAAAGCTGAACAGGTCCAATTCTGAACTGGAGCATGAAATACTCTGTCTAGAAAAGGAGTTAAAAGAAGAGAAATCTAAACATTCTGAACAAGATAAGGTGATGGCGGATATTTCCAAAAGGATACAGTCTCTAGAAGATGAGTCAAAATCTCTCAATTCCCGAGTAGCTGAAGCCAAAATGACCTGGAAGAGATTTCAAATGAATGAAGAACAAATGAAGATAGGAATACAAGATGCTTTGAATGAAAATTCTCAACTTCAGGAAAGCCAGGAACGGCTTTTGCAAGAAGCTGCAGTATGGAAAGAACAAGTGAGTGAACTTAATAAACAGAAAATAACATTTGAAGACTCCAAAGTACACGCAGAACAAGTTCTAAATGATAAAGAAAATCACATCGAGACTCTGACTGAATGCTTGCTAAAGATCAAAGATCGGGCTGCTATGCTGGAAGGAGACATAACGGATGATGGTAACTTGGAATTAGAAATGAACAGTGAATCAGAAGATGGTGCTTACTTAGATAATCCTCCAAAAGGAACTTTGAAGAAACTGATTCATGCTGCTAAGTTAAATGCTTCTTTAACAACCTTAGAAGGAGAAAGAAACCAAATTTATATTCAGTTATCTGAAGTTGATAAAACCAAGGAAGAGCTTAGAGAGCATATTAAAAATCTTCAGATGGAACAAGCATCTTTGCAGTTAGAAAACACACATTTTGAATGTGAGAATCAGAAGCTTCAACAGAAACTTAAGGTAATGACAGAATTATATCAAGAAAATGAAATGAAGCTCTACAGGAAATTAATAGTAGAGGAAAATAACCGGCTAGAGAAAGAGAAACTTTCTAAAGTAGACGAAATGATCAGCCATGCCACTAAAGAGCTGGAAACCTGCAGAGAGCGAGCCAAAGATCTTGAAGAAGAATTTGAGAGAACTATTCATTTTTATCAAGGGAAGATTATTTCCCATGAGAAAAAAGCACACGATAATTGTTTGGCAGCACAGACTGCTGAAAGAAACCTCAGTGATTTAAGGAAAGAAAATGCTCACAACAGACAAAAATTAGCTGAAACAGAGTTTAAAATTAAACTTTTAGAAAAAGATCCTTATGCACTTGATGTTCCAAATACAGCATTTGGCAGAGAGCATTCCTCATATGGTCCCTCACCATTGGGTCGGCCTTCATCTGAAACGAGAGCTTTTCTCTATCCTCCAACTTTGTTGGAGGGTCCACTCAGACTCTCACCTCTGCTTCCAGCGGGAGGAGGAAGAGGCCCAAGAGGCCCAGGGAATCCTCGGGACCACCAGATTACCAAGGAAAGAGGAGAATCAAGCTGTGATAGGTTTACCGATCCTCACAAGGCTCCTTCTGACACTGGGCCCCTGCCACCTCCGTGGGAACAGGACTGTAGGATGATGTTTCCTCCACCAGGACGATCATATCCTGATTCAGCTCTTCCTCCACAAAGGCAAGACAGATTTTATTCTAATTGTGCTAGACATGCTGGGCCAGCAGAACTCAGAAGTTTTAATATGCCTTCTTTGGATAAAATGGATGGGTCAATGCCTTCAGAAATGGAATCCAGTAGAAATGATACCAAAGATAATCTTGGTAATTTAAATGTGCCTGATTCATCTCTCCCCGCCAACAGTGAAGGAACCGGTCCTGGTTTTGTTCCTCCACCTCTTGCTCGAATCAGAAGTCCATTGTTTCCAGTGGATATGAGGGGCCCGTTCATGAGAAGAGGACCTCGTTTCGCTCCACCTCCTCCAGGAACCATGTTTGGAGCATCTCCAGATTATTTTCCACCAAGGGATGTCCCAGGTCCACCACGTGCTCCATTTGCAATGAAAAATGTCTATCCTCTGAGGGGTTTTCCTCCCTACCTTCCCCCAAGACCTGGATTTCCCCCCCAACCCGCACATTCTGAAGGTAGAGTGAGTTCCCTTCAGGGTTGAGTCTGCCTTCAAATGAGCCTGCTGCTGAAGATCCAGAACACGGCAAGAATCTTGACAATATTTTTGCTCTCTTCAAAAGTCATTTTGACTATTCTCATTTTCAGGTGAAGTAACTGTTGTTACTTCAGTGATTACACGTTTGCTCATATTCAAACTTAATGGAATTATAATTCTCAGGATAGTATTTTGTAAATAAGGATGATTTAAATATGAATCTTATGAGTAAATTATTTTCATATTATTTTATTCTAGATAGTATAACTATTTTAGTTTGGTTAACTAATCCACTATTATATAAACAACAGTGGGAGATTTATAGATGTAATCTTGCAGGGGGGGAGGCTTTACATTTTAAAGGCCATGGCATTATGCCAAGAACTGTATTTACTGTGGTTGTAGACAAATGTGAAAGTACCTTTATGCTTAATTAAATAAATTTTAGTTGATTTAAAAATATATGTATATAGGTTGCATTATTCTTCAGGTATGGAGAGACCAACAGATCAAGAGTCAATTGCAACTGAAAAGATAGTTTGTTACAGATCCCAAGAGAAGGGAAAGTACTATGCCATGCAGGACTAAATAGGGAGGCAGTATGGTCAGCGAGAAGGCAGGAGTGATGGAAAAGCATGGGCAAGAGCCTTTATGGTGGTTTCCATGGGAAGGAATGAGTGAGGCAAGGTGAGCAGGATTAAGGTTAGCTATTATAGTTTGAGTAATTTCAGAAGGCTCTGGGTATAGGGGCTGTCCCTAGTTGTCTGGTACCTGGCCCTGGGGCGCTTAGGGCAGAGGAATAGTGGCCTAGAGTGTGTGAGTCCTGTGGAAGGCTGATGAAGTAGGTAGCTGGGGGCATGAGCCCTCGACTGGTTAGTTTGTTTGTGAAAAGCACGCTCATGGGCAAGTTGTTTACTGTCTCTAGGAATTGGCTAACCCTGGGAGGGACAGGCCTGCCAAGGTCAGCAAGGCCCTAGACGTCGAAGTGTCAGAATACATAAAAAGACATGGTTAATATGGTATCAGAGCCTCTGTCTTCACGTGGCCTCTCATGAAGGGCTCTAGAGTGAACTCCCTTAGGGGATGTCAAAGGCCGTTCAAGACAGCAGAAGCCACAAGGCCATGTAAAGCCTCAGTAATATTTTAAAGAAGATATTACTCTTAATACCACGGTGGGTATACACCCTGTGATATTATTTGTAATATCTAAAAGAAGATATTAGGAGTAATGTCTCCCTTAGACATTACAAATCATATTTTCAAAGTATGTACACCTCTGTGATATTGGAGAAATACCTCCCTTAGAGATTACAAATAATATCATTACAGGGTGTACCCCCACTGTGATATTAGGAGTAATATCTCCCTTAGATATTATGAATAATATCATTACAGGCTGCATACCCACTGTGATTTGAGGAGTAATATCTCCCTTAGATATTACGAAAGAGCAGCCAGAAAGATGAACGACCAGATTCCCCACGAATGAGGAACTGATAAAAGGGGGGACTGAAACGGAACCAATAGTCCCAAAGACAGTTCTTTCTGATGAACATAGAAATTTACCCCTCTGGTCTTAAAGCCTGAAACTTATATTTGTTTTGTCTGAGTTCCTTCCTCAGGAAAGGACCCCAGACCTCTCAAAAAGTATCCAAGAACTGAAACTCACCAGATCACCACATGCAGACAATGAGATGCCAGACCCCTCATTCATTATGATTTCTTCCTTAGGCCTCTCGAGTTCCCCTTTTCCTACACATTGTTACGTTTCTCCTTTGCTATATAAACCCTTAATTTTAGTTGTCCAGGGAGATAGAGTTGAGACTGATCTCCATCTTCTCAGCTGCAGCACCTGATTAAAGCCTTCTTCCTTGGCAAGGAGTAATGCCCAGAGCCTCAGCAGCCACTTTGAACTCTGGGGTGATCTTTGAGTCAATCATTGTCTCAGTGATTGGCTTTCTTTGGGGTAAGCAGCAGGACCTAGACTGAACTCCTGATGTTTTGGTAATAATCATGCATTTCAAATTGTGTTCCTGTTCTTTTGAACTAGTTGAGAATTTATTCGTGAAATTTGTTCTTCACTTTAAAAAATTTTCTATAACATCATTAACTTTGATGGAAATTTATTTCTTCTTGAGTTTATTACAGAAGTGTAATTTGTCTATCCTCAGTAATGAGATTTCACTCTTTCGCTTCTTATGACAGACATGTTAGAACAGCCAACAGCAGCACATTCACTTTCAGACCAAGCTAACTTGCACCCACCATGCTCAAGGGAGTGGAGGACAGTGCTTCCCTGGAGGAAATGAGACACCTCTGAATTGCCTGTGGACTTGCCCAGGCCACTCCAGCAAGGGTGGCAGATTCCTGGACCTTGTAGTGAAACAACAATAATCCAAAAGCTGTGTGATATCGGCAATCTTAATTATTTCCCTTTTCCTTTCCTAAATTGGGGTAGTGTTTCCAAGCTACATAAACAAATGAGTGCTATGGTTTGAATGTTCCCTGCAAAACTCATGTTGAAATTTAACTGCCATTCGATCATTAAAAAGTCAGGAAACAACAGGTACTGGAGAGGATGTGGAGAAATAGGAACACTTTTACACTGTTGGTGGGACTGTAAACTAGTTCAACCCTTGTGGAAGTCAGTGTGGCAATTCCTCAGGGATCTAGAACTAGAAATACCATTTGATCCAGCCATCCCATTACTGGGTATATGCCCAAAGGATTATAAATCATGCTGCTATAAAGACACATGCACACGTATGTTTACAGTGGCACTATTCACAATAGCAAAGACTTGGAACCAACCTAAATGTCCAACAACGATAGACTGGATTAAGAAAATATGGCATATATACACCATGGAATACTATGCAGCCATAAAAAATGATGAGTTCATGTCCTTTGTAGGACATGGATGAAACTGGAAACCATCATTCTCAGCAAACTATCACAAGGACAAAAAACCAAACACCACATGTTCTCACTTGTAGGTGGGAATTGAACAATGAGAACACATGGACACAGGAAGCGGAACATCACACACCGGGGACTGTTGTGGGGTGGGGGGAGAGGGGAGGGATAGCATTAGGAAATATACCTAATGCTAAATGAGGAGTTAATGGGTGCAGCACACCAACATGGCTCATGTATACATATGTAACAAACCTGCATGTTGTGCACATGTACCCTAAAACTTAAAGTATAATAATAATAAAAAAAAAGAAAAAGAAAAAAAATTGAAAAAAAAAATTTAACTGCCATTGTAAGAGTACTAAGAGGTAAGACCTTTAAGAGGCGAATAGGTCATGAAGGGGTCTGCCCTCATGAATGGATTAATGCTGTTCTTACAAGAGTGGGTTCATTAATTTGGGAGGTCAACCACCTTCCTCTCTGTCTCGTGTACTTCCTTGCCAAGTACCGCCTTCCACCATGTTATGATGCAGCAAGAAGGCCCTCACAAGATGCAGACCCTTGATCTTGGACATCCCAGCCTCCAGAATTATAAGCCACATAAACCGCAATTATCTGTAAATATCCTAGTCTGTAGTGTTCTGTTATAGCAGCAGCAAATGGACAAATAAGTGAGTTTCAAGTTCCTCAAGGTTAAGTCACTAAGGGCTTTGAGATCATTTGAGTCTAAAAAGTGCTGAAATGAAGCTTAGCTTTTAGCTTCTTTTTCAAGTTTCATATTAAGTCACTTAGGGTTAGGATTAGGTTTGCGTGCAAAAGAAAAAATGGTTTATGCGAGACAGAAACTTATTTCTTCTAATGTACAGGTCTGATGGTGAATAGTGCAGGGCAGCTTCATGATGATAGGGACCAAGAAACCTTCTATTTCATTGCTTTGCTGTGCCTAGCATCCATTCTGTAGATCACTCCGTTGTTCAAGTGGCTGCTGAGGCTGTAGGCATTACCTTCTCATTTTGGTCATAAGAAGATGGGAGCTAGGAAGAAGGTACACATCCCACCCTTTAAGGATACTTCCTGGAAATTACACATAGCACTTCTGTTCACATCCTGTGGGCCAGAAGAAAGAAACAACATAGCATATCTAGCTGCAAATGAGGCTGAAAAATACCATCATTATTCCCTATAGCGATGTGGTCAGCTAAAAACAAAACATTACATTACAAGAGTAAAACAGAACAGATATTAAAAGATAACAAGCAGTCTCTGACGCAGCATCTAAGAATAATTATTCCCTTTCCTGATATCTTGAGCACTAAGATCAAGCTCAAGATTCAGCCTTTGACAGCCATTTTATGTTTTTAGTAGAGACAGGGTTTCACCACATCCGCCAGGCTGGTCTCGAACTCCTGACTTCAAGTGATCTGCCCGTCTTGGCCTTGCAACATGCTGGGATTACAGGGGATGACAGGTGGGAGCCCCACATTGGGCTTTTTCCCCCCTTTTTAAAAACATTCTTCATTAATACGAAGAGTGTTCTTGAAAGCTACAGAGAAATAAATCTTCCTTTCAGTGAATTGATAAGGCCCTGGTTATTTCCTCTTCATTTCACAAGATTTTTTTTTTTTTTTTGAGACAGGATTTTGCTCTGTTGCCCAGACTGGAGTGCAGTGGGACAATCATAGCTCACTGCAGCCTTGACATCCTGGACTCAAGCAGTCCTCCTGCCTCAGCCTCCCCAGTAGCTGGAATGATAGGCACAGTCCACAACCCCTGGCTAATTTTTAATGTTTAATTTTTTGTTGTTGTAGAGACAGGGTCTCACCATGTTGCCCAGGCTAGTCTTTTTTTTTTTTTTGAGACAGAGTCTCACTCTGTCACCCAGGCTGGAATGCAGTGGCATGATCTTGGCTCACTGCAAGCTCTGCCTCCCGGGTTCACGCCATTCTCCTGCCTCAGCCTCCCGAGTAGCTGGGACTACAGGCGCCCGCCACCATGCCCGGCTAATTTTTTGTATTTTTTAGTAGAGACAGGGTTTCACCATGTTAGCCAAGATGGTCTTGCTCTCCTGACCTCGTGATCCACCCGCCTCGGCCTCCCGAAGTGTTGGGATTACAGGTGTGAGCCACTGCGCCCGGCCACGCCCAGGTTAGTCTAAAACTCCTGGGATCAAGAGATCCTCCCACCTCAGCCTCCCAAACTGCTGGGATTACAGAAGTGAGTCATCATGCTTGGCCCACTTCACAAGATTTAAGACATTGTCTCAGATTCTCAACGTCTCCTGGACCTTGGCCACAGCCTCCTATTGGTTTCCTTGTCTCTGCTCTCTCCCTACTCCTAACCATCACCTACCCTGCTGCTGGAGTTACTAAATCTGCCTATGTAAAACGCTCCTTTGGCTCCTAGAGGATAAATGATTACTTCCTTAGCCTACATATGAGACCCTCCACTGCCGGCCCCAGCCTCCCTTCATCCCCGCCCCTGCCTACTGCTCACTGTTCCCTGGCCAGGCCTGTGCTTGTGCACATTGCTTCCTCTGCCTGGAATGTGCATCTCTTTAGGTTGAGACTATCCTGTTTATCTCCGAAAAGCTGGTTTTATTCCTCCCCCATCCCAAGAAGGAACAGGTAATTGTTCCCTCTGCTGTGTTCCCATTACACTTTCTTTGTAGAGTCACGCTGTAATGATCTCTTCACAGATCTCTTGTCCTGATGACTCTGTAAGCTTCTCAGAGGCAAAGAACATCATGTCTTACCAAGTTAGTTACATACCAGGGGCTGCCCGGTGCCTGATGCGAAGAGAACCGAATGCAGGAGAGGCTGAGCAAAAGTTAGTGGTCGGCTGGGAGCGATGGCTCAAGCCTGTAATGCCAGCACTTTGGGAGGTCAGGGTGGGTGAATCACGATGTCAGGAGTCCAAGACCAGCCTGGCCAACATGGTGAAACCTCGTCTCTACTAAAAATACAAAAATTAGCTAGGCTTGGTGGCGGGTGCCAGTAATCCCAGTTACTTGGGAGGCCGAGGCAGGAGAATTGCTTGAACTCAGCAGGTGGAGGTTGTAGTGAGCCGAGATCACGCCACTGCACTCCAGCCTGGATGACAAAAGTGAAACTCTGGCTCAAAAAAAAAAAAAAGCTGGTCATTAGATGGACGGAAACAAATTCATGAAAATGTTTCCTTCAACCTGAGAAAGCTGATTAATAAAATAAAAACATGCAAAATAAAATAAAATGTTTCTGTCTGGCAATGATTGGAATCATATTTGCTTTCCTTTTTTCCTTTTCTTTTCTTCTTTTTTTTTTTTGAAACAGAGTTTTGCTCTTGTCACCCAGGCTGGGGTACAGTGGTGCAATCTTGGCTCACTGTCACCTCTGCCTCCCAGGTTCAAGCAATTCTCCTGCCTCAGCCTCCTGAGTAGCTGGGTAGGTGCTCACCACCATGCCCGGCTAATTTTTGTATTTTTAGTAGAGTCTGGGTTTCGCCATGTTGGGTAGGCTGGTCTCAAACTGCTGACCTCAGGTGATCAAAATGCTCCCAAAATGCTGGGATTTCCGGCATGAGCCACCGCGCCTGGCCCATATTTGCTTTTCTTAACTAGGTTGCACTAAATACCTATTATAGTCAACAGATTGAGTTGAAGTCTTAAGAGACACATCAAACATTCATTTATTCACACAGAGGGGCCAGATTCGGAGCCAGACCTCTAGTGAGGAGGCCACTACAGTAACCTGGGGGAGAAAACAGGGTGGCTCAGCCACTAGAACCAACTAAGAAGACCACAATTATTAAAATTTTTACTATTTATTTAGAAACAGGGTCTTGCTATGTTGCCTGTGCTGGAGTGCAGTGGCTATTCACAGGCATGATCATAGCTCACTGAGCCTCAAACTCCTGGGCTCAAGCCATCCTCCAGCCTCAGCCTCTCAAGTAGCTGGGACCACAGGTGCCTGCCACTATGCCTGGCTTAAAAGACCACAATGTTTTAGAGCTATCTTCTGGTGGCACATCTGCAGTTTTACCTTTAGTAAAAGTGCCACATTCTTCATTCTAGACCACTGCATTCTGAGCCATCAGTATAAGCATTTATTTCCCTGAATAAGATGAAGCCAAAGACCTACTGCCTTAATAATGGACAGACAGTGGAACAGAGCATGAAATAGCTCTTTGTCTTGAAAAAGGTTTATTTTAGGAAACAGCAGAGACTGTAAAGATGCTGAAGCCTCTGCCCCTCTTCCCTGGAGACCAACAACCTAAAGGACTCACTTCCTTCATTTCTAGTCTCAGTTCCTGTGCTGTCCACACGGAGGGTCCAGTGATGATCTTGTTCTCATCCATCCAGGCTATGACTCGGGGAGGAAAATGAACAGTGGTACTGACTGAGGGAAGCTTTCTTGAAGTTTTCTGTTTCCTTATGAAGTATCTGGATGACAAGCTTTCCTTCAATGCTTTCCTACGTTCTCAGGGGCTTGGTCTTTACCCAGAGCAGAGGCTGAGAAAATTATTAAGAATTCTGATGGAGTCTGTCCCACCCTAACACATCACAAATGGGAGCATTTGAAGAACAAGAGCCACATGCCTTTATTTATTTATTTATTTATTTATTTGAGACAGGGCAAGGCTCTGTTGCCCAGGCTGGAGTGCAGTGATTCAATCTTACCTCATCTCTGCCTCTGGGGCTCAAGTTATCCTCCCATTTCAGCCTCCTGAGTAGCTGGGACTACAGGTGCACCCCACAATGCTTGGCTAATTTTTTTAAAGACAAGGTTTTTCCCTGTTGCCCAGGCTGGACTCAAACTCCTGGGCTGAAGCGATCCTCCCGCCTTGGCCTCCCAGAGTGGTGGGATTACAGGTCTCTGCACCCAGCCGCCTTCTTTTTTTGTTAATAAACTCTTTGCAGTGCTCAGCTGAGAGTGAGGACTCAATAAATGTCAACAGAGGATTGTGTTCTTACAGACAGATGGACATGGAAGAACCCAGAAATACTGGTGTTACTATCATTTATTTAGTTTGCTGGATTTCATCATCAAATGAGAGAAGTATTCTACTGGAGAAAAATAGAAATTCTATTGGATATAAATTCAACCAAATCTCCAGAACTATTCAGAAACAATGAAATAAAACCATACTTAAGAGTATATGAAGTTTGCCCTCCCCCTCCCCCTCCCCCTCTCCCTCTCCTCTCCCTCCTCCCCTTTCTTCGGTCTCCCTCTACTTCTTTTTTTGGTCTCCCTCTGTTGCCGAAGCTTGACTGTACTGCCGTGATCTCGGCTCACTGCAACCTCCCTGCCTCAGGCTCCTGTGATTCTCCTGCCTCGGCCTGCCCAGTGCCTGGGATTGCAGGCGCGCGCCGCCACGCCTGACTGGTTTTTGCGTTTTTGGTGGAGATGGGGTTTCTCTGTGTTGACCCGGCTGGTCTCCAGCTCCTGGCCTGGAGTGATCTGCCCACCTCGGCCTCCCAAGGTGCTGGGATTGCAGACGGAGTCTCGCTCACTCAGTGCTCAATGTTGCTCAGGCTGGAGTGCAGTGGCGTGATCTCCGCTCGCTACAACCTCCACCTCCCAGCCGCCTGCCTTGGCCTCCTAAAGTGCTAAGATTACAGCCTCTGCCCCGCCGCCACCCCGTCTAGGAAGTGAGGAGCGTCTCTGCCTGGCCGCCCATCGTCTGGGATGTGAGGAGCCCCTCTGCCTGGCCGCCCCTTCTGGGAAGTGAGGAGCGCCTCTGCCCGGCCGCCATCCCGTATAGGAAGTGAGGAGCATCTCTGCCCGGCTGCCCATCATCTGGGATGTGAGGAGCGCCTCTGCCCGGCCGCCCCGTCTGGGAGGTGAGGAGCGCCTCTGCCCGGCCACCACCCCGTCTGGGAGGAAGTGAGTAGCGCCTCTCCCCGGCCGCCCCGTCTGGGAAGTGAGGAGTGCCTCTACCTGGCCGCCCCGTCTGGAAAGTGAGGAGCGCTTCTGCCCGGCTGCCCCGTCGGGGAGAAGAGGAGCGCCTCTGCCTGGCCGCCCAACGTCTGGGAAGTGAGGAGCACCTCTGCCCGGCCGCCCCGTCTGGGAGATGAGGAGCACCTCTGTCCGGCCGCCCCGTCTGGGAGGTGAGGAGCGCCTCTGCCTGGCCACCACCTCGTCTGGGAGGAAGTGAGGAGCGCCTCTGCCTGGCGGCCCATCATCTGGGAAGTGAGGAGCGCCTCTGCCCGGCCGCCCCGTCTGGGAAGTGAGGAGCGCCTCTGCCTGGCCGCCCCGTCTGGGAGGTGAGGAGCGCCTCTGCCAGGCCGCCACCCCGTCTGGGAGGAAGTGAGGAGTGCCTCTGCCCGGCCGCCCCATCTGGGAGTGAGGAGTGCCTCTGCCCGGCCGCCCCATCTGGGAGTGAGGAGCGCCTCTGCCCGGCCGCCCCGTCTGGGAGGTGAGGAGCGTCTCTGCCCGGTCGCCCCGTCTGGGAGGTGAGGAGCGTCTCTGCCCGGTCGCCCCATCTGGGAAGCGAGGAGCGCCTCTGCCTGGCCGCCCCGTCTGGGAGGTGAGGAGCGTCTCTGCCCGGTCGCCCCATCTGGGAAGTGAGGAGCACCTCTGCCTGGCTGCCACCCCGTCTGGGAGGAAGTGAGGAGCGCCTCTGCCCGGCCACCCCGTCTCGGAAGTGAGGAGCGCCTCTGCCCGACCGCCCCGTCTGGGAAGTGAGGAGCGCCTCTGCCTGGCTGCCACCCCGTCTGGGAGGAAGTGAGGAGCGCCTCTGCGTGGCCACTCCATCTGGGAAGTGAGGAGCGCCTCTGCCCAGCCGCCCCGTCTGGGAAGTGAGGAGCGCCTCTGCCCGGCCACCCGTCTGGGAGGTGAGGAGCGCCTCTACCCAGCCACCCATCATCTGGGATGTGAGGAGCGCCTCTGCCCGGCCGCCCTGTCTGGGAGGTGTACCCAACAGCTCCAAAGAGACAGCGACCATCGGGACCGGGCCATGAGGACGATGGCGGTTTTGTTGAAGAGAAGCGGGGGAAGCGTGGGGAAAGGAAGGAGAGATCAGATTGTTGCTGTGTCTGTGTAGAAAGAGGTGGGCATAGGAGACTCCATTTTGTTCTGTACTATGAGAAATTCTTCTGCCTTGGGATGCTGTTGATCTATGGCCTTGCCCCCAGCCCCGTGCTCTCTGAAACATGTGCTGTGTCAACTCAGGGTTAAATGGATTAAGGGCAGTGCAAGACGTGCTTTGTTAAACAGAGGCTTGAAGGCAGCATGCTCTTTAAGAGTCATCACCACTCCCTAATCTCAAGGACCCAGGGGCACAAACACTGCAGAAGGCCGCAGGGTCCTCTGCCTAGGAAAACCAGAGACCTTTGTTCATGTGTTTATCTCCTGACCTTCTCTCCACTATTATCCTATGACCCTGCCATATCCCCCTCTCCCAGAAACACCCAAGAATCATCAATAAATACTTCATTAAAAAAAAAAAAGAGTATATGAAGTTTAAAACTTCATACCTTTAAGTAAGATTATAATGTTATAACATTATATATAATGTCATAATATATTAGCCAGCTGAAGTGGCTCACACCTGTATCTTAGCACTTTGGGAGGCTGAGGCAGGAGGATCATTTGAGCCCAAGTGTTGGAGAATAGCCTGAACAACATAGGGAGACACAGTCTCTACAATTTTTTTTCTTTTTTTGAGATGGAATTTTGCTCCTGTTGCCCAGGCTGGTGTGCAATGGCACGATCTCAACTCACCGCAACCTCCACCCCCTGGGCTCAAGCAATCCTCCAGCTTCAGCTTCCCAAGTAGCTGGGTTTACAGGTGCCCACCACCATGCCTGGTTAATTTTCCGTATTTTTAGTAGAGACGGGGTTTCACCATGTTGGCCAGGCTGCTCTCCAACTCCTGACCTCAGGTGATCTGCCAGCCTCGGCCTCCCAAAGGGCTGGGATTACAGGTGTGAGTTACCATACATGGACTACAAAATGTTTTACTTACTTGCAAGGTGTGGTGGTGAGCCCCTCCTTTGTGTACACCTGTGATATTATTTGTAATATTCAAAAGAAGATATTACTCCTAATATGATAGTGGTGTAAAACATGTGATATTATTGGTCATATCTAAGAGAGCTATTACTCCTAATATCACAGTGGGTATATACCCCATGATATTATTCATAATATTTAAGAAATATAGTACTCCTAATATCACTGTGGGTGTACACTCTGTGATATTACTCATAGTATCTAAGAGAGATATTACTCCTAATATCACAGTGGGTATAAACACTGTGATATTATTCGTAATATCTAAAAGAAGATATTACTACTCATATCACAGTGGGTGTACACCCCATGTTATTAGTTGTAATATCTAAAAAAAGATATTACTCCTAATATCATAGTGTGTGTATACCCTGTGTTTACATCCCGTGATATTATTCGTAATATCGGAAAAAAGATATTACTCCTAATATCACAGTGTACACCCTGTGTGTACAACCTGTGATATTATTCATAATATCTAAAAAAAGATATTACTCCTAATGTCACAGTAAGTGTACAGGCTGTGATATTATTTGTCATATCTAAGGGAGTTATTACTCCTAATATCAGAGTGGGTGTACACCCTGTGATATTATTCATAATATCTAAGAAAGAAGCTACTCCTAATATCACAGTGGGTGTCAACCCTGTGTGTACACCCTGAGATATTATTCATAATATCTAAGGGAAATATTACACCCACTGTGTGATACACCCACTGTGTATACACCTACTGTAATATTTTTCATAATATCTAAAATTAGATATTACTCTTAATACCACAGTGGGTGTACACCCTATGATATTATTCAGACTATCTATAAGAAGATATTACTCCTAACATCTCACTAGGTGTACACCCACTCTGATATTATTTGTAATAACTGAAGAAGATATTACTCCTAACTAAAGATATTATTCGTAACTCCTAACTAAAGATTACCCCTAACTAAAGATATTACTTCTATCTGAAGATATTATTCATAATAACTAAAGAAGATTTAACTCCTAACATTTGACTAGGTGTACACCCACTATGATATTATTCGTAATAACTAAAAGGAGGTATTACTCCTAATATCACAGTGGGTGTACACCCTGTGATGTAAGTCTTAATATCTAAGAGAGATGTTTCTCCAAATATCACAGTGGGTGTACATCCCCTGTGATATTATTCATGATATCTAATAATATCACATGGAGTGTACCCTGTGGGTACACCCTACTATATTATTTGTAATACATAAGGGGGATATTACTCCTACTGTCACAATAGGGGTACACCCTGTGGTATTATTCATAATACCTAAGGGAGTTATTCCTCCTGCTGTCATGGCAGGTGTACACTCTGTGATATTATTCATAATATCTAAGGGAGATACTCCCCCTACTATCACAGTGGGTGTACACCATCTGATATTATTCATAATATCTAATGGAGATATTCCTCCTAATGTCACAGTGGGTGTACACCCTGTGATATTATTCATAGTATCTAAAAGATATATTCCTTCTAATGTCACAGTAGGCATATACCATGTGATATAATTCATAATATCTAAGGGAGATATTCCTTCTAATGTCACAGTGGGTGTACACCCTGTGATATTATTAGTAATATCTAAGGAAGATATTACTTCTAACATCATAGTGGATGTACACCCTGTGATATTACTCGAAATATTAAGGGATATAATCCTCCTGATATCACCGTGGGTGTACACACTGTGATATTACGAAGTAATATCTAATGGGGATATTCCTCATAATATCACAGTGGGTGTACACCAGTGATATTATTCCTAATATCTAAGGGAGGTATTCCTCCTCATATCACAGTGGGTGTATACACTGTGTATACACCCACTATGATATTATTCCTAGTATCTAAGGGAGATATTTTTCCTAATATCACAGTGGGTTTTCACCCTGTGTGTACACCCACTTCGATATTATTCATGATATCTAACGGAGATATTCCTCCTAATATCACAGTGGGTGTACACTCTGTGATACTCATAATATCTAAGGGAGCTATTACTCCTAATATCACAGTGGGTGTACACCCTGTGATGATTTTTTTGTAATATATAAGGGAAATATTACTCTAGTATCATAGTGGGTGTACACCCTATGATATTATTCCCAATATCTAAGAGAGCTATTACTCCTAATATCGCTGTGGGAGTACACCCTGTGATGATTTTTTTGTAACATATAAGGGAAATATTACTCTAGTATCATAGTGGGTGTACACCCTGTGCTGATATTATTTGTAATATCTAAGGAGCTATTTCTCCTAATATCGAAGTGGGTGTACACCCTGTGTGTACTCGCCGTGATGATATACGTAATACCTAGGGGAGATATGACTCCTAATATCACACAGGGTGTATACCCTTTTATGATATTATTTGTAATATCAAAGGAGATATTACTCCTAATATCACAGTGGGTGTACACCTGGTGATATTATTTGTAATATCTAAGGGAGATATTACTGTTAATATCACAGTGGGTGTACACCCTGTGATATTATTCACAATATATAGGGAGATATTACAAATAATATCACAGTGAGTGTACACCCTGCACTGATATTATTTGTAATATCTAAGGGAGATATGACTCCCAATATCACAGTGGGTGTACACACTGTGATGATATTATTTGTAATATGTAAGAAAGATATTATTCCAAATACTGCAGAGGGTGTCCACTGTGTGCTGATATTATTAATAATATCTAAGGGAGATATTACTCCTAATATCACTGTGTATGTACACCCTGTGATGATTTTAATCATAATATCTAAGGGAGATATTTCTCTTAATATCACAATATCACATTACTACCCTGTGTGTACATTGCTGTGATATTATCATAATATCCAAGGAAGATATTACTTCTAATATCACAGTGGGTGTATACTCTGTGATATAATTTGTAATATCCTAGGGAGATATCACAGTGGGTGTACATCCTGTGACATTTTTGGTAATATCCAAGGGAGATATAACTCCTAATGTCACAGTTGGTGTACACCCTGTGATATTATTAGTAATATCCAAGGGAGATATTATAAATGATATCTGAGTGGGTTTCCATCCTGTGATCTTATTCATAGTATCCAAGGGAGCTATCACTCCTACTATCACAGTGGGTGTACACCCTGTATGTATACCCTGTGATATTATTTTTGATATTGGAGAGAGATATTCCTCCTTTTGTCACACTGTGTGTACACCCTGTGTGCATACGCTTTGATATTATTCATAATATCCAAGGAAGATATTATTTTTAAGATAATATACACACAGGGTGTACACCCACTGTGATATTATTCACAATATCTAAAAGATATTGCTAAAAGCACTCCTTGTGTTTTGTGCATGTTGGGATGAAAATGAGGTGGAGGTCATGATCTTTTTAACAGTGGAAAAACATGAACACAAAATATCATTTTATAAGGCCAATTGCAGCATCTCTGTCCATGGGGCTTCAAGGGAAGAGATGAGACCCTTGTTGAGAGTCTACCATGTGGGCCAGGCAGTGACACAGAGTTATCTGTGGCACAGCCCTTGTCTTAGTTGATGAGAGGGGGAAAAAGGAGCAGAAACCTAAAAGGGGATGTGCAGGGCCAGGTTGTGAGTGGGGGTTGCATTCCAATAATAGCTAAGTCTGGGCAGGGAAAGGGCCAGGCTGTGAGATGGTGATGGATGGAGGGGTGCAAAGGGGAATGGCTCTGCGGGATGTATTGGTAGATGTAAAGGAAGGTGTCCAGGGGTCCAGCCTTGCTGGAGGACTTTGGGGGATGGTAGCAGCAGCATAAATAATATAGAAACATCAAACAGGAGACTAAGACTTCAAAAGTCTATCAAGAAGTACAGTCCAAGCACAGTGGCTCACACCTGCAATCCCAGCACTTTGGGAGGCCGAGGCGGGTGGATCACCTGAGGCCAGGAGTTCGAGACCAGCCTGACCAATATGATGAAACCCCCTCTCTAATAAAAATGTCAAAATTAGCCGGACGTGGTGGCATGAGCCTGTAATCCCAGCTACTTGGGAGGCTGAGACCGGAGAATCGCTTGAACACAGGAGGTGAATGTTGTGGTGAGCCGCGATTGCGCGACTGCAATGCAGCCTGGGTGACAGAGTGAGACTCCGTCTCAAAAAAAAAAAAAAAAAGAAGTACAGAGGGGAAAATGCAGCTTAGGGGGCTAGATTATGAAATCAGGAGATGGGCCAAATGCTGGTGATGGGGGGATATCGTTGTAGAAGGGGCTGAGATGGCTTTAGAGGGAGTTCCCTTAACCCAAAGGTTCTCTAAAGAAAGTGGGAGTGATTTAAAATACACTTGAAGGAAACTATAAAACTGCATGAGAAATAAAAGAAGACCCAAGATTTCAAAAATCTTGGGTCAGGTGTGGTAGCTCACCCCGGTATCCCAGCGCTTTCGGAGGCTGAGGCGGGAGGATCGCCTGAGCCCAGGAGATTGAGACCAGCCTGGGCAAAAAAGTGAGACCCCATCTCTACAAACAAATTAAAAAATTAGCCAGGCATGGTAGTGCCGCCTGTAGTTCCAGCTACTTCAGAGGCTGAGGTGAGAGGATTGCTTGAGCCTGGGAGGTTGAGGCTGCAGTGAGCCACGATTGCACCACTGCACTCCAGCCTAGGTGACAGAGCCAGACCCTGTCCCTTCCCAACCCCCCAAAAAATCCTGAAAGGAGATCATACTCCTGGATGAGAAGATTGAAATGTCCATTGGTCCCACAGTAACCTTGAGTTTTAACACAACTGCAAAGTCCCACAGAATTTTTATTTTGTTTCTTGAACTTTACAAGCTGATGTGAGTTAACTGGAGGAATAAATAAGTGAAAGTGAGATGAGAATCTTGGAAAAGAAGAGTACAGAGGGGATATGGGATCTGTAGCATATGCAAACATTCTAGAAAGTGACATTAATTAAATCAGTTAATATTGCTCAAGATTAAGGTAACAGAAGGAGCCTGGCACTGTGGCTCACTGCCTGTAATCCCAGCACTTTGGGAAGGCCAAGGCGAGTGGATCACTTGAGCCCAAGAGTTTGAGACCAATCTGGACAACATAGTGAGACCCCTCCTCCCTATGAAAAAATACAAAAATGTAGCTGGGCGTGGTGGCAACTGCCTGTGGTCCCAGCTACTCAGGAGGCTGAAGTGGGAGAATCACCTGAGCCTGGGAGGTTGAGGCTGCACTGAGCTGAGATTGTGCCACTGCACTCCAGCCTGGGTGACAAAGTGAGAACCTGTCTCAAAAAAGATAACAGAAGATTGGGTGCGGTGGTGCATGCCTGTAGTTCCAGCTATTTGGGAAGAGAGCTGAGCAGGGAGGATTGCTTGGGCCCAAGAGTTCACGGCTGTAGCGTGCTATGGTGGTGCCTATGAATAGGCTACTGTACTCCAGCCTGGGCAACATAGTGAGACCTCCATCTATACAAAATAAAAGATAAGGGAAGGGTAGGCCTAGAAATGCTGCATAGTGGAATAGTTAATAAGAGTCTCTGTTGGAGGCCACCTGGGTTTGAATTTTTATTCCGCCACTTCCACTATCTGAACTTGGACAGTTTTCACATCTATAAAATGGGGGTGATTGTTCCCATCTTATAAAGTCATTTGAATATTAAATGAGCCAATGTGTGTGAGGTTCTTAAAACAATGTCTGGCATACAGTTAATGCTCAATTTTATTTTCTTTTGTGGTCTCTTTGAAATGCAGAAGCAAGTTACAGTATTATGCCTATAACTGACTTTCAGTTATTTTCCTTCCTACATTCATTAGATAAGTATTTGACAAAGTGTTGCCCCTTGTTCTAAGAAAAAGTTCTTGGATTATGTGTTGTGGTGATGTTGCACGTATACACTCTCTCGCTTACCAGGTTGGCTTTTGGAAGTCCCACAGTAAATACAGGTAACTGTTGACCTCCTGAGCTAGTGTTCTATAAAACACATTTTGAGGAAACACTGTTGTATAAATCTAGATCAGAGAAAAGGTTAAACGACAGATCATCTCAAAATCTCAAATGGGTCTTTTTTTTCCCTTTTCTAAGAGTCCGCGTCTCACTCTGTCATCCAGGCTGGAGTGCAGTGGTGTCATGACAACAGCTCACTGCGTGCAGCCTCTAACTCCTGGGGTCAAGTGACCCTCTTGCCTCAGCCTTCTGAGTAGCTAGGACTATAGGCATCCAACATCATGCCCAACTAATTTTTTGTACATTTTCTTTTTTTTTTTGAGACGCAGTCTCAATCTGTCGTCCAGGCTGGAGTGCAGTGGCACCATCTCGGCTCACTGCAAGCTCCGCCTCCCGGGTTCACGCCATTCTCCTGCCTCAGCCTCCCGAGTAGCTGGGACTACAGGCACACACCACCACCCCGGCTAATTTTTTTGTATTTTTTAGTAGAGACGGGGTTTCACCATGTTAGCCAGGATGGTCTTGATCTCCTGACCTCGTGATCCGCCCACCTCCACCTCCCAAAGTGCTGGTATTACAGGCATGAGCCACTGCGCCCGGCCAATTTTTTGTACATTTTTTAAGAGATGGGGTTTCACTATGTTGCCCAGGCTGGTCTCAAACTCCTGGCCTCAGGTGATCCTCCTGCCTCAATCTTCAGAGTTGCTGGGATTAACAGGTGTGAGCCATCATGCCTGGCTCTGTTCAAATGGGCCATATTTTTATAGCCATTAAAATAGATTCAACTAAAACAGTATTTGCAGATTAGATGTATTGTTTATTTCAAGGCATATCTATCAACTGAATTAGCAGTTATTTTGAACAATCAACATTTAATGATGATTGCAGCAATTACTCAAATAATTAAAGCAAAAGTAGAATTTTTGCAATAATTACTAAAGCAACTGTGCTTGGATAGAGCTGCCTTTTGTGGGCTTTCAGTCTTTATGTTTCCCTTTTTTCTTTTTTTTTTTTTTTGAGACAGAGTCTTGCTGGAGTGCAGTGGCACAATCTCGGCTCACTGCAACCTCTGCCTCCCAGGTTCAAGCGATGCCCCTGCCTCAGCCTCCGGAGTAGGTGGGACTACAGGCGTGCACCACCATGCCTGACTAATTTTTTGTATTTTTTAGTAGAGGTGGGGTTTCACGATGTTGGCCAGGATGGTCTTGATCTCCTGACCTTGTGATCCACCCACCTCGGTCTCCCAAAGTACTGGAATTACACGCCTGAGCCACCACGCCCGGCTGCAACAAGCCTTTTCTAAATATCAATTTAGTTGGAGAAATAGTTTAGGAAAAAATTCGAGAGTGCCAACTACAAAAGATAGATGTAGTAAACTTCATTAGTTTCAAGAATTATGAATATTAAGAGCCTTGGTGTGGCCAGGTGCGGTGGCTGACATCTGTAATCCCAGCACTTTGGGAGGCTGAGGCGGGTGGATCACAAGGTCAGGAGATTGAGACCATCCTGGCTAACATGGTGAAACCCCGTCTCTACTAAAAATACAAAAATTTAGCCAGGTGTGGTGGCAGGCGCTTGTAGTCCCAGCTACTCGGGAGGCTGAGGCAGGAGAATGGCGTGAACCCGGGAGGTGGGGCTTGCAGTGAGCCGAGATTGTGCCATTGCACTCCAGCCTGGGCAACTGATCAAGACTTCGTCTCAAAAAAAAAAAAAAAAAACAGCCTTGGTGTATGTAGTCCAATCGAATTACCGGAATAGAACACAAACACAAAAAAACAAATGTTTTCTCACTATCTGCCCTTAGGGCCACACCTCCTTGTCTGCATGTAACCAGGGATGATGGTGGGCGAATAATTAACTGCTGTTTATTGGTGCTAATGAAGAGCAGTCACATAAATAATACAGGCTCTTAGACTCCAGGTCAGTATTCCCATCCTGGTCACCCCAGTGCCAGGTACCAGACAAATAGGGACACAACCGCTGTGTCCCAGAGCCTGAGAAATTATTTAAGCAAGTGAATCCTAAATTGGCTTACCCTGCCTTGCCTGTGGAAACCACAACAAAGACTCGTGGCCATGCTTTCCCCTCACCTCTCTGCTTCTTGATGAATCCCAGCGCTTGCTCGTGGCATTGCATGGTGTGGTATGCCCCTGCTCTTGGAAACTGTGAGTTACAAACTATTTTTTCAAGGGCAGTCATCTCCTGATCTGTTAGCTTCACCATATGCTGTAGCTTGAATGTGTCCCCCACAGTTCGTGTGCTGGAAGCTTGATCCTTTGTGGTAGTGTTGGGAGTTGGAGCCTAATGGGAGGTGTTTGGGTCATGGGGGCATGGCCCTCATAAACAGATTAATGCTGTTACCTTGGGAGTGGATTTGCCCCATCTTGCTTTCTCTTTGCCCTTTCACCATGTGACGATGCCTTCCACCATGGGATGACACAGCAAGAAGGCCCTCACCAGATGCTGGCATCTTTATCCTGGACTTCCCAGCCTCCAGACATGTGAGATACAAACCTCCATTTATTATATATTACCTCATCTGTGGTATTCTGTTCTAGCAGCCCAAAATGGACTAAGACATGATAACTGAATAAGAATAAACCCTACATTTTTAAAAATAGCCTGTTAGAACAATTCAAGGGACCAGAAGTTTGCATTATGTTGCAAGGCAACAGTTTCAGCAGTGAACTGATGGCAAAGTTCTTTACCATCTTAAGCTGAAAATGGCTTCCCGGTACATTTCAATAATTCTCAGCCTCCAGGGCAATAGAGAATGAATCTATTCATTTTTTTCAAGCAGTGAACTATCAGATATCTGAGCACATTTATAACTGTCTTTCCTCAGATACCTTTACAAGAAGCACAAACATCAATCTATGGATTTCTTTGAACATTTTTTCCACTCTTATTCCTATAATAATTAGCATTTTGCAAGTCATTTTGACTTCAGTTACCCAGTGGATTGAGTGTTTTCTTCCAACATTCTCAGTTTCCTCTAGGATTATTTATTCATTCATTCATAGATCAATTAAGCAGACCCTCAGCAGTCACATAGCCTTTACTGGTTTATCAGTGTCTTTCTTAAAATGTGGTGTAGGCCGGGCATGGAGACTCACACGTGTAATCCCAGCACTTTGGGAGGCCAAGGCAGGTGGATCACTTGAGGCTGGGAGTTTGAGACCAGCATGGCCAACATGGTGAAACCCCGCTTCTACTAAAAATACAAAAAATAAAATTAGGTGGGTATGGTTGTGTATGCCTGTAATCCCAGCTACTCCTGACGCTGAGGCAGGAGAATCGCTTGAACCTGGGAGGTGGAGTTTCCAGTGAGCCAAGATCGAACCACTGTACTGTAGCCTAGGCGACACACAGTGAGACTCCATCTGAAAAAAAAAAAATTTAAATGTGGATTTATTATTACTGGCTTACCGCACACGGCTTCACTGGCACGATTCCCTCCCTGAATCTAGAGACTGGGTATATTGTATTGCTTGGCATGCCATTGACAAACATGTCTGTGTCCTTCTAAATAAATCACCATGAAACACATTTTATCAGGTAACTAATTCTACAGTAGCTTTTTTTTTTGACAGAGTTTCGCTGTTGTTGCCCAGCCTAGAGTGCAATGGCATAATCTCGGCTCACCGCAACCTCCGCTTCCCAGGTTCAAGGGATTCTCCTGCCTCAGGCTCCCAAGTATCTGGGATTAAAGGCATGCTCCACCATGCCCGGCTAATTTTGTATTTTCAGTATAGACGGGGTTTCTCCTTGTTGGTTAAGCTGGTCTTGAACTCCCGACCTCAGGTGATCTGCCTGCCTCAGCCTCCCAAAGTGCTGGGATTACAGGTGTGAGCTAACATATGTTAATTGTAGAAAAATTATCCGATAAATATAGAAGACCTAGTTCTCTGTATTCTTATTCCTAAGATATAATATTTTGGTGTACATTGCTTCATACTTTTTCCTATGCACAAAGCTCTTGTTTTTTTTAATGGATAAAATTATACATACAAATGTTTAACAACTGGCTTTTCTCCATTATCAATATATCTTGGACAGTCTAGAGCCATACTTAGGAATGAATTACAATTATTAGCAGAGTTCCCTGAGGGCAGGGACTATTTAAGTACAGTCATGTACCACATGATGTTTCAGTCAACAATGGACTGCGTGTATGACAATTATCCCATAAGATTATAGTGGAGCTGAAAAATTCCTATTGCCTAGTGATATCAGAGTCATCGTGACATCTTAGTGTAACATGTTACTCATGTTTGTGGCGATGCTGGTATAAACAAACCTACTGCACTGCCAGTCATATAAAAGTATAACACACACAGTTATGTACAGTACATAATACTTGATAATGATAGTATACAATTATGTTACTGATTTACGTATATACTCTATTATTCTTTTTTTAAGACAAGGTCTTGCTCTATCACCCAGGCTGGAATAAAGTGGCGCTGTCTTGGCTCACTGCAACCCCTGCCTCCCGGTTCAAGTGATTCTCCTGCCTCAGCCTCCTGAGTAGCTAAGATTACAGGTGTGTGCCACCATGAACAGCTAATTTTCTGTTTTTAGTAGAGACGCAGTTTCAACATATTGGCCAGGCTGGTCTTGAAATGCTAACCTCAAGTGATCTGCCTGCCTTGGCCTCCCAAAGTGCTGGGTTTATAGTCGTGAGCTACCATGCCCAGCCTAATTTTTCAAAAAAAAAAAAAAGTAAGCCATTGAAATTTAGTAGTGGGGGGTTGTATACCAACTTAAGTGACACTGAATGTTAATAAGTTCTGATAACCTACTACCATTGGACCAACCTGTACTACAATTTTTGTCATTATTTTAGAGTGTACTCGGGAGTTATCTGTAAAACAGCTTCAGGCAGGTCCTTCAGGAGGTGTCCAAAACAGGGCATTGATATCATAGGAGGCGACAGCTCCATGCCTGTTGTTGCCCCTAAAGACCTTCCAATGGGACAAGGTGTGGATGTGGAAGACAGTGATATTGATGATCCTGACGCTGTGTAGGCCGAGGCTGATGTGTGTGTCTATGTCTTGGTTTTTAACAAAAAACTACTAAAAAGTAAAAAAAAAAAAAAAAAATTAATGGAAAAAAGCTTCTAAAATAAGGATATAAAAAAAATATTTTCGTACAGCTATACAATGTGTTTGTGTTGTAAGTGAAGTGTTATTACAAAATAGTAAAAAAGTTAAAAAAATTTAAACATTTTTAAAGTAAAAATGTTACAGTAAGCTAAGGTTAACTTATTACTGAAGAAAACAATTTTAATTAAGTAGTGTAGCTTAAGCGTGCAGCGCTTGTGAAGTCTGCAGTAGTGTATAGTAATGCCCTAGGCCTTCACATTCACTCACCACTTACTAAGTCACCCACAGCAGTTTCCAATCTTGCAAGCTCCATTTATTTATGGTAAGTACTCTATAGAAGCAGATCTTTAAAAAAAATATTTTATACTATATTTTTACTGTACCTTTTCTATGGGCCTGTGAGGCCTGTGGGTTCCCACGTCCCCCAGCTCCCCCCGCAGCCGGCTCCTCAGTGGTCCGCTCCGGTTGCCAGGTGCAGATTCTGTTCCTAACTGAAGGCTGAGTGTTCTTCCCCACTAACTGTGGCCCCGACAGGCCTGGGTTACTGCGGCCACCGCCAGAGCAGCCTTGGAGCTATGGAGGAGCCCGGGGCTACCCCTCAGCCTTACTGGGGGCTGGTCCTGGAGGAGCCACGCAGGGTTGTGGCAGCACTGCCTGAAGGCAGGAGACCAGATTCGAATCCTTATGGATTTCCATGGGAATTGGTGATATGTGCAGCTGTCCTGGGATTTGTTGCTGTTCCCTTTTTCTTGTGGAGAAGTTTTAGATCGGTTAGGAGTCGGCTTTATGTGGGAAGAGAGAAAACGCTTGCTGTAGCGCTTTCTGGACTAATTGAAGAAAAATGTAGACTACTTGAAAAATTTAGCCTTGTTCAAAAAGAGTATGAAGGCTATGAAGTAGAGTCATCTTTAGAGGATGCCAGCTTTGAGAAGGAGGCAACAGAAGCACAAAGTTTGGAGGCAACCTGTGAAAAGCTGAACAGGTCCAATTCTGAACTGGAGCATGAAATACTCTGTCTAGAAAAGGAGTTAAAAGAAGAGAAATCTAAACATTCTGAACAAGATAAGGTGATGGCGGATATTTCCAAAAGGATACAGTCTCTAGAAGATGAGTCAAAATCCCTCAAATCCCAAGTAGCTGAAGCCAAAATGACCTGGAAGAGATTTCAAATGAATGAAGAACAAATGAAGATAAGAATACAAGACGCTTTGAATGAAAATTCTCAACTTCAGGAAAGCCAGAAACAGCTTTTGCAAGAAGCTGCAGTATGGAAAGAACAAGTGAGTGAACTTAATAAACAGAAAATAACATTTGAAAACTCCAAAGTACATGCAGAACAAGTTCTAAATGATAAAGAAAAGCACATCGAGACTCTGACTGAACGCCTGCTAAAGATCAAAGATCAGGCTGCAATGCTGGAAGGAGACATAACGGATGATGGTAACTTGGAATTAGAAATGAACAGTGAATCGGAAGATGGTGCTTACTTAGATAATCCTCCAAAAGGAACTTTGAAGAAACTGATTCATGCTGCTAAGTTAAATGCTTCTTTAACAACCTTAGAAGGAGAAAGAAACCAAATTTATATTCAGTTATCTGAAGTTGATAAAACCAAGGAAGAGCTTAGAGAACATATTAAAAATCTTCAGATGGAACAAGCATCTTTGCAGTCAGAAAACACACATTTTGAAAGTGAGAATCAGAAGCTTCAACAGAAACTTAAGGTAATGACAGAATTATATCAAGAAAATGAAATGAAGCTCTACAGGAAATTAATAGTAGAGGAAAATAACCGGCTAGAGAAAGAGAAACTTTCTAAAGTAGACGAAATGATCAGCCATGCCACTGAAGAGCTGGAGACCTGCAGAGAGCGAGCCAAAGAACTTGAAGAAGAATTTGAGAGAACTATTCATTTTTATCAAGGGAAGATTATTTCCCATGAGAAAAAAGCACACGATAATTGTTTGGCAGCACGGACTGCTGAAAGAAACCTCAGTGATTTAAGGAAAGAAAATGCTCACAACAGACAAAAATTAGCTGAAACAGAGTTTAAAATTAAACTTTTAGAAAAAGATCCTTATGCACTTGATGTTCCAAATACAGCATTTGGCAGAGAGCATTCCTCATATGGTCCCTCACCATTGGGTCGGCCTTCATCTGAAACGAGAGCTTTTCTCTATCCTCCAGCTTTGTTGGAGGGTCCACTCAGACTCTCACCTCTGCTTCCAGCGGGAGGAGGAAGAGGCCCAAGAGGCCCAGGGAATCCTCGGGACCACCAGATTACCAAGGAAAGAGGAGAATCAAGCTGTGATAGGTTTACCGATCCTCACAAGGCTCCTTCTGACACTGGGCCCCTGCCACCTCCGTGGGAACAGGACTGTAGGATGATGTTTCCTCCACCAGGACGATCATATCCTGATTCAGCTCTTCCTCCACAAAGGCAAGACAGATTTTATTCTAATTGTGCTAGACATGCTGGGCCAGCAGAACTCAGAAGTTTTAATATGCCTTCTTTGGATAAAATGGATGGGTCAATGCCTTCAGAAATGGAATCCAGTAGAAATGATACCAAAGATAATCTTGGTAATTTAAATGTGCCTGATTCATCTCTCCCCGCCGACAGTGAAGCAACCGGTCCTGGTTTTGTTCCTCCACCTCTTGCTCGAATCAGAAGTCCATTGTTTCCAGTGGATATGAGGGGCCCGTTCATGAGAAGAGGACCTCCTTTCGCTCCACCTCCTCCAGGAACCATGTTTGGAGCTTCTCCAGATTATTTTCCACCAAGGGATTTTCCAGGTCCACCACGTGCTCCATTTGCCATGAGAAATGTCTATCCACCGAGGGGTTTTCCTCCTTACCTTCCCCCGAGACCTGGATTCCCCCCTGACACTCCCACATTCTGAAGGTAGAGTGAGTTCCCTTCATGGTTAAGTCTGCCTTCAAATGAGCCTGCTACTGAAGATCCAGAACCACAGCAAGAAACCTGACAATATTTTTGCTCTCTTCAAAAGTCATTTTGACTGTTCTCATTTTCAGTTGAAGTGACTGCTGTTACTTCAGTGATTACACTTTTGCTCAAATTGAAACTTAATAGAATTATAATTCTCAGGATAGTATTTTGTAAATAAGGATGATTTAAATATGAATCTTATGAGTAAATTATTTCTATTTTATTTTATTCTAGATAGTATAACTATTTTAATTTGGTTAACTAATCCACTATTATATAAACAACAGTGGGAGATTTATAGATGTAATCTTGCAGGTGGGAAGGCTTTACATTTTAAAGGCCACGGCATTATGCCAAGAACTGTATTTACTGTGGTTGTAGACAAATGTGAAAGTAACTTTATGCTTAATTAAATAAATTTTAGTTGGTTTAAAAATATATATAGGTTGCATTATTCTTCAGGTATGGAGAGACCAACAGATCAAGAGTCGATTGCAACTGAAAAGATGGTTTGTTACTCACAGATCCCAAGAGAAAGGAAAGTACTATGCCATGCAGGACTAAATAGGGAGGCAGTATGGTCAGTGAGAAGGCAGGAGGGATGGAAAAACATGGGCAAGAGCCTTTACGGTGGTTTCCATGGGAAGGAATGAGTGAGGCAAGGTTAGCAGGGTTAAGGTTAGCTGTTATAGTTTGAGTAATTTCAGAAGGCTCTGGGTATAGGGGCTGTCCCTAGTTGTCTGGTACCTGGCCCTGGGGTGCTTAGGGCAGAGGAATAGTGGCCTAGAGTGTGTGAGTCCTGTGGAAGGCTGAAGTAGGTAGCTGGGGGCATGAGCTCTCGACTGGTTAGCTTGTGTGTAAAAAGCATGCTCATGGGCAAGTTGTTTACTGTCTCTAGGAATTGGCTAACCCTGGGAGGGACAGGCCTGCCAAGGTCAGCAGGGCCCTAGATGTTGAAGCGTCAGAATACATAAAAAGACATGGTTAATATAGTATCAGAGATTCTGTCTTCACGTGGCCTCTCATGAAGGGCTCTAGAGTGAGCTCCCTTAGGGGATGTCAAAGGCCATTCAAGACAGCAGAAGCCACAAGGCCACGTGAAGCTTCAGTAATATCTGAAAGTAGATATTAAGAGTAATATCTTCCCTAGATATTACAAATCATATTATCAAAGAATGTACACCCCCGTGATATTGGAGAAATACCTCCTTTAGAAATTACAAAGAATTTCATCACAGGGTGTACCCTCACTGTGATATTAGGAGTAATATCTCCCTTATATATTATGAATAATATCATTACAGGGTGTATACCCACTGTGATATTAGGAATAATATCTCCCTTAGATATTATGAAAGGGACCAAGAAACCTTCTATTTCGTTGTTTGCTGTGCCTAGCATCTATTCTGTAGATCACTCCGTTGTTCAAGTGGCTGCTGAGGCTGTAGCCATTACCTTCTCATTTTGGTCATAAGAGATGGAAGCTAGGAAGAAAGTACACATCCAACCCTTTAAAGATAGTTCCTAGAAATTACACATATCACATCTGCTCACATCCTGTGGGCCAGAAGAAATAAACAACATAGTATATCTAGCTGCAAATGAGGCTGAAAAATACCATCATTATTCCCTATAACCATGTGGTCAACTAAAAACAAAAAATTACATTACTAAAGAAGAGTAAAACAGAACAGATATTGAAAGATAACAAGCAGTCTCTGACGCAGCATCTAAGAATAATTATTCCTTTTCCTGATATCCTGAGCACTAAGATCAAGCTCAAATTTCAGCCTTCATGTTGACAGCCATTAGAGAAAGTAAATGCACTTCATAAACTAGGGAAATGAGAATTAATGAATCTCAGGGTTCCCCTCCGCCCTTTTTTTGGAGATGGATTCTCATTTTGTCACCCATGCTGGAGTGCAGTGGAGCTGCGATCTTGGCTCACTGAAACCTCCACCTCTGGAGTTCAAGCGATTCTCCTGCCTCACCCTCCTGAGTAGCTAGGATTACAGGTGTGTGCCACCACACCCAGCTAATTTGTGTATTTTTAGCAAAGACAAGGTTTCACCGTGTTGGCCAGGCTAGTCTCGAACTCCTGATCTCAAGTGATCTGGCCACCTTGGCCTCCCAAAGTGCTGGGATTACAGGGGGATTACAGGGGGAACCACTGCACCTGGCCTTTTTTTCCCTTTGTAAAACCCTCTTCATTAATACTAAGAGTGTTCTTGAAAGCTACAGAGAACTAAATCTCCCTTTCAGAGAATTGATAAGGCCCTGGTTATTTCCTCTTCACTTCACAAGATTTTTTTTTTTTTTTGAGACGGGATTTTGCTCTGTTGCCCAGACTGAAGTGCAGTGGGACAATCATCGCTCACTGCAGCCTTGACATCCTGGACTCAAGCAGTCCTCCTGCCTCAGCCTCCCCAGTAGCTGGAATGACAGGCACAGTCCACAACACCTGGCTAATTTTTAATGTTTAATTTTTTGTTGTTGTTGTAGAGACAGGGTCTCACCATGTTGCCCATGCTAGTCTCAAACTCCTGGGCTCAAGAGATCCTCCCACCTCAGCCTCCCAAACTACTGGGATTACGGGAGTGAGTCATCATGCCTGGCCCACTTCACAAGATTTAAGACATTGTCTCAGATTCTCAACATCTCCTGGACCTTGGCCACAGCCTCCTATTGGTTTCCTTGTCTCTGCTCTCTCCCTACTCCAAACCATCGCCTACCCTTCCACTGGAGTTACTAAATCTGCCTATGTAAAACGCTCCTTTGGCTCCTAGAGGATAAATGATTACTTCCTTAGCCTACATATGAGACCCTCCACTGCGGGCCCCAGCCTCCCTTCATCCTCGCCCCTGCCTACTGCTCACTGTTCTCTGGCCAGGCCTGTGCTTGTGCACATTGCTTCCTCTGCCTGGAATGTGCGTCTCTTTAGGTTGAGACTATCCTGTTTATCTCTGAAAAACTGGTTCTATTCCTCCCCCATCCCAAGAAAGAACAGGTAATTGTTCCCTCTGCTGTGTTCCCATTACACTTTCTTTGTAGAGTCATGCTGTAATGATCTCTTCACAGATCTCTTGTCCTGATCACTCTGTAAGCTCCTCAGAGGCAAAGAACATCATGTCTTACCAAGTTACCTACATACCAGGGGCTGTCTGGTGCCTGACACAAACAGAACAGAATGAAGTAGAGGCTCAGCAAAAGCTAGTGGTCAGCCAGGAGCGGTGGGCCATGTCTGTAATCTCAGCACTTTGGAAGGCTGAGGTGGGTGGATCACCTGAGGTCAGGAGTTCGAGAACAGCCTGGTCAGCATGGTGAAACCTCATGTCTACTAAAAATACAAAAATTAGCTAGGCATGGTGTTGGGTGTATGTAATACCAGCTCCTCGGGAGGCTGAGGCAGGAGAATTGCCTGAACCCAGAAGGTGGAGGTTGCAGTTATCCTAGATCTTATCACTGCACTCCAGCCTGGGTGACAAGAGTGAAATTCTGTCTCAAAAAAAAAAAAAAAAAAAAAAAAAAAGCTGGTGGTCAGATCGATGGAAACAAATTCATGAAAATGTTTCCTTCAACCTGAGAAAGCTGATTAATAAAAGAAAAACATGTAAAATAAAATAAAATGTTTCTGTCTGGCAATGATCAGAATCATATTTGCTTCTCTTTTCTTTTCTTTTTTTTTTTTTTGAGTTTCTCTCTTGTCACCCAGGCTGGTGTGCAATGGTGCAATCACAGCTCACTGCCACCTCCAACTCCCGGGTTCAGGCAATTCTCCTGCCTCAGCCTCCCGAGTAGGGTAGGTGCTCAGCCTCCGAGCTGGGTAGGTGCTCACCACCACGCCTGGCTAATTTTTGTAGTTTTAGTAGAGAAGGGGTTTCACCCTGTTGTCTAGGCTGGTCTCAAACACCTGACCTCAGGTGATCCACCCCCCTCGGCCTCCAAAAATGCTGGGATTACAGACATGAGCCACCGCGCCTGGCCCATATTTGCTTTTCTTAACTAGGTTGCACTAAATACCTATTACAGTCAACAGACTGAGTTGAAGTCTTAAGAGACACATCAAACATTCACTTATTCACTCAGAGGGGCCAGATTCGGTGCCAGACCTCTAGTGAGGAGGCCACTACAGTAACCTGGGGGAGAAATGAGGGTGGCTCAGCCACTAGAACCAACTAAGAAGACCACAATTATCAAAATTTTTATTATTTATTAAGAAACAGGGTCTTGCTATGTTGCCTGTGCTGGAGTGCAGTGGCTATTCACAGGCATGATCATAGCTCACTGAGCCTCAAACTCCTGGGCTCAAGCCATCCTCCAGCCTCAGCCTCTCAAGTAGCTGGGACCACAGGTGCCTGCCACTATGCCTGGCTTAAAAGACCACAACGTTTTAGAGCTATCTTCTGGTGGCACATCTGCAGTTTTACCTTTAGTAAAAGTGCTACATTCTTCATTCTAGACCACTGCATTCTGAGCCATCAGTATAAGCATTTATTTCCCTGAATAAGATGAAGCCAAAGACCTACTGCCTTAATAATGGACAGACAGTGGAACAGAGCATGAAATAGCTCTTTGTCCTGAAAAGAGTTTTTTTTTAGGAAACAGCAGAGACTGTAAAGATGCTGAAGCCTTTGCCCCTCTTCCCTGGAGACCAACAACCTTCATTTCCAGTCTCAGTTCCTGTGCTGTCCACACGGAGGGTCCAGTGATGATCTTGTTCTCATCCATCCAGGCTATGACTCAGGGAGGAAAATGAACAGTGGTACTGATTGAGGGAAGCTTTCTTGAAGTCTTCTGTTTCCTTATGAAGTATCTGGATGACAAGCTTCCCTTCAATGCATTCTCAGGAGCTTCGTCTTTACCCAGAGCAGAGGCTGAGAAAATTATTAAGATTTCTGATGCAGTCTGTCCCACCCTAACACATCACAAGTGCGAGCATTTGAAGAACAAGAGCCACATGCCTTTATTTATTTATTTATTTATTTATTTATTTATTTATTTGAGACAGGGCAAGGCTCTGTTGCCCAGGCTGGAGTGCAGTGATGCAATCTTACCTCATCTCTGCCTCTGGGGCTCAAGTTATCCTCTCACTTCAGCCTCCTGAGTAGCTGGTACTACAGGTGCACACCACAATGCTCGACTAATTTTTTGTAGAGACAAGGTTTTTCCCTGTTGCCCAGGCTGGACTCAAACTCCTGGGCTGAAGCGATCCTCCCGCCTTGGCCTCCCGGAGTGGGGGGATTACAGGCCTCTGCACCCAGCCGCCTTCTCTTTTTGTTAATAAACTCTTTGCAGTGCCCAGCTGAGGGTGGGGACTCAATAAATGTCAACAGAGGATTGTGTTTTTACAGAGAGATGGATGTGGAAGAACCCAGAAACACTGGTGTTACTATGGTTTATTTAGTTTGCTGGATTTCAACATCAAATGAGAGAAGTATTCTATTGTAGAAAAACAGAAATTCTATTGGATATAAATTTAACAAAAATCTCGAGAACTATTCAGAAACAACGAAATAAAACCATACTTAAGAGTATGTGGGCTAGGCACGGTGGCTCACGCCTGTAATCCCAGCACTTGGGAGGCTGAGGCAGGTGGATCACCTGAGGTCGGGAGTTGGAGACCAGCCTGATGAACATGGATAAACCTCGTCCCTAAAAATACAAAATTAGCCGGGCGTGGTGACCCATACCTGTATTCCCAGCTACTCTGGAGGCTGAGGCAGGAGAATTGTTTGAACCCTGGAGGAGGAGGTTGCAGTTAGCCGAGATTGCACATTGCACTCCAGCCTGGGTAACAAGAGCAAAACTCCATCTCAACAACAACAAAAAAAAGTATATGAAGTTTAAAACTTCATACCTTTAAGTAAGATTATAATGTTCTTATAACATACTAGCCAGCTGAAGTGGCTCACACCTATATCCCAACACTTTGGAAGGCTGAGGCAGGAGGATCGCTTGAGCCCAGGAGTTGGAGAATAGACTGAGCAGCAACATAGGGAGACACAGACTCTATAATCTTTTTTTTTGAGATGGACTTTCGCTCTTATTGCCCAGGCTGGAGTGCAATGGCGTGATCTCAGCTCACCGCAAACTCCACCCCCAGATTCAAGCGATTCTTCAGCCTCACACTCACAAGTAGCTGGGATTACAGGTGCCCACCACAATGCCTGGCTAACTTTTTGTATTTTTGTATGGTTTTCTTTTTTTTGAGACAGAATCTGGCTCTGTCACTCAGGCTAGAGTGCAGTGGCATGAGCTTGGCTTGCTGCAACCTCCGCCTCCTGGGTTCAAGAGATGCTTTTGCCTCAGCCTCTTGAGTAGCTGGGATTACAGGCATGTGCCACCACACCCAGCTAATTTTTGTATTTTTAGTAGAGACGGGGTTTCACCATGTTAGTCAGGCTGGTCTTGAACTCCTGGCCTCGAGATCCACTCCCCTCGGCCTCCCAAAGCACTGGAATTACAGGCGTGGGCCAATGCGCCCAGCCCACATTTTGTATTTTTAGTAGAGACAGGGTTTCACCATGTTGGCCCGGCTGGTCTCGAACTCCTGACCTCAATTGATCCACACAACTTGGCCTCCCAAAGGGCTGGGATTACAGGTGTGAGCTAACGTGTACCGACTACAGAATTGTTTTTTTTACTTGTCAGGTGTGGTGGTGAGCCCCTCCTGTGCGTACACCCTGTGATATATTATTAGTAATATCTAAAAGAAGATTTTACTCCTAATATCACAGTGGGTGTACACCAGTGATATTATTCGTAATATCTAAGGGAGATGATACTACTCCTAATATCACAGTGGGTGTACACCCTGTGATATTATTCATAATATCTAAAAGAAGCTACTACTGCTATTATCACTGTGGGTGTACACTCTGTGATATAATTCGTAATATCTAAAAGAAGATATTGCTCCTAATACCATGGTGAGTGTACACACTGCGATACTATTTGTAATATCTAAAAGAAGATATTATTTGTAATACCTAGAAGAAGACATTGCTTCTAATACCACGGTAGGTGTACACCCTGCGATACTATTTGTAATATCTAAAAGATATTATTTGTAATACCTAGAAGTAGACATTACTCCTAATATCACAGTGGGTGTACACTCTGTGATATTATTCATAGTAGCTAAGGGAGCTATTACTCCTAATTTCACAGTGGCTGTACACCCTGTGATATTTTTTGTAATATATAAGGGCAATATTACTCTAGCATCACAGTGGGTGTACACCCTATGATGTACATCCTATGATGTTTCTTTTTTTTTTGAGACCGAGTCTCACTCTGTCACCCAGGCTGGTGTGCAGTGGTGCGATCTCAGCTCACTGCAATCTCTGCCTCCCAGGTTCATGCCATTCTCCTGCCTCAGCCTCCCGAGTAGCTGGGACTACAGGTGCCTGCCACCACGCCTGGCTAATTTTTTTGTATTTTTAATAGAGACGGGGTTTCACCGTGTTAGCCAGGATGGTCTCAATCTCCCGACCTCGTGATCCGCCCTTCTCAGCCTCCTAAAGTGCTGGGATTACAGGCATGAGCCACCGTGACCGGCCTGAGTGTGATATTTCTTTTAAAATGTCACAGTTACACCCTGTGATATTATTCGCAATATCCAAGGGAGATATTACTCCTAATGTCATAGTGCGTGTACACCCTTTAATATTTTTAGGAATATTCAAGTTACATATTATTCGTAATGTCACAGTGGGTGTACACCCTGTGATATTATTCATAATATCCAAGGGTGATATTAGGCCTAATATCACAGTGGTTGTACACCCTGTGATATTTTCAAAATATCCAAGGGAGATATTACTCCTAATATCACAGTGGGTGTACACCCGGTGATATTATTCATAATATCCGAGGGAGATGTTACTCCTAATATCACAGTGCATTTATACACTGTGATCTTATTCTTAATATCCAAGATTGATATTACTCCTAATATCACAGTGGGTGTACACCCTGTGATATTATTGCTAATATCTAAGGGAGATATTACTCCTTTTATCACAGTGTGTATACACCCTGTGTGTACATCCTGTGATATTATTCGTAATACCTAAAAGATATTACTAAAAGCACTCCTTGTGCTTTGCGCATGTTGGGATGAAAATGAGATGGAGGTCATGATCTTTTTAAGGGTGGAGAAGAATGAACACAAAGTATCATTTTATAAAGCCAATTGCAGCATCTCTGTCCATGGGGCTTCAGGGGAAGA
The DNA here is from genome assembly GCF_028885625.2 of Pongo pygmaeus. NCBI lineage: Eukaryota > Metazoa > Chordata > Mammalia > Primates > Hominidae > Pongo > Pongo pygmaeus. The sequence goes on from NC_072387.2 coordinate 58,467,423, forward strand.
GATGAAACCTTTGTTGAGATTCTACCATGTGGGCCAGGCAGGGACACAGAGTTATTTATGGCACAGCCCTTGTCTTATTTGGTGAGAGGAGGAAGAAGGAGCAGAAACCTAAAAGGGGATGTGCAGGGCCAGGATGCGAGTGGGGGTTGCATTCCAGTAACAGCTAAGTCTGGGCAGGGGGAGGACCAGGCTGTGCGATGGTGGTGGATGGAAGGGTACAAGGGGAATGGCTCTGCAGGATGTATTGGTAGATGTAAAGGAAGATGTCCAGGGGTCTGGCCTTGCTGGAGGACTTCGGGGGATGGTAGCAGCAGCATAAATAATATAGAAGCATCAAATAGGAGATTAAGACTTCAAAAGTCAATCAAGAAGTACAGAGGGGAAAGTGCAGTTTAGGGGCTAGATAATGGAATGAGGAGATGGGCCAAATGCTGGGGATGGGGGGATAGCATTGTAGAAGGGGCTGAGATGGCTTTGGAGGGAGTTCCCTTAACCCAAATATTCTCTAAAGAAAGTGGGAGTGATTTAAAATACACTTGAATGAAACTATAAAACTGCATGAGAAATAAAAGAAGACCCAAGATTTCAAAAAATCCTGGGTCGGATGTGGTGGCTCACCCCTGTATCCTAGCACTTTGGGAGGCTGAGGCGGGATGATTGCTTGAGCCCAGGAGTTTGAAACCAACCTGGGCAACATAGTGAGACCCCTCCTCCCTATGAAAAAATACAAAAATGTAGCTGGGCGTGGTGGCAACTGCCTGTGGTCCAGCTACTCAGGAGGCTGAAGTGGGAGAATCACCTGAGCCTGGGAGGTTGAGGCTGCACTGAGCTAAGATTGTGCCACTGCACTCCAGCCTGGGTGACAAAGTGAGAACCTGTCTCAAAAAAGATAACAGAAGATTGGGTGCGGTGGTGCGTGCCTGTAGTTCCAGCTATTTGGGAAGAGAGCTGAGCAGGGAGGATTGTTTGAGCCCAAGAGTTCACGGCTGTAGCGTGCTATGGTGGTGCCTATGAATAGGCTACTGCACTCCAGCCTGGGCAACATAGTGAGACCTCCATCTATACAAAATAAAAGATAAGAGGAGGGTAGGCCTAGAAATGCTGCATAGTGGAATAGTTAATAAGAGTCTCTGTTGGAGGCCACCTGGGTTTGAATTTTTATTCCGCCACTTCCACCATCTGAACTTGGACAGTTTCTGCATCTATAAAATGGGGGTGATTGTTCCCATCTTATAAAGTCATTTGAATATTAAATGAGCCAATGTGTGTGAGGTTCTTAAAACAATGTCTGGCATATAGTTAATGCTCAATTTTATTTTCTTTTGTGGTCTCTTTGAAATGCAGAAGCAAGTTACAGTATTATGCCTGTAACCAACTTTCAGTTATTTTCCTTCCTACATTCATTAGATAAGTATTTGACAAAGTGTTGCACAGCCCCTTGTTCTAAGAAAAAGAATTCTTGGATTACATGTTGTGGTGACGTTGCACGTATACACTCTCTTGGTTAGCAGACTGGCTTTTGGAAGTCCCACAGTAAATACAGGTAACTGTTGACCTCCTGAGCTAGTGTTCTATAAAACACACTTTGAGGAAACACTGTGTTGTATAAATCTAGATCAGAGAAAAGGTTAAACGACACATCATCTCAAAATCTCAAATGGGCCTCTTTTTTTCTTTTTCTTTTTTTTTTGAGACGGAGTCTTGCTCTATTGCCCAGGTTGGAGTGCAGTGGCGCGATCTCTGCTCACTGCAACCTCCGCCTTCCAGGTTAACGCCATTCTCCCACTTCAGCCTCCTGAGTAGCTGAGACTACAGGCACCTGCCACCAAGCCCGGCTAATTTTTGTGTTTTTAGTAGAGAAGGGGTTTCACCGTATTAACTAGGATGGTCTCCATCTCCTAACCTAGTGATCCACCCGCCTCGGCCTTCCAAAGTGCTGGAATTACAGGTGTGAGCCACCGCGTCGGGCCTTTTTTTTTTTCTTTTTTAAGAGTCCTCGTCTCACTCTGTCATCCAGGCTGGAGTGCAGTGGTGTCATGACGACAGCTCACTGCATGCAGCCTCTAACTCCTGGGGTCAAGCGACCCTCCAGCCTCAGCCTTCTGAGTAGCTAGGACTATAGGCATCCAACATCATGCCCAACTAATTTTTTGTACATTTTTCAGGAGAAGGGGTTTCGCTATGTTGACCAGGCTGGTCTCGAACTCCTGGCCTCAAGTGATCCTCCCGCCTCAACCTTCAGAATTGCTGGGATTAACAGGTGTGAGCCATCATGCCTGGCTCTGTTCATATGGGCCATATTTTTATAGCCATTATAATAATTCAAGTAAAATATTAGTATTTGCAGATTAGATGTATTGTTTATTTCAAGGCATAGCTATCTATCAACTGAATTAGTAGGTTTTTTTTGTTTTTTTTTTTTTTGAGACAGAGCCTCGCTCTGTTGCCCAGGCTGGAGTGCAGTGGCGTGATCTCGGCTCACTGCAACCTCCACCTCTGAGGTTCATGCTGTTCTCCTGCCTCAGCCTCCTGAGTAGCTGGGACTACAGGCGCCCGCCACCACGCCCGGCTAATTTTTTGTTTTTTAGTAGAGACGGGGTTTCACCTTGTTAGCCAGGATGGTCTCGATCTCCCGACCTTGTGATCTGCCCGCCTCGACCTCCCGAAGTGCTTGGATTACAGGCATGAGCCACCGCACCCGGCAAATTAGTAGTTATTTTTAACAATGTACATGTAATGACGATTGCAGCAATTACTCAAATAATTAAAGGAAAAGTAGAGTTTTTGCAATAATTACTGAAGCAACTGTGCTTGTATAGAGCTGCCTTTTGTGGGCTTTAAGTCTTTATGTTTCCAATTTTTTTCAATGGATACAGGGAGGGGAACATCACACACTGGGGCTTGTCAGGGGGTGAGGGGCTAGGGGACGGATAACATTAGGAGAAATACCTAAGGTAGGTGACGGGTTGATGGTTGCAGCAGGCCACCAGGGCACATGTATACTTTTGTAACAAAACTGCACGTTTTGCACATGTAACCCAGAACTTAAAGTATAATAATAATAAAAAAAATCCTGAATCATTACTTCTTAAAAATCTAATTCCGCAGTAGGAACGAAAGAGATATTCAAATTAAATCTTCTCTTTAACAATCCAAATTCCCATAACCAAGGTATGCGATATTAATTGTAAGGATACTAGTCTATTGTTACCAAGAAATATTTTCACCGTGTTGCTAAAAAAGACCAGTCCATGTCAGTTCCCTTCTGTTACTACTGGTGGAGTGTAAGTGCTGCAGAGTCATGAGCATAGTCATATGATTCTTTGAAGGTAAAGCATGTGTCTTACCCAGCTTTGCATCCCCAGTCCAGCCTTGTCCATGGCATATAGATGCCGAAAATATTTGTTGAAGGAATAAGCTCAGTCTTCCCAAAAGAATCATAAGGGAAATTTGCTGTATAATGTTGGCATTATAAGAGCTTATGCAGTTTCTACCACTGTTCCCTGAGAATAGGCTTGAAATAATTAAATTATGACAATTAATCATGCCAATCTTATTTTCCAAGGTTCCTATCAAATAGGCAGCAACAGTTTTACGATTAACACGACAATTGCCTATAGGAAGACATGTGCCTAGTTTATATAATATTTACTTTAAAATGTCCTTCAAAAATAAAAAAATGAAAAGGAATTTCAGAGATTGAATCTCACAAAGCTGACATTGTAAAATCTGGCAAGTAACAAGCCTTTTCTAAATATCAATTTAGTTGGAGGAATAATTTAGGAAAAAATTCAGGAGTGCCAACTACAAAAGATAGATTGTAGCAAACTTCATTACTTTCAAGAATTGTGAATTTTCAGAGCCTTGGTGTATGTAGTCCATTCTAATTACAAGAATAGAACACAAACACACACAAAACAAATGTTTTCTCACTATCTGCCCTTAGGGCCACACCTCCTTGTCTGCATGTAACCAGGGATGATGGTGGGTGAATAATTAACTGCTGTTTATTGGTGCTAATGAAGAGCAGTCACATAAATAATACAGGCTCTTAGACTCCAGGTCAGTATTCCCATCCTGATCACCCCAGGACCAGGTACCAGACAAGTAGGGACACAACCACTATGTCCCAGAGCCTGAGAAATTACTTAAGCAGCGAATCCTAAATTGGCTTACCCTGCCTTGCCTGTGGAAACCACAACAAAGACTCATGGCCATGCTTTCTCCTCGCCTCTCTGCCTCTTGATGGATCCCAGCACTTGCTTGTGGCATTGCACGGTGTGGCATGCCCCCACTCTTGGAAACTGTGAGTTACAAACTACTTTTTCAAGGGCAGTCATCTCCTGATCTGTTAGCTTCACCATATGCTGTAGCTTGAATGTGTCCCCCACAGTTCGTGTGCTGGAAGCTTGATCCTTTGTGGTAGTGTTGGGAGTTGGAGCCTAATGGGAGGTGTTTGGGTCATGGGGGCATGGCCCTCATAAACAGATTAATGCTGTTACCTTGGGAGTGGATTTGCCCCATCTTGCTTTCTCTTTGCCCTTTCACCATGCGACGATGCCTTCCACCATGGGATGACACAGCAAGAAGGCCCTCACCAGATGCTGGCATCTTTATCTTGGACTTCCCAGCCTCCAGACATGTGAGATACAAACTTCCCTTTATTATATATTACCTCGTCTGTGGTATTCTGTTCTAGCAGCCCACAATGGACTAAGACATGATAACTGAATAAGAATAAACCCTACATTTTTAAAAATAGCCTGTTAGAACAATTCAAGGGACCAGAAGTTTGCATTATGTTGCAAGGCAACAGTTTCAGCAGTGAACTGATGGCAAAGTTCTTTACCATCTTAAGCTGAAAATGGCTTCCCGGTACATTTCAATAATTCTCAGCCTCCAGGGCAATAGAGAATGAATCTATTCATGTTTTTCAAGCAATGAACTATCAGATATCTGAATACATAATTGTCTTTCCTCAGATACCTTTACAAGAAGCACACACATCAATCTATGGATTTCTTTGAACATTTTTTCCACTCTTATTCCTATAATAATTAGCATCTTGCAAGTCATTTTGACTTCAGTTACCCAGTGGATTGAGTGTTTTCTTCCAACATTCTCAGTTTCCTCTAGGATTATTTATTCATTCATTCACAGATCAATTAAGCAGACCCTCAGCAGTCACATAGCCTTCACTGGTTTATCAGTGTCCTTCTTTTTTTTTTTGTGAGACAGAGTCTCACTCTGTTGGCCCAGACTGGAGTGTAGTGGCACCATCTCGGCTCACTGCAAGCTCTGCCTCCTGGGTTCACGCCATTCTCCTGCTTCAGCCTCCCAAGTAGCTGGGACTACAGGTGCCCGCCACCATGCCCCGCTAATTTTTTTTTATTTTTAGTAGAGATGGGGTTTCACCGTGTTAGCCAGGATGGTCTCGATCTCCTGACCTCGTGATTCACCCGCTTTGGCCTCCCAAAGTGGCGTGAGCCACCACGCCCGGCCATCAGTGTCTTTCTTAAAATGTGGTGTAGGCGGGGCGTGGAGACTCACAGGTGTAATCCCAGCACTTTGGGAGGCCAAGGTGGGTGGATCACTTGAGGCCGGGAGTTTGAGTCCAGTCTGGCCAACATGGTGAAACCCTGCCTCTACTAAAAACACAAAAAAATAAAATTAGCTGGGTATGGTGGTGCATGCCTGTAATCCCAGCTACTCTGGATGCTGAGGTAGGAGTATTGCTTGAACCTGGGAGGTGGTGTTTGCAGTGAGCCGAGATTGAACCACTGCACTCCAGCCTGGGAGACAGAGTGAGACTCCATCTGAAAAAAATAAAAACATTAAAATGTGGATTTACTATTACTGGCTTACCACACATGGCTTCACTGGCACGATTCCCTCCCTGATCTAGACACGGGGTATATTCTATTGCTTGGCATGTCATTGACAAACATGTCTGGGTCCTTCCTTCTAAATAAATCACCATGAAACACATTGTATCCTATAACTAAGCAATTATACAGTCGCTTTTTTCTTTTTTTGAGACGGAGTTTTGCTCTTGTTGCCCAGGCTGGAGTCCAATGGTGTGATCTTGTCTCACCGCAATCTCCCCCTTTCAGGTTCAAGCGATTCTCCTGCCTCAGCCTCCCGAGTAGCTGGGATTACAGGCGTGCGCCACCACGCCCGGCTAATTTTGTATTTTTAGTAGAGACAGGGTTTCTCCATGTTGGTCAAGCTGGTCTCGAACTCCTGACCTCAGGTGATCTGCCTGCCTCGGCCTCCCAAAGTGGCTGGATTACAGGCGTGAGCCACAGTGCCTGGCCACTACTGTAGCTTTTTGAATTTTTAGTTATGGATGTAAAATTCACCATTGTTAAGTATACAGGCCTCATTACAGCATGCTTCTTTCCTTTTACTTAAACAAAGTTTTAAAACTCAAGAACCCAAAAATTTTTTTTTTGTCCTGCTCTGTTGCCTAGGCTGGAGTGCAGGGGTGCCATCATGGCTTAGTGCAGTTTTGACCACCAAGGCTCAAGTGACTCTTCCACCTCAGCCTCCGGAGTAGCTGGAACTACAGATGTGTGCCACCATGCCCAGCTAATTAAAAAACTTTTTTTTTTTTTTGTAGAGACAGGGTGCAGTGATGTTGCCCAGGCTGGTCTTGAACTCCTGGGCTCCTGCCTTGGCCTTCCAAAGTGCTGGGTTTACAGGTGTGAGCTAATACATGTTAACTGTAGAAAAATGATCAGATAAATATAAAAGAGCTAGTTCTCTGTATTCTTATTCCCAAGATATAATATTTTGGTATACATTACTTCACACGTTTTCCTCTGCGTAAAGCTCTAGTTTTTTTAATGGATAAAATTACACATACAAATGTTTAACAACTTGCTTTTCTCAATTATTAATATATCTTGGATAGTCTAGAGCCATACTTAAGAATGAATTACAATTATCAGCAGAGTTCCTTGAGGGCAGGGACTATCTTTTTTTTTTTTTTTTTTTGAGGCAGAGTCTCGGTCTGTCGCCCAGGCTGTTGTGCAGTGGTGCGATCTTGGCTCACTGCATGACTCACTGCAAGCTCCACCTCCCAGGTTCACACCATTCTCCTGCCTCAGCCTCCTGAGTAGCTGGGACTGCAGGCACATGCCACCATGCCTGGCTAATTTTTTTTTTTTTTTTTTTTTTGTATTTTTAGTAGAGACGGGATTTCACTGTGTTCGCCAGGATGGTCTTGATCTCCTGACCTCGTGATCCTCCCTCCTCGGCCTCCCAAAGTGCTGGGATTACAGGCATGAGCCACCATGCCCGGCCTTAGGGCAGGGACTATCTTAAGTACAGTCATGTACTACTTGGTGTTTCAGTCAACAATGGACTGCATATATGACAAATATCCCATAAGATTATAGTGGAGCTGAAAAATTCCTGTTGCCTAGTGATATCAGAGTCATCATGATATCTTAGTGTAACATGTTACTCATGTTTGTGGCGATGCTGGTATAAACAAACCTACTGCACTGCGAGTCATATAAAAGTATAACACACACAGTTATGTACAGTACATAATGCTTGATAATGATAGTACACAATTATGTTACTGATTTATGTGTATACCCTATTACTCTTTTTTTAAGACGGGGTCTTGCTTTATCGCCCAGGCTGGAATCAAGTGGCGCTATCTTGGCTCACTGCAACCCCTGCCTCCCGGTTCAAGTGATTCTCCTGCATCAGCCTCCTGAGTAGCTGGGATTACAGGTGTGTGCCACCAGGCTCGACTAATTTTTGTATTTTTAGTAGAGATGTGGTTTCAGCATATTGGCCAGGCTGGTCTTGAAATCCTGACCTCAAGTGATCTGCCTGCCTCGGCCTCCCAAAGTGCTGGGATGACAGGCGTGAGCCACTGCACCCAGCCTGTTTTATTAAAAAAAAAATTTAAGCCATTCAAATTTAGCAGTGGGGGGTTGTATACCAACTTTAGTGACACTAAATGTTAATAAGTTCTGATAATCCACTACCATTGGACCAACCTGTACTATAATTTTTTGTCATTAGAGCGTACTCCTACTTACATATATATAAAAAGTTAATTGTAAAAGAGCCTCAGGCAGGTCCTTCAGGAGGTGTCCAAAAGAGGGCATTGTTATCATAGGAGGCGACAGCTCCATGCCTGTTATCGCCCCTGAAGACCTTCTAGTGGGACAAGATGTGGAGGTGGAAGACAGTGATATTGATGATCCTGACCCTTTGTAGGCCTAGGCTAGTGTGTGTGTTTATGTCTTGGTTTTTAACAAAAAAGTATTAGAGTAAAAAATAAAAAAAAAAGCTTATAAAATAAGGATATAAAGAAAATATTTTTGTATAGCTATACAATGTGTTTGTGTTGTAAGTGAAGTGTTATTACAAAAGAGTAAAAACGTTAAAAAAAGTTTAAACTCTTTTTTTTTTTTTTTTGAGAGTGAGTCTCGCTCTGTTGCCAGGCTGGAGTGCAGTGGCGCGATCTCAGCTCACTGCAACCTCTGCCTTCCAGGTTCAAGCAATTCTTCTGCCTCAACCTCCTGAGTAGCTGGGACTACAGGTGCTCGCCACCATGCTTGGCTAATTTTTTTGTATTTTTAGTAGAGATGGGGTTTCACCATGTTGGCCAGGATGGTCTCGATCTCTTGACCTCGTGATCCGCCCTCCTCGGCCTCCCAAAGTGCTGGGACTACAGGCGTGAGCCACCACACCCGGCCCCAGTTTAAATGTTTATAAAGTAAAAAAAGTTAGAGTAAGCTAAGGTTAATTTATTATTGAAGAAAAAATTTTAATTAGTGCAGCTTAAGTGTGCAGTGCTTATAAAGACTGCAGTAGTGTACAGTAATGTCCTAGATCTTCACATTCACTCTCCACTTACTCACTGACTCACCCAGAGCAATTTCCAGTCTTGCAAGCTCCATTTATTTATGGTAAGTACTCTATACAAGCATATCTTTTAAAAAATCTTTTATACTATATTTTTACTGTATCTTTTCTATGTTTGGATACACAAATACTTGTGGTTGTGTTTCAGTTGTGCACAGTAGGCCATACAGTGACATGCTGTACAGGTTTGTAGACCAAGAGCAATGGGTTATGCCACATAGCTTAGGTGTGTAGGAGGCTGTAGGTGTGTAGGTGTCTACCATCTAGGTTTGTGTAAGTTCACTCTATGATGTTCCTACAATGAAGAAATTGCCTAACATGCATTTCTCAGAAACTATCCTCATCATTAAGCAACATAACTGTATTTATGAAACACCACACATAGGTGATTCAATTGTTAAATGACTATATTATAATGATTCCTCTGAGACTACAGGTTACACATTTCAACCAATAATGGGGCAACTTTTCCTTTAAATTTCCATAGAACTCTTAAGATGGATGGTGTGATTCATTTACATCACTAATTATATCTAACATTATTCGGTGTTCGTATTCACTATTTACTTTAATAATTTGGTCCCAAATATTTTAAAAGAGCAAGTTGGAAGACAGTCTCATATCTGACACAGTAAATGGAAGAACACTAGTTAATTGATTCTACTACTGTTTCCACTCATCCATATGAACAGCCCAGTCTGCTCCCAACAGTGTCTCCCTGCCAGGTTGCATTAATAATGCAAATTAATATAAGTAGTAGTTGATTATATTCCATTTACGAGTACTATGCTTGGTTATGCCTGCATACAGAAAAATTCCAGTTTGGATTACAGATTCTTTTCTCACAATTATTTCAGTGTTATTGTATTATCTAAAATAAATTATTGATTTAATGTCTCTTACCACATTCAAGATTTCACTTACATCTCCAGCTATGCTTCTGGTCACTATCTAGACTTACATTAAGAAGTAAACATAAAGTAAAAAGATGTGAGCAAAACACCATGCATTTGTCTGTTTTTGTTAATGATTTAGAAAAGCCTTAATTCAAATTATAATTTTATACCATTCCTAACCCATAATAGTTTGTAATCCAAGTTACAACATAGCCCAGTAATTTTGCCTGATGAGCCAAAGGCAGTTAGAAACCAAATTCTTTTTCTGGTTTTTAATATGTAAACTGATTGTTCATAAAATTTCCATCGTTTCACATATTTAACCTGTCTCCCAAAGTTTAAATCACTGAAATAACATGGAAAATATATCATTGATTAATTTTCAGTCTGAGTGTGAAAAACTACCCTAGTATGGACAAATGGACTTTTGCAATAAACAGAATCAAGACAGTGAACAATGCCTCCTTGAGCCAGGAAAAAATGCAAGTCTTTGCATGTTAAAATACAAGAATGTTTTATGTCCTATCTACATTTATATTTATCTATCATTATATATTTAAGGTATGGGTATTATACTGTACTAGTATCATTCTGTTGGCTTAACAAAAGGTTTTATTTAAAAAGTTCTCTTAGTCAATGTATTTTTTTTTTTTGAGACGGAGTCTTGCTCTGTCGCCCAGGCTGGAGTGCAGTGGCGCCATCTCGGCTCACTGCAAGCTCCGCCTCCCGGGTTCACGCCATTCTTCTGCCTCAGTCTCCCAAGTAGCTGGGACTACAGGTGCTCGCCACCATGCCCAGCTCATTTTTTTGTATTTTTTTAGTAGAGACGGGGTTTCACCATGTTAGCCAGATGGTCTTGATCTCCTGACCTCATGATCCGCCCGCCTCGGCCTCCCAAAGTGCTGGGATTACAGGTGTGAGCCACCGCGCCCGGCCCAATGTACTTTTTAAAATAGACTTTATTTATTTATTTATTTATTTAGATGGAGTCTCACTCTGTCACCCAGGCTGGAGTGCAGTGGCACAATCTCAGCTCACTGCAACCTCTGCCTCTCGGTTTCAGGTGATTCTCGTGCTTCAGCCTCCCGAGCAGCTGGCATACAGGTGCATGCCACCTCACCTGGCTAATTTTTGTATTTTTTAGTAGAGATGGGGTTTTGCCATGTTGGCCAGGCTGGTCTAGAACTCCTGACCTCAGGTGATCCACCAGCCTCGGCCTCCCAAAGTGTTGGGATTACAGGCGTGAGCCACCACATCCGGTCAACTTAGTTTTTTAGAACAGTTTGTATTTATAGAAAAAGAGAAGACAGCATTGAGTTCCCATATATAATCCTCTCCTAGTTTCTCCTGTTAACATCTTACGTTAGTATGGTTCATTTGTTACAATTCATGAATGATATAATGATACATTGTTAACTAAAGTTCATGGTTTATTCAGATTTCCTTAGTTTTCACCTAATGTTCTTTTTCTGCTCTAGCATCCTATCCGGTTACCACATTACACTTGTCATGTCCTCTTAAGCTCCTCCTGGGTGTGGCAGTTTCCCTGACTTTCCATGTTTTGATGACCCTGAAAGTTTTGAGGAGCATCATTAAGTGTTTCATAGGATGCCTCTCTGAATTTATCTGATTTCTCATGATTAGACTAAGGTTATGGGTTGTGGAAGGACGGCCAGCTCAATGTAATTTTGTTAAGATAAATTTGATATGTATGGAGATAAAAACACACCTAGATTTCACCAAACTGTCGTCATGGACATAAACTTCAGAATCATTTTTAGTACTATGTCTCTGTTATATAATTAGAGGCAGAAAAGAATATGATTTTCAAAAGGTTGGCTTAAAAAAAAATGAGAGGTAGAGGCCGGGCGCAGTGGCTCATGCTTGTAATCCCAGCACTTTGGGGGGCTGAGGCGGGCGGATCACGAGGTCAAGAGATCGAGACCATTCTGGCCAACATGGTGAAACCCCGTCTCTACTAAAAGTGTGAAAATTAGCCAGGCGTGTTGGCATGCGCCTGTAGTCCCAGCTACTTGGGAGGCTGAGGCAGAAGAATTGCTTGAACCCGGGAGGCGCAGGTTGCAGTGAGCTGAGATTGCGCCACTACACTCCAGCCTGGCGATAGAGCGAGACTCTGTCTCAAAATAAAATAAAATTAAATTAAATTTAAAAAAATTTAAAAAGGAGGTAGATAACATCATAACGATAGCAAACAGTAGTCACTTTAATTTGCTTTCCCAAGTAAGCACATTCTTTACAAATTAAAATCATGATAGAAAGCCAGACAAAATGCATAATACATACATAGCTAAATTTCATATACCTTCAGAGGTAAAATTTGGGATTTATGTAAATAAATGTTACTCAAGTATATCTATGTTTTCAAAGCATATTGTCACATTTTTGTCTGCAGAATAAACAATAAAAAAGGATTTTGCAGTATTCTCTGAGCCTATAGGTCAAAAATAGCCCATCATAAATCCTTAGAAAATTTACAGTAGGCAAATAATTCTCTACTGAACAGCAGTTCTCAAACTGATTTGGTGGGTCTGGCGTGGGTTCTGAGAGTGTCCATTTTTAACAAGTTCCAGTGATGCTGATGTTGCCGGTCTGAGACGCATCGTGAGAACCACTTTCTGGCCGGGTGCGGTGGCTTACGCCTACAATCCCAGCACTTTGGGAGGCCGAGGGAGGTGGATCATGAGGTCAGGAGTTTGAGACCAGCCTGGACAACATGGTGAAACCCCATCTCTACTAAAAATACAAAACTTACACGGGCGTGGTGGCAGGCACCTGTAGTCCCAGCTACTCGGGAGGCTGAGGCAAGAGAATAGTTTAAACCTGGGAGGCAGAGGTTGCAGTGAGCCAAGATCGCGCCACTGCACTCTAGCCTGGGTGACAAGGCGAGACTCTGTCTCAAAAAAAAAACAAGAAAAAAAAAAAGAAAGAAAACCACTTTCCCTGATGCTTTACCATCCAGGAAACTACACTTATTAAGTGCCTATGATTTTTATTTTATTTTATTTTTTTTGAGACAGAGTCTCACTCTGTCACCTAGGCTGGAGTGCAGTGGGGCAATCTCGGCTCACTGCAAGCTCCGCCTCCCAGGTTCAAGCCATTCTCCTGCCTCAGCCTCCAGAGTAGCTAGAACTACAGGCGCCCGCCACCACACCTGGCTAACTATTTTTGTATTTTTTTAGTAGAGACAGGGTTTCACCATGTTAGCCACGATGGTCTCAATCTCCTGACCTTGTGATCCTCCCACCTCAGCCTCCCAAAGTGCTGGGATTACAGGCGTAAGCCACCGCGCCTGGCGCAAGTGCCTATGATTATTAAGGTGTTATATATGTATTACCTTATTTAATCATAGAATCTTATGTCAGTATGATTGCTCCTTTTATAAATGGGAATCTGAGACTTGGAGAGGAGAAAATAGGATGAGCAGCAAAACTACAATTTGGATCTCTTTCTAATTCTAACACCCATGTTTTCCTGAACAATGTACTGTTTCTAGCTGATAAAAAGAGGGAAATGTATGCATCCTTGCCATGCTCATTTGAAAACAGACAACGTATCTAAAGATGTATAGAGTGATTGGTTCAGGTCACAGGGCGTTAACTAAAGGACAGTGATTCTTAAGAACCAGGCAAAGACTCAGGGTCATGAAGAGGATTCACTTATCACTGAACTGAAATAATCACAGGTGATGTGAACTTAGTGTATAACTAACAAAATAGGAAGAATGTGTTTAATATAGTATGGTATATTCCTTAATTACAATTATTTTATTATTCCTTACAGAAAACATACAAATAAAAGTCCTTAAAAGAATAACCTCATTTAAAAGTAAAGCATCATACTATTCTAGATGTCTGCCAGTATATACTACATTACTAATCAACCACTACTTACTCTGAAATTGAGGTAACACAGCCTGAGGCAACAAAATGCTCGACAATTACTGAAACGTTTATCTCCTTTCACAAAGCAAATCAAAAGCAATGACATTACACAACAAAATAAGCAATTTAAGTTTTAAGAAAAGTGGTACATGATACAGAAATAGATTGCCAAAAATGAAATTGCCAATAATATAAATTTCTCTCACTTTGTTATATTGTATATAAAAAAGGACACTAAGTGGCAAAATTATCCAGCTGTAGACCTCAAATATTTAATGAGGTCTAAACTTCAGAGTGACAAAAACACCCACCCAACTCCACATCTCTATCAAAACAAATATATTATGTAAGAAAGAATCCCCTTTAAATATATATATGTATATATAGTCATGTTATACTGTTAATTAAACCCATAATTCTATTTATTTAAATAAGAATTAAATAAACTGCCCAAATGCTTATTTTCATTTCACAAAACATAAAGTATTTTAAATCACAACTTCAGGGTGGTATACTGAATACACTGGTTCCTTAGCATCAACAAGCATATTTTTAAGAATATATTTTCATCTATAGGCCAGGTAAAGTTTTATTAAATGATGAACACTTTTTAACAGTGCAGAAATACAAGTTTTAAAAACAAATACATTCAGAAGATCTGCTGTTCAAATAATATTTTTTCAAAACCAGGTGGAGGCATATGATAAAACTCACTGAACTGGCAATCCAAAATTGCACTGTCATCAACTAAAGGATACAAAAAGAAAGAAAATAAATTAGAAGCAAATACTTTAATTTCAATGAATACATAATTATAAAATAAAATAAACTGTCTCCATAATACTACAATATTAATAGGTAAGAAGAATAAATATATCTGCTGTCCCTGTTACAAAACATAATCCTATGGGTAAAAACAGCCACAACAAAAATCAAAATCTATCTGTCAAAAACATTGGAAGGATATATACAAAAATATTATTAGTAATTCTCTCAAGAGGATGTGAATATGGGTAATTTTTTTCTTATTTGCTTATCTGCATTTTCTCAATTTTATATAATTAAGATACATTACTGTTTAAAAAAATGTTTAACTTTGAAAAAGTATAGATTCACAGGAAGTTGCAAAAATGTTAAGAGTCCAGTGCACCCTTTGTCCAGTTTGCCCCAGTGGTAACATCTTACATGACTACAGCTCAACATCCAAACCAGGAAACTGACATTGGTACACTACTGTGAACTAGACTGCAGGCCTTACTCAGCTTCTAAATGTTTTTACCAGTATTTACTCAAGAGAAATGAATGTGTATATCCAAAGACATATTTTCAAATGTTCACAATAGCTTTATTTGTAATAGCCCCACACTGGAAACAACCCTAAGAAATTGTGATATATCCACACAATGCTACACTTCTCAGCAATAAAAACTGATGAATTATTGATACATGCTATAGCATAAATGAATCTTCAAATAATTGTGCTGAGTGAAAGAAGCCAGACCAAAAGAAAAGACCATATTATTTTGTTAATATAATACTCTAGAAAATATGGGCTAATCTGTAGTGACAGAAAGCAAATCAGTGGTTGTTTGGTTGGGGCTGGGGTAGGGAGAAGTGAGTAGGATATAAGAGGCAGAAGGAAACCTTTGGGGTGGTGAATATGTTCATTACCTTGGCCCTGGTGATGACAAAACAAAACATGACCGTAAAGCAAAGCAAGTAAACAACTAGCACTGCCATCCAATAGTGATTACTCCCCCTGGGTGAGGAATGCAGCTGTGGTGCGGGCTGCATCTGGGCCAAGAAAATGTTCTATTTCTTGATCTAAGTGGTAATAATGTGAGTGTTCACTTGATAGCTATTTGTTAAATTGCACATATAAGTTTAATGCACATTACTATATACTTTATATTTCAGCATAAATGCAGAAAAAAATGTAAATACTGGATTTGACATTCATGAAGTCACCAGTGATTTTAGCAAGGGTGGTTTCAATGAGTGGTGTAATGGCAGCTGGACTGGGTTGCAGAACAAACAAACAATAATAAAGGTGTCAAATGCTCTACCCCTGAGCTAGTCAAGTAATCTATACAACAAACCCCCCCATGACACCAGTTTACCTGTGTAACAAACCTTCACATGTACCCCCGAACCTAAATGTTAAAAAAAAAAAAAGAAAGAAAAACAATAAAGATGGCAGATATAGGTTATTCTAGAAGAAATGTGGCCATCCAGGGAAGGGGAAACACAGGACTAGTGAGGGATGCATGCCCAAAGAAGGGCGTCTGGGATGGGACTTAGAATGTTTATAAGCACTGAAGAGGGAGGCCCATGACATGAGATATCGATGAAATAACTGACAAAGTGACGTTCCAGAGTTGGGGAGTTTGGAACCCAGACTACAGATAGAGTGTTTGCAACATGCAGAGTACCACTTCTGAGATGAGATGGAAAGAAGGCAGGATTGGACTTGAAGAGAGGGAAGCTGGAGTTCACTTGTGATTGCCTGTTTTTTTTGTAAGGTAGAAGGCAAGGCATTTTCAGAGGATGAATAGAGAATGCAAGAAGCACAGAATGCATAGACATGCACAAAGAATTGCTGAAAATTATTGAGAGCTCAGATGAGGCTAGAAGTCATAACCTTGTTTTTTTTTTTTTGAGACAGAGTCTCGCTCTGTCACCCAGGCTGGAGTGCAGTGGCACGATCTCGGCTCACTGCAAGCTCTGCCTCCCGGGTTCATGCTATTCTCCTGCCTCAGCCTCCCGAGTAGCTGGGACCACAGGCACCCGCCACCACGCCCAGCTAATTTTTTGTATTTTTAGTAGAGATGGGGTTTCACCCTATTAGCCAGGATGGTCTCGATCTCCTGACCTCGTGATCCGCCTGCCTCGGCCTCCCAAAGTGCTGGGATTACAGGCGTGAGCCACTGCGCCCAGCCAGGAAGTCATAACTTTGTAACCACACTTCTTCAGTGTTATGCAGTCTTTTTCTTTCTATAGGTTGAGTGTAAGAAGAGACAAAATGAATGATTGGATTGATCAAGGATTCGGGATGGAAGACAAAAGGGTAAAGGGATCTAAGTTTTATGTTTATCTTTGACAGGATCGGGCTATTAAAATACTTGGTTTCATTGGACTGATTTATGAGTTCAATTTATGAAATACAATTTAGTATCTATAACCTTAGTACATTACAAATAATGCTGAATAAAAGAAACAGTTTAGAGCATTAAACTTATTTGCTACAGTTAACTTGTATAACTGTCACTCTACTGATATTTATTTTATTTCTCAGGTTAACCTATTTCAAATATCAAGCTAAATTTCTATTTACTCAAGTAAATAAAGGAATTGCTTTTAGGCTTACCCAATATGCAACACTAAATTGAGTTTTAAAACACACACTTACATGCAAGGACACAGAAGGTAAAATGACTGAAAAGTAATTTTAGGAGAAAAGAAGGCTAATGAAAACCTTAAACTAAAAGGTAATCACAAGCTTTGGCCATTATCATATTATTATTTATATTTGTTATTGTATAATTCTGACATCCCAGTTTGTCATCATTGATACTGCTATTTTTATTTTATTATTTTACTTTTATTTTGCTTTTGAGACAGGGTCTTACTCTGGTGCCAAGGCTGGAGTGCAGTGGCACGATCACTGCTCACAGGAGACTTGATCTCCCCGGCTCAAGCGATCCTCTCAGCTCAGCCTCCCAAGTAGCTGGGACTACAGGCACGCACAACCACACCTGGATAATTTTAAAATTTTTTGTCGAGACGTGTTCTCACTATGTTGCTCAAGGCTGGTCTTCAACTCCTGGACTCGAGCAACCCTTTTACCTCAGCCTCCCAAAGTGCTGGGATTACAGGCATGAGTCATTGCACCAGTGCTGAGTTTATAGTAAACTACAAAAAATTTAATTAGTTCTTTTTTTGTTGTTGTTGTTTTTTTTTTGAGATGGAGTCTTGCTCTGTCACCCAGGCTGGAGCACAGTGGTGTGATCTCGGCTCACTGCAACCTCTGCCTCCTGGGTTCAAGTGATTCTCCGCCTCATCCTCCCGAGTAGTTGTGATTAC
Organism: Pongo pygmaeus; assembly: GCF_028885625.2. Classification (NCBI taxonomy): domain Eukaryota; kingdom Metazoa; phylum Chordata; class Mammalia; order Primates; family Hominidae; genus Pongo; species Pongo pygmaeus. The sequence continues at coordinate 58,485,199 of NC_072387.2, forward strand.
AGGTGCGTGCCACCATGCACGGTTTCACCATGTTGGCCAGGCTAGTCTTGAACTCCAGACCTCAAGTGACCCACCTGTCTTGGCCTCCCAAACTGCTGGGATTACAGGCATGAGCCACCGTGCCTGGCCAAATTAGTTATTTTTCTTTCTTCTTTTTTTTTTTTTTTTTTTTTTTTTGTGGAGACGAGGTCTTGCTCTTTTGCCCAGGCTGGAGTGCAATGGCATGATCTCGGCTCACTGCAACCTCCATCTCCCGGGTTCAAGCGATTTTCCTGTCTCAGCCTCCCATGTAACTGGGATTACAGGAGTGCGCTACCATGTCTGGCTAATTTTTTGTATTTTTAGTAGAGATGGGGTTTCACCATGTTGGCCAGGCTGGTCTCAAACTCCTGACATCAAGTGATCCACCGGCTTCAGCCTCCCAAAGTGTTGGGATTATAGGCGTGAGCCACCGCGCCAGTCCTAATTAGTTCTTATTATAACCCAAATTTAAGGACTTAAATGAGAAAATATTTTTAGACTTACTAAAACTACAGGCAGAAAAATCATATACCTGTTTATTTAAAGTTGATAATACAAAATAATAGGCTGGACACGGTGGCTCATGCCTATAATCTCAGCACTTTGGGAGGCCGAGGTGGGCAGATCACTTGAGCTCAGGAGTTCGCGATCAGCCTGGCCAACATGGTGAAACCCTGTCTCTAGTAAAAATACAAAAGGTGGCCAGGTGCTCACACCTATAATCCCAGCACTTTGGAAGGCCGAGGAAGGCAGAACACAAGGTCAAGAGATCAAGACCATCCTGGCCAACATGGTGAAACCCCATCTCTACTAAAAATACAAAAATTAGCTGGGTGTGGTGGTGCGCGCCTGTAGTCCCATCTACTTAGGAGGCTGAGGCAGAAGAATTGCTTGAACCTGGGAGGTGGAGGTTTCAGTGAGCCAAGATCACGCCACTGCACTCCAGTCTGGCGATGGAACAAGACTCTGTCTCAAAAAAAACAAAACAAAACAATACAAAAAAACCCCAAAAGTTAGCTGGGTGTGGTGATACACACCTGTAATCCCAGCTACTCTGGAGGCTGAGGCACGAGAATAGCTTGAACCCAGGAGGCAGAGGCAGCAGTGAGCCAAGACCACAACACTGCACTCCAGTCTGGGCGACAGAGTAAGACTCTGTCTCAAAAAAAAAAAAAAAAAAAAAGTTGATAGTATAAAAAATAAAGCAGAATGGATTGATAAAGACATTGTGGTTATGTTTTTCTAAAAAAAAAAAGAGAGAGAGAGACCTTTTTTTTCGAGATACAAATAAAACATTTATGAATAAAATTATATATTATCTGGCATTTGCCTCAAAATAACCCAAGGAGGGTAAGTGAAGAACAATAGCAGCATTGGGGGTGGGGGGGTGTAGATGAAACCCGATTGGTTACAAGTTGATAATTGTTTGAAGCTGGCTGATGGGTATATGAGGGTTTATTATACTATTCTTTTTACTTCTGTACATGTTTGGAATTTTCTATAATAAAAATTAAGGTAGGCCGGATGCGGTGGTTCATGCCTGTAATCCCAATAGCGGTGCACACTTGTAGTCCCAGCTACTGGGGTGGCTGAGGTGGGAGGATTGCTTGAACCCAGGAGTTTGAGGCTGCAGTGAGCTGTGATCGGGCCACTGCACTCCAGCCTGGGGGACACAGCAAGACTCTGTTGCAAAACAAAACAGAACAAAACAAAACAAAACAAAAAACCAAAAAATTAAAGTAATTAAGTGGTATAGAGTCATCTCTTAAGTAGCCCAAGTCTTGGAGGGATATACTTGTATAGAAATAATAGCACTTAAACATATGCGACTATCAAAGCAAAACAATCAGTATGAAACTATTCTAAGTTACTATTTCCCTCAGAAGAGCGTTAACATTTAGGGAATTTTGTAAAGGTTATTAATGTGCAGTCTACATAAAATTCCCATCTCTAATTCCAAAATATTATTTATAATTATGTTTCCTGGTCATGAAATCATTCCCAATAACTTGCAGAAAAAGTTTTCTAAATTCAGTAAAGCTTTTTGAAACTTTCTAAAACATAAAACTACATGCTGAAAAAGAGAGTACAGTTATTGCATATTTAAGTATAATCATTGTATTTAGCAAGTTTATTTTAATACATGGGGAACAGAAACTATCCTTAATCCTGCAAAGTGGGATTGTAATATACTACTGACTGCATTCCATATAAAAAGGTCCTTATGGCTGGGCGCGGTGACTTATGCCTGTAATCCCAGCACTTTGGGAGGCTGAGGCGGGTGGATCATCTGAGGTCAGGAGTTCAAGACCAGCCTGGCCAACATGGTGAAACCCCATCTCTACTAAAAATACAAAAAGTAGCCAGGCGTGGTGGCAGGCACCTGTAATCCCAGTTACTCAGGAGGCTGAGGCAGGAGAATCGCTTGAACCCAGGAGGCGGAGGTTGCAGTGAGCCGAGATCATGCCACTGCACTCCAGCCTGGGTGACAGAGTGACACTCTGTTTCAAACAATAAATAAACAAATAAAATAAAAAGGTCCTTATTAAAAATGTGTCCAGATTTCTAGATGATAGCTATAAAAGTAACATACACGCTAATATGGTTTGGCTGTGTCCCCACCCAAATCTCATCTTGAATTATAGTTCCCATTATCCCCATGTGTTGTGGAGGGACCCAGTGGGAGGTAATTGAATCATGGGGGTGGTTACGCTCATGCTGTTCTTGTAAAAGTGAGTGAGTTCTCACAAGATCTGATGGTTTCGTAAGGGGCTTTCCCCAACTTCGCTCAATCTTCTCCTTCCTATTGCCATGTGAAGAAGGATGTGTTTGCTTCCCCTTCCGCCATGATCGTAAGTTTCCTGAGGCCTCCCCAGCTCTGTGGAACTGTGAGTCAATTAAACCTCTTTCCTTTATAAATTACCCAGTCTTGGGTATGTCTTTATAGCAGCATGAAAACAGACTGATACACACACCAAACAAAAGTTAATATATATGTAATAATACATTAGAAATATTTTAGCTTACCATAAACAACTGGATACACTGTCCCTCGTATTCCTGATGCTGGACAATGCATGTTTTTTCCATTCAAGTATACATTTAATTCGACATGGTCATAAGTAATACCCTAGGAGGGAAAAAACAGAAATGTTCCATAAAAGCTGAGCCATCAGAAAGCATTGACTGGGAAGTATGGAAACACAAAAAGCTAAGCATAGGCTGACAACAATTTTCATTAAGGGTTGACAATTTGGTAGAATGCTACTTGAACTGAGCTAAAAAAATTAGTAGTGATTATGAGGGGGGATAAAGTCAGGTAACATCCCAAGAGTCCATATTAGAGGTAAAACAAAGCCAACAGTTTAAATTCTAGAATTATATTTGTATAATCTGGATTTTATATTTTGAATGCTAAGATAATATAAGTACTACATACCATGAACTGAGAAACCTTTTACACTCATACAGAAAACGCTGCTCTTTCTCTACAGAATTTGATCTAAAGAAGGAAAAACAATGAGGTTTTTTTCACTGTCAGGACTTACTACCTGTCACTGTTTTCAAATTATGAAGAAACGTCTCTATACAATTTATTTCCAGGAAGAAATAACACATTTCTACATCTCCTTACCCTGGTTTCAAATGTGTCAAGTGTATTATCAAGGAAAAGCTGGTGTTTACAACTGAATAAAATTGGTAATTAGTTTCAAGTTAAAAAACAGAAAAATAATAGCTCAAATGATTTAAAAAACAATGTAATAAAATTACTCCATACACTATTGATGGAAAAAAATCACAATTAGTGATAATAATTATTGTTACAAGGCTAGAAAAGACTTAGCCCATGTTATATACCAATAGTGCTACTATTCTAGGCAGTTCATATTTACTCATTTAATCCTCACAACAAGACAGTATTACTATCCCCATTTTACAGATGAGGTAGCTAAAGCACAGAAAGATTAAGTAATTTACCTAAGGTTGCACAGCTAGGAAGTGGAAAAGCTGTGATTTAAATCCATACAGTATGGTTTCAGAATACTTGCTCTTAATCACAATACCTCTCTCTAAATCACCATGCCTCTCTTTCAACACTTGCTCTTAATCACCATATCTCTCTTTAAAACTTTATACAATAGCTACTAACTGATAACAAAAAGAAATTTTTCCCTTGAAAGACAGCAGAGATCTTTCAATAGAGAAGTCATCATAGACCAAGAAGCAAACGACCTCAAGGATTTCAGGATTTCTGACTGTGGACACATTCTATCAAGTTAAAAGCTTTTTAGAGGTAAAAAAACATTTTATAGATCATCTTAGTCTTAATTCTTTCTCTTTACAAGCAAGACAGCAAAAGCCCAGAGAAGCTAATGTGGTAAGTGGTATGAGAGATTCTCAATTCTTAGCAAAGCCAGGGTTAACTTAAACAATTATTAATAATTAAGGAATATTGAGAAAGATAAACAGTACATAGATTGCCTTTGTTTCGCTTTAGTTTGTGTCTTTAGATAATAGTAATAAAGCTAACTGATGGCTGGGATTCGCTTTTCTAATGAAAAAGTCTGTTTTCATTTTAAAAAACAAAAACTTAATTACATAAAAAAGAAAGTATGTTACTCCCATTATGGGACTACCAGAAATCTAGCAGTTCAGATCAGTGAGGTTGTAATCCAGGCACTTTCATCCCCCAGTGGCCGATTGCAAACAAACAAGTTTTTTTTTTTTTTTTTTTTTGAGACAGCGTCTCGTTCTGTCACCCGGGCTGTAGTGCAATGGCATGATCTTGGCTCACTGCAACCTCTGCTTCCCGGGTTCAGGAGATTCTCCTGCCTTAGCCTCCCCCGTAGCTGGGATTACAGGCGCCTGCCACCATGCCTGGCTAATTTTTGTATTTTTAGTAGAGATGGGGTTTCACCATGTTGGCCAGGCTGGTCTTGAACTCCTGACCTCAAATGATCTGCCCGCCTCGGCCTCCCAAAGTGCGGAGATTACAGGCGTGAGCCACTGTGTCCAGCCTCAAACAAGCAAGTTTTAAACCCAAGCCTGCAGTAGCAAAGTCCCAGTACCAAAGAAGTGAGGAAAGATGTGAGAAGTCCCACCCTCAGTATAGTTTAGTTCAAGTATTTTCTTTCCTTTTTTTTTTTTTTGAGACTGGGTCTCACTCTGTCGCCCAGGCTGGAGTGCAGTCGCGCGATCTTGGCTCAGTGTGATACACCCGCCTCAGCCTCCCAAAGTGCTGGGATTGCAGGTGTGTGCCACTCTGATGGGCCAGTTCAAGTATTTTCTAACCTAATCTATTCTATGATGAAGAAACTGGGTTTGATTCTGCCAAAATGATAGCAAAATATACTGTGTGTTCTATGTCTTTATTAATAATTGTGTGCAGGTTAGTGAACAGATTCTGAAATTAGACTGCTTCAGGTATGATCTTGGTTTTTGTTTTTGTTTTTGAGACAAGGTCTTGCTCTGTGGCCCAGGCTGGGTGGAGTGCAGCGGCAGGATCATGGCTCACTGCCGCCTTTATCTCCCGGGCTGAAGCAGTTCTCCCACCTCAGCCTTCCAAGTAGCTAGAACTACAGGGGCATGCCACTATGCCCGGCTAATTTTCTTTTTAAATTTTATTTATTTATTTATTTGTTTGTTTGTTTGTTTGTTTGTAGAGATGGGGTCTCACTATGTTTCCCAGGCTGGTCTCAAATTCCTGAGCTCAAGGGATCCTTCTGCCTTGGCCTCTCAAAGTGCTAGGATTACAGGCATGAGCCATAGTATCTGGCTGAGATATATAGTCTTGTAATTAACTCACATAAGAAGTCACTTAACTTCTCTTAATCTGTAAAATGGGGATAATAATACTACTACCGTACGGGCACGGTGGCTCACACCTATAATCTCAGCACTTTGGGAGGCCGAGGTGGGTAGGTCACTTGAGGTCAGGAGTTCCAGACCAGCCTGGCCAACATGGCGAAACCCTGTCTCTACTAAAAACACAAAAAAATTAGCTGGGAATGGTGGCAGGCGCCTGTAATTGTAGCTACTCAGGAGGCTGAGGCAGGAGAACCGCTTGAACCCAGGAGGTGAAGGTTGCAGTAAGCCGAGACTGCATCATTGCACTTCAGCCTGGGCAACAAGAACAAAACTCCGTCTCAAAAAAAAAATAATAATAATAATAATAATACCTATTTCAAAGGGTCATTATGAGCATTAAACAATTTAATCCTTGCCGGGCACTTAGAACAGTGCCCATAATAAATGCTTAGGTCTGGGCACGGTGGCTCATGCCTGTAATCCCAGCACTTTGGGAGGCCAAGGTGGGCGGATCATGAGGTCAGGAGTTCGAGACCAGCCTGTCCAACATGGTGAAACCCCGTCTCTACTAAAAAATACAAAAACTAGCCAGGCATGGTGGCACGCACCTGTAGTCCCAGCTGCTAGAGAGGCTGAGACGGGAGAATCGCTTGAATCCAGGAGGTGGAGGTTGCAGTGAGCCGAGATGGCACCACTGCAATCCAGCCTGGGCAACAGAGTGAGACTCCATCTCAATAAACAAATAAATAAATAAATAAATAAATGCTTAGAAGTGTTCGTTATTGTTATTATTACATAGAATGCTTATAAGACTTCTCTAAAATTAAACTGATAAATGCATGTTAGAATGAAATTTGTACTTTTCAGAATTATATGTATAAGGAGAAAGTAGGCCGGGCACGGTGGCTCACGCCTGTAATCCCAGCACTTTGGGAGGCTGAAGCAGGCAGATCATGAGGTCAGGAGTTGGAGACCATCCTGGCTAACATAGTGAAAACCAGTCTCTAGTAAAAAATGAAAAAAATTAGCCAGTCGTGGTGGTGGGAGCCTGTAGTCCCAGCTACTCAGGAGGCTGAGGCAGGAGTATGGCATGAACCCAGGAGGTGTAGCTTGCAGTGAGCCAAGATAGCACCACTGCACTCCAGCCTGGGCGACAGAGCGAGTCGCCGTCTCAAAAAAAAAAAAAAAAAAAAAGGAGAAAGTGAGCATAAACTGTTTCATGTATGTCTTTCTAGTTCTGTAGCAGGCCATGCTGTACTGGGTGATTATCATATGAATATAATCATATAATCATTTGGTTAGATGTTCACAGCTTATTTTTCTTGATTTCTCCTCAGAGAATGGTACATGACTTAAATTCTAAACACAGGAGAATGCTTTTCCTGTCTTATAATCCATTCTACTTATTCCATGCCACTGTTAACAATTTGGTAAAATTTGTTCTCCAGTGTTTGAACTAGTTAAAATGGCAGGGTAATGTTTTTCTTTTCTTGGCTCTGCATGTACTTCATAGCTTTAGTTCTCCTTTTATGAGAATGAGCTCATATGAAAACTCGAAGTCTAATTTAACAACACTGACAGACTAAAAGTGGCATTCTTCAGTCTGTCACATTGTGCTATCAGACATTACAATGAATGAAATGAGATAGGAAGGCAGGTAGAAGTTTCAGTTCATCAACAAAGAAAAACATTTGTTACTGATTATCCCTTCTTATGTTTGAATTTCATCTTTTTGGGTAAACAGGTTGACAGCATCAACTTGACTTCAAGATTCTCTTTCAAGAAATCACCATTTGAATAAGGATGTTCCATATTATGGGCATCTGGCAATGATCTACAAATACAGAACCAACTATTCAAAAAGCATGGGAAAAAGCAGATTTTTTTAATGGCTTATGCCTTTCATCTCCTTTTTTTTCTTTAGTCAATTCTAGAAAAAAAACTTCTAACAATTAAAAACTTACAGTTGTTCATATTTTTTAAATTGCAAAAAAGAGAAGAAAGATCAGGCCATAATTAAAAATCTTAATTTCCACAACTTTCTTAATTCTTCCTAAAATACTGTACCTTTTCATAATTAATTAACCTGGATTTCTCTTATCTTTTCATCTTATTAGAAACTTTCTCTTATTATTCATGGATTCCTTTCAACTTGATATCAGAATTGAGAACCCAAGGTTCGGTGTACAAGGGCACCTCGGCTGAAGGAGACTCTAGGACTCTGTTCTCAATCAATAGCCTGACCTCTGGATAGGGAGGGTTTTGGATAATGCAGTGTGGGAGGAAGTATCTGGAAAAGACAGAAAGAAATCTTTGGATTACATTTTCAATGTGCTAGCTTTGTAAAGAGTTAAATATAGCCAGTTAGGAGTAAAAACAGAAAAATCTTAATAACGTGTAACTTTTACTATCCTCTGCTTTCTAAAAAAAAACTTTTCTACAATCAAGCTTTAGGATTTTGAGTTCTGTTCTCTGAAGAGTTTAATTAGGTTAAGTTTAATGAAGATGAACATTTCTGATAAAATGCTGTAATTCTCTAACAGAATTTCATAACAAATTAAGAAATAAATGTGTGGCTAGGCACAGTGGCTCATGCCTGTAATCCCAGCACTTTGGGAGGCCGAGACAGGTGGATCACTTGAGGTCAGGAGTTCAAGATCAGCCTGGCCAACATGGCAAAACCCCGTCTCTACTAAGAATACAAAAAAATCAGCCAGGCATGGTGGTGTGTGCCTGTAATCTCAGCTACTCGGGAGGCTGAGGCAGGAGAATAGCTTGAACCCGGGCGGCAGAGGTTGCAGTGAGCCAAGATCATGCCACTGCACTATAGCCTAGGTGACAGAGCGAGACTCTAAGAAAACAACAACAACAACAACAACAAGAAATAAATGTGAACATTTTCCCTAAGAGATATTCAGCCTTAAAAATAACTAGTATTTTCTAATATAAGCTTCAGCAAACTTTTAGAATTGTGGGCCAAGTTTTCTCTAATGTGAGAAAAACAGGAATGTGTGATCAGCAGACAGCCTGCCATTAATTCTCTAGAGTAGAAATAAGGGTTCACGCTGATTTTCCCGGCCAGTGGCAGCTCTAAAAAGGAGGGGGCAGTTGAGTAGGGCGCAACATCTACACCAAGTGCTCTCCTGGAAAATGCACCGTCTCATTAGATCCAATCCCACTGCTTTGGAATTCAAACCACAAACTCCCAGACAAAGCTGTAGATACTAAAAGCAGTTCAAGTTTAGTCATTTACAGTGGAAAGCAACTCCACGAGGGAACTCACCACCACATCTCCTTCCTGTGGAAGACTGTTTGCTGGCAGCCTATTTTTCTCTTCATTGTTGTGGTAAAGGGCTCCATCATTTCTCATCACCAGACTGTGCACATCTCGGCCAAGAGGAATCTGATTCAAGTTAACCTTCTGAGTTGCAACACCAATACCCCAGATTCCTAAAAATATAATAGTTTAAATGCCCTCAAAATCCGAAGACTACAACCATAGAGTTATTTTAAAAGGGAGTATAAACTTTTTAAAGGAAGTATTGTATTATCACTAAATTGTTTTCTATTACTCTTTTTAAAAAATCTTCTTTTAAAAGTAGTTTGCACCAGCCTGGGCAACATGCCCAAACCCTGTCTCTACAAAAAATACAAAAATTAGTTGGGCATGGGAGCATGTGCCTGTAACCCCAGCTACTCAGGAGGCTGAGGTGGGAGGATTGTTTGAGCCAGGGAAGTTGAGGTTGCAGTGATCCGTGATCATTCCACTGCACTCCAGCCTGAGTGACAAAGCCAGACCCTGTCTCAATAAATAAAATAAAATAAAAGTAGTTTGCAAACTATGCTATGTTCTCCACAGATGTAGTGCAGCCTAGGAGATAAGAGAGTGGGCCCTGGAATTGTGCAAATGAAGATTAAATCTTGACTCTGCTACATCATCTTGTGCAAATTACCTAACTTCTCTTTGTTCCCTTATCTGTTATCTGAGGATTCTAACCTCACCTCGCAAGGTTATGAAAAGATACAAGAAGATAATCCAAGTAAAGCACTTGGAACAGTGTAAGTACTCCACAACATGAGAAAGTAAAGCACACAATAAGTATTCAGAAAATGCTAGCTGTCATCATCATCATTATTATTATCTCAAAAAGATTTTTTAAAAAGCTACACATTGAATTTAAATGGCCTGGAGTTCAATTTCAAGCTCTCCCTTTGAAAAGTGGGAATATACTGTCTTCAGTTTTTACATCTACAATGAGTGACAAACAATATATACCATAAGCAATATCATGGAGAGGAGAAATTAACAATAAGGTGTAAAATCATTTTCTTACCCAGTATTTTAAGCCAACACACCCAGCTAATTTTTCTTTCCTTTGTAGAGATGGGGTTGTGCTATGTTGCCCAGGCTGGTCTCCAATTCCTGGCCTTGAGCAATCCTCCTGCCTCAGCCTCCCAAAGCGCTGGAATTACAGGTGTAAGCCACCATGCCCCATTGAAAATCATTATTTAAAACTAATTTAGAGCTAGGCACGGTGGCTTGAGCCTGTAGTCTCAGCTACTGGGAAGTCTGCGGCAGGAGTACTGCTTGAGCCTAGGAAGCTCAAGGCTGCACTGAGCTATAATCATGCCACTGCACTCCAGCCTGGGTGACAGAGCAAGACCCCATCTATAAGTAAATAAATAAGTAAAACTAATTTAGAAAATAAGCCCTAGGGGGAAATTTCATATCATTCAAGGCTAGTCAAGTAATAGTAAGATTCATTTACTCCACTCTCATTTTCCTATTCTCTACCCATTTTACTGGTGCAGTATTTCACTAGAAGTTTATTTACAATAAAGCTCGTTTTGTTTTTGTTTTTTTGAGACAGAGTCTTGTACTGTTGCCCAGGCTGGAGTGCAGTGGCACGATCTCAGCTCACTGTAACCTCTGCCTCCTGGGTTCAAGCGATTCTCCTGCCTCAGCCTCCCGAGTAGCTGGGATTACAGGCGCCCACCACCACGCCTGACTAATTTTTTGTACTTTTAGTAGAAACGGGGTTTCACTATGTTGGCCAGGCTGGTCTCAAATGCCTGGCCTCGTGATCCACCCCCTCGGCCTCCCAGAGTGCTGGATTACAGGCATGAGCCACCACACCCAGCCACTTTTTTTTTTGAGACGGAGTCTCACTCTGTTGCCCAGGCTGCAGTGCAGTGGCACAATCTCAGCTCACTGCAGCCTCCGTCTTCCGGGTTCAGGCAATTCTCCTGCCTTAGCCTCCCGAGTAACTGGGACTACAGGTGCCCACCACAATGCCTGGATGATTTTTGTATCTTTAGTAGAGATGGGGTTTCACCATGTTGGCGAGGCTGGTCTTGAACTCCTGACCTCAGGTGATCTGCCCGCCTCGGCCTCCCAAAGTGTTGGGATTACAGGTGTGAGCCACTATGCCCAACCACTTTACAATAAAGCTTTTATTTTAAAAGTTTTCCCATATACAATACAGGTACAGTTAACTAACCTATTATAATCACGTAGAATTGCTTTACAGTTCAAGAAACTCCATAAATTTTAAAAAGAGAAATATAGACTGCTGACTTCTATCTGAATTCTGAATTTGATGACTGCTTCAAAACACTGAATCAGGGTATCTTAATAACTGAGTCAAGAGAAAAACTCTGGCTCACGCCTGTAATCCCAACACTTTGGGAGGCCGACGAGGGCAGATCACGAGATCAGGAGTTTGAGATCAGCCTGACCAACATGGTGAAACCTCTGCTCTACTGAAAATATAAAAATTAGCCGGGCGTGGTGCTGCGTGCCTGTAATCCCACCTACTCAACAGGCTGAGGCAGGAGAATTGCTTGAACCCGGGAGGCGGAGGTTGCAGTGAGCCAAGATCGCGCCACTGCACTCCAGCCTGGGAGACAGAGCAAGACTCCATCTCAAAAAAGAAAAAAAAAAGAAAAACTCAGAATCAACAGATTGACTTTAATCCTAAAATAAATAGCAAGAGTATATGCTGCTTATATGTTTGACCTTATATGCTTGACCAAACAAGAGGGTTCATCTGGATCCCATTTAAAAATACTAGTGCCTTATATTTATCCAGCATGTCTTGTCTTAAAACACTTTCATACATAGAGTTCCTGTGAGGCAGAAAGGGCAGTTCCTGTAATACCCATTTTATAGATGAGAAAACTGAACCTAATTTAAGTAAATTAACTAATTTACCCAGGATCACACAATAAGAGGTGGAAGACCCAGATCTTCTAAGAGTTTGGTGCTTTTATATTACCTTCTGAATCTTTTTTATGTGTTACAAATTACTCTTAATATTTAGAACAATTAGGACTTTTAATAGTAAAGTACCATTATACCAACCTGTGGACTGGATTTTGAATTCAAAATAGCTTTTGTTTTGATGTAAAGGTGCGCTGGCTAAACAACCTCCTGTTCCACATATTCTTCTTCCATTCTTTACAATAACAACATCTGTTCCTAAACAAAAGATGCAGACACTATGTAAAGTTTTATATTTTCTTTTCGTTTCTTTTTTTTTTTTTTTTTTGAGACGGAGTCTTGCTCTGTTACCCTGTTACCCAGGCTGGAGTGCAGTGGCGCGATCTTGGCTCACTGCAACCTCCGCCTCCTGGGTTCAAGCAATTCTCCTGCCTCAGCCTCCCGAGTAGCTGGGACTACAGGTGTGTACCACCACACCTGGCTAAATTTTTATATTTTTAGTAGAGATGGGGGTTTCACCATATTGGTCAGGCTGGTCTTGAATTCCTGACTTCGTGATCCGCCCACCTTGGCCTCCCAAAGTTCTGGGATTACAGGCGTGAACCACCATGACCGGCCAAGTTTTCTATTTTCAATCCAACAATCAGGATTAATTTGTTCAGTTCTAACTCAGTCCGCAAAAAATAGGGACACTGTAAGTACTTTGAAATATAGATGAATTATTTTAAATATTTAATTCACTATTTTTTCCTAAGAGAACATTTATAAGTAATATTCATTTGTATGTATAAGTTTTAATTAAGCACGCTGGGTACAGTGGTTCATACCTGTAATCCCAGCACTTTGGAAGGCTGAGGTGGGCAGACTGCTTGAGTGCAGGAAGTCAAGACCAGCCTGGGCAACCTTGCAAAACCCCATCTCTACAAAAAATACAAAAATTAGTCGGTGTGGTGGCACAAGCCTTTAGTCCCAGCTACTTGGGAGGCTGAGGTGGGAGGATCACTTGAGCCTGGGAGGCAGAGGTTGCAGTGAACTGAGATTGCACCACTGCACTCTAGCCTGGGCGAGAGAAGTAAGTATTAATTAAGCAGTTTCAAGTAAACTGTAATAACTCTGAATTATATTGAACGTTTAAAACACTTTTAAGGTAGAAATAGACTAACTCCTTTAATTTTTAGCCAGGAAACCAATTTGATGATTTCATAAATTTCTTAATTTAAACCAAAACATAAACACAAGAGACTTTAGTAAATTGGTAGTTTTCAATTCTATTCAAATGAATTAAAACAATTTACTAAAAGCCACCTGAATGCCTACTAAATACAAGCTACTATACTTGTGCATTAGTCATGTAAGAACTGAAGAGTACAGGGAATATGAAAAAGAACACACCGTCTGGGAAGTGAGGAGCGCCTCTGCCTGGCCACCCCGTCTAGGAGGTGAGGAGCGCCTCTGCCCGGCCGCCCAGTCTGGGAAGTGAGGAGCGCCTCTGCCTGGCCGCCACCCCGTCTGGGAGGAAGTGAGGAGCACCTCTGCCCAGCTGCCCCATCTGGGAAGTGAGGAGCGCCTCTGCCCGGCTGCCACCCCGTATGGGAAGTGAGGAGCGCCTCTGTCTGGCCGCCCCGTCTGGGAGGTGAGGAGTGCCTCTGCCCGGCCGTCACCCCGTCTGGGGGGAAGTGAGGAGCACCTCTGCCCGGCCGCCCCGTCTGGGAGATGAGGAGCACCTCTGCCCGGCCGCCCCGTCTGGGAGGTGAGGAGTGCCTCTGCCCAGCCACCACCCCGTCTGGGAGGAAGTGAGGAGCACCTCTGCCCGGCCGCCCCCTCTGGGAAGTGAGGAGCGCCTCTGCCTGGCCGCCACCCCGTCTGGGAGGAAGTGAGGAGCGCCTCTGCCTGGCTGCCCCATCTGGGAAGGGAGGAGCGCCTCTGCCCAGCCGCCACACCGTCTGGGAAGTGAGGAGCGCCTCTGCCTGGCCACCCCGTCTAGGAGGTGAGGAGCGCCTCTGCCCGGCCGCCCAGTCTGGGAAGTGAGGAGCGCCTCTGCCCGGCCGCCCAGTCTGGGAAGTGAGGAGCGCCTCTGCCCGGCCGCCCCGTCTGGGAAGTGAGGAGCGCCTCTGCCCGGCCGCCCCCTCTGGGAAGTGAGGAGCGCCTCTGCCCGGCCGCCCCATCTGGGAGGTGAGGAGCGCCTCTGCCCGGCTGCCACCCGGTCTGGGAGGAAGTGAGGAGCGCCTCTGCCCGGGCGGCCCGGTCTGGGAAGCGAGGAGCGCCTCTGCCCGGGCGGCCCCGTCTGGGAAGCGAGGAGCGCCTCTGCCCGGGCGGCCCCGTCTGGGAAGCGAGGAGCGCCTCTGCCCGGCCGCCCCGTCTGGGAGGAGAGGAGCGCCTCTGCCCGGGCGGCCCCGTCTGGGAAGTGAGGAGCGCCTCTGCCCGGGCGGCCCCGTCTGGGAAGCGAGGAGCGCCTCTGCCCGGCCGCCCTGTCTGGGAGGTGTACCCAACAGCTCCGAAGAGACAGCGACCATCGGGAGCCGGCCATGAGGACGATGGCGGTTTTGTTGAAAGGAAGGGGGGGGGGAAGTGTGGGGAAAGGAAGGAGAGATCAGATTGTTGCTGTGTCTGTGTAGAAAGGGGTAGGCATAGGAGATTCCATTTTGTTCTGACTAGGAGAAATTCCTCTGCCTTGGGATGCTGTTGATCTATGGCCTTTCCCCCAGCCCCATGCTCTCTGAAACATATGCTGTGTCAACTCAGGGTTAAATGGATTAAGGGCGGTGCAAGATGTACTTTGTTAAACAGATGCTTGAAGGCAGCATGCTCTTTAAGAGTCATCACCACTCCCTAATCTCCAGTACCCAGGGGCACAAACACTGCAGAAGGCCGCAGGGTCCTCTGCCTAGGAAAACCAGAGACCTTTGTTCATGTGTTTATCTCCTGACCTTCTCTCCACTATTATCCTATGACCCTCCCATATCCCCCTCTCCGAGAAACACCCAAGAATCATCAATAAATACTTCATAAATTTAAAAAAAAAAAAAAAAAAAAAAGAAAAAGAACACACATCTGTGTTGAAATACCTGACAGTGACAAACTGCTAACTTTAGGATCTTAAAATGTTTATTAAGATAGCTACTTCAATCACATTGCATATATGTAAACAAGGTTTTAACATTCTTACATGCACTTTATTCTCGTGGAAAATTTTTATTTTAGATGAAATGACATCTATAGATGAGAGTGAGAAAGAGAGACACTGTCTCCTGATGTGATCCTAGTACCAATTTGATTTAGGAAAACGTCTATCAGAGAATATACATAATTCTAACATGTAAGAATACACAGAATTACATAATTCTAATATGTAAGAAATAGCCCATGCATCAATGCCTATAACTCCCAATACTTGTGGCCACTACCACCACTTTGCTGGCAATAACTGTACCAGCCAAGCAGATCTGAATATTAGAACTGTATGGGACTCTTCCGGAAGGGGTTAAATAAAATTAGGTCATAGTAACAAAAGGTTGAATTAACAGTTAAACAAAATTATTTGGGACAAATACATAAGAGAAATGCAAAATTTTCAGATTCTAACACAATTCTAAACTGGTTAAGAGATGCTCTCCCTTAAACAAGGCAAAACTGAGATCCTATTGTATGATTACTAAAAATTCATTAGCATCCTTTTTTTTTTTAATTAAAAAAGTTAACTCCCAAATTCTGGGAAAGTGCCTTTATAATTTGCATCTGGCTACTCCATATACCTCCAGAAGTTTCAACTGGAGAGCATCCTCCTTGATGGCAAAGACCATGCAGTGCTTGGCATTGAGCAGCTGCTCATCAAATAACTGATAAAGGATGAATTAATATGCTGTGCTAAGCACTTTGTAGTGGATATGCAGTATCTGTTCTCCCTTTCCTGACAGACTTCCCTCTGGAGATCAAAACAGTTCCAAGAAAGCTGACTCAATCTCTGCTTCAGGTGTACAACATTTGATCTAGGTTAAGGCAATCAGTGTCCTCCACATTTCTTGGCCACAGTAACTGAGTCAAGAACTGCTACATGACCTCATCAACTACAATCAGCATCTCAGGACTTTTGCAGAGCACAATGGGATAAAACACTCTTGGCCAGGAGAGGTGGCTAACACCTGTAATCCCAGCTCTTTGGGAGGCTGAGGCAGGCAGATTACTTGAGGTCAGGAGTTCAAGACCAGCCTGGCCAACATGGTGAAACCCCCATCTCTACTAAAAATACAAAAATTAGCCAGGCATGGTGATGGGTGCCTGTAGTCCCAGCTATTCAGGAGGCTGAGACAGGAGAATTAATTGAACCCAGGAGGCGGAGGTTGCAGTGAGCTGAGATTGGGCCACTGCACTCCAGCCTGGACGACAGAGCGAGATTCCCTCTCAAAAAAAAAAAAAAAAAAGAATATTCAGGGTGTTTACGAATCATTAGGGAATCATTTTAAGCTTATCCCATTTCTCTTAAGTACACAGATGGTTTTAGAATCTGTACTTTTAATGATTGGTGCTGCTTAGACAGTCAAGGCAAATTTGAGTACAGTCAGAATGCCACATAAACATAAAGCCACAGAAGATGTTTTAAGAAACATAAATTTCCAAATGAGCGGTATCCCTTTCAAAGTAGCTACCTTGGAAGTCACTTGTTTCTAAAATGTCAATTCACAATTAAAAGCCAAAGATATGGCATCAATGATAATACTTACAAAAATTATGCCATAGAAAATTCCGAAAGAGGAATTCCAAAGTGGTTTTAAGTAATACAACATCACTAAAATAAGTGACAACCCTGAGAGATAATCACTTGAAGTATACAGACAATTTTATTGAAAAAAAATCACATTTTTTAGGTTATTTAATATAATAATCTTTCACACAACCAAATCTATGTGTTTCTATTTTCAAGTCAAGATCAATTCATGCTTGAAACATGTTCTTCTAACTCAACAACCCTTTTCTTTCATTTTATTCAGGTTCTCAAATCAGGCTCCTCTGTGATTGAATAATTTAAGTTTATAGAAAGATAGGCTAAGAAAAAACTTCCTGGCCGGGAGTGGTGGCTCATGCCTGTAATCCCAGCACTTTGGGAGGCTGAAGCAGGCAGATCACGAGGTCAGTTCGAGACCAGCCTGACCAACATGGTGAAACCCTGTCTGTACTAAAAATACAAAAATTAGCCGGGCATGGTGGTGGGCGCCTGTAATCCCAGCTACTCAAGAGGCTGAGGCAGGAGAATCGCTTGAACCCGGGAGGCGGAGGTTGCAGTGAGCCGACATTGCACCACAGCACTCCAGCCTGAGCAACAATAGTGAAACTCCGTCTCAAAAAAAAAAACTTCCATGCAGTTAGAAAATTTGGAGATGACATTACTCTATTTCATCCAATTAGTAGCTGACAGTTGCTGGACAGCTTTGGAGAAATAAAACATAGTGGAATGAGTATATCTGACTAGCTCTTCCTAGAGGAAACAGATGCCAGAGAAAAGGAATGCTCCAAAGAGCAGACTGCAGTAATTCAAGAGTCTAACAGTAAAGATAGGAAGAAGTGCTGCAGTTGATCATGAGTTCCAGGAACTATGTATGGTTGTCCTTCACTATATTCTCAGCACTTATAACAATGCCTGCCACCTGATAGTTGCTTAATAAATATCACTTCAGTAAATGAGTAACTGAAATGGAAATATTTTCTGAGGAAAACTATAGGATTTGAACTCCATCGTCTATAAATGATGATGGATAAAAAAGAATTTAAAGATTACTTATGTATTAAGGTTCTGTACTACATTTGGGAGATCTAAGAATTTAAAGTAAATACACACGTACAAGCTGATTATATAATTATCACATTTAGTATGTGTTATACAAAAATATAGTGGGCAGAGTGTTTCCAGAATTATAAGGAAACTGGGCGAGAGAGTTTTATCATAAATATTAAGAAATGCCTTTTTATTTCAATGCACTGTCCTTTAAACCATCAGAAATGTGTAAAAAATCAAAAGTGCAGAAGTACAGTTAGAATAAAATAATCCACAAAAAGACAGTACTCTAACTGAAATAATTATATTGGGAAATCTCTCCTTCTAGAACCACATTCCAGAAGCATGAAACTAACTGGGAAAAGTCTAAGAACAGAAATAATAAGGTGGTGAAAGAAGCTATGATGGGAGAGGAAGAATGTTAGATAAATTATATGGATTTGGAATTAAAAGGATAAAGCAAGATGCAAAGGAGCAAAGTGCTATTTTATTTTGCAACAGTTTGACCTGTTGGGAAGAGGCCTGTCAGATGAAATTACAGTACCTCTCACAATGACTAAGGAGTCGGGCAATGGGAGGTTTTAGTTGAAATGGCAAGTTCTGACCTGAGGTGCGACTTCAGACTTCTGCAGTCTGCCTTGTTTCGACTTTAGGAGGTGAGAGGAAAATTACTTCCAATAATATAGGATTCAACCTATAAATGATGGGGCTCAAGAGACGGGACCGACAGTCAGGGCAGGAGGAGGAGCAAGACCGGACCTAGAAGCATTCTGAAAATGTGTAGGTTTTGATTGGGGCGCGCCAGAAGGGCACTCTCCGCCCCCTCGCCTGAGGACGTGTGACATCTCCGGAGGAAGCCTCCGAGATTCCTGAGAAAATGGGAGGTCCACACGCCCACTCGCGATGACAGACACAGAGAGGGCTGCGCAGCCTTGAACACAGAACCGGGCCCAGGTGGAGTCCGCCGGCTTCTGGAGAGATCTGCGAGACAAAATGGTGTCGGGGCAGCGTCGCCGGCGCGGCGGGGCAGCGTGGGGACCCTCTGACCCTGCAGGTCCCCCTGCCCGCCGCGCCCGGCCCCCGTGAGCCGTTGGGTCTGGGGAACGGAAGGCCCTTACCCATGTGCTGCGTGTCCAGCTGCACGGCCGGCATCTCCTTCAGAGGGATGTGGCCAGTCCCGCCGTCTCTGCAGCACCGCAGGCAGCACAACACCGAGGTGGCCATCGCGCAGGGACCACCGACTTCGCCGCCGTCCCTAGACCAAGGCGACACCGCCCCCCGCCGCTCAGCTCCGTCTCCTGCCCCCGCCCGAGCTCTGGACTTGTCTGTGTGGAGCTCGGAGCCTGGTACAGCGACACCCTAGGTCGGGAGGGCGCAATGCAGGCTGAGTCTAGGCTGGCCTGCGAGGAAGACGCGGAGAATCAAGGGGCCGGGCAGGGACCGGACTGGGCGAGCGCCCGGGCTGGGCCGGGGAGACGGGTGGGGCTAGTGGCGTGCGGAGGCGTGGCAGAGGGCGTGGTAGGGGGCGTGGCAGAGGGCGTGGCGTGGCGTGGCGGGCCTGCGGATGTGGGACGGCGTGCGCCTGCGCACCAGCTGGTTTTCCTCCTTGGGCGGTTTCGCGCACGCCCCCAGCGCTGACAGGTGAGTGGGGCTGTCTGTCCTTCAGTACTCTCAGGGGTTTTCCTATGCAGAATTTTTAAAACGCAGCACCCCTTGGTCCCGGCCTCGACATTATTTCTAGGGACGGATTGACAGAAGCGAATTAGTTTGAGGGAAGGGGAGCTAATGGAAATGATTTCCGAGGTTTCCCTCCGCGGGCCCAGGTTGAGCAGGCTTTGCCACCACGGAGAGCCCCCGTCTCCCTGCCGTGGCTGGTTTCCCTCACATGCTAAATAGACTCACGTAGGCCCCAGGAGTAATGCCTGTTAGTGACTGCACTGTGGATGTGCACTGGGGCTCACGCGGGCCCTAGTGCATTTTCCGTGCAGAGACGCGCCCTACCTGGCCCATCGGGCTGCGCGGTCCGGGGCGCGCGGGAGGCCGCCCTGGGAGCAGACCGCTGGGGCGGGGTCGGGGGCGATTCTTGACCTGCCTCTTCCAAGTTCCCCTGTCTGGTGTACCGAGGGTTCCGAGGAATGTGACGGGAACCCAGGAGGCTGCGGGAAGTCTGCTGGGTCCCGAGGGAAGCCTTCGACTCCTACCGTCCGCTCCTTCCTGCTTCCACACGGGAGGCTGTCACCTGTCATCTCCTTCCCCACTTAGATCATCCTTCCGTGGTAGATTTTACATCTTTCAGGCCGGGTGCGGTGGCTCACGCCTGTAATCCCAGCACTTTGGGAGGCCGAGGTGGGCGAATCACCTGAGGTCAGGAGTTCAAGACCAGGATGGCCAACATGGTGAAACCCCGTCTCTACTAAAAATACAAAAATTAGCCGGGTGCGGTGGTACACGCCTGTAATCCCAGCCACTCAGGAGGTTGTGGCACAAGAATCGCTTAAACCCCGGAGGCGGAGGTTACAGTGACCCTAGATCGCGCCACTGCGCTCCAGCCTGGGCAACAGAGACTCTGTCTCCAAAAAAAAAAAAAAAAAAAAGTAAGATACCGCTTGGCATCTGGAAATGTCTGGGACGACCTCTAGAATTAACCTAGAATGAAACCTCTGTTCCCAGATCACTTTCATCCTGAAGGCTTCCCTAGGGATGGATCATCAAGTCCTGGGAAACTGGACATAAAATGCCCACTACTTAAATAATGAGTTCCCACACGTAACTTTTAGTGACCCGAGTTACAAATGTTTTTTAAGGAGGATTTCTATCTCTGCAATGAGGGGAATTTTTCAGGTTCCTGGTTCTCTTTATTGTCTATACAAATGGTGTTTTCATTACAATACTAAGGGAAAGTTTTGTACGTTGAAATTAAGTTACCATAGAATTTAATAACCAAGGTGATTATTAAACTGATTGAGGGTTGGTCTTTTCCCCCATTGCGTATGCAGTACTTTCTTGGTAATCATTTCACACAAGAAATTTTCTTTTACGACAAACCTTCATCGTTATGCTGGGAATTAAGTGCTTTGATTTTTTTTTTTTTTTTTTTTTTACCCCACGGGAAGTGCTGGGGGTGGGGCAGGGGGTGAGAATTTTAACAGAATATTGGAGAGACAAAATTTTTCTACCGTTCATATATATATATATCTAGTTGAATTATTTCAAGATTTCAAGGTCAGTATTGTCCCCATTTTATAGGTGAAGAAATAGGCCTAGAGGTACTAAACTTTACAACTTCAGGTGAGCAGGAGATAAACAGGTAGGACTCAAGGCTTACCAGTCTGACTCCTGTTAAAAGAAAAACTTCAGCTGAACTAAATTTAAAGGAGTTAAACTGAGCAGTGAATGACTGGGCAGGCCCCAGAATCACAGCAGATTCAGAGAGACTCCAGGGATGCCTCGTGGTCAGAACAAATTTTTAGACAAAAAGAGGGAAGTGACGTACAGAAATCAGCAGTGAGGTACAGAAACAGCTGCATTGGTTACAGGGGGGCGTTTACCTTATTTGAACACGGTTTGAACAATCAGCAGTGTATGACTGGTTGAAGTATGGCTGCTGGGATTGGCCAAGACTCAGCTATTGTTACAGGTGCATACTCCTAAATTAGGTTTTCAAGCTTGTCTACCTATTAACTTAGGTTACAGTTCGTACACAAGGACTCAAATACAGAAATACAGAGTCCTTCTCAGGCCATATTTAGTTTGCTTTAACACTGCCTCTCAAATTCTTTCTCTTATAATTAATGCTATAATCCTCTTAAACATGCTCTCAGCTCGAAATGCAGATTTGCCCTTTTTTGTGTGTTTCATTTATCTCCACATTGGATATAAGCTGCCATAATGCATGTATAGACAATAAAATATAATAGAATTTGTTATAAAGTAAAAATTTTGTTCAGAAATATTATTAAAAGAAGTACATGTATTATATATGTAATAAACATTTAGGCCATTCAAGTCAGTCACATCTTCAAAGAAAAGCCAGACACTAAATGGCCGTGAATTGGACATTACTATAGAGAGGCAGAAAGGCCATAGTCTTTCCTGGCTGGAAAAGTAATTTGCTGGGGCGCTGTCCGGTGCACTTTGCCCCCTTCCTAGCAACTCAAATGTGCTCAGCAGAATGAAGTTAGCAAAACTGGTTAGCTCCCGAAACAGACTTCCCTGTCTTGGCAGATTAACACCATCCATGAGCTCACTTTTCCTTCTGATATCTGGGATTCTAATATCCATTCATTATTACTTTCAAAGGAATTATCCTCTCTTTTTGAAAAGCACAACATTAAAGATGTTTTGACACTCTTTCACAGCTATCACTTTAAATAACAATCACAAATAAAGCCAAAAATAGTTTCTCAAGGTCATTTATCTAAGTCAAAAGCAATAAGAAAGAATGACTACTTCAAAAAAAGAGTCTGTCTGCTTCCAAGACATGCCAGGAACTCGAGAACTGAGAACAATAATGTAAAGCTTGTGTTTCAGAGTTGAGATTAACATTATGCTTAAGATTTTCTTTAATGTTTTTTATGCCAGCTGGACGTCTTCTGTTAGTGAATTTCCCATTCTGTACTGGGTCATACAAAATGAGTTCTTAAAAACTCATTAATCAGTTATTAAACAAAACATTTTTCCTTAGACTAATCCAAACCACATTTGTGATCTTTTTAAAAGTCAGAAACATTAACAAAAACTCATTTTTCTAAAAACTGACATATTTCTGGAGCCTTGACCAATTCATTATTATAATTTTGAGTAACTAATAGTAATTGACATTTATGTAGTGCTTATTATTGCCAGGCACTGTTCTAAGTGTTTTTAAAAATTAATTTAGTCTTTGTAACAACCATGTGAGGGAAAAACTATCCTCCACTTTACAGATGAGGAAGCTGAAGAAAAAATAAGAAATGTACTCAAAAGTTGCACAGTCAATGAAGGATGAAGCTAAATTCAAACAGACATTCTGGCTCTAGGGTCTGTGTTCTTAACCACTCTGCAAACTGCCTCCTAGGGTGTTACTTTAAAAATACATTCCTAGGTGTGGTGCGGTGGTTCACGCCTGTAATCCCAGCACTTTGGGAGGCCGAGGGATGTGGATTGCCTGAGCTCAGGAGTTCGAAACCAGCCTGGGCAACATGGTGAAACCCTGTCTCTACTAAAAACAAAAAAAAATTAGCTGGGCATGGCGGTGTGCGCCTGTAATCCCAGCTACTTGGGAGGCTGAGGCAGGAGAATCACTTGAACCCAGAGGCGGAGGTTGCAGTGAACCAAAATCATGCCATTGCACTCCAGCTTGGGCGACAGAGCAAGACTCCATCTCAAAAATAAATAAATAAAATAGAAAAATAAATGAATATACATTCCTAATTTGTATTTGTCTCCTTCTATCCCCTTACCTCAGAGACTGACATTTAAATTTACTTGGCATGAATCGTGCTCATTTAATCTGGATTTCCTGAATTATAAGTTATATTACCTAGATTGAACAACCAAAAATAAATAAGGAAAATAACGTGAACCTTGTAACTGCAACAGACTGCCATTAGTTGGTTCTGTTAGCGGTACCTTTGAATATTAATATTTTGCAGGTTTGTCCTTAACAGACTGTCTCTATCGGAAAAAAAAAAGGATACTTAGTACTTTTTTTCTTCTTTTTCTTTTTTTGAGACAGGGTCTCACTCTGTTGCCCAGGCTGGAGTGCAATGGCACCACCACGTCTGGCTAATTTTTTGTGTTTTTTATAGAGACTAGGTTTCACCATGTTGCCCAGGCTAGTCTTGAACTCCTAGGCTCAACGGATCCACCCACCTTGGCCTCCCGAAGTGCTGGGATTATAGGCATGAGCCACCCTGCCTGGCCTATTTAGTACTTTTTTTTTTTTTGAGACAGAGTCTTACTCTTGTCGCCCAGGCTGGAGTGCAATGGTGCGATCTCGGTTCACTGCAGCCTCTGTCTCCTGCGATCAATCTATTCTCCTGCCCCAGCCTCCTGAGTAGCTGGGATTACAGACGCCCGCCACCACAACCAGCTAATTTTTATATTTTTAGTAGAAACGCACTTTGGCAGGCCGAGGAGGGCGGATCACCTGAAGTCAGGGGTTTGAGACCAGCCTGGCCAACACAGTACTTTTAATTGCTAAGACAGGTAAACCAGGTTGGAGACTTGGAAAATGCAGAGATTTGGTATTAGGAAGAAAAAGAAGCTGGGGTAAAATAAAGGAATTTGAAAAAGGTACAAAAGAAATAAAAATAGAACAATTTTTTTAATATTTAAAAAGAAGAAAAAGCAATAGCAAGTGCTACATAAAAAAGGTCTCAGAGAATAGAAAATGTGATTTACCAAAAACTTTCAACCTAGAAGAACTGTACCTTATTCTGCTTACCTTCCATGGAAAATAAAGCAGACTGTCATAAACCAAGGGGATTTCTGTGATCCCTGCCCAACCTCAAGTTCTCTTACTCAAAATGCAAGTACCCTAGTGTATTTCTAAATACCTTTTCCTTGCCAATTTAGATTCTAAGTACTACTGTGGCAATAATTAGCGAAAATAGATACTGAGGATACAAAAGGGAGACAAAGCAAAGGTCAAAACCAAAGTAGTTTTTTGCATTTTCAAAAGAAATAAAGGAAGATGAGGACAAGTAAAGTTAGTCCTTGGATCTATGCTCATTATTAATAGGAGGGCATTTAAACCTGTGACTTTGTAGAAAGGGCTGATGAGAAGTGTGTACAAAGTTTTCATGGCCAAAGATAAGGCTACATAATCTGGTATTATGGGAGAAAGGCTGGAAAACACTTAGCTGTGCCAAATAGTTCAAATAAAAGCTTCCAAAAGCATCTCAAGCATTCAAGTGATTCTGCGTCTTTGAAGTACAGTAGGGGCCAAGGAGCAAGAAGTCACCATCTCCAGATTATAAAGTAGAAAAGCACTCGACATTTGCAGAAAGGACCAGACAGAAGAAAAAAAACACTTCTGGATATATATAATATCTGCAACAAAACAAAATTATAAATATTTTGTTGAAATTGTGAGAAAGACCCTAAAATATTTCTAGTAACAAGGAAGGTCACATGGATTATTAAAATGTACCCAACATTACTAATTTAGGGTAGATACAATTTAGTCTCTATAATTTTATTTTTGTGAATGTAAAAATATTTGTAAAGTTTTTCAAAAGGCTCCACCTATAGTGACAATCCCTTCAAACCTATTTTCTCAATAATGGCCCTGCAGATGAATATCCCAGGGACTGTCAGAAACTTGGCTTTTGTGTTGAGAAGGAACTGGTATACTTCTGTTAAAGCAAGTGTGTCTATGGTTGTGGATATGGTGCTGGATAGAATTAGTGTAGTTCTGGGGACAACTGCTAGGCCACTATGCTTTACAGATTCTGTAACCTGAGTCATAGGGAATGTGGGACTACTTAAAATTGTTGGTGAAAGTTTATGAAACTCTGGATTGTTTGAAAAATGCTCAAAAAAAAAAAAAAAAACCCTATGAGAGTTGGGTACAGTAGTACATGTGTGTAGTCCCAGGTACTTGGGAGGCTGAGGTGGGAGAATCACTTGAGCCCAAGGGTTCAAAGCTGTAGTGAGCTATGATGGCACCTGTGAATAGCCACTGCACTCCAGCCTAGGCAGTGTAGCAAGACCCCATTTGTAAAACAAGAACAAAAACGTGAAATAACTTTGAAATACCAAGAGTTAGTGAGAAGAAGCTCCAGGGATATGTTTATGGCCAAGAGAACTTTAGTGTAGCAGAATAGATTTGCAAAGAATTGAGTATAATTAAAATACTTTTTTCTTATTTTTAGCTATTCCAAACTTTTAACCAAATCCTTTTTTTTTTTTTTTTTTTTTTGAGACAGAGTCTCACTCTGTCGCCCAGGTTGGAGTGCAGTGGCGCGATTCGGCTCACTGCAAGCTCCGCCTCCCGGGTTCACGCCATTCTCCTGCCTCAGCCTCCGGAGTAGCTGGGACTATAGGCGCCCGCCACGATACCTGGCAATTTTTTTTTCTATTTTTAGTAGAGACGGGGTTTCACCGTGTTAGCTAGGATGATCTCGATCTCCTGACCTCGTGATCCGCCCGCCTCAGCCTCCCAAAGTGCCGGGATTACAGGTGTGAGCCACTGCGCCCGGCCCAAATGCTTTAAGAATTATTTTACATCCCTTCTTAAGAAGGTAAACTTCCTGTTTGTAGATATCATGTCTTACATCTAATGCAGATATCAGTCCACATCAAACATTTAATACATTCTTTAAAAAAAATATGTGAAGCCTTGGAAAGGAAGAGAGAAGTTAGGAAGATACTTTAATTTTTCCAATTTCTTAGGAAAAAAAGGAAAATTCCATTTTATATGTTCTTAATTCAATGATGTCTGCTATATAGTGAGCACTCGGTAAATATTTATAAAAACAACAAATGAACGAAGCCCCCCAAATAAGTAAATATGTTTTTTTGTTTTGTTTTGTTTTTTGAGACGGAGTCTCGCTCTGTTGCCAGGCTAGAGTGCAGTGGCCCAATATCGGTTTGCTGCAACCTCCGCCTCCCAGATTCAAGCGATTCTCCCACCTCAGCCTCTCGAGTAGCTGAGACTACAGGTGCATGCCACCACGACCAGCTAATTTTTGTATTTTTGGTAGAGACGGGGTTTTACCATGTTGGTCAGGATGGTCTCGATCTCTTGACCTCGTGATCCACCCGCCTCGGCCTCCCAAAGTGCTGGGATCACAGGCGTGAGCCAACACACCCGGCCAAGTAAATACATTCTAATTACACCTCATTTCATCTACAACCCAGAAAGTAGTATGTAAACTGAATTCTTAGAAAAACATTTCCACATTAAATGCACTAGGGCAGGTTGCTGTATAAAGGAATTCTATAAACATTTTTTTTTTAAGAGATGGGGTCTCACTTTGTCACCCAGGCTGGAGTGCAGTGGTACAGTCATAGCTCACTGCAACTTTGAACTCCTGGACTCAAGCTGTCCTCCTGCCTCAGCCTCCCAAGTAGCTGGGACTAAGGTGCCTGCCACCACACCTGGCTAATTTTTTAAATTTTTTGTAGAGATGGGGGATCTCATTTTGTTGCCTAGGCTGGTCTTTAACTCCTGGCCTCAAGTGATCCTCCTGCCTCAGCCTCCCAAAGTGCTGGAATTACAGGCATGAGCCACCGTGCCAAGCCACAGATTTTTTAAAAATAACAGTTTTATTGAGATATAATTCACATATCATAGAATTCAACCTTAAAAGGTTGAATATGTTTAATGGTTATAGAATGAACCATTGGTTTATAGAATATCACTGAGTTGTACAATTGCCATCACCCCCAAAAATAAACTTCATATTACTAGCAGGTACTTTCCATTCCTCCCTATTCCAGCCCCTGAAAACCACTAAGTTACTTTCTGACTCTATGGGTTTACCTATTCTGAATATTTCATATAACTGGAATCGTACAGTATTTGGTCTTTTTCATTATCTAACTTCTTTCGCTTAATATGATTTTTCAGGGTTCATCCATGTTATAGTATCTATTCCTTCCTAATACTTTATTCCTTTCTATGGTTAAATAATATTCTACCATATGGATAGACCATATTTTGTTCATCCATATATTTGTTGATGGACATTTGGTTGTTGCTACTATTTGGCAATTATGAGTAATGCTGCAAGGTTTTTGAGTGAACATATGTTTTAAATTCTCTTCATTGTATATCTAGAAGCAAAATGCTGGATCGAATAATGACTCTATTGTTTGAAGAACTGACAAACTATTTTTCAAAGTGGCTGCGCCATTTTACAATCCCACTAGCAATGTACAAGAGTTCTAATTTCTCTACATTCTTGTCAGCACTTGTTATCGTCTGTCTTTTTTATTTTAGCCATCCTGGTAGGTATGAAGTGTTATCTCATTGTCTTTTTGATTTGCATTTCCCTATTGACACACAATGCTGAGCATGTTTTCCTGTGCTTAGTGGCGATTTGTATATCTTTTTTGGAGCAATACCTATTCAGATCCTTTGTCCATTTTAAAATTGGGATATTTTTGTTATTGTTGTTCTTGAGTTGTAAGAGTCTTGATATATTCTAGATATAAGCCACTTATCAGATAAATAATTTGCAAATATTTTCTCCCATTCCATGAGGTGTTTTTTTACTTTCTTGCCTTTGAAGCACAAAAATTAATTTTGACAGAGATTTATTTATCTGTTTTTTTTTTTGTCACCTGTGCTTTTGGTACTTGTGATGGTTAGTTTTATGTGCCAACTTGACTGGGTTAAGGGATGCCCTGATAGCTGGTAAACATTATTTCTGGGTATTTCTGTGAGGGTGTTTAAATGAAAGATCAGCATTTAAATCAGTCGACTGAGCCAGGCATGGTGGCTCACACCTGTAATCCCAGCACTTTGGGAGGCTGAGGCAGGTAGATCACTTGAGGCCAGGAGTTCAAGACCAGCCTGGCCAACATGGTGAGACCCTGTCTCTATTAAAAACACACACACACACACACACACACAAAATAGCTGGATGTGGTGGTGGATGCCTGTAATCCTAGCACTTTGAGAGGCTGAGGCAGGTGGATCACTTGAGGCCAGGAGTTCAAGACCAGCCTGGCCAACATGGCGAGACCCTGTCTCTACTAAAAATACAAAAAAATTAGCTGGACATGGTGGTGCATGCCTGTAATCCCAGCTACTCGGGAGGCTGAGGCAGGAGAATCACTTGAACCTGGGAGGTGGAGTTTGCAGTGAGGTGAGATCATGCCACTGCCCTCCAGCCTGGGTGACATAGTGAGACTCTGTCAAAAAAAAAAAAAAATCAGTAAACTGAGAAAGTTGATGTGCCCTCACCCATATGAGTAGGCATTATTCAATACATTGAGGGCTCAAATAGAACAAAAAGGTGAGGGAAGAGCAAATTCCCTTTCCCCCTTCTGGTATGCCATCATCTTCCCTCAGCCATCAGTGCTCCTGGCTTGGGCCTTTGACCTTGGAGACTTACACCAGCACGCTCCCCCTCCTCAGGGCTCAGGCCTTAGGCCTTGGATTGGAAGCCACACCAGTGACTCCCCTGGTTCTCAGGTTTTCAGACTCGAACTGAATTACACCACCAGCTTTCCTGGGTCTCCAGATTGCGCACAGCATATTGTGGGACTTCTCAGTCTTCATAATTGAGTGAGCCAATTCCCATAGTAAATCTCCTCTTATATGTCTGTATGTATTTTATTGGTTTTTTTCTTTGGAGAACCCTGACTAATCAGTATTATATCTAAGAAACCATTATTTAATCCAAGATCAGAAAGATTTCCTCCTCTGTTTTCTTCTAGGAGTTACATGCTTTTAGTTCTTACAGTTAAGTCTTTGGTACATTTTAAGTTAATTTTTGCATATGGTGTGAAGGAGTTCAACTTCGTTCTTTTGCACATAGATATCCAATCATCTCTGCACCAGTTGTTGAAAGGACTATTCTTTCCCCTGTTCAATTGTTTTGCCACCCTTGTTGAAAATTATACAAGACTTTTTATAACTTGAATTAACAAAGATTTTGACTACAAAGAATAATCATGCTTAGTTTAATCTTTGTAAATAGGGATAGTCAGAAATCATACCAAGATTTTGAAAATACCTGTATGGATGATTTATGGTTGGAAATACTACTGGGAGTTTTTCTATTGACTATTCATTTTATACTTACTTTTATAAAAGCCAGTAGTAAAGCCGGCCAGGTGCGGTGGCTCATGCCTGTAATCCCAGCACTTTGGGAGGCCGAGGCAGGTAGATCATGAGGTCAGGAGGTTGAGACCATCCTGGCCAATATAGTGAAACCCCATCTCTACTAAATATACAAAAAATTAGCCAGGCGTGGTGGCACGCGCCTGTAGTCCCAGCTATTCGGGAGGCTGAGGCAGGAGAATGGTGTGAACCCAGGAGGCGGAGGTTGCAGTGAGCCGAGATGGCGCCACTGCACTCTAGCCTGGGTGACAGAGCGAGACTCCATCTCAAAAAAAAAAAAAGAAAAGAAAGGAAAAAAAATTGTTTTATGACCTCAAAATCTTTGTTGTTGTTTTTTTTTTTTTTTTTAGCATTTTATTTGTTTTAAGGATTCCTACAGAGTTAGCTAACGTGGTCCATGTTCATTTCAAATGTATAAATCACCCACTTCAGTATTTTAAGTTTATAAAAATCTTTAAATGTGTAAATCAAAAATAAAATTCTAAGACCCCTTCTTCCCCCAGCTGTCTGAATGGACTCCCTCTTCTCAGCCAGAGCACTCCAAAGTTAGCCTGAAAAACTGGTTCAGGCCATGATGGGAAGAGGGGGATCAGACATGCATCATTATGCCCTTCCCCCTTTCGGAATTCAGGAAAAGCTGACCAGCATTAACATTGACACAGACCTTAAGTCTGATAAGAAACATTTACAATCTATTCTGAAACCTGCTACCTGGAGGCTTCATCTGCATGATAAAACTTTGGTCTCCACAACCTCTTATGTAACCCAGACAGTTCTTTCTATTCATATTAACTCTTGCAACCAATTGCCAATCAGAAAATTTTTTAATCTACATGTAACTGGACCCCCCACCCTTGGAGTTGTCCTGCCTTTCTGGACCGAACCAGTGTATATCTTAAATGTATTTGATTGATGTCTCATGTCTCCCTAAAATATATAAAACCAAGCTGTGCCCTGATCACTTGGGCACATATCATCAGGACCTCCTGAGGCTGTGTGATGGGTGCATCCTTAACTTTGGCAATTTTGAGACGGAGTCTCGCTCTCTTGCCCAGACTGGAGTGCAATGGCATGATCTCGGCTCACTGCAACCTCTGCCTCCTGGGTTCAAGCGATTCTCCTGCCTCAGCCTCCCGAGTAGCTGGGACTACAGGCATGCACCACCACACCTGACCAATTTTTGTGTTTTTAGTAGAGACGGGGTTTTGCCATGTTGGCCAGGTTGGTCTCCAACTCCTGACCTCAAGTGATCTGCCCACCTTGGCCTCCCAAAATGCTGGGATTACAGGTGTAAGTTGCCATGCCTGGCCTGCAAAATAAACTTTCTAAAATGACAGAGTCCTAGCCAGAGCAATCAGACAAGAGAAAGAAATAAAGGGCATCCAAATCGGTAAAGAGGAAGTCAAACTCTCACTGTTTGCTGATGACCGTATGCCTAGAAAACCCTAAAGACTCATCCAAAAAGCTCCTTCAGCAAAGTTTCAGGATACAAAATTAATGTACACAAATCAGTAGCTATACACCAACAGTGACCAAGCTGAGAATCAAATCAAGAACTCAACCCCTTTTATAATAGCTGCAAAAAAAAATCACATACCTAAGAATATACTTAACCAAAGAGGTGAAAGACCTCTACAAGGAAAACTACAAAACACTGCTGAAAGAAATCACAGATGACACAAACAAATGGAAACACATCCCATGCTCATGGATGTGTGGAATATTGGGAAAATGACCATACTGCCAAAAGCAATCTACAAATTCAATGCAATTCCCATCAATACCACCATCCTTCTTCACAGAACTAGAAAAAACAATCCTAAAATTTGTGTGGAACCAAAAAAGAGCCTGCATAGGCAAAGCAAGACTAAGCAAAAGGAACAAACCTGGAGGCATCACATTACCTGATTTCAAACTATACTATAAGGCCATAGTCACCAAAAACAGCATGGTACTGGTATAAAAACAGGCACGTAGGCCAGGTGTGATGGCTCACACCTGTAATCCCAGCACTTTGGGAGGCTGAGGTGGGCAGATCACCTAGGTCAGGAGTTCGAGACCAATCTGGCCAACATGGCGAAACCCCATCTCTACTAAAAATATAAAAAATTAGCCAGGCATGGTGGCGCATGCCTATAATCCCAGCTACTCAGGAGGCTGAGACAGGAGAATTGCTTGAACCCAGGAGGCAGTGGTTGCAGTGAGCCAAGATCACACCATTGCACTCCAGCCAGGGCAACAGAGCAAGACTCCATCTGAAAAAAAAAAAAAACAAAAAAACAGGCACATAGACCAATGGAACAGAATAGAGAACCTAGAAACAAAGCCAAATATTTATAGCCAACTGACCTTTGGCAAAGCATACAAAAACATAAAGTGGGGAAAGGACACCCTATTGAACAAATGATGCTGGGATAATTGGCAAGCCACATGTAGAAGAATGAAACTAGATCTTCATCTCTCACCTTATACAAAAGTCAACTCAAGATAGATGAAAGACTTAAATCTAAGACCTGAAACTGTAAAAATTCTAGAAGAGAATATTAGAAAAACCCTTGTAGACATTGACTTAGGCAAAGACTTGATGACCAAGAACCCAAAAGCAAATGCAACAAAAACAAAGATAAATAGATGGAACTTAAGTAAACTAAAAAGCTTCTGTACAACAAAAATAATTAGAAGAATAAATGGACAACCCACAGAATGGGAGATAATTTTCACAATCTATACATCCAACAAAGGACTAATATCCAGAATCTACAAGGAACTCAAACAAATCAGCAAGAAAATAAACAAAAAGTCCCATCAAAAAGATGGATGTGGTGAAAAGGGAGCACTTTCACACTGTTGGTGGGAATGTAAACTAGTACAGCCACTGTGGAAAATAGTGTGGAGATTCCTTACAGAACTAAAAGTAGATCTACCATTTGATCCAGCAATTCCACTACTAGGCATCTACCCAGAGGAAAAGAAGTCATTACAAGAAAAAGACACTTGCACATGCCTGTTTATAGCAGCACAATTCACAATCGCAAAAATATGGAACCAGCCCAAATGCCCATCAATCAACAACTGGATAAAGAAAATGTATATATATGCACCATAGAATACACTCAGCCATAAAAAGGAATGAAATAATGGCATTTATAGCAACCTGGATGGAATTGGAGACCATTATTCTAAGTGAAATAACTCTGGACTGGAAAACCAAACATTGTATGTTTTCACTCATAGGTGGGAGCTAAGCTATGAGGATGCAAAGACATAAAAAATGATAAAATGGACTTCAGGTACTCAGGGGAAAGGGTGGGAGAGGGGTGAGGGATAAAAGGCTACACATTGGGTACAGTGTACAATGCTCAGGTGATGGGTGAAATTTAAAAATCTTGAAGAAAAAGGTTATTTTAAAATAATGTAAATTTGCTAATTAATTCCATGATAATATCCTTCACTTTAATGAGATTATTCTCATTTTCTGGCACTTACAAAAGAGCTCATTTAATTTTTCAATATATTGAAAAGATATGTCATATAATTTTACAATATTTTAACTTCAGTGTTTAATTTTTCATTGAACCAAAAAATTCTACAATAATGTCAAATAGTGAACAAAGTCTTAAAATAACTTCCTTTGACAAGCTTAGAGAAGGCATTCAAATTTCAAATTATTTTTCAATATCATCGCACAGTTTTGAAATCTATTATCTATTATTCATAGATTTATTTATTTTTTTTCTTATTTAAAAATTGGGGTAAGGCCTGGCGCGGTGGCTCATGCCTGTAATCTCAGCACTTTGGGGGGCCGAGGCGGGTAGATCACCAGGTCAGGAGATTGAGACCATCCTGACCAACATGGTGTAACCTTGTCTCTACTAAAATATAAAAAATTAGCTGGGAGTGGTGGCGGGCATCTGGAATCCCAGCTACTCAGGAGGCTGAGGCAGGGGAATCACTTGAACCAGGGAGGTGGAGATTGCAGTGAGCCAAGATCGTGCCACTGCACTCCAGCCTGGCAGCAGAGTGAGACTCTGTCTTAAAAAAAAAAAAAAAAAAATCGGGGTTAAAAATATAATTATTCACACCTGTTAGGCAGAATAATGACCCCCCAAAGATCTCCACATCTTAAACCACAGAACCTGTGAATATATGGCAAAAGGGACTTTGCAGATATGATTAAGTCAAGGATCTTGAGATGGGGAGATTATCTCAGATTATTCCTGGTGAGCCCAATATAATCAATCACAAGAGTCCTTATAAGAGGGGGGTAGGATGATCAGATATGTAATGATGGAAGCAGGGGTTGGAGTGTTGTGGAACAAGGAATGTGGACAGCCTCTAGAACAAGCTTATCTAACCTGTGGCCCACAGACTGCATGTGGCCCAGGATGGCTTTGAATGTGGCCCAACACAAATTTGCAAATTTGTAAACGTTCTTAAAACATGATGAGATTTTTTATTTATTTATTTATTTATTTTTTTAGATGGAGTTTCACTCTTGTTGCCCAGGCTGGAGTACAATGGCGTGATCTTGGCTCACTGCAGCCTCTGCCTCCCAGGTTCAAGCAATTCTCCTGCCTCAGCCTCCCAAGTAGCTGGGAGTACAGGCATGAACCATCACGCCTGGCTAATTTTGTACTTTTAGTAGAGATGGGGTTTCACCATTTTGACCAGGCTGGTCTCGAACTCCTGACCTCAGGTGATCCACCCACCTTGGCTGGGTGTGATGGCTCATTCCTGTAAGCCCAACACTTTGGGAGGCCAAGGTGGGTGGATCACTTGGGGTTAGGAGTTCCAGACCAGACTGGGCAACATTGTGAAACCCTGTCTCTACTAAAAATACAAAAATCAGCTGGGCATGGTGGTGCATGCCTGTAGTCCCAGCTACTTGGGAGGCTGAGGCAGGAGAATCGCTTGAACCTGGGAGGTGGAGGCTGCAGTGAGCTGAGATTGCGCCACTGCACTCCAGCCTGGTCGACAGAGTAAGACTCCATCTCAAAAAGAAAGTAAAGGAATAAAGAATGGCTACCCCATAGACAGCAGCCCTGAGGGCTGTTAGTTGCCCATTTTTATAGTTATTTCTTGATTATATGTTAAACAAGGGGTGGATTATTCATGCCTCCCCTTTTTAGACCATATAGGGTAACTTCTGGATGTTGCCATGGCATTTGTAAACTGTCATGGCACTGATGGGAGTGTAGCAGTGAGGACGACCAAAGGTCACTCTTGTTGCCATCTTGGTGTTGGTAGGTTTTAGCTGGCTTCTTTACTGCAACCTGTTTTATCAGCAAGGCCTTTATGACCTGTATCTTGTGCCAATCTCCTGTCTCATCCTGTGACTTAGAATGCCTGTCTGGGAATGTAGTCCAGTAGGTTTCAGCCTCATTTACCCAGCCCCTATTCAAGATGGAGTTGCTCTGGTTCAAATGCCTTTGACACAGCCTCTCAGACCCACCTTAGACTTCTAAACTCTAGAACTATAATATGAGAAAACTGTGTTGTTTTTTGTTTTGTTTTTACATTTACTGGTTTATTATAAAGGATATTACAAAAAATACATATGAAGAGACAGGTAGGGCAAGGTATGCTGGAAGGGGTGCGGAGCTTCTATGGATGCACCTCCCTGGATGCACCACCCTCCAGAAACCTCCAGCTATCCAGAAACTCACTGAACCTTGTCCTCTTGGGTTGTTATGGAAGCTTCATGACATCAGCATTCCTTCCCCCAGGGTATAGGGTGGTACCCTCTCATGAGAAGGTCTTAAGATCTATAATCAGACAGGCTGGGGAATATTAGAGTGGAAGGAGGGTGGGAGGTCAGAGGCCTGCCCCTGAGACTTAACCCACCATATATATATATATATATATATATATATATATATATATATATATATATATACACACACACATATAAAAATAAATAAATAAATATATATATATTTTTTGAGATGGAGTCCCACTCTGTTGCCCAAGCTGGAGTGCAGTGGCACAATCTTGGCTCACTGCAACCTCCACCCCCAGGGTTCAAGCAATTCTCCTGCCTCAGCCTCCCAAGTAACTGGGATTACAGGTGCGTGCCACCATACCCAGCTAATTTTGTATTTTTAGTACAGATGAGGTTTATCCATGTTGGCCAGGCTGGTCTCGAACTCCTGACCTCAAGTGATCCACTTGCCTCGGCCTCCCAAAGTGCTGGGATTACAGGTGTAATCCACCGTGCCCAGCCCTAACCCACCCAATATTCTAACAAAAAACTGTAACAAGCACTATGGGAGTTGGAGCCAGGAACTGTGGACAAAAACCAATATATAGCATAACACCACACGCCATCCTCTGGTTTTCAACCATGGATCCTTTACATAAAATATATGTTTTATTAATGATTATGTATACATACATACGCAATCATTAATCATCAATCCAGTCCATTATACTGTTTGAATGATTCCCAGGATGAGGCCACTCGGGTTTACAGGTTTCCTCTCAATCTTGTCAGGTTCCAGAAGCAGAAGTGGCCTCGGTAAATACACAGCTTCACCTTTTCAGGCATCTGGAATAATTGAGCTAAGAGAAAATGTCATCTCTTGCCCTGAGACTCTTTTGACTTGTTAATGTGATATTGAATTTTCCTCAATTAATAACTCATTTATTTATTTATTTATTTATTTTTTTTTTGAGACGGAGTCTCGCTCTGTCGCCCAGGCTGGAGTGCAGTGGCGCGATCTCCGCTCACTGCAAGCTCCGCCTCCCGGGTTCACGCCATTCTCCTGCCTCAGCCTCCTGAGTAGCTGGGACTACAGGTGCCAGCCACCACGCCCGGCTAATTTTTTGTGTTTTTAGTAGAGACGGGGTTTCACCGTGTTAGCCAGGACGGTCTCGATCTCCTGACCCCGTGATCCACCCGCCTCCCGCCTCCTAAAGTGCTGGGATTACAGGCGTGAGCCACCGCGCCTGGCTTAACTCATTTATTTATTTGAGAGAGTGTCTGGCTCTGTCACATAGGCTGGAGTGCAGTGGCATGATCTCTGCTTACTGCAGCTTCAACCTCCCAGGCTCAAATGATCCTCCCACCTCAGCCTCCTGAGTAGCTGGGACCACAGGTATGCACCACCATGCCTGGCTACTTTTTGTTTTTGTTTTTGTTTTTTTCTGTAGAGATAAGGTCTCCCAATGTTGCCCAGGCTGGTCTTAAACTCCTGGGCTCAAGCAGTCCTCCTGCCTTGATCTCCCAAGGTTTCGGGATTAGAGGCATGAGCCAATGTGCCCAGCTTTATTTATTTATCTACTCTCAGCTATTATTTTTCCTTCTGTCCATTAATACCCAAACCTTTTCACCTTTGGAAGGGACATTAGAATCACCACTATGATGGTCTAGATTGTAGGTAGCAATACAAGTCTAGCAAGTATCTCCTCCTCAATACAAGTCTAGCAAGTAATCTCACTCCCATTCACATAGGGTAAGGTTACATAGGTACAGAAATAGTGAGCTCTTTTCAACACCAGGCAATATAGCTGCATTCACTGTTAGCCCCAATTTTGCTAGATGGGGTGAAGGCACAATCCACCCCCATCTGCCCTTAGAAATTTTGACATAGCTTTAAAAACATAGGCTTTTTTGCCTAGAACTCACCCTTGCTGTTCTAGCACTTTTAGTTGCAGCTGTGGTCTTGGGACAACTGCATCAGGTAGGGGAGAGAAAAAAAAATTTTTTTTTTTTTTTTTTTTGAGACAGTCTCACTCTGTCGCCCAGGTTGGAATGCAGTGGCATCATCTCGGCTCACTGCAAGCTCCGCCTCCTGGGTTCACGCCATTCTCCTGCCTCAGCCTCCCGAGTGGCTGGGACTACAGGTGCCCGTTACCACGCCTGGCTAATTTTTTGTATTTTTAGTAGAGACGGGGTTTCACCAGGTTAGCCAGGATGGTCTGGATCTCCTGACCTCATGATCCGCCCACCTCAACCTCTCGAAGTGCTGGGATTACAGGCTGAGCCACTGTGCCCGACCGAGAAAAAATTTTTTGAGGTGATTTTGAGAAGAAAGAAAAATATGTCGTCATTTTACCAGTGTACTCCTTTCTTGGTGAGAAGTGCATAGTCATCTCGGCATTCTCCCCACTCCCTTTTCCCAGATCAACCAGAAAAACAGAGAAAAAATCTAGCAGGAGCACTCTAGTTTCACTCATGTTGAGTATAAGCCAGGCTTTCATGCTTTTATCTTCCCTGGTTTTAGACAACCAATATTTTAATTGCCCATTCTACTTATCTATCAAACTATTACTCTAAGGAGGATATCTCTCTTCCCATTGTTGGGCATTATGGGCTGTACAGTGTGTTCCTTTGTCTGAAGAAGAAATGATGGTCAGCCATCCAAATCCTTGAAATATCTTCTGTTGTTTTTTTTTTCAATTTTTTTTTTATGGCACTCTGAACACTTTCATCTTCCATTGGATAAGCAAAGCCTTCGCTAGAGTCAGTGTCTATTCCTATCAAGAATTCCTATTCCATTTGTAGTCCCCCAGGGCTGCCAGCATCAGTCTCACTTGCCAGCTATGTTCAGGGCCTTCCCACCAGGAAATCTTTCCCATAGCCAGTTTCTGTCTCTCTTACTGAGAGACAGAACAGTTCTTCCTAGCATTTTGTGCCTTGGAATTGCCATCCATAAACCAAGAAGCTCTTGTTTAGTCAGTTGAAAGTTGTTTATCTGGCACCGTAGAATCCAGCAGTTTCTCACACAGTCCCAGAGTCAGTCCTAGGGGAAAAGAAATTCCCTGCATTCCTTGAGTAGCATGATCCTCTATAAACCATTTCCATTGTGTCATGGAACTCTTCTGGGCACTGCCATCCCCATTAGAATGTTTCTCTGACATCATCTGAGACAGCATGCCTATTTCAGGTATCAGAGTGGTGGCTTCAGTAAATGTTTCGTTGCGAGTCAGTAAATGCCCTTCAAGTGGAAATTCTCTAGTCCAAAGTCCCAGTGGTTGTTGCTGGGAGGTGCACACAGGCTTTTGCCATAAGCTCCAGGAAATGCTCCATAGAGGGTTATCAAGTGGAGAATTTGTCCCTACCAGCACTGCAGCTTCTACTCTGCACTGTGTGGGCCTTGGTAGTCTCCCTGGTTCCAACTTAGCATGTCCAATTAATATTGCTTGAAGGGAGGATTTACATGCCTTCTCTTTTACAGTACCAGGTAGGGAAAACAGTCCCCCACACAGATACAATGTTCATTCCCATGATACAATCAGATAAAAAATGCAACTACTTCACATGAAGTGTGTTCAAATATACCAACTTTCATAGTCCTATCAACCCCTACATTTTTCTGTTTTAGTTTCAGGAACTTTTCTTCTCCACCCCCAGACCATTTACCCTCTCTTGTGTAAAAGTCTTTGGGTACCCAGCCAAGGGATGACCCAAAGGACCCTGGCCCTCTTGTTAATCTTTATCTTGGTTAGTCTGCTCGACTATTGCCCCAGGCAAATTCAGATCAGATTTTTCATTGTAACCTCTGCCTTTTAGCTTTTTAAATTTCTCCAAACTGGGAGAAATACAGCAAACTGGTTTGGGGCCCTTTAATGTTGGAGGACCAAAAGGGGCTCCCTTTGGTTCACCCAACCTTCAGGGTAGTGTTACGTTAAGACCTTTGTTTTAACTCCATCAATTTCCTTTTTATTGTTGTTATTTTTTACAGATGGGGGTCTCACTATGTTGCCCAGGCTAGTCTTGAACTCCTAGGCTCAAACGATCCTCCTACCTCAGCCTCCCAAATTGCTGGGATTACAGGTGTGAGCCACCATGTGCAGCCAACCCCATCAATTTCCATTTTATTCATTCCATTTCTTAATAACCATCTAAAGATTCCTACGCTGCTGGGGCCAGTCCCCTCTTGCTGCCGCTGCCGCCTTCTCCTCCTCCTCCTCTTCCCCATTCCCCTCCCCCTCCTCCCCCTTTCTTACTGCTGCTTCTGCTGCTTCTTCAGCTGCTGCTTCTGCTGCTGTTGCTTCTGCATCTGCTTCTGCTGCTGCTTCTGCTTCTGCTTCTTCTTCCTCTTCCTCTTCTTCCTCCTTTTTCTTCTTCTTTCTTCTCCTTCATCTCATTTCTTTTCCTTCTTCCTTCTCCTCCTCTTCCCTCCTCCTCCTTCCTTCCTCTTTCTTCTTCTTTCTTCTTTCCTCTCCTCCCTCTCCTTCTCCTCCTTCTCCTCTTCCCCTCCCTCCCTCCCTCCTTCCCTCCCTCCTTCCCACCTTCCCTCCTTCCCTTCCTTTCCTTCCCTTCCTTCCTTCTTTCCTTTTTTTTTTTTTTTTTTCCTGAAATGGAGTCTCGCTCTGTCACCTAGGTTGGAGTATAGTGGCATGATCATGGCTCACTGTAGCATCGACCTTCTGGGCTCAACTGATCCTGTCACTTCAGTCTTCGAGTAGCTGGGACCACACGTTTCTTGTAGTGTCCAGGAACCATCTCTTCATGTTCTTTATTGTCAATGTATCATTCCTGTTTAGTTTCATGTCTCCCACTGTGAGAAACAAGTAGCATTCTGTTATTACTCACATGCCACCATGGTTCTTCATTATCTTAATGTATTGAAACAACATAGATCTTCTTGCCCTGCATTTATTTAATGCTGATTGCATCAAAACTCCTTAGGCTACATCCTTCATCATACTGCCCAAGAATACTGGCTTCTAATGACTCTCTCACAGGTTATGGTACTGCGATCATGACCACAAACACAGGGTTTACCCAGATTATGCAGGAAAAAATGAAAAATACTTTGTTTTCTTGTCATGCTAAATTTATTGTTTGGAAATTTTTTCAAGAGAAGACCAGGTCTTCTCTTGAACTCTTTAAACTATAAACTTTATATTCCTAGAATGTTCCTATGTTGACCACATCCCTACCTTTCACACACCACCACTGGTAGGGAGGACTGGTAAGAGGCTCTCCTCTTTACACAAGGAATGTCCATTATTTGGCCAGCAGAGCTTAAGATCAACCAGGGAGATCATGATGTCACCAAGTTAATAGGAAGCAGGAGAGGATACTGATTAAAAGGGCTGACTTACATTGTAGAGGTATGGTCTCAAAAGCCTTCAAGGGAGATAGGCACTGCCACTCCTGAAGGATTGCCTGACATGAGGTGCAGAACCTGTGTGTTGTGGGGTGACTGCCCTGAGTGTCAGTGACATGAGGTACATGGGGTGCTGTAGGATACACAGACCCACACACATGGCTCAAGCTCAAGGGTTGATAGTGAACCACAGGTAGTCCAGAGCCAAGAGTTGTTAAAAATCAGCATATTATCACCATTTGACAACCCAATCTTGCACAATCTCTGGAAAGAAATACTATGCCAACAGGAGCAATTCACTTTCCAGATCTCCTTTTTGGATTCCAGCTCTGATTTTTGTATCTTCTCAGGGCATCTGGTCCATCCCAAGTATGGGATAGAGGGTTGTAGAATACCCCAAAAGGAAAAAGCAGAAACTAGAACACACAGAGGTCCCAGTATGGAATGGGGGCACCTCACCTGGATGGCTCTGATAGCCCTTGTCAGTCCCAGGGATCAGAGGGAGACTCAGAAAATTGTGAGGAAGATACCCCAAAATGCAGGGTCCCCTGGAACAAGGAACCCAGGGAAGAGTGCCCTGCTGCCTAGATTGAAGGGCTGAAGTGATTTTAGGGCAACAAAGTTGATGATAGAAAGTTCTCTATTACTGAAGAATTCTAGTGGTTAAAGGAACTAATGAAATAATGGATCATTAATGTATGGTAAAACTATAACCTGAATAAGCCTAGTATCACTAAAAGTGGAAAACCTGACATTATGTCTCCTAATGTGATGCAATAAGAAAACAGCACCACTTGCAAGGTATTCCTGCCTTAAAAGCTGAACGTGAATCTGATGAAATTTCTGAATTTATTGTCTATAAAAAAATATGGGGGTAAAGAACAAGTTAAATAACTCTGTTAGAGTGCAGTCAGCTAAATACAGAATGTGGGACTGTCAAGAGCTGTGCAAGGCCTGGGATTTTGCCCCACTTATAAACTAACAAGTTAGCCTGTTTTGGTTTCATGGATGCTGGCAGGAGACAGAAGATTCCTGAGTCAGAGACAAAGGATTTTATTGCCCACAGCAAAAGTAGTATTCAGAACTTCGTATTTGTTTGTGTCAGTCTCCATGCCCCACAAGGCTTATTGGAAGTGACACAAAGGGCTCATGATGGATGCCTTAGAATGTAGTTGGTCGCATTAGAGTAAAGAAACACTGAGTTTGGGGGTATTCATTGTTTTTAAGGCAAGTGGAAGCCAGCCTGCTGTTTCGGGGAGATATTACCCCATCCTTCAGGTTTGCTTGCTGCAAACACAATCTTGAGAAATGGCCCTGGTAAAGAATGGTCAGGGCTTTGCATTCCTGGTATGCCCAGCAAAAACATACGGGGATACTCAAGGCTGATGACAGATTGCCTGTTGGAAAAATACACCCCTTAGCCCAATATGTTCTTGACCAAACTTGAGTTTTTACATGAGCATGCCACTCCATCAGCCACTCTGACTAATATGACCAGAGAGGTTGGGAGCAAAACCATTTCATTGTCTCTCCTAGGAGTTTTATGGTTTCAGGTCTTATGTTCAGGCCTTTAACACATTTTGAGTTAATTTTTGTACATGGTGTAAAGTCATTTTTAAAAATTTGGACGTAATCAGTTTTCCCAACATCATTTGTTGAAGAGACTAGTCTCTCCCCCATTTTGTGGCCTTGGCACCCTCGTCAAATATCATCTGACAATATATGTGAGGGCTTATTTCTGGGCTCACTCTTCTGTTCCATTGGTCTGTGTGTCTGTCTTTATGTCAATATAATACTATTTTGATTACTGTAGCTTTGTGATATGTTTCAAAATAGGAAGTATGAGACCTCCAGCTTTGTTTTTCTTCCTAAAAATTTTTTTGGCTA
Organism: Pongo pygmaeus; assembly: GCF_028885625.2. NCBI lineage: Eukaryota > Metazoa > Chordata > Mammalia > Primates > Hominidae > Pongo > Pongo pygmaeus. The sequence goes on from NC_072387.2 coordinate 58,527,747, forward strand.
TATGGGATTCTTTGAGATTTTATATGCATTTTAGGGTTTTTAAATTTTTTCTGCAAAAACAAAAAGCCATTGGAATTTTGATGGGAATTGCATTTAATTTATAGATCACTTTGGGTAGTATTGTTATTTTAACAATATTAAGCCTTCCAATCCATGAACATGGGATGTCTTTCCATTTATTTGTATCTTCTTTAATTTTTTAAAGTGATGTTTTGTAGCAGTGATACAAGAAACAGGAGGGATGAATTAATGATATTTTATTATTACAAGATACACCACCCATGATGTAGTACAGTGCTATTTGAAAGTGGACTTGCATTAATTATAAATGTGTACTGCAAACTCTAGGGCAACCACTAAAGAAAGTAAAAAAAGAAGTATAAGTGATATGCCAGGAAGGAAGAGAACATGGAATCATATAAAGTGCTCAATTAAAACCACAAAAGGCAGAAAAACAG